>NC_000077.6:59111620-59711620 GCF_000001635.26 Mus musculus
ACAACAGCAGGAGTGGCGCCTCAAGTGACTTAGCGTTAAGTCTCTTAATAAGAGGAAATGCATGTGCGCTTCAGCCATCTCTATGCACCAGCCAGAGGACCCGTGACACCCGGTCACCAGGGACGTACTGAGATTATGTACAGCACTCCAGTCGCTGGGAGATGGCCACAGCAAAATGGCAGCACACCACATCAACAGTTCCCCACATCAACTAGCTTGTACATCAGCTTCCGAGGGCTAATGATGGAATGTTCTGGTAAAAAAATAAAACAGCGGGAGCACAGGGCAAGGCTGACAGACTCATCCATCCTGACTAGTGGATGTCAAAGCACGTGATCAGTCTTTACTCTGTACACATCACCAGAGCTGTGTGCCCGTCCAGCAACAGGCATTTCCCTACAGGCATCTTCTAACTCCCCAGAAAAGGAGTGAAAGAGACTGTAAGGAAGCAAAAGCTGAGAATACAAGAAAGTCTTGAGACAGTAACAGATATGACAAGTGTCTGGCCTGTGGCTTCTTCTCACCCTGAATCAGTGGGTTTCAAACAGCTCAGGCCATGGACAAACAACACAGTATTTCCCATCCAAGGAAGATCGCTTTCCCAGGTGAAGGTCACACGGGCACCTTACAACCAAGAACCAACTGATTCAAACAGAACCAACCAAAAGGCTGTGAGCAGGCTCTTGCAACATACAGTTAAGTAACAATATGTGGACAGCACTCAGGTGTATAAGAAGGGCCTGCCCCTGACCATTTTGCCTCACTGAGCCCACGAATATAGAATGGCAGGACACAAAATAGTAATAGACCAAGTGTCACAAAAAGAACCCAGTGGGAAGCCATGCATCTGATCCACTAATTCCCTCAACACAAGTCAAACTGGTATCACAACACCCACCTGCCACGTCCAGGCGGAAGGAGAGCTTCTGTCCCTCGGCCTCGCAGCTGTACTCCCCAGCATCCGCCTTGCCCGCCTGCTGCACCACCAGCCTCCTGGAGCAGCCCGAGGCCTCCATGCGCACCTTTGAGCTGGAGCTCAGCTTCTTTCCGTCCTTGAACCATGTCACCTCAGTCTGGGCCTGGGCCACCTCGCAGCTCAGGGTGGCACTGGCCCCCGCCTCTGCCTTCACCTCACTGTGTGCCTGCTGCTCCTTGGCAAACACCAGCTTGGGTTCTGGGGACAAAGGGGGACACTCAGAATTAGAGGCACTGTCTCGATTAGCAAAGTTGCAACCAGAAAGGCCCTGGATGGGTCACCTGGAGGGCAGTGTCACCCAGGCTCTGTACTATGCTCAGAAGAAGCCCTAAGGCCTCTAAGCACAGGGAAAGTCAGTCTCCCTATCCACCCAGAGAACATTCCAAGGCCTGCAGTAGGTGCCTCAAATGCAGATAACACCAAATACTACATACATGGTTTGCCTGAAGTGCCCCTGATAAAGGTTAGTTGATAAATTAGGCAAAGTAAGAAATTCATAAGCCAGCTGTGGTGGTACATGGCTTTAATCCCAGAACTTAGGAAGCAGAGAAAGGCAAATCTCTGTGAGTTTGAGGCTAGCCTAGTCTACATAGAAAGTTCCAGAGCTGGACGTGGTAGCATATGCCTTTAATCCCAGCACATGGGAGGCAGAGGCAGGTGGATTTCTGAGTTTGAGGCCTACAACGTGAGTTCTAGGACAGCCAGGGTTACACAGAGAAACCCTGTCTCAAAAAACCAAAAAAAAAAAAAAAAAAAAAAAAAGAAGAAGAAGAAGAAGAAGAAAGAAAGAAAGAAAGAAAGAAAGAAAGAAAGAAAGAAAGAAAGAAAGAAAGAAAGAAAGAAAGAAAGAAAGAAAGAAAGAAAGAAAGTTCCAGGAAGGCCAGCTAAGGCTACATAATTAGACCCTGTGGCTGTGCACACCTTTAATCCCAGAACTTGGGTAGCAGAGGCAGGTGGACTCTATGAGTTCTTGGCCAGCCTGGTCCACATAGTGTGTTCCAGGACAGCCAGAGCTATGTAGAGAGACTGCCTCAAAGCAAATGAACAAACAAAAAATTAAAACAATTAATGATAAAATAGAAAAAGTAAAGCAATATAGTATAACAAAAGGGCACACTCTGGGCCATTATAATTAAAATAAGGACAACTGAACAGTAGTGATGAGGTTCCCTGACAACCCTGATGTATCTGAATATTTCTGGAACTTTCCATACATTGTAGAGCCATACAGGACAGTGGGTAAATAACCCCATGGTGTGTTACTCAGGATAAAAAGAATGACCGTCACAATTTGACATACACCACACCGCTCCTTTCTGGTGTCACTAGGCAGAACTTTGGCCCAATTTTTAAGAATAATTCCTTTTATTTTTATTCTATGTGCATTGTGTTTTGCCTGCATGTTTTGACTGTTGTGAGGGTATCAGGCCCCCTGAAACTAGAGTTAGAGAGTTGTGAGCCACTGTGTGGGTGCTGGGAATCGAAACTGTGTCTTCTGGAAGAGCAGTCAGTGCTTTGACCACTAAGCATTCTCTCCAGCCCCAGTCTAAATTTCAATAGCACTGTCTTCTAGGCACGCACTTTAGGATCTCTGTGTGTATTTTCACACTAGGGGACTGACAACCACACACACCACCAGATACTTCCCATGTTTCGTTGTTTGTCTTCTGTCATTTATGCAAGGCTCTGCTGAAATCCCTGGGTTTATATTTTTACTTAGCATTATTGTTGCGTGTGATATGGGGGAGGAGGCATTCCACACTTGCAGGTGGAGGCCAGAGGACCACTTTGTGGAGTTGGTTCTCTTCTTCCTTACACACGTGGGTTCCAGGGACTGAACTCAGGTCGGTCATGAGACTTATTCAGCAAGCACCTCTACCTGCTGAACCATCACACCAGACTAAACCACAGTTTTCAATTTCAGTGTATTCAGATGTGTTCTGTGGTGGTCACGGGTTTTGTTCTGATAAAGAATTCATCCCTGAGGACTAGGGTGACTTGGCAGTAAGGCTGTGCTTAGAATGCACAGAGCTCTGTATTTCATTCTCAGCATAACAGAGAGAGAGAGAGAGAGAGAGAGAGAGAGAGTTCTGCGTCTCATTCCCAGCATAGTACAGTGTATGTGTTCCAGAATTATGTTCCGTTGCCACATATATTCATTCTGTAAGTTCTGGGTACTCCTGTACCCTAGAGTAACTACTTAAGTACTCCATGAGAGCCACATGCGAGGATTTTCAATGTTTCCAACACATAAACATAGACATCAGAGGAAGTGAAGATGTTGACTGCCAGAGTTTGATCAGTGCACATCGGTGCACATCACAAACATGCTATCAGATTCCACACTGCACCTTGCTGTGTACCACTACACGTTGGCTAAAAATAATGAACCCACTCCTTAAGTGGAATCTTAGAAACATCTGCGTGCCACCTTGAGGGTTCGTGTTTCTCTTTCTATTCTAAGTCAGGGACTCAGCCGGAGTTGGCGTTGAATGTAGTGATTACTGCTGCAGTGTTTTTGCAATAGAGATGAATGGTCCAAAATCTTCCACAAAACAATCACACAGTCTGCAGCCCCTCCATGAGTCCCAGAGGAGGGAGGAGAGGTATGGGTGGGGTAAGGGAATCGTTGCTGTGAGGGGCATTTCTGCTCCCTAAGTCTGGCTGCCTTTCCCTGCACAAAGACGACCACGTCTAGACTACTTAGTTTTAGCATGTTCTAACAGGTGCTGAGGCAAAGGCTCCTACCTTTTCTTTGGATGTGCTGTTTGGATCCAAAATTCTCCCCAAAAGCCCACATGTCAGAGGCTTGGTCCCCAGATTGGGGCCATTGGGAGGTAGCTTTAGTATTTAGGGGTCTAGGGGGACATGCTAGGTCGCTGGGCGTGTGCCCTCAAGAGCGACTGTGGAGCCCAACCCCCTTCCTCTCTCCTGCACATTCCAGCATGAAGAAAATGGTGTGACAGAGAAAAGTGGGGCATCTGCAGAGACACGATCATCTAGGCCATTCGCCCATCTCTCATCACATGCAAAAAAAGCAGCCTTGATACCTGAACACCCACCTGTGACGTCCAGATGGAATGAGAGCTTCTGTCCCCCGGCCTCGCAGCTGTACTCCCCAGCATCCGCCTTGCCCGCCTGCTGCACCACCAGCCTCCTGGAGCAGCCCGAGGCCTCCATGCGCACCTTTGAGCTGGAGCTCAGCTTCTTCCCGTCCTTGAACCATGTCACCTCAGTCTGTGCCTGGGCCACCTCACAGCTCAGTGTGGCACTGTTCCCTGCCTCTGCCTTCACCTCACTTCGTGCCTGCTGCTCCTTGGCAAACACCAGCTTGGGTTCTGGGGACAGAAGTTAGGGACATAGAGTGAGAGATACCATATGGGACCTATGTCATAGACACTGACTCTCCAGGGCTCCATAAACTGTGTCCTTGAGGACATCAGGTGTCCAGTATTATTGAGACATGTCTTCACAACTGGGACTTTTGTCTCAGGGGCTCAGGTGAACATTTGGAAGTGATTCTCACTCAAGAGTAATTTCAAGGCCAGAGGAAAGGGGCTGAGCTACTCTGGCACCTTTACCTGTGAGTTTACTGTCTCTGCCAAGTTCATGGCAGATTCTATTGCTCCCAGAGTTGGCCTACTGTGTGCTCTGCAGCCTCCATTCCCTGATGGTTTTATCTACACATAAAGTATGCACAAGCACTTGCTAATCTCAGTGAGCCTCATATGTTCCTCTCCCTATAGACCCATACCTAAGAGCAAAGCAACCCAGCTCCCATCCACACAGATTGCCTATACACAGGCACACACACACACACACACACACACACACACACACACTTCACGCACAGCCACTACTCTGACTTCTGTCACCATCAGTCACTTCTCCCTGGGCTTTGAGTTCATACCAGTTAGGCCAGTTACTCGCTCTGTGCTGATGCCGTCTCTACTCAGTGACTAACCCCAAGATAACCATGATGGTCCCTTAAGGTAGTGTTGCTCAGCCACATGATAGCTGTCTTGTGTGTGTGACTGCACTCTGTGAGAACCACAGAATGGGAGAGTCAGACGACCACAAAGTCTTCACATGTATTATATTATATTATGGTGGGTCTGTGTGCTTCCGTTGACTTGTCTGGAGGACCCACTCACACTGTATATTATTTGTTCATGTAATCCAAGCATTGTAGTGCACACTTTAACTTGAGAGGCAGAGGCAGGCAGATCTCTGTGAGTTCTAGGCCAGCCAGGGGTACATAGTGAGACCCTGTCCTTAAAAGGAGGGGGGGGGGGAGAGGAAGAGCAGAAATGTGTTCCTTTAAGCTGCTACATAGGGTTGTGCTGAGTAAACACCACAACTGAACAACTTTTTCTCTTCCTTCTCACAGCTCATCTGGGTTGTTTGCCTGGAGATATAATCAGGAAAGCTGCTATAACTATACCCAGGTGGCTGGGGGAGATGGCTCAATGGTTAGGAACTCAAACCGTTCTCACAGAGGATTAGAGTTCAGGCCCTAGCACTCATTGTGGTGGTTTGATGAAGAATAACCCCCATAAGATTGAATATTTAGTCCCCAGTTGGTGGAGCTGTTTGGGGAGGACGAGGATGTTTGGCCTTGTTGTAGGAGGTGCGTCACTAGCAGGCTTTGGGGTTGCAAAAGACTCCCACCTTTCTCGGTGTGCCTCTTTCACCCTGCCCTCTGATTACGATCAAGATGTGAGCTCTCAGCTGTTCCAGCCAACATACTTGCTACCACACTGCCCCACCGTGATGGACCAATTAGATGCTTTCTTTTCCGAGCTGTCTTAATCACCGTGATTAGTCATAGCAATAGAAAAGTAACTAAGACCCCCATGGTGGATGGCTAACAACTGCCTGTAAGTCCACAACGTTCTCCTGGCCTCCTAGCCCATCATGTGCGCATACCTATATATAGGCAGATATACATATGCATGAATGAAATGTAAATGTCTTTTTAAAAGATCCTTGGATACACATCTTTGGTGATGGGAACGTCAGCATAAAAGGCTCTGTGCGGCTCTCAGAGATTGCAGTTAGTTAACAAGTTCTCCAGATCCATCCCCATTGTCATCATCCAATGCTTCGTCCATCCCTAATGTGATGGTTAGTATATGCTCGGCCCAGGAAGTGGCACTGTTAGAAGATGTGGCCTTGTTAGAGTAGGTGTGTCACTGTGGGTGTGGCCTTTAAGACCCTCACTCACCCTAGCTACCTAGAAGGCAGTATTCTGCTAGCAGCCTTCAGATGAAGATGTAGAACTCTCAGCTCCTCCTGCACCATGCCTGCCTGGATACCACCATATTCCTGCCTTGATGATAATGGACTGAACCTCTGAACCTATAAGTCAGCCCCAATTAAATGTTGTCCTTATAAGAGTTGCCTTGGTTGTGGTGTCTTTTCACAGCAGTAAAACCCTAACTAAGACATTAATGAAATCCTATGTCATATAACACCAGCTTCCATGATCCTGCTCACTTCTGTGTCTATAAGAGGCCTTCGTTTCAAATTAAAACGATTCGTCCTTAAATTGAAAAGGTAATTTAATTACATTAAAATTAAAGTGACTATTTTATTAAGACGATGTTCATAGGAAACTATGTAATTTTTTTTCCATTAGCGTAAAATCTTCAAAGGCACATGCAACACGGGAAACTGACGGTAACAAACGGCCGCAGGGCCTCAGTGATTGCAGACGGACTCACTATTCATTCAGTCCCCACCACAGCCCAGGTGAGCAGAGGCCTCCTGGGGGCCTAGAGCTGGGAGGTCTGCAGTGAACAGCAGAGGACCACGCTTCATCTTCTCATAGGCAGGGCACAAATACAGACCAGAGCACACTGGTCCAGGAAATAAAGATGTTATCCGTGTTGGCATGGTAGAGGAAGCAGGTGACCTAGACTCAGTAGAAGACCTTGGTGGGTTGTGACTCTCAGCCAGACAAGTAGAACACGGAGGGATAAGTACCAGAGATCTGCACCCGTGAGCAAGAAAGTGGCTACCTGGGCTGTGGCACAGAGAGTGCTCAAAAAGGTGTCTGTCACCCCTGGCTCCCCAACCCCTGCTTTTTCATGCTGACTAGAGTGTGACAATGAAACCCAAACCTGGGACTAGGCTCAGGGCTTCTCCAAGAAATAGGAGCTTCGAGAGTTCAAAGCCAGCCAGGGATACATAAGACCCTGGCTCAAAAAGTTAATAAACCAAGAAACAGAGGAAGGATCAATGAAATGGCTGACATCTCCTATAGATAGACTTCAAATTTATGCTACCAAACCCCAGTGAACAAAGATAGTTGAGGCCCACACACTAGCACATTCCCCCCTGTGGCTGAAAGGTTGTGAAAGCCTGTGGTATAAAGGTTACACAGCCACCTGAGTCATTTTGTTGCTATAACAAAATGCCCAAGACTGGTACTTCACTGAAATAAACAAACAGGTTTGTTTAGCTCACAGTTCCAAAGTTGAAGGAAACAGCCCTGACAGCAGCTAGGCACTGATGAGGACCCATGGGAGGTGGCACCACAGTGACAGGAGAGGAAAGGAGACGTGAGAGGTGCCAGGCTCACTCAGGACAGCCCACTCTCACAGGAACCACTCCAGTCCCACAAGACCTGGCACACTGCACTCAGCTACTGATGAGGCTGGAAGATCCACAGCCCCCTTCCCACTGGGGCCCTGTAAATGTCTCCCCATCGGAACACAATCGGAACCAAATACATGCACATGCGCTTATGTGAGAAACCAAACATCCAGACAGAGCAGAGGCCAGCAAGACCTCTGAAGGCTCTGGGTTTGACACCAAATGTGTGTGTGTGTGTGTGTGTGTGTGTGTGTCTGTGTGTGTCTGTGTGTCTGTGTGTCTGTCTGTCTGTGTGTCTGTCTGTGTGTCTGTCTGTGTGTCTTTCTGTGTCTGTGTGTCTGTGTGTGTGTCTGTATGTGTGTCTATGTGTGTCTGTGTATGTGTCTATGTGTGTGTGTTTTCTGCTGTGGACACCTCAGCGGGAGCATGACTGCAGGACTCCTTGGAGGACTATGCCCAGGACTCCAAGAGAGGTAGGCAAGGCTGATCAAACTACAGCAGGCCTGGAATGGCTCTGATACTGAGTGCTCCCCATCTGCCCAGCAAATAGAGCTGCTCCCTGCTCTGGAACTAGGGGACATCACCATAATAGAGTCTGAGCATAAAATGTGCAGAAGTCAATACAAAAGAAATTCTCTGTCACACCAGGACAGCAATGGATATGAGAAAAGCCCCCAACTGCAAAAATGGCAGGGCCAAGTGAGAGGTTGTGATGTCATGGTTGTGATGTCATGGGGGTCCACCTTCAGGAACAGTCACACCACTCATTAGCACTACTGGACGAGGGTGCAGCCATAGAGACACAAAAAGACACAAATGTGTGTCTATGTGACTGACTGTGTCTATGTGTATCTGTGTGTCTATATATCTGTATGTTTGTGTTTGTGTATCTATATGTCTGAGTGTGTCTGTGTGTGCCTGTGAATGTGGGTGAGAGTGTGCTGTCCTAATTACTAAGGATGTAATTAGGATGGAAAAGGCCCTGGGTTTGACACCAAATGTGTGTGTGTGTGTGTCTGTGTCTGTGTGTCTGTGTGTGTGTCTGTATGTGTGTCTATGATTGTCTGTGTCTATGTAACTGTGTGTCTATGTGTGTGTGTGTCTGTGTGTTCCTATGTGTGTGTTTATGTGTCTATGTGATTGTGTGTCTATGTGAGTCTATGTGTGCCTATCTATATGTCTATGTGTGTGTATGTATGTATGTGTGTGTGTTTATGTGATTATGTATCTGTGTGTGTCTATGTGTCTGTGTGTTTATGTGTCTGTGTTTGTATATTTACATGTTTGTATGTCTGTGTATCTATGTGACTGTGTGTGTCTGTGTGTCTGTGTGACTGTATGTCTCTGTGTATCTGTGTGTCTGTATGTGTGTGTATATATATATATATATATATATATATATATATATATATATATATAAAATGTGTGTGTCTGTGTGGCTGTGTGTATATCTATGTGTATCTGTGTACCTATGTATCTGTATGTCTGTGTTTGTGTATCTATATGTCTGTGTGTGTGTCTGTATGTGTCTGTGAATATGTGTGACTGTGTGTGACTATGTGTGTCTCTGTGTATCTATGTGTATCAGTGTGTATCTGTGTGCACATGTATGTGTATGCATGTGTATGAGAGATGCATACATGATGGCAATGTAGTCACTAAATCTGTCAGCCATATATGCTATTAAGTCAAACAGAAATTATAAAGTTTAAAAATGCAGCAAATGAAAGTAAACCTACTTCCAGTGGTATTGGCATTGTGTGTACTAAAACATAAATTAGTGAATTGGAAGGTGGATCAAAAGAAAAAATTCAAACTAAAGCAAAGAGAGAAACATGACGGAGCACAAGAACATGAACGGGTCAGCCAGTGTAACAGGAGTCCTTCCAGGGACAGATGGGACAAAAGAGCCAAAGACCAAGATACCCACAGACTCAAGATGCTCTGAACCCCAATATCGAGCAAACTGCATGGGGTCTTTGCTGTATTCCTGCTGTCTGACTCAAGGAATCTACTGCTGTAAGACACCACAACCAAAAGCAATGTGGGGAAGAAAGAATTTGTTTCAGCCTACGTGTCTGGTCAAGTCTGTCATGAAGGAAAGTTGGGCAAAAACTTGGGGCAGGAGCCTGAGGTAGGAGAAGTGTCCTGTGGCTTGCTCAGCCTGTTTCTGTCTTTCATTTGTGTACAGGGCTTTCATTTTCTTTCGCTGTATAGAACTAGGCAGAATTATTTATTGGGATGTTGCATGTGAGTTCTTCACTGTCCATCAAGGTCACTCAAGTTCAAGATTTCTGAAGATAGCCCTTTCTCAAAGAAAGATCTTTAATCCAGTTCTGCTATCAGCCCATGGTTCTTTGATTCTTTCATCCCTCTTTAAAATGAAGATACATACTCAGGTCAATTTCCAAGTTCTCCACGAGAGGACTCTCTGGCAATGTTTTTTTCCAACAATTTACTTCGGGAATCATTTCAAAGTAGATCTGCCTTTCACTTGGTGACCCCATGCCACTCCCCACTTCTCTTAAGAACGATTTCAGATCCTATTCATTCCTCTCTAGGGATACTAATCTGCATGCAGGATCTGCCAGTGCCACTGAAACAGGCATCCATTCACAGGTATCGCCAGCTCCAGCCTCGCGCTCAGGACAGGCCGTATTACTAACACCAGCATTCCACTGAGCTGTCTGGGGCGTCAAAGCTCACACTAAACAGTCAGGTCTGGGTCGCAAAAGTTTGATTTGTACATATGTTTCCTATATCTACCTGCTTTCTTAAATACCCCAGGATTACTACCACGTGGTGAGCTGGGGCCTCCGCATCAATCATTAATTCTGAAAATGAACCACAGACCTGCCTACATACATACATACATACATACATACATACATACATACATACATACATACATACATACATAGGATTGGTGAATCCTATGGAGACATTTCTCAACTGAGTGCCCCTCTTCCCAAATGCCCCTGGCTGGTGTCAAGCTGACATGAAACAACCAGCACAACTGCCAAAAATCAGTGTTTTCAAACAAAAAGAAATTTCGAGAACTCACACACCCAGAGACCTGCTACAGCTGACGCCAGTGGAGCAGAGGTCTTCAGGGGGAAACTGACATCAACCCAGATCATGGCTCTGCAACTGTCTGGCAAAGTGAGTCAAAGCCCATCTGTGCCTCATCTTAAAATGGAAAGAGTCAGGATCCTCCCTCATAAAATTGCTGAGAAGTTTAAAATCTTTTAAAAATAAGAGACATTTCACAAAACCAAGGCACCTGAATATGTCCCGCAATCTCTAGCAGTGATTAGAGGTGAAGTTCAGAAAACACAGAGGTCACAAGACAGCAGTGTCTCACCTTAATGTTTTATATGCACACTATAGAACATTAAAAAAATAAAATAAAATAAACCCTACCTGCCACGTCCAGGCGGAAGGAGAGTTTCTGCCCCCCGGCCTCGCAGCTGTACTCCCCAGCATCCGCCTTGCCCGCCTGCTGCACCACCAGCCTCCTGGAGCAGCCCGAGGCCTCCATGCGCACCTTCGAGCTGGAGCTCAGCTTCTTCCCGTCCTTGAACCATGTCACCTCAGTCTGGGCCTGGGCCACCTCGCAGCTCAGTGTGGCACTGTTCCCCACCTCTGCCTTCACCTCACTGCGTGCCTGCTGCTCCTTGGCAAACACCAGCTTGGGCTCTGGGGACAGATAGTGATATGGAATCAGAAATGGTTTGAGTCATGAAAGTCACACAGAGAAAGACCTGGAGGAGGCTGCTGTGGGTGATGAACACCCTCCAGGCTCTGTACTCACTGAGCCCCAAAAAGGCCCTGGACCTCTCAGCATAAGACCACATTCATCCACACATTCCACCACTGCCTCAGGAGCAGTTCAAGAAGAGCAGAATCACTGGTGAAAGACTATGAATAAACGCAACTTGATAATAGAAACTCACTGTTGCCAAGTGAGCCGCCCTTACCTAGCATTCTCTCTCTCTCTCTCTCTCTCTCTCTCTCTCTCTCTCTCTCTCTCTCTCACACACACACACACACACACACACACACACACACACACACACACACAGAGCACTCCACAAATCATCGTGTCATCGTGTGCTTGGGCCTAGATAATGTCATAGAATAGGGCAGCCTGCTTGAGCTAGCTTATGTAGGTTATAAGGGAGAAGGGCCCATGGTGAATAGTTAAGTCACTAGTCACTCCTGACCATCCCACAGACTGGAAATTAACTAAGAACAACTACAACTACTTCTTGGTAGCCGCGAGTTTAGTATGAATAACATCACTTGAGCCACCTGCAAGGTCAGAGGACATTGCCAACTCTGTGACCTATGGGTAGCAGGCAGTCAGAGTCAGGGATGGCAGAGGAGGCATTTCAACCCTCTAACTGACAGGCAATGCAGGCAATCTCTTTGGTTGGACCAGGAGGTCAGGAACAGGATGTGGGGTTCTAACTGGTTAACTAACATGTAATTGCCTCAGTCTTTGACCAGTTTCTGCCCTAAGTCCTATAAAAACTTCCAGACAAAGAAGTTCAATACCTTTTCCCCTCGGGGAACCCCTCCCACTCTGGGAACCCCTCCCAGTCTGGGTAGTTTCTCTCACGTTTGCCTAATGTCTCTTAATGAATCCTGCTCCCACTTCCCTTTCTCCCACTAGTGTCCAAATCTCTTATTTTCATTGGCATGAATCAGCAAACCAAGAGCCATTGCCTCCGGTTGACTTTTGGTGGTCACTGAGTTCCCAATGCCTTACATCTCTGGGCCAAGCATAACTGGACTGAGAAAGGTCTTATTGTTCTCATTCCTGCATTAGACCCAGGGGAAGGCGGGGAGAGCCTAAATGAACCCTCACAGCCGGACTTCAGAGTTGATACAGTTGCCAGCACGATCATGTGAATAAAATTTCTCCTTACCCTGATTGAACATGAATTAAAATTTCTCTTTAAGAGATGCCACGTGTGAGACTGGATGAGACCACAGAGAGCTGTGAGAGAGACCTCAGGCAGAGAGACATTGGTCACCTCAGCCCTGCACACAGGTAGAACCAGAGTCCATGGCACCAAGAAACAGTGGTAGAGCTGAGCAGGCACTGAGAACGTGAAATGGGACATTACAGCATGAAGACACTTTGTGAGGCACACAAGAGGCCCTGGCCAAGATGAACAGACATCCGCCAAATGCACCAGGACCAGACACAGGGATGAGATCGGCAAAGATGATACTCAATGGACAAAACACTGGGCCTGCCTGGCCATAACCAGGCTCATAACATTTGTAAACTAATTCAGTGGCTCGACACCCACCTGTGACGTCCAGGCGGAAGGAGAGCTTCTGTCCCCCGGCCTCGCAGCTGTACTCCCCAGCATCTGCCTTGCCCGCCTGCTGCACCACCAGCCTCCTGGAGCAGCCCGAGGCCTCCATGCGCACCTTCGAGCTGGAGCTCAGCTTCTTCCCGTCCTTGAACCATGTCACCTCAGTCTGAGCCTGGGCCACCTCGCAGCTCAGTGTGGCGCTGGCCCCCGCCTCGGCCTTCACCTCGCTGCGTGCCTGCTGCTCCTTGGCAAACACCATCTTGGGCTCTGCAAATAAACAAGGCATACAGTTGCTATAACTAAATTAGGGTCCACCTTGGATCCCAAAATCTGGTGACCCTAAAACCCCATTCTGTCACTTTTGATTAAGGTTTTTACTCTGAGCAGTATATCCATTGACAACTCTCTCAGTGAATGTTTTTATGAAGGCTAAAGTCTCTGAAGTTACTTTTTGGAACGGCGTTATTTTGCCTTCACTTCTGAATGACAGTTTAGCTGGGTATGGAATTTGACATTGATGGTTGTTTGCCTTGGTACTATGGATACCACCATAGTACAATCATCATTCAATGATATCATCATTGTTTCTCTGTTTCTTGTTGCCCACATCTATACCACACATCACAGCTCCCTCTTCCTCACTCTCTGTGCCCCTTGGTGTTGTTCCACTCCCCTCTGCAACAGCTCACAAGCCCCTGCCTCCTCTCCATGCTCACAGACACTGCCTCTCCCCAAACCTCATCATCTTGAAAACCAAAACTAATAGATAGATCAATAGATACATGCATACATACATACATATGTACATAAATAAGATTACCTAGATAAAACAAACAAACAAATTCCTGAAAAAACTCCAAAGAATCTAATTCAAGAGGAGAAAGAGAAGACAGAAAACCTGGAGAGCCCTGCAGTCAGTAGACTGAATCAGTAACCTAAACAGGAGCATCCAGACAAGAAATGAGACGCACAAGCCTCTCTATCTTCAGAAACAATGGCCTATTACCTAGAAATCCTCAGGGATTCACGAGATAATTTAGCACTAATAAGCAGGTTCAGCCTGGTTGCAAGTACAAGATGAACGCACAGAAATCAGGCCTCCTCCTGTGTGTCAGCCAAGGGGCCAATGGCATCCAATGCCTATTGAGAGCTTAGGACCCATTTTTCTCTGAGAGCATCACCACTGTTGCCAGGGCCTCTTGTGTGCCTCACAAAGTGTCTTCATGTTGTAATGTCCCATTTCATGTTCACCCATGCCCCAGCGGATGACCGTGAGCACACATGCCCACATGGGCAGCACTGACTGAACTCCGTGGGAGAAAGGAAAGAAAGTAGGAAATGGGAGATCTGTTGGGTGGGATCAGGAGGAGCTGGAGGGAGCGAGTGGGGGTGGATGTAACCAAGATATATACAGGTATGAAGTTTTCAAAGGAATACAGTAGAATTAAGAGAGAATTCCATCATTGGGATGATACTAAAAAATGAACAGTAACAAGTTCATGCACAAGTGTAAGTCCTGTTTGCTAAGCATATTCAGATAAATAAACAAATGAAAAGCCACACCACATCACAGATTTGAAGCCTTCATCTTGAAATGGTAATATTGCTAAAATTGGCCTGTATGGTCATATAAACCATACATCCTTACTTTGTACAATTAAAAAGAAAGAGACGGCTCAGTGGCTAAGAACACTGGCCGGGGCATCCAATGCCCTCTTCTGGTCTTCATGGGCACCAGGTAGACATGTGCTGCACAGACATATATTCTGGCACAATACCCATATGTATAAAATAAAATAACTTTAAAGAAAATAGATGAAACAATTTTAAAAGAAAAGGGAACAAAACTGGAGGAGTTCCACTCCCCAGTTTTAAAACTAACTATAAAATTACTGTTGCACACACCTTTAATTCCAGCACTTGGGAGGCAGAGGCAGGCAGATTTCTGAGTTGGAGGCCAGCCTGGTCTACAAAGTGAGTTCCAGGACAGCCAGGGCTGCACAGAGAAACCCTGTCTCAAAAAACCAAAAAAGAAAAACAAAAACAAAAACAAAAACAAAAACAAAAACAAACAAACAAAAAAAACAAAAAACAAAAAAATTACTGTCATCCTGGGCTAGAGACATGGCCCAGCAGTTAGAACATGGGCTGCTCTTGCAGAGGACTGGAGATTGGTTCCCGGCACCCATGTGACAGCTCCCAACTGGTTGTACCTCCAACTCCAGGGACCTCTTGTCTGTGGTAGGTATGCACACATGCAGGCCACCTTTTTAATTACAGTCGTTTGCCAAGTATGGTGGCACATGCCTTTAATCCCATCACTTCGGAGACAGGGCTGGACACATCTTTGTAAGTTTACGGCCAGCCCACCCTACATAACAAGGTCCAGGCCAGCCAAGACTACATAGTGAGACCTTGTCCCCTCCCAAAAAATTAAAAAAGAAAAGAAAAAATTAACAGGAATCAATTAAACATAAACTCAAAATGTGTCAAAGACCTAAGCAAGTAAATGAGAAGCCATGCAGCAATGAGAAGGACGTGTGGGAGAATATTTTAGCCAGTGTACTGACACAGGACCCCAAAAGCAATGAAACAAAAAGTGACTAATTTTAGCTGATGCATGCACATGCTCTCTCTCGTGCATACGTGCGCGCGCGCACACACACACACACACACACACACACACACACACACACACACACACACACACACACACACAACAATGACAGAGAGAGACAGAGAGACAGAGACAGAGAAAGACAGAGACAGAACTCTAATTCCCAATCATTCCTCTTTTGAACATTGAAACATTGAATGTTATAGCTGGGGGGCACAAAAGCCCTGTGTGACTATGAGGTAGAGATAAGAGGATGACAAGGAATAAAAGAAAGCCTTGACTTTGTGATAAAAGGTCAAAAAGTTTCTACAGGAGTCCAGCCTCCCGATGTCCAGGTGCCTCCATGACGGGACGTGCCACCCTGTTATCCACAGCAGGGTCTGCTTCTCTATGCTCTTAGAACCAGGCGGGCCTTTTGCTCAACTCTGAATAAACCACAAGCAGAGGTCTCCCAGAGTGGAGCTTCAAACGCGCCTGCACCCTGAGAAAGACCTGGTTACCTCAACACGAGGCCCACGTGGTCCTCATGGAGACCACCACTCTGGCTACAAGCTGCTGTGAAGCAAAAGAGACCACAAGAGGAGACCAAAGGCTCCAAACACAGCAAGGAGGTCAGCCCCGTTGCTATAAAAGTCTTCTCATCCCATACAGCCACTTCCATCAGGGATATCCCAGTGGAGACATCAGATGCAAGCTGAGCCATCAGTATAGACCATGGTACCTCCTGCCCCATGGGCTGGGGACACAAAAGCATACTGCTCCTTCCTGCCTTTGAGTTTGGGGTTACTTGTTAGTTGTGGCGAACTAGCCAACATGTGCCCTCAAGAAGCCTGTACCACACACCCAGCACCTGGCCCACACTGAAACACTTCCTCCAGCTTGTCCCGTGACATAGTCAAATGTCTAACCAACTGACCTGCCACGTCCAGGCGGAAGGAGAGCTTCTGTCCCCCGGCCTCGCAGCTGTACTCCCCAGCATCCGCCTTGCCCGCCTGCTGCACCACCAGCCTCCTGGAGCAGCCCGAGGCCTCCATGCGCACCTTCGAGCTGGAGCTCAGCTTCTTCCCGTCCTTGAACCATGTCACCTCAGTCTGGGCCTGGGCCACCTCGCAGCTCAGTGTGGCGCTGGCCCCCGCCTCTGCCTTCACCTCACTGTGTGCCTGCTGCCCCTTGGCAAATACCAGCTTGGGTTCTGGGGACAAATGGGGACAGTCGAGTTAGAGGCATGGTCTAGATTAGCAAAGTTGCAACTGGGAAGACCCTGGATGGGTCACCTGGAGGGCAGTGTCACCCAGGCTCTGCACTATGCTCAGAAGAAGCCCTAAGGCCTCTAAGCACAGGGAAAGTCAGTCTCCCTATCCACCCAGAGAACATTCCAAGGCCTGCAGTAGGTGCCTCAAATGCAGATAACACCAAATACTACATACATGGTTTGCCTGAAGTGCCCCTGATAAAGGTTAGTTGATAAATTAGGCATAATAAGAAATTTATAGGGCTGGAGAGATGGCTCAGTGGTTAAGAGCACTGACTGCTCTTCCAGAGGTCCTGAGTTCAATTCCTAGCAACCACATGGTGGCTCACAACCATCTGTAATGGGATCTGATGCCCTCTTCTGGTGTGTCTGAAGACAGCTACAGTGTACTCATATAAATAAAATAAATCTTTTTTTTTATAAGCAGCTGAGCATGGTGGCACATGCCTTTAATCCCAGTACTCAGGAGGTAGAGGCAGGCAGATCTCTGAGAGTTCAAGGACAATCTGGTCTATAACATGAGTTCCAAGAGAGCCAGGGCTATAGAGAAACTCTGTCTCAAAAAAACAAAGAAGGAGAAGGTAGAAAAAGAAAAAGAAGAAAAAGGAGGAGGAGAAGGGAAGGAAGGAAGGGAGGGAGGGAGGGAGGGAGGGAGGGAGGGAGGGAGGGAGGAAGGAAGGAAGGAAGGAAGGAAGGAAGGAAGGAAGGAAGGAAGGAAGGAAGGAAGGAAGGAAGGAAGGAAGGAAGAGAGCTGGAGAGATGGCTTAGGGTCAAGAGCAACTGGCTGCTCTTCCAGAGATCCTGGGTTCAATTCCCAGCAACCACATGGTGGCTCACAACCATCTATAATGAGATCTGATGCCCTCTTCTGGTATGCAGGTATACTTGCAAGCAGAATGCTGTATACATAATAAAATAAATCTTTAAAAACTTTAAAAAAGAAAGAAAATTCATAAGCCAGGTATGGCGATAAGTGGCTTTATCTTAACATTTGAGAGGCCAAAAAAAAGCAGATCTCTAAGTTTGAGACTAGCCTGATCTACATAACAAGTTCTAGGCAAGGCCAGCCAAAAGTTACATAGTGAGACCGTGTCTCAAAAGAAAAAAATAAGTAAACTCAAGAAGATATAAAAACTATAAATATATATGCGGATTGTCCCAAAGGACTGACCTGCCACGTCCAGGCGGAAGGAGAGCTTCTGTCCCCCGGCCTCGCAGCTGTACTCCCCAGCATCCGCCTTGCCCGCCTGCTGCACCACCAGCCTCCTGGAGCAGCCCGAGGCCTCCATGCGCACCTTCGAGCTGGAGCTCAGCTTCTTCCCATCCTTGAACCATGTCACCTCAGTCTGGGCCTGGGTCACCTCGCAGCTCAGGGTGGCGCTGTTCCCCGCCTCTGCCTTCACCTCGCTGTGTGCCTGCTGCCCCTTGGCAAACACCAGCTTGGGTTCTGGGGACAGTTAGACAAGGACACTTGTTCAGCGGATCCTGCCAAGCTCCTCAGTTCTAGATTCTGATTAGCAAACCCTGGACTCTGAGAAACTCCAGTTCCTGCCACAAAGATCCTCCCTGGCCTGTGGCTTGGCTGTGGCTCTTCTTAAATCTGAGAATGTGATGTCCAGCCCTTCACTGGCCAGAACAGAATGGCAGGGAAGGCCCACAGGAAATCACCAGGCTGTCCCTTACAGGCAGAGACAATGGTCTCTCATTCCCTAGTCTGCCCACCTTCAGAAACACTTTTCACAGAGCAGAGGAAGGCCCCACTCATGAACACATTCCCAGCTTTCTCTGCCAACTGGGCACAGACCATGGCATGATTTTTCTTTTGGATACAGCCAAACTTACAGCCATGCATATTACTAAGAATCCTGATGCACAGGATGTATACATTTGTAGGTTTTCAGAGCCTGTGTAAGAAATGGAAGCAAACAGCTGTCGTCTATGGAGATATATGTGGACCCCACCCACCCAACAATCCAGTGTGAGGAGCACCAGTCCCCTGCAGGGTGGTGTGCATCTCTGCCAGGGCTGGAAGTCTACAGCACTTTCATGCAGGGAGCAGGAGGAGGTACCCTTGCCCTGCCTGGTGTCCAAAGCTGCCTCCAGCCAATGCCATACCCCCTTGTCATACTGCAAGAAGCGGTAGCAAGAGGAACCCAAGTATCTCGCTATCTTTGCCCCAGCACACTTGCACATGTGCTTCTGAGGTCCTGCTGGGCCCCAGTCACGGTAGCCATCTGTTATGTCTGTGAAGAAAAGCTATGAAGCCTACATGGTATAGATATGAATAGGTATGAAGCCTACATGGTATAGATGCAGGTGTCCAGACTTAGACCACACAGAGCGCTGATGCTCGCCTAGACCAGAGGTTCCAACCACAGCTAGGAATTCCTTCTTCCTATAGAACTGAGCTACCCACCACCACTAAAACACACACACACACAAACACACACAGAGGCACACACACACATGTGTGCACATATGTTAGTATGTGTGGGAAGCAGGTGCGGCCGCATGGGCCAAGATGTTTACTGCCTTGCCCGAGCATGCGTGGTGAGGCTGCATGCGTGGGCTGCCTGCCAGGCTGGACTGTTCCTCATAATCTGTCAACCTGTCAACCTATCGGTGACCGACCTGAGCTCGATGTGTGAATTCTGATTGGATGAGGTGGGGTGGAGCTAGATGAGGTCAGTTGGCACAAGTATAGGAGGTTTAGTTGTTTAGCCCCTGACGGAAGTAGAAGCTAGCTGTAGTAAGAGAAACTGTTGTAAGGGGAGTTGTTGTAAGAAAAGCTGCAAGAAGGAGAACAAGTAAAGGAGATTCAAGCTGCTGCGTGAATCCCACTTGGTGTCCATGTCCTTCTTGTCTCCGCGGGCGGCGAGGACTGCGGAGACCGGGACAAGTATGTACATATACACATACACACACATACAAAGGCACACGCACACACACATGTGTGCACATATGTACACACACAGAGACTCACACACAGGCACACACACATGCACACACACGTCAGAAAACAGCTATCCCACTCACTGCCCAGAACCCTCAGACCATGCCTGGAGCTCCGGGACAGAGAATACACATCCAGAACCATACGATGCAGCACAAGGACACGATGCCAGCCCCACCACCCACGTGTGCTCACCTTGCACCAACAGCTGGTAGGCAGTGCGGCTCCCACGACTGACACACTCATAGAGGCCAGCGTCATCCTGTGCCACGTCCCGCACCAGCAGTGCTCGCCTCCCAGCTGACACCTGCATCTCATACTTGGGCCCTAGGGACAGCTCACGACCATCCTTCAGCCAAGTCACAGCAGCAGCCTGGTCCGACAGCTCAGCCAGCAGCTGTGCCTCCTCGTGCAACTGGGCCAGCACCTCCCGGGCAGCCGCAGCAGGAAGCTTACTGCTGGGCAGCCCCAGAGCCGCTACAGGTCAGGGGTGGTTAAACGAAAGTTAATAGGGACAAAGAGACCACAAGAAGGTGGGCAAAAGGAGTCATAGGCAGTGAAGGAGAGGAGAGGGGATATGAGGGTAGAGAAAGAGATAAAAGGGAAGAGACGGGGGGGGGGGAAGGGTGGGTTGGAAGCAAAGAAGCAGCCGTGGAAAGTAAGTCAGTGGGAGGCAAGAGAAGGGAGGGGCAGAGGGAGGAGTGAGGAAGAGAAGGGACAGGTGAACGCAAGGTGCCAGTGAAAAGACAGAAAGCATGGGGAAAGCCAGTGTAGGGGGGGGGGGATATGGGGGCGAGAAAGAAACAGGCAGACAGAGAGGAGATAGGAAGAAGAGAGAATGAGAAAAGAGGTAGTGAGAGATGTGGTCCAACCACAAGGCATCTTACACAGACACAGACAGACAGACAGACAGACACACACACACACACACACACACAAGCCCAGCCTCAACTGCCAGCCTGAGATGAACAGCCCCAACCACCCAGCTACCTTGCCCCCTTTATCACATGGCCTCCAGAAAAATCTTCCTAGAAACCTTCTCTAGAGACTATCCCTCCTGCCCACCACCACACTGGAAAAATAAATGGGACTCTGGGACTCAGGCCTACCTCGGACCACCATTTGGATGCTAGTTTCAATGCCATTAGCCACAAACTTCAGCTGTGCCCCATGCAATCTGGCGGGCACCTCTCTGATGGTGAGCATATGCCGGGTGCGGTCACAACGGATCACGTATATACTGCTCGCTTTCAAGGCCTCCCCATCCAGGAACCATTCGCCCGAAGAGGCCACCGTGAGGTCCACGGAGAAAGTGACCTCACCACCCTCCACTGCCTCCACCGCCTTCAGAGGTGTCTTTACAGCCAGCATGGGGACTGCAGAGTAAGCAGCGTTAAGGGGAGAGTTGGGGACAGGTAGTACAGCCTTTATCTTCCCCTGCTCTTCCCAGTCCCCAATCAGATGTAGTAGCCGAAGCCCAGCTCGCTGAGACTTATGAACAGGGTCAGTGTCAGTGGGACTATCTTAGGATGCCCAACATCTCCCAACCTACACGGAGAGTCCCCTTAAGATCATCCTGGCTCCCCTAGAGGCAGAACCATGCTTTGGGGCCAGGTAACTCAAGGGCAGGTGGCAGCCCCCTGTGATGTCACTAAATGGACTCACTCACCCAAGTGCATGGTCCCTGGAAATTCAAGGTAAGGACCCTGGCCAAAGTGATTGATGGCTGACACTCGGAACTGGAAATCCCCCTCCTCAGCCACACCAGTGATGGTAAACTCAGTTGTGGCCAGCCATCCAGCTTCGTGACACCTGCTCCAGGCATAGGCACCCAGCTTCCTCTTCTCCAACACATAGCCATCAATAGTGACAGGGCGGTCCCCATGGGGTGGTGCGGACCAGCTGAGGGTCACAGAACTCTCTGTCTTGGCCTTTACAACAGGGTCAGCAGGAGGGTACAGGGGTGGCCTCCTGGGCGCTGTGTGGAAAAATAGGCTGAGCTCACCAACTGAGAGCATCTCTCAGAGCATGCCAGACCCTAGCCTGGGGTCACCAGAAAGGGAATGACTGATGGACCTTGAGTCTCCCCCTGGGCACTGCTCTGGTGGGCGGGATGGTACCACCCACCATCAATAGGTTCAGAAGCCTTTCTCCAGACCTGCTGCCACCCAGTTGCAGTGGGAAGTCCCCTTCTCAAGAGAGGAACTTGGAGTGGAGGACACACGACCACAATTTTCTGCCACCCTTGGACCACCACTGGTAAGGGAAGCCTACAGCATGGGGCGAGGACAGGTGCAGCTGTGTCCCTGCAGGGAGAGCCACCCAAAGACCATCCTTCTGGCCCTTACCTGATACACAGAACTGGGTGGTCGTCCGGCAGCCACCAGACACAAAGGCCACCTCACCCATGTCCTCCAAGGTGCACTGGAAGATGGTCAGTGTGTGGCACGTGCCTTCTGCAGTGATGGCAACCCGACCCCCTGCCACCATCTCCTCCTGGTTCCGTAGCCACCGGACAGGGCCTTCGGGGACAGCCAGCTCCACCCAAAAGATGGCTGTGTCTCCAGTGCGCACTGCTGTCTTCCGAGGCAGCTTTCTGGTCAAGTTTCCTAGAGAGGGAAGATTGCCAAGATGGTAAGACAAGCCCCTGTGGACCCCAAACTCCTTTTGCACACCCCCTATTCTTTGGCCTCCAACCCACCTTCCTATGTACCCAGCCCCATCCTCCCGCCTGCTTCACTCTTACACACACACACACACACACACACACACACACACACAACCAGGCTTAACCCTAACCCTAGCCTCCCTCAACTCTCCCCAGTCACACACCACTACACACCTCCCCACCTACTGACTAACCGCTTGTACACTATGCCTCTTCCCTATCTGCCCCATCACTGTACCCCAACCTATCTTCCCCCCAATTCCAGAGAGCACCCTCTTGTCAACCTGACCCCCCACACTCCACTTGACCCCACCCCCACCCCCACATCCTAGATCCACTCTGCCCTACCCCCTCTGCCTGTCCCTCATCCTGGCCCTTCTGCCCTGTCCCTCTCAACTCAGCCCCATTCACCTGCCCTCTTGCCCACACTCAACTGATGTCATCAGTACCCCTTGGGCTAGAGGCCTGCCACCTCTGCACCCAGGCTTGTTTGCACTCCTGGCCGCGCCCTGCCCCGCCCCGCACGCCTGCCTTGAACAGAGAGCTCTGCCACCGTGCGGCTGCCCTCTGTGGTCTCGCAGATGTACACAGCGTCGTCGTCTGCCGAGACGTTGCGCACGGTCAGCCGGCGCTCGGTGCCCTCCTCCTCGATGTCGTACTTGGCGCTGGCCCATAGCCGGGTCTCCTCCTTGAACCACGCCGCCTCGGTAGCTGGCTGAGCCACCTCGCACTGGAATGTAGCAGACTCTTTCTCTCGTACCTCCAGGTCCTGCAGCCGCTTCTTGAAGGGCACCGTCGGCTCTGAGAGCAGTGAGAGAGAGGGACCAATGGCAGGGCTCCGATAGGAGCAGGGCCAGGGACAAGGCAAGCGAGCAGAGAGGGTGGCGAGGAAAGAGAGCAGGGAACCTGAAGCTAGTAGATAGAAGGAGGCAAGGGATCATCGGAGTTGGGGGGGGGGGCGGGGGGGGGAGTATGTCCTCAACGGACCAAGGGACCAAAAATGAAGAAGGGACATGGTCGAATAGGTGAGCTGATGGGACAAAGTGGAGAGTAAGAGGAGAAAGTGGAACACGGAAGAAACAATAGCAGGCGCTACGTGAGGTAGGGGTGTGCAGGGAGGGATGTAGAGGTAGTGACTGGGACTTTACGATGGTTCAGGCCAGAGGCCATCATCGCCAGTGTGTTTTGAGGAAGGAGAGAGCCGCTCAGACCTCCAACTCAGGATGTAGCCACGCGACCTTAGCAGATCTTTGCACCAGGTCATCTCCTGGAAACGCAGCTGGTGCTCAAGTGAACGCACGAGGTGCGGGGAGGAGGGGGTTGTCCAGAAAGAGCTTCAGCCCTGCGCATGTGTGGGGCTACAAGCTTGCTCACCTCTCACGACCACCAGCACCGAGCTGTAGGTCTGGCCCACGAGGTTGGACGCTGTGCAGGTGTAGAGGCCGCGGTCGGACTGCTTGCAGAAAAGAATCTTAAGGACGAAGTTCTCTTGCTCGTCCTCATACACTACGTGTCGCCGGCCCTCGGTCACCAGCTGCCCGTCCTTCTTCCACACTGTCTCGGGCTTGGGCTCGCCGGTCACAAAACAGCTGAGGCGCGCGTGTTTGCCTTCGGTCACCGTGCAGGTGCGCGTGCCAGCGCCGGGTGGAGAAGGGGGTATGCCCTCTGCGCGCATGGCCTCCCGCCGCTGCTGCAGGTGCGCCAGGAGCGTGGCGGTGGAGGTGCCGGGTGGTCCGGCAACCTCGGCGTCCGAGTCCACCACCAGAGCGGCGGCAGCGCTGGCAGAGCCCAGCGGATTTTCTGCTCGGACTTCGTAGGTGCCACCATCGCGAGGCCTTGCCGAACGGATGCGAAGCGCGCTCGACTCCCCGTGTTCTTCCACACGCACATGGGGGGCATCGGGTGGGCCCAGGCGCCGCCCATCTTTGGACCAGCTCACAGCAGGTTGTGGTGAGCCTCCAACGCGACATCGGAAGGTGGCGTCTGCGCCCTCGCGCACGCGAATGGATGTGGGCCGCAGCAGAAAGTGGGGCGCCTGCTCGGCACACGTGCCCTCCGAGTCCACTCGCAGGCCGACGGCGGCGAAGGCCTCCCCTATGGCGTTCCTCGCGCGACACACATACTGCCCGCTGTCACCTAGCGCCAGATCGAGAATTGTGAGGCGGTACACATCCCCGTCCTGGGCCAGGCGGAAGCGCGCTCCTGCCTCTACTGGCTGCCGGTCCTTCTCCCAGCTCACGTGTGGCGTGGGGTTGCCCACGATCTGGCAGCTCAGCGTGGCATCCTTGCCAACAGATACCACAAAGGCCTTTGGCCGCGTCAGGAAGCGGGGTGCTCCGCTGAAGGAGTGGTCCATTATGTCAGTGGGGTTGGGGGACTACAAAAGACAAGAAATGAAGGGCATGATGGTGTTGAGACTAGCCAGTCGCCTGTACCACATTCTACCCTCTTCCTCCTCGTTCAGTGTCACCAGGAGAGGCCAATTTAACCAAGTAGGCACCTCCTCACCAGGTCTCCATTACTCCTCCACTCCCAACCCACTCAAGTGCCTCCGAAGTCCAGCAGTTCAGATTGGCCCCTTTCTGTGACTTGAAAGTCTAGGATCTTCAGTTACCTTGATGTGCCTCCATTCTATGACCAACTCCAGTCTCACGACCCAAAGTGATGTCCCTTAAATTCCAAACTAGGAAGTCCTCTTGACTCCTGAGGGAACATATTCTTCAACCAGCAGGGAAAGAGAGGAGCCATCAACCTCACCTGAAGTGGGGCTCATGCTAACAAAAGGGGCCTCACTCACTGGGCTGCATATAACCCACTAGCACCTGTCTTCCCTCACACTGCCAATCCTCTGGGAAAACCTGGCCCCAGGTAAGAGCAGGGTGTAGGAGCAGTGTAGCCAATGGCTGCAAAGAGTGGCAGGAGGGTCCCTATAGTCTGGGACCAGTACAGCCAGATTCTCTCTCCAGGAGCTAGGAACCAGCTAGCTCCAAGGCCTAGCTCTCCTGGGTCCTGATGGCCTTGTCACTATTCAGTCCTTAGCATGGTCCTGCCAACGTGGGACACCCCACCCCCCACCTGCAAGAACGACATAGCATGCCTCAGTCCTCCTAGGAATCATCACTACCCAAATAAGGCTGGCCTCTGCCCAATCAAGACAGCCCCAGCCAAGCTGCCACTGATCCAGCGAGTGGCTGAAATTACCCGCCGGCCCCAGGTCTCATATAGGAACAATGGGCACTGAGGCTGGCTCAACAGGCTAACTTCCTCCACCTCTGGCAGACATGGGTACCCCAGTGCAGAGACCTCAGCCTCTGCATCTGCTCTGCTTTGACACAGCCTCCGGTCTCTCAGCCTGGGCTGCCTGACACGGGACCAGCCAGTTGATGGGTTTGTGTTCCCTGACCCTCCGGCTCTCAGTCCTGTGATTCAGGTAGCTAATCCTCTAATCCTCTTCCAGGAGACTGATCCTGAACCAGGGCTGGGCAGCACTGGCCGGTTTGCTGACTCACTGTCCAGTCAGCACCTCTGTCCCCCACCTACAAACAGGCCCTGTCTCTTAGGGTTAGGATAGGGCTGTCGGGCCGCACCAACTGGGGCCCAAGTCCAGCCCCTGGAGCTGCCTTTCAGCATCTGTTCCATAGAAGATCGGCCTTGACATCAGCTTTCAGGGGCCTTGAGTGAGAGCTCCCTGCTCAATCTGTAGGTCCCCAGAGCAAAGCAGGACTCCTTATGCCTCTACCCACCATTTTATGCCTAGGCTGGAGTGGCCCAGCCAGAGACTCACGAACAAGAGTGTGCAAATAGCCTGTGGCACACACATATTTGAAGGGAGTTGGACCCAGCCTCAGCAGGTCCACAGTTCCTGGATTGGAGATTCCAGAATCTTCCTAGGCCTCCACAGATGTAGTCCCTGGATCTCACTGTCTGTTCAAGGCCTGCATCCCCTCTATGTTACCAGTCAGTTGTATTACCAAGTCACTGGCCACTATTAGTGGGTTCAGAATGACAGCCTCAGACCCCCCCCCCTCGGCCAACCTGCCAAGCAGGTCTGAAGCCAGAGAGGGGCTCCCAGGACAGGGGATCTGTTCTCTTTCCTACAGATGAGGAAACGAGTGTGATAAACACTTCCAGGAAATCTATCCCCTGGGAAGCCTGACCTCTTGCCTGGTTTGGGCTGGAGGTTGCATCTCCTAAGCAGGGGGTCCAGGTGGCCACCCGCAGCCTCTGAGAGGAGCTTCTTTCTCCTAGGAAGTCAGCTCTTCCTCACCCCACCCCACCCCAGCAGGTGACTTGTACTCCTCTACCCCCTAAAGCAGTTTTCAGGAGCCCCTGCCACTCCTTCACACAACTGGCCATACCATAACCCACACCCTCCACCACTTTAACAGAACATAGCTTTTCTGCTTCATGCAGGGTGGACCAGTTTTCTGGATGAACCAAATGGGAGGTGACACACAGACTGGGCCTAGCTAGCCTGGGGTCTGATGGCCTTGTCACTATTCAGTCCTTAGCAGAAACTACCCCATCCCTGGAACTCCATCTTGCTGGCCCTCCCTCTCCTCCACACCACTCCAAGAACGCAGGCCTGTGGCCCCCATGCCCTTCTAGAACGAATTTCCAAGGGCAACCCCCGAGCTCAGCCTCACCTTAGACCCCGGGCCTGTGACTTCCCCCACTCCCGGGAAATTCTTTCCTGGAGTCAAGTGTCAGTACCCCTCTGGCTGTCCCCTCCACTGAGCCAACAGGCCCAAAATAGCCCCAGCTGTCAGCGGGCATCCATCTCGGAAGAGCTGGGGGCAGGGACACCAGACCCCCAGGCAGTAGGGAGACTAAAAGGGCGACCCAGCTAGGCAGTGGTTGCACGATGCCAGCCACAGCCCTCCCAGGCCCCTCAGGGCAAACTGCCTCTTCCCATTCTGGGCTCTCACCTCAGAGTCACAAAAGGGCCCAGATCTGGCATCTAGCCTACTCTCTTCTCAGGGAAGGCCCCGGGATGACTGAACCCCTAAAGTCCCCAAGCTCCACAGAACACCATGACCTTCAGCCATCTGACCTCCAGGAATGAAAGATGGCCCTCACGACAGCCCTACCTCCTCACCTGTATCTACCAGGGGTTGGGGCAGCACCCAGGCAAGGGGCACAGATGGTGAGTTGGGGGCTGCTGGGTCTGCCTCCTTCCTGGGGCCCAGGCCGACGTGGTTCCCACCCAGCAGCCCACACTCCAGCCGGTCCTCAGACTGGACAGGGACGAAAGGACAGGCAAACACTGTCAGCTGAAGAAGGCTGGGCCCGCCCCCGCCCCACCCCCGTTCTGGTCAGCCCAGCCCAGCCTAGCTCCAAAATAGCCCTGGTGTCACTGTCCAGGATTCAGTTTCACCCTCAGTCCCAAGGAGGCAAAGGGCAGGTGGTCAGGAGCAGGAAGACGCCTGTGTCTTCCCACTGTGATGAGGGAAGTGGGGAGAATGGTAGCTGGTCCAGCTTTCCTCGTACCAGCATCCTGGAGTGTTGGTGGGGAAAGATCCTAGGGTCCCAGGATGGTGCCAAGAGAGTCAGCAGTCTTAAAGACTTGGCACTGACCATCGAGGGGACCCAGGACCACCACACAGAACCAGAACTATATCTAAGGGATCACAGAACCACATAGGGATCTAGAATCAGCCTAACACAACCAACCCAAAGACTCAGGAGCACTTTAAAGGAACCCATGGGCACCCAAGAAAACCAAAACATATAGAAAGACTAAGATGAACCCAAGTCTGCCCTAAGAAGGATTGAGGATCAAGTTTACTCCAGGGGACGAGGGCAACCTGCTCTGCTCTCCACCTGGTCCTCTCGGGTCCCAGCAATGTAAGGGAACAACCAGGAGCTACATACACTGATCCCTGACTCATACCTACTCTGCCCTGTCCAAACCTACGACCCAGGCAACCTTGGTCCTTGTGCCATGCTTAGGCTATCTGAATCTGTGGTGACTTTAAATGAGAGTGGAACCCTGATAAGAAGCAACCAAGCTAGGGCCAAGGGGTCTGACGCTGGGGTAGAGCTGGGCACTGACACTGCCTGCTGCTTCGTGCCCCGGGCAGGCCTGTTCATCCTTCCATTGTGGATGTTGGCAGTGCCTGCTGCTTCGTGCCCATTCTCTCAAACCCAGGAGCAGATGCTGACATTGTGTAGACCCTGCCTAGGGAGATAAGCTGGCTGCAGGGAACCCTGGGGTTGGGGGATAGCTGGTGAGATCCTTGGTCTTTCCTAACCCTTGGGGAGACAGGAGTGAGGGAGGTATACAGCTCTCCTTGAGGCCCCATCTACAGACATGGGGAGTCGGGGGCGGGGAATGCCAAAGCTTGTCTCTTGTGGCCCACATACTCTCTGTCTAGTTGCCAGTGCCGTGGGATCCAGAGGGAGAGTCTGCTGGAAGTAGTCAGCTGGGAGCTGCTTCTGTCTTCCCCTTATTCTGGGGACAAGGCCAGGGTTCCATGTCCTGTGTTAAGGACCCTCTTCTAACTAGTATCCCCAGTCCCTGCCTGGCAGAGGGAGCAAGAGCACTCTTGGGGTCCCTGTTTAAGTACATCCATTCTATTTTGAAAGTTTTCCCAAAAGCCCCACCCCCTAACAGTATTACGTGGGAGAGGGCGGGGCTTTAGCATGTGAATTTTAAAGGAGATAGTGCCTGGTCTCAATAAGGAAAGAGACATGGAAGATACCAGGCCCAGGAGCAAGAACCTGAAGAGCCATGGTTGCCGCACAAGTATGGGCTCTTACGGGCATGGATGTGAGCATCAATGTCTGCACAGGTGTTAGTCCACATGTGTGTGCATGGGTATGAAGACACCATCTTATGTCGAGGCATGCATGCTTCATGCCCTCCCAGGGCAAGCATGACAACACAGGGGAAACCTCCAGGCTCCCTGGCTGCCTCCAGGCCTGTTGGGGAAAGTAGGATCCTCTTTTGTTTGGGGTCTTGTTTTGTAGCCTGAGCTGACCTTAAACTCACTCATAATCCTCCTGCCTCAGCCTCCTGAGGGCTGGGATTTCAAGCCCATGATATCAGACCCAGGTCCTCCTAAGTCCAGCACAGCCCTGGCCTCTTGGTGGTCCTCACCCTTATCATACCGGCTCATCCATGAAGTACCACCATGGCCAGGTTTCTGTCCCCCAACCTGGGTCTGAGTCTAAGATTCCTAAAACCACAGTGCCCATGCAGCCTTGTGTATTGTCTGAAGTCAAGGGACTAGGGGCTCAGCCCAGAATCTGTCCCCATTCCTTGCTTGTCTTTTGACAAAAGGGTCATTCCCTGAATCTCTCTAGTCACCATGGAGGGCAACAGAAAAGCAGATTCTGACTCCACCCACAGATACCAATTCCCACACTCTCCCCGGGGATCTTACAGCTGGGGTGTTTCTAAAGAGAGAGGCTCACTGATGGAACTGAAGGGGATAAGGCCAGCAGGAAGCTGAAACACCTGCTTGTATGCCCCAGACAGCGGGCATGGGGAAGGCCAAAGAGTAAAAGCCAGCCGGGCAGTGGTGGCGTACGGCTTTAATCCCAGCACTTGGGAGGCAGAGGCGGGTGGATTTCTGAGTTCGAGGCCAGCCTGGTCTACAGAGTGAGTTCCAGGACAGCCAGGACTACACAGAGAAAAACTGCCTCGAAAAACCAAAAAAAAAAAAAAAAAAGAGAGAGAGAGTAAAAGCCATCCTCTTAGTGGTCACACACAGACTGAGAGGCAATGTGTGGACCCTAAAGTAGCAGTTACAAACACAGGGCTATGGGGCACACATCTTGAGGGACAAAAGCAGAGAGGCTGGAGACACATAAAACCGTGACCATGCTGCCACAGCCCCGAAGCGAACCAACCACGGGTCTCCACAATGCCTGGACTCCTGTCCTATACAGCTCTTCCTCCCTCTCTTAAATGACTCCTCCCCCTCCGACTCTGTAACCCCGCCCCTTCTGCAGCCCCGCCCCGTCTCCCCCTCCCACACTCTCTCCTCAAAGCTGGATGAGCTTCCAGTCTGTTTGAAAGCGGAACTGCCCTTCCCTTTTCTTGCCTGGAAGCTAGCACTTGTAGTGGCTTGTACCTCTCCTGTGTCCTCAGGCTGTGGGTCAGCTCTCTTGCTGCGTATATCTGTGTTTCTGTCTGTCTGCTCAGGAGCCTGGCCGCTTCTCTACCGCAGCAGGGACAGTCACACGCTCTGAAACTGACGCTCATGCAAAACCATGAGCAAAACCCACCCCACCTCCCATTGCCAGCTCTCACCTTGCCCCTTTGCCAGCCCCTAGCACCTACACTGCCTCTTGTCAATATATTTTTTTATTTTACATTTGAGTGATAACTCAGCACCTGTCAGTCTGTGTCCTCCTGGCACTTGATAATAACAGGGAGTTTGCCTTAGGTAAAATAGAATTCCACTCTGTGAGTGTGTTTAGCCCCAATTTAATATTTGGACTCCTCATCCTCAGATTCAATGAGATACACTTAGATTTAAAATAGTCAAAAAAAAGCTAGCCATGGTGACACACACCTTTAATCCCAGCACACATAAGGCAGAGGAAGTTGGATTTCTATATGTTTGTGGCCAGCCTAGTCTACATAGCAAGTTCCAGGTCTGCCAAGAGTACCAAAGACAAACAATTTTTAAAAAGGATTGTTGGGGATGGAGAGATGGCTCAGTGGTTAAGAGCACTGACTGCTCTTCCAGAGGTCCTGAGTTCAATTCCCAGCATCCACATGGTGGCTCCCAACCATCTGTAAAGGAATCTAATGCCCTCTTCTGGTGTGTCTGAAGAAAGCTACAGTGCACTCATATAAATAAAATATCTTTTTTAAAAAAAAAAAAAAGGATTATCTGTCTTGAACATGTATGAACTGATCTTGTTATTAACCATTAGGAGAAAAAGAGAGCAAACAGCTATTTATACAGCTCTTACATTGTACTAGGTATTACCAGCCAGCTAGAGATGAATGTAAATATTAGAGAAGCTGGGTATAGTGACACAAAACTATAACCCCAGCACTAGGGGGCTGAAGCCGGAAGACTGTGACTGCGAGGCTGTACGGAGGAGGTTCTGTGCAATCCCTACGCCATTTGGAATTCAAGGCTTGAACATTGGTGGCTTTTGGCAACGTCAGGTGGGGGCAGGGCATCCTGGAGCAAATGCCCTGAGGATATCAAATGACAACACACCCTACAGTTTTTACCCACTGGTCAGTTGGTGAGCACTGGGTTGTTTCTGTTCTTTGGCTACTCTGATTAGTGCTGCTGCCCACATAAGTGTGCACAAGCCTATCTCTCAGGCTAATCTAATTTGTTGGGCTATGTCCCCAGAGAAGCCACTGCTGGACTAGCAATGGATCTATTTCTAACAATTTAAGAAAATAAGGAGATACAAAATGAAAGGATGCAAAAGATAAAAGGATGATTAAATTCTGTGACTTCCTCTACAGGCCAAGGTCCATGTCAGGACACGCCAATGTCCACCTCAGGACACGCCAGTGTCTGCTTCAGCTCCCAGAGAAGCCCCCAGATGGGCTGTCACACAGAGCGGGGAGGGTGGTGGGTGTACTCACTAGCCTGACCAGGAATTCTTCCCTAGTGTCTGTATACACCAACTCATCCCATGCTGTAACTAAAAGGCATGTGGTCTCTATGAGTTACACCTTGGCAAAGTAAAAGTGGGGTAGAAAAAATTAATTTAGGGGGGCTGGAGAGATAGCTCAGTGGTTAAGCACACTAACTGCTCTTCTAGAGGTCCTGAGTTCAATTCCCAGCAACCACATGGTGGCTCACAACCATCTGTCATGGGATCTGATGCCCTCTTCTGGTGTGTCTGGAGACAGCTGCAGTGTACTCATATACATGAAATGAATAAATAAATCTATAAATCTACCATGCTGCCATTTTTTTTAAAAAAAAGAAAATAAATTTAGAAGAAACAAAACAAACTGATCTCCAGGGTATCTGGAACACCTTCATTACATGTCTTTTCTTTTGGTCTGATTTGGACTGGTTTGATTTGGTTTGGTTTGGTCTGCTCTGGTCTGCTTTGGCCTAGTTTGCTTTGGTTTTTTTTGAGACAGGGTTTCTCTGTGTCACAGCCTTGGCTGTCCTGGCACTTGATTTGTCAATCATTCTGGCTTCGAACTCACAGAGATCCTCCTGCCTCTGCTGAGTGCTGGTGAAAGGCGTGGGCCCCCACACACGGCTCTATATGTAAGTCTTATATGAAGACATGGAGAGGACCGACATCTGTGAAGACGTTGCATACTCTGGAGAGGCTCGTGTTTAATTCCATTCTGGATGCTTTATTTGGGAAGTCTTACAGTGCTTGGCTGCCTCATGGATATCAGGTATCTGGCAAACGTATGTTCCCAACACAGGAAGTAAATTCCCACAATCACATATTCACCTTTCAGTGCCCTTGCAGACCAAACTCTTAGTGTAGATTCCCAAGGAACAGTACCTATCTGTATACAGCTGGTCAAGGTTGATGCCTACCTGTATACAGCTGGTCAAGGTAAAACCAGTTTCTCCTGAACAAAAAATGAGAACCAGCCCTGGGACCCAGGGAGATGTACATTTGTGGATGCTTGTATCATAATGCTAATTGGGTCCCCAAAACTGTTTGCAAGAGAGGGTCTGCATGTAGCTTCTGGGAACCTGCCCCCAGTTCATTCTAATTGGTAAATAAAGATACCAGCAGCTAACAGCTGGGGAGGAGAGACAGAGGCAGGATTTAGGATTCCTGGGCTTGGCACAGGGAGGAAGGAGGAGGAGAGGTGCCATGCCTGAGGTAGGTGCAGGAGAGAGAAGATGAGTAGTCATGTAAAGGGGCCAAGGCCAAGAGAACACGGCCCAGAGGGCTGCACAATGGGGTCAAGAGCAGCCAGGATGGAACACGGAAAATAGTGAGTAGTGACTCAGAATTATCAGTGGGAGGAAGACTCTAATAACATGGAGGGCAGGCAGTGGCTACCCAGCTATTGTGCTGCTTGAGGCTTATTAAAATATAATGTGTGTATGTGTGTGTGTGTGTGTGTGTGTGTGTGTGTGTGTGTGTGTGTGTGTGTGTTTCATTCAGGAACATAAACCATTGAGCTGGGAAGCAACCCCACACTGGGATTTATCTAAAAAATGAATACTGCATGCACTCAATGCCTTGTCACTCCTGGATGAAAACAGTGTCAGTGGGGAAATACATAAAATACAAAGAAATCCTACAGGTTTTTTAAAGAAAAGACATTAAAGTAATTAAGATTCAAATATTCAAAGACAACTCATCAGACAAAATTTGACAGGAGAGGTCTTTGTTGTACTCCTGGGTCTCTCCTCACTAGCTTTATTGATGTATAATTGGAAATTTTTATTTATATATATATTTATATATACATACATACACACATATACATACATATACTTACATACATATACATACATACATACATGGTGTGTGTGTGTGTGTGCGCGTGTATGTATGTTCTAGACAAGAAGCTCTACCACCAATCTACATCCACAGCTGGTGGGTACATAAGAATAATAACCAGAGTCAAGCAAATGACCTGTCTGCCCTTCCCAGAGCTGTCTCTGTGCGTGTGGGTGGGAACATTTTGTATCTGTACTCTCATCCAACTTTAAGGAAAACCACATCATACTCACACTGTGCTACAAGATCACAGGTACTTACCCATGCACCTAACTAAAGCCGCTTGTGTCACTGCAGAAACAGCAATGCAGACAGACAACAGCAAATGGTTCATACATCATGCATCTCCTAATGTTCTCAATGGGATAAGTACTTCCACTCAATAACAATAAGGGAAGGCCTTTTCAATAGCACTGCTGCTTACTTAAACAATTGGATCTTACCCTTTTTTAAGATTTATTTATTTCATTTATATGAGTACACTGTGGCTGTCTTCAGACACACCAGAAGAGGGCATCAGATCCCATTACAAATGGTTATGAGCCACCATGTGGTTCCTAGAAATTGAACTCAGGACCTCTGGAAGAGCAAGCAACCAGTGCTCTTAACCTCTGAGCCATCTTTCCAGCCCAGCAATTGGATCTTACATGTCTTCACCACACACACAAAAGTAATTGTGAGGTATGGATACCCTTGAACATTAATTAACTCAAAATATCTTCCACATTGTTACACACCTTAAACATGTATGGTTTTTTTTTTGATTGATTGATTGATTGATTTGTTGGTTGGTTCATTGGTTTTGTTTTTCAAGGCAGAGTCTCTCTGTGTAGCCCTGGCTGTCCTGGAACTCACTCTGTAGACCAGGCTGACCTTGAATTCACAAAGATTCACTTGCCTCTGCCTCCTGAGTGCTGGGATTAGAGGCATGGGCCACCACCACCTTGCAAGCATGTATGGTTTTTAAATAGACAAGGACCTGGCTAGCTGTAGGTACCAGGAAGCATGTTCAACATCACTCATCATCATGGAAATGGGATCCAAATCTTAAGGAGCTATCTTATGCACTAGCCCCACTCACACTCAGACACACACAGAGAGAAATATAATTTAAAATAATAAAAGCAAGTCAGAAGGGGCAGCACAGGCCTTAATCCCAGCACTCGGGAGACAAAGGCTGACACATCCCTGTACATTTGAAGCCAGCCTGGTCTACAAAGCAAGTACCAGAACAGTCAGAGCTACACAGAGAAGCCCTGTCTCGAAAGGAGAGAGAGAGAGAGAGAGAGAGAGAGAGAGAGAGAGAGAGAGAGAGAGAGAGAGAGAGAGAGAGAGAGAGAGAGAGAGAGAGAGAGAGAGAGGGAGAGAGGGAGAGAGGGAGAGAGAGAGAGAACAAGCAGTAATTCTGTGGAGGCAAAATGTCCAACAACTGAAATGACACATTTACAGATTTACATTTTCTTTTCTTTTGTATGTGCATTGCTGTTTTGCTTGCATGTCTGTGTGAGGGTATCATCAGATCAGATCTCCTGGAACTGGAGTCCCAGACAGTTGCGAGCTGCCATGTGGGTGCTGGGAATTGAGCCAGGGTCCTCTGGAAGAGCAGCCATCTCTCTGAGTCATCTCTTCAGCCCCCTCCCCACATTGACATTTTCAATGGGAAATTTTTATGTAATAAAAGAATCAGTGGAGGTGTAGCTAGACTGAAAGCAAGCAGCCTAAAGAAATAAAGCATGTAACAAAGAAAGAAAGTAAACGGAAACTTGGTACCGCCTAAGACACCACCGAGCACATCAGCACACGTGTGATAAAACACATCCCACACACAAGGAAAGCTGCTTGGGGTTAGCAGCCAAAAGGCAGATGAATTAAACATGGAAATGGTACCGGCCCCATCTGGTCACTACACACTGACTTCATCATCACACTGGACCGCATACATTTGTATGATTAGAATAATAATTAAATTTAGAACAGAATGGTGGGTGTTCCCCTGAGGCTGGGAAATAGCTTCTGAAGTAAAAGCGCCCGCACCAAGGCTTAAAAATAAACAAAAACAAAAACAAAATAAACAAAAACGAGTTTGAGTCCCAGGCCCTACAGGGTAGAAAGAAGAGCATGAACTCTAGAACACTGTCCTCTGACCTCCACGTCCACGTGTTACACACACACACACACACACACACACACACACAGAGAGAGAGAGAGAGAGAGAGAGAGAGAGAGAGAGAGAGAGAGAGAGAGAGATTTTGGTTTTAGTGCTTTTTTTTTAACCCATACTAAATAAAACATGATAGGCTTTCTAAGGTCCTTTTGCTTCTGCATGTGTAACTGCCCAACCTGCTGTAATCTAAACTGGGCATGGGTAGTGAGTTATGGATTTTATGGGGAAAGGATACATCATTCTCCCCCTATAAACAGCAACCTGCTGTGTGACTTTTCCTGGGGAAGACGTGAACAAACGTCTATTCACCCACATAGGGCACCCATGGCAGATCAAAGAACCATTCACCCAACTGTATCTCAGTGAAACAATGGGTCCATTGGGTTATTCACAGGAGCATGAATGACTCCAGAAGGCTGCATCACTGAGATGCCCATTGCAGAATGGGTAACTAGTCTCAAAGCTGCAACCCTGAACTTCCCTACACCCGCAACAGTACATAGAAGTTTATGCCGTCTATCTTGGGGAGGTGTAGCTGGACTTGGCTACTTTCTGGATTCTTCTTTCTTCCATCCTTTGCCCTTTTTCTTCCACCCTTTTAACCTCCTACACTAGATGGGGGGATGGGAGGGCAGAGAGGAAAGGAAAGAGACCCCTGAATAAAGTCAGGGGTTCCATAAGGTGGCGATGTTATCCTTAGACCACTGCCTGCTGACTAGGCATGTCAGGTTCACTGGGGCAAGTTTGATCATTGCTATCTGGACATCTAATTTCTCTTTTTTTTTTTTTTTTTTTTTTTGGTTTTTCAAGACAGGATTTCTCTGTCCTGGAACTCACTTTATAGACCAGGCTGGCCTGGAACTCAGAAATCTGCCTGCCTCTGCCTCCCAAGTGCTGGGATTAAAGGCGTGTGCCACCACGCCCTGCATCTAATTTCTTCTTGTTGTTTCTTCTTTGTGCACAACTACTTAACAAACCAACACCCAACAACAAACAACAACCCACAAACAACCCCTTACCTCTAGGGGCCCTGGCACTCATATACCCTCTGAAAGGTCTCCAGAATTCCAAATGACACACAATCTCAGGAAACTATCTGCAGATGGAAAAATCATGCCCCTGCTATAGCATGAGGCAAATCACAGTCAGTTGCTAGGGACAGTCTGAAGCAGCCCATATCCCACACCTGGGGTTAAAACAAAAACATATTCTTACAATATTTCTGTGGGGTTTTGTTTTGTTTTGTTTTTTTAAGAAACCAAAATTACAGAATTTTCACTGGACAGTGGGGGACTTGAGAGCCTTCTAAGTTGTCTAACTTTCCAACTTCGAGATCCACCACCCTCCTTCCAGGAGGAAATCTTCCAATTAAATGGAAATACCCACACAAGAGAACAAACATATGAACCTTTTTAAAATGCTAAAACACAGCATTTAAATAAATACAACATGCATAAAATGATGGTCCTGGGAGACACTCTAAATGTCCTACTGATGGGATTCCAACGTTCTCCTGTGGGTTCTGGAAAATTTTCTCCTGAATCTCTGTTTTCTCATGATGTGGATCCACGGGGAATTCTGTTGTGAAGACTGAGTGCAAGGATCTGACAATGGCCACTCAACTTGGTAAAGAGTTCCATGAGGAAAAGCTTGTCTATGAATGTAAACAATTTTAAGTAAACACAGAACGTTAATAATCCATCTTATGCTGGCTAAAACAAGTGTCAAGGAAAAAAAAAATCTTTCAGCCCAAGGGATTTGCCAAGGCTTTGAAGGGGCTTGTGGGAAACCTTTCTGATGTGTTCAAGGGAGACAAACCACAGGAGGCCTTGTAACAGCGTAGGCTGTGCCACCGCCAGCCACTGCTCCCTCAGTCATAATTTAAAATTAGTCATTGAACCAGGAGCTGTCATGGAAGACAGTGCCACCTTCCACTCCAACAGCTGCCTTCTCTCCTTGGAAATGCTAAGATTAGGGCTGCACAGATTCCTAGGAGAGAGATTGACAGCCGCAATTAACTGAGAACTTAATTTGGCAACCTTTCAGTACCATCATGATTAGAGAGCATCCTTTCCCCACACCCTACAAAGTGACTCAGAAGAGCCTGGGTCTTTGATATCTCTCTCTCTCTCTCTCTCTCTCTCAGGACATTGGGTTCTAGCCATCGTCGGGCCATTCAGCATGTCTTCTGGACATCGGGTTCTAGCCATCGTCAGGCCATTCAGCATCCTGTGCTTGTCTTCTTGTCCCATAGCTGGGCTGATGGGCACCTTCGACGAAATCACCTGTAGGATTTTCATGTGCCAATCACTGTGAACTCACTCTCCAGCAGCCAGGGCCAAATCCATACAGCTGGAGAGTAGAGAGCAGAGTGTGGGAGGAAAACTGCCTGTTAATGCTAGTCTCTGTGTGTACATATGTGTGTGTGTGTTCGCGTGCACTCATGTGTGTATTGGTGCACACAAGTGCACACGCACCTGTTTGGGCACATATAAGAAGGTCAAAGGACATGGAGTGTGTTCCTCTATCATTTCTACCTTATTTTTTGAGACAAAGTCTCTCATTAAACCTGGAGATGACCAATTTGGCTAGATCAACTAGCCAGCAAACCCCGAGTTATCCTGCCTTTACTTCCCCAGTCCTGGGGTTTCAGGTGTGGATAGCCATACCCATCCATTTATATAGATGCGTGGGATCTGAACTCAGGTCCTTGTGTTTCCATGGCAAACACCTTACTGGCTAAGCCATCTGAGACCCACAGCCCCAGCCTCTGCTTTCTCACTGTTAGCAACCTAACAACCACAGAGACTTAGAGGGCTTCTGAGGAGTGAGCTTGTTGGAGAGCCGAGAGCATAGTGTGGAAGTATGGATGCCACAGTGAGAGGGCAGATCCAGGAGGCAGAGGAGAGTGGTTGTTCTGAAAGGGGAAGTGAGGAGGGTCGTGTCATCCTGAACAAGGACCCTTGGCCGTGAGGATCAGGGACTAAGGTGGGATGCACTGAGCTTGGGCCAGAGCTGTGGAAGGCATTCTCTGCAGAATTCACTGTGAGGTGTCAGGGGCCTGTAAGCAGGCTGCGGCCCTGGCGGAGATGTTTGAGAGAGCCCAGGTCAGACACACCTGCTCCCCAGCCACCTAGCTTTATGCATTTGAGTGACGTGGCTGGGACGGACGAAGCCACTCTGCTTTGATTCTGGGTTTTTTTTGGGGGGGGGGGTGTTTTTATTTGTTTTTTGTTTTTCGAGACGGTTTCTCTGTGTAGTCCTGGCTGTCCTAGAACTCACTCTGTAGACCAGGCTGGTCTCAAACTCAGAAATCCGCCTGCCTCTGCCTCCCAAGTGCTGGGATTAAAGGCGTGCGTCACCACAGCCCGGCGATTCTGATGGCTCTTGCACTGTTTATCCTGGTGTTTGTGGGTAGATAAACAGACTGATGGCTGTGTAGAGCTTGGAGACTATCCCTCGCATGTCCAGACCTAAGCATCCCCGTGGAGGAGTGGGAAGGTTGCTCTAGACAGTCAGCTGTCTCCGAAAAGCAGCAAACGGGCTGCTGCTTCCAACATATTATGGGATGGAGGGCATCCCCTCAAAAGACTATGCCGAACTCTCTCCAGATCCTGGGACAGAAGCTTATTTAGAAAGTCTCTTAGCAGCAGCAATCTAGTCATGATAAGGACAGTAAGTGGTATTCACATTAAGAAGTGGAAATACAGATACAGAAACAGTTACAGACGCATGCAGAGGCCGTGAGACAGGAAGTCACTCAGAAAATGTCTAAGGACAAGGAAGCCAGAGGCTGGAATGACACAGCAGCAGTGGAGAGACACCAGGTGCCACCAGGAACTGAGAAAGCTGGGACCTCTCAGGGATCACAGGCCCTGCCCACCTTGCAATCTCTGAGAGGAACCATCACCTGTTTTGTGTTCTTTATTTTTAAGATTTATTATTATTATTATTATTATTATTATTTATATGAGTACATTGTCGCCATCTTCAGACACACCAGAAGAGGGCATCAGATTCCATTACAGATGGTTGTGAGCCACCATGTGGTTGCTGAGAATTGAAATCAGAAGTTCTGGAAGAGCACTTGGTGCTCTAACTGCTGAGCCACCTCCCCAGCCCCTTGATCATTTATTTTAAAAGTCATTAGACACTAATTTAATATCATAAACAAAATTCAAGCTGATTAAACGGAGCTGAGGAGCTGGAGAGATGGCCCATCAGCTAGGAGCACTTACTACTCTTGCAAAGGACTTAGGTTCAATTCCCATCCCCCACAAAGCAGCTCACACTCATCTGAAGCTCCTGCTCCAGGGAATCTGACGCCCTCTTCTGGCCTTCATGGGCAATGCGTGATGCAGTACACAGACAAACATGGAGCCAAAACTTACACAGAGGAAATAAAAATAAATCTTAAAAAAAAATTATGCCACAGTTCTGAGATATAACCCATCAATTCAACTGCTAGATATAAGCTCAACACCAAAAATGCCCATGCAAAAATTAGTTCCTGCACATTCATGGCAGTATTATTCATAACAGGAAAAAAAAAAAAAGCTGAGGAGGTGGCTCAGTGGGTAAAAGCAATTGCTGCCAAGTCGGACAATCTGAGTTTGAACCCCGGGACTCACATTAAAAAGAAAGAATCAATTCCTAAAAGTTATCCTCTACATCCATGTGTGTGTCATGGTACTTTCTTAGACAAATATTCTCTGCAATTTCAAAAATGTGCAACATGGAACCCTTTGACTTTCCTCGCACCTTGAAGAACACCAGCTCCATGCTCATGAGGACTAGACTGTCACCACCCTAATAACATCTTGAAGTGACTGTCTGAGCAGGCCAAGACCACAAAGCCCCTGGATCAGGTCTAGCTGGGGGGTTATGGTGGAGATTTGGAGCCATAGCCACAAAGGACCAGACACGCAGCTCATCACATACTGCTTGGAGACTGAGGATTCTAAGCTCAGGGTTCACTGTGAGCTACACCCACGCTGCGCCCATGGCTCTCTGTCCTGTTCTGTGTGCTGACCTGCCTGTCTATGGTCAGGCTGGCTGCTGACAGGGCCACATCAGAAGCTCAGGAGTGTTTGTCTAGCATGCAGAAAGCACCTCAAAAACCGGGTGCAGTGGTGCACACCTGTCACCCAGCACTGAGGAGAGGATTCTGGAGTTTCAGACATTCAAGGTCATCTTCAGCTATATAGTGACTTCAAGGCCAGTACTAGACAAGTAAGACCCTGGTTTGTTGTTGTTGTTGTTTGCTTGCTTGCTTGCTTGCTTGCTTGCTTGCTTGCTTGATTGATTGATTGATTGATTGATTGATTGACTGATTTTTAAGGCAAGCAATAGAGTTGGAGAGATGGCTCAGCAGTTAAGAGCACTGACTGCTTTTCCAGCGGTCCTAAGTTCAAATCCCAGCAACCACATGGTGGCTCACAACCATCTGTAATGAGATCTGATGCCCTCTTCTGGTGCTGTCTGAAGACAGCTAGTGTACTTAATTATAACAATAAACAAATCTTTGGGCCAGAATGAGCAGGGACTAAGCGAGCAGGGTTGACAGAAGCAAGCAGAGTTTCTAAAATTCAATTCCCAACAACCACATGAAGACTCACGACCATCTGTACAGTTACAGTGTACCCACAAACATACATACATACATACATACATACATACATACATACATACATACATACATACATACATACACCTTTACGGCAAGCAATAAAGACGAGAAGGAAAGGAACAGAGCCCCTTCTGGAAGGGGCTGACTGCTCTTCCAGAAGTCTTGAGTTCAAATCCCAGCAACCACAAAGTGGCTCACAACCATCTGTAATGAGATCTACTGCCCTCTTCTGGTGTGTCTGAAGACAGCTACAGTGTACTCATAATAAATAAATAAATAAATAAATAAATAAATAAATAAATAAATAAATCTTTAAAAAAAAAAAAAACCTAGTCTAGGATAAGGAGACCCTCCTGACTCCCAGAACCCACTTCCAACAAACTCCGCTAGCCCGTGACAATTTACCAATATAATTTAGATTACACCCTGACCGTGCTCTCCCTCCTGTGCTTCCGGAACTATTTAAGTCACCGTATGCTGTCTGTATTACACTGAGTTCCTGTCCCTTATCCTAGCTCACACTCTCCTGTCTTCTCCGCACTCCAGCACAATCTTTTTTTTTTAAAGATTTATTTATTTAATGTACGTAAGTATATTTTATGTATGTGAGTACACTGTAGCTGTCTTCAGACACAACAGAAGAGGGCATCATATCCCTTTACAGATGGTTGTGAGCCATCATGTGGTTGGTTGCTGGGAATTGAACTCAGGACTTCTGGAAGAACAGTCAGTACTCTTACCCGCTGAGCCATCTCTCCCACCCCAGGACAATCATTCTTGAGGCTCAGTGATTCCCAGCTCCGAATTCTCCAGAAAACACATCCCACAGACTTCCTTCTGGGGGAGCATTTTTTCCAGTCAAGGTCTACATAGCCCTTGTGCTGGCCTTGAATCCTCATCCCCCTGCCTGTCCCATGTGCCAGAGTCACGGGCATGTGCTTGGCACGTCTTTCCCACTTTCACCTTAGAACTTGTCGTTTTACAATTGTGCTTGATCTGTTTAGCAGCCTCCCCTCACCCTCACCCCCACCCCTTCTCAAACCTAACTTTTAACCCAGCAGCCAGTCAGTCACCAGGCCTTTCAGAGCTCAGTGTGTGACAGCTGAAGCATTGTATACGCTGTTCGATGATCAACTCAAGGTGGTTGGGTGACGCCATCACACAGTTGTCATTCCTGTGTGATGAGGACATGCGGCACGCTCCTCCAGCTATTTTGAATGATGTGACTAGTGTCACTGTCTGCTCACTGTACCCTTCCACATACTAGAAGAGAATGTTTGCCCCAGCTGCTGTGACCTTGTGCCTGTTAACCCATCTCTCTCCTCCCTCCCGCCTCAGCTAATCACTAGTCCCTCTCCCGCTTACTCAAATATAAATCCTTTACCTAATATATTCCACATATATCTTATATGATGTGCCCTGTTACTCTGTCTTAAAATGTGTGGGCCTGTCTTTCTGCTGCTGGCCCGTTCTCATAGGATTCAGGTGAGCACGTGTGGAGTGTCCCCAGTATACTGTGAGGTTCTGTCTGGCACATGAAACTCCCCTGGCAAGGACGAGCCTGCTCTCCCCAGGCTAGTCTGCTCCTAGTGTTGCTGGCTTTAGCTCAGAGCCTGCCCCCACCCCTTTGATAAGCAGACTTCAACCTCTTCCTGGCAAGCCAGGTGCCCAGTGATCGGGAGTCACCCCTACAGCTTGGGCCCACCAACATCACCTAAATCACCTGTGCCCCTCACTCTGACCCCGGCAGAGGCAAATTTTACCGTTTCCTCCTGCCTTCTGGCCTCATAGGTTCTAGGGGCCTTTCCCAAGGTCACTCCTGACCTACCACCTCAACAGAGACCAAGACAGGTCGTGGTGTTAAAGGCTTTGAGACCCTGTATCCTAGAAAAGCATTCCCTAAAACCTGGTTTAGAGGTAGGTTTTTTGTTTTGTTTTGTTTTGTTTTGTTTTGTTTTTTCGAGACAGGGTTTCTCTGTGTAGCCTTGGCTGTCCCGGAACTCACTTTGTAGACCAGGCTGGCCTCGAACTCAGAAATCCGCCTGCCTCTGCTTTCCGAGTGCTGAGATTAAAGGCGTGCGCCACCACGCCCGGCACTAGAGGTAGTTTTAAAAAACAAACAACTCCAGAATAAGATCTACACCCTTTCCCCCCTTGATTGGTTTATTTTTCAAAGCTTTGTACTGTTTACAAAACACACTGAAAAACAGTTAGGGGTTTTCAAGTGTCCACACTGGGGTCTATACAGATCCCTGTGAGAATGTGAATACCAACACATGCCTGCATCACTAAGAATGGCCCTGAGGTCCCTGAAGATCAGCCCAGTGCCCACTGGCTCCACTCACTGGCGATTTTAATGTGCGGTGCTGCCTTTCTAAACTGTGGAGACACATCATGGCAACTGTGGATCTGTTCAAGCCCCCAACACTGGAAGAGCCCAACAGCAGGCAATGGGTGACTCACAAAGCGGGTCTTCTGCCCAAAGCAGCATCCTGCCTCTTTTCGGACTTGTCCTTTCCTTACCCAACGGGCCTGCCTTGGACCTTTCTGCCTTCCTTCTGAAGGCTAGAATGTATGTGAAGCAGGCCCAGAAGCACCAACCTCTGTGTGGGCACGCCCCCATCAGGTTTGAGAGGGCAAAAGCCAGTCACATGACTGCAACCCTAAAGTAAGCTGCCTGGAACCCTTAGAGGTTCCTCTGTCAATCTAAAAGGCTGCCAGGTGGGGTTGGCAGGAGCCCATCAGTCACAGCCTTCCAGAGCACAGCTGGAACCCCAACATCCAACGCAACCGCAGTATTGCTCCTGAGTGGGCAGGCAGGCAGAGGCAAAACAGCCACGGAGACAAGGCTGTCATAGGCCAGGCCAGGCAACCATCCAAGCAGGACAGCTGGGTCTGTCCGCCATGCTAGGACCTGCACAGCCTATGTGTGTGCTTCAAGTATTGTGCTTTGGTTGTGAACCGTCCTCCATGAACTCACCTTTGACCTCACTGTGGTCCCCAGCAGCTGGTGCTGCTTGGAAGGCAGTGGAACCTGTGGAATGTGAAGTCTGTCCTTCTGCTTGAAGGATGTACCTGCCTTTAGATGCCCTTTCTCTGCTTCCTGGTGCCTTACCATGTGAGGGGCTCAGCCACACTCCCACTGCCATGAACCCCCTGAAATCGCCAGCCAGGGTAATCCATCCTTCAGGTTGTCTCTGCCAGGTCCCTGTCCCCAGCACTGTCTACCCACTCAGTACCATAGAGAGGAGGTCACTCAAGGTGCCTTCTTCTTGCTGAAGAAGGAGGGCACTCCCAACCCCCCGTGCCTCCTTCTAAGCTGCGGCAAACTGCACCTCAATTCAGAGAGCACCTTGAGCCCTAGCCTAAGCAGCCTCCAAAGTCACAGTTCTTAGAAGTCCTCACTGCCCCTGGCACCAGAGTGACTGCCAGGCTGCCCACACCCCAGGCCTCTGTGGATTTACCTTGGGGGCACTGTAGAAAACAGTTTCAGAGATGTCCCCATCCCCCCACCCCAGAACCCTGAGCACCCATTGCCTTGCCTAGGCTCACAGCGGCCTCCCCACTTCCTGCCAACCTAGTATGGACCAGTTCAGTAGAACTCTGCTGAAATAAACCTATTGGATCTAGCCAGGCATAGTGGTGACACTTGCCTTTAACCTCAGTGCTTGGAAGGCAGAGGCAGGCAGACCTATGTGAGTTCGAGGCCAGCCTGTTCTACAGAGTGAGTTCCAGGATAGCCAGGGCTACACAGAAAAATCCTGCCTCAAATAAACAAAGAAACAAACAAACAAACAACAAAGAATACTGCTGCTCTTGCAGGGGATACAAGTTCAGTTCCCATCACACGCATGTTCAGCAACTCAGAGTCACCTGTAACTCCAACTCCAGGGTATGTGATACCCTCCTTTTGTCCTCTCTAGGCACCCAGACATTCATCCATAAACACACACATAAAGACATAAAAACAAAATACATCTCTTGAGAGAGACATAGGTGTATCGTGTGAGCCCACTGGGGCTTGCCTATCAATCTAACACTCACAAAGCTGAGGCAGGAGAATTTCAAGTTCAAGACCAACCAGGGCTATAACAGTGGGCTGCTTCCATCTGGTGGGTGGTCTCTGGGGACAGCTGTCCCACGGTCTGTCCTACCAAACCTGACCCAAATGAAACAAGAGGTCTGAAAGGGCTGTTCTCAGACCACACTTTACTAGTCCTTGGGCTTTGTGGCGAGACCCTCAGTTCACATTACAAAGGTTAGAAAAAGTGGTTCAGAGGGAGGTATGCACCCCACCAGTGGCCAGCAAGTAACTCCCTTCTAAAAGCCCAAGCCAGCAAAAACGTTAGCCGAGCAGAAGCCCTCCCCTCCCCCCCAGATGGACCTGAGCCCTGGGCTCCACCCCTCCTAGAGCTTCCAGGGGAACATGAAAAGACAGCAGCTCACTTTGAGGCGTGAAAAGAGCTCTTGGGACAGTAGGCATGTAGTCCCTGTGGCTCACAGAACACATCTCTCAACCCAGGGGATCCAACCTCCCGACCCTGCACACAACCTATACAATCTCTGCCCTGAGATGAGTTTCAAGAGAACACGAAGCCAGGCCCAGCAACTCTGCAGGCACACAGAGTCCCTTCCTCCAAGGGGAAACAAGGTCAGGGACCTGGCGTCTGACACAGGCCTATGTCAACATAGGCCTGTAGACCTGGCATATGGACTGTCTCAAATCTTGTTCAGAAGCTGGTCCAAATGGGAGCTCAGACCCTTCTCTCTCCCAGCCTCAGGTGGTCACTCTGCTCTCAGTCAGACTTCTCGAGAGAAGACAGCCCATAAGAGTAGGCTCTCTGTAGGAAGCATGAGCCGATCTGTAGCCTGGAACCCATGGAACTTTCCTAGAGGATGTGCTCCAGAAGGCACCACGGGAGGAGGAACTCATACCCAACAGGCGCAGCACAGAGAGTAGACAACCTTGGGCAGAGGCTCAAAGGCATCTGGAAACTCTAAGGCCAGTGGGGCTCCAGAGCATCCAAGCTACTTGGCAGCTGTGGGCCACCAGTCCGGCACCACGGCAGTCACAGCCACCAACTGGCTCTCGGAGGTCTTGATGTGGAGAGGACCCTTGATTGTCTCTGACCGCAGCAAAGCCAGTCCCACGTGTCCCTGGCCAGCCCTGAACTTGCCCGCTGCCTGGCCTGTGGCAGTCACCGTCACTATGGCGCCAGGGCTGACGCCACTTGCAGGCAGGGGGCCTTCAAGCTTCACTGGGAAGAGGCGCTTGCGGATGACACCTGTATGGTGGGTCCGGGCCGTCAGCTCCTGCCCAATGTAGCAGCCCTTCGTGAAGCTCACGCCATTCATGAAGACCAGGTTGGACTCCAGGGGGAGGGCCATCCCTGGGGGAAGATCACAGACTCCCTCGGGGATGCCTGTGGGATTCAAAAACCAAGAGAATGAGCATAGCCGTGTCCAGAGAGAAGAACAGGCCTGCAGTTTATAAAGCCCAGCCCTGCAGGCCAACTCTACCAACCCCTCTGCCCATTCTGGAGTCCACCTGCCCCCATGAACCTCCCAACCCCAGCCTGGCATAGCTGTCCCTACTCATACCTTGCTGGTACCGGTACTTGTGATAATCTTGGAGATCCCCAAGCTGTCCCCTGGGCACCAGGGCTGGGCCATCATCCTGGGTGAGAAGCCGCCACCCCATACGTGCAGTCCGGGGGTCACGGATAAGCATGGTGGTGCCTTCTACCCTCTCTTCTAGAGGTGCAGTCTCAGAGGTTTGGGGGACACAGGGTAGCACAGCCCACACGTGGAGCTCCGGACTTGGCTCCACGGTGACCTTCCGCCGGATCTTGTACATGGAGAGGTGCTTCTGTAGGGCGCCCAGCACGGAGCTGTCACACTCCAGGAGAAAGCTTGGTGCCCCCTCCGTACACTCTGGGAGTCTGCAGGAGATAGGCATGGCTTAGAGCCGGCAGGAGTTCCTACCCACTGCCAGCTTACCAAGCTTGTGAAGAACAAAACACAGAGAGAAAAGTTCCGCGGGCCACATGGGGCTGCCCCTCCAGTGTGCGGTCTGTGAGCTATAGCCGTTGCTGGCTCACGGCAGACTAAAAGCCAAACCCACAATGACATGAGACTGTGCTTCTAGAGTTGCCTACACACACAAATGGAGACATACGGAGCCATAACCTCGGATGTATGGGTCCGCTCTGCCACATTAGGGCAGGCAAACCTCGATCTTCTCACAAAGCAGACAGGTACATAGAGCCATGCCCTCAGCCATACAAGACACATCCAGAGGAATGTCCACACAGGCAGCTAAGTGTGCTGTAGGAACCAACACCAGACAACAGTATCTGTCCACACAGAGCTGAGCTCATAAAATGTACTAATGAGACCTATGCGTGGCCAGTGCACCCAGATCCACAGAGTGCTGTACCTGCATAACTCACATGGAGACAGAACCACACACACTATGGCTGTGTGGCAAGGCAGGCGGCCCCCAGCTGCCATGGACAGAAAAGCTGTGACAGCTGTGACAGGGCACTGTCCTGAGTAGCTGCTGAGCCCAGCGGCCCTACAACGGCTGATGCAGACCCAGCCTCCTACCACCTAGACTCTATGATGGAGAATCTCACCCCAATGGATTGGGAGAGGACAGAGGGCAGAGCCCCAGTTTCTCAGAGGCTTTGGGGTTAAGGGAGAAGTAGGTGGTAAGGCCTGGGTACCACACATCTTGTCAAGGACTGGCTGAATACACCAGGAGGTGCCACAACTCCCTAATGGCCACAGATGGACCCAGTCAGACCAAGAGTGTATAGTTACCACCTGGGAAACAGGCCCTGTGAAGGTGACTGAATGCCCAGGCACCTGCCTCAGTCTCCTCCTCTGACCTCCCTGTTCCTCAGTGCCAATCACAGGATGTCTGGGACACAGTAGTAGCCTGAGATCACAGAGACCCGAGCTAACCTGTGCACAGGCAGACGCAACAAAGGCCTGATGCTCTGTAGGAATTGGAGAGATGAGACTGGCTCAAATCCTCCACACCAGAGTAAACGGACAGACCAAGGGGGCACACTACCCAGACAGAGACTGAGGCTGGACAAAGGCAGTTCTCAGTCAGGCTCCTGTCCACAGTCCTGCCCGGAACAGGACCTCACAGCCTCTCTGGCTCCACGGTGAAGACAAAGTTAAGCTTACATGGTGGCAGACACCTACAATCCAGTGCTTCGGGAGTGGGAGTAGAGCATCAGGGTTGCTACATATGGAACTCAAGATCAAACTGGGCTGCACGAGATCCTTGCAAAACAACCAAACCCCACTAGTGTTTGTATGAGTTCCTTTTCTCACTCTGTAACCAAGTTCCAAAAGAAGCCATAATGAGCGGTTTGTTGGAAATCAGTTAGAGGGCACAGTCCATTATGGCGGGGGCCGGGGGTGGGGGGGAAGGAATTTGAGGCTGCCGATCACCCTGCATCTGCATCAGGAAGCAGAGAGAGGGATGCTGGAACTCAGCTTGCTTTCTCCTTTTCACTCAGTGCAGGATCCCAGGCCATGGGAAGGTGCCATCCACACTCAGGACAAGTCTTCTCACCTCAGCTATCCAAACCTAGAACCTCCCTCACAGGCATGCCTAAAGATTTGTTTCCTAGATAGTTCTAGGTCCTATCACTTATTTAACATTCTATATGCATGCAGCCCTGATGTTTATCTTCTTATGAATAAGCAAAGATGTTGGGGATGGGTGATTCACTAGTTGGCAGGTGTTGGACTTTCCCTTGATGCCCTGAGCAAAAGGACTGTCAGGCAGAGAGTCAGACGACCCCACAGCAGCACTTCCATGCAGCAGAGGGCCCTACTAACAGCACAGATCCCACCAGGGTTGTTTAAAATGGTTTTTATCAGACATTTTGCCATTACAGGTCTCACTGAATTCTAGATGATCTTGCAACCACTTTCAATTTGGCCAAATGGACAGCAGCTCCCTGGTAGCCTAGAAGAGGATCTGCTGTAACTATTGCTAAAGATGCAGCGTTATGGCTGTCCAAAACACAATCCTCAGTCATTACGAAGGTTGCCGATAGGCAAGTCTGTGATTGGTCCAAACATCCTTTCTGGGGCGATACAAACAGGCTGTGAAGGCTCACTTAGTGAGGTTGTGGGAAGACTTTCCTGAGCTTTGCCCCAGTGTGGGAGCAGCAGGCCCGAGAAAAGGCTTCTCTCCATTTTCTTTTCTTGCTTTCTGTAGTGTGGGCTGGGCTGGTAACAGAAAGAAGCAGCAGAGACAGCAGAGGTCAGCAGAGGCGGTGGAACTGCAGTGGTGGCGGCAGCAGCTGAGCAGTTGACAAGCCAAAGCTGCAGGGAAGGCAAGCCTGCCAGCTGTCTGACAGCTGAAGCGACAGCTGAGCAGTTCAACAACAGCCTGGGCAGGAAGAAAGATGGCAGACAGAGAGTGATAGCAAGCTGAGACTGAAGAAGGAGAAACGATTACAAAGAGCCAGAGAAGAGAAACTGCAGACCCAAGTCACTGAAGAGTCCAGGGAGCTGCCAATCAAACCTTCAGAGCCAAGGGTCTGAGACCCTGTGTAGAGGAGCAGTGACAACAGCTGGTATCAACAGCTAAGGAATCTCAACTTCCATAGCCCGTACAAGAGCTGTAACACTGGCTGCTGCCAAGACTAGAGGAATCCCTATATGAGGTCCACAAGACCTGTAAACACATGCAGGACCAAGGCTGAAGACGCTTAGGGTCTTTAACACGAGAGGGCAACTGCTTCTATACTAGCAACCACTGCCAATCACCATGAGGAATGGAAGCCACCAAAGACTAGCGCTTGAATCAACTCCAGCTGCCTATTGGTAACATGGAGAGATGATGGCGACCTGGAAACACAGGCAGATCCAAGGCTCCAGTATGGAGTCCATGCATGTTTTCTACAAAGGGCAATGACTGGCTTAGGCTTAAGGCCCTGAGTCACCACAGCCCGAACACTGCCTGGAAGACACCATCCCAGGGTTCACACAGAACTCTATATGCCAAAGCATCACAGTGGGTCTGGCCCATGGGTTGTCATTTGCTGACACAGTTCTAGATTCAGAGATTCACTAAGCGAAGTAATGTGGGAAAAGGATCTCTAGGAAGCACATCACTGTGGCCTTTCAGCACCTGGAGACAGGCACTCTAGATTTCCCCCCACAGAATGCAGACAACTACTGGATAGTGGTGCCATGGCTGTCAATTCTCATCCACCACTCTCATCCTGGAATAGCTACCCTCAGGGGTTCAGGAACTGTTCTCCAGATATGAGGATTCCCCATATACTCCCAATGAGCATCTAGGGGCTACTGAAGAGGCTCACCAAAAACCAACTTGGAAAGACACCGGGTAGCTGAGACAGGCAGCCAGGCCTGGACTTTGGTAGGAGTCAAGGGACAGCTCAGGGACAGGATAGGGAGGGCGGGTCTTCACATGCCTACTAGACAATGCTGAGACTTCACGACTTAGATCCTATAAAGGTGAGCAGCTGAAGACTCAATGCTATAGACGCAGGCCCTGCCCAGACTGGCCAGCAAACACTATTTACAGTCACAGTCAGGTCTGCTGTATAGATAATGAGACCATACAGGCAAACAGCTGGCACTGCAAAGAGGAACCAGAAATAAGGGAAAAACTGGATTCTCAGAACACTGGGACAATCTGTCACTGTGGAGAGGCTGTGCAGAGAGTGGCTTTTTGAATAAAGTCCCACGAACCAGCGAAATCTTTCTAAGAAGTGAGGAGGGAGGGACAAAGCTGAAGCACCCATCTTGAAAATAACTCCAGAAGCTTCTGACTTGACTGGTTGGGGTCCCAGGCACAACGCTCTGTGCAAGTAACTAGCGCAACCTGGATGCCTTCCATGGGACATCCGCCTCTAGGTGACCCCTTCCCTAAGTCTAGATTGTCCTCAGAAAGTCATTTCCAGAATAATCTAATTATGCCTCTTCCCAAGGGTGTCTAGCCAGTATTCCCTAGAAATCTTATCCTGGACATCCTTCCTGGGATTCTGGAGGTCTGCTCCCTCAGCACTCTAACGACCCTACTGCCCCGCCCTGCTGCCCCGCCCAAGCTCACCCATACAGAATGACGTCATAGAGCGTGCGTCCCTGCACATTCAGGAAATGGGCATACGCCGCACGCGCAGAGGGCTGAGCCGCGCCGGTCGGAGGCCCCGAAAGCGGCAGCTCATTGGTCGATAGTCCCAACAGGAAGGGTGCAGCGTCCGGGCCGCGCACGCGCACTAAGGCGCGCCCGTCCAGCCGGAAGCAAGTCCAGGCCACACCGTCCGCGGGGTTGCTGCCAAGAAGGCCAAAGCCACGGGCTAGGCAGTGACTCGCGGTCCCGCTCAGCCGCCAGTGCCAAGCTGGGCTTCTGCGCCCCACAGCCGCGCCCCGAAGCAGCGCCACCGCTGCCATCTTGGGCGCTAAGTGAAGGCGGGCACCACAGCGGCCCCGGGCGGCGGCGGCGGCGGCGGCGGCTGGCGACGCGCGTGCGTGGGGGGGAAAGTGGGCGGGACCTCAGCCAGTGGATGGGTGCGCAAGCCCAGATAAACACCAAGGCTAGAGCCACCCGGTGACCCTTTCCTTAGTTGGCTCCTGGTCAAACCGCTTGTGGTCGTGGTAAATAAGTAAACATGAAATCTGCCATCTTACCTCGGTCCTGGTGTGCAATCCCAGCCAGCCTCTCGGGGGGCAGAGGCAGGAGGATGCGTGTTCAAGACCTGCCTGTGCAACTTAAAATGAATATCCTGTCTCCGAATAAAAAGTTGAAGATAGATAGCTCAGTGGTAGAGCATTTCCTAGCAGGCAGGAAGCCATGGTTCCCATCCCCAGTACTGCCCAGAAAAAAAGGAGGAAAAAAGTTAGGCATTTCCTTGTTCACGGTTAAATACGAACAGTATAAAATGTATTATCTTCACCACTGTTACTTTGTTATTGCTATACTAAACATGACCAAAAGCAACTTGGGAAGAAAAGGGGTTCACTTCATTTGAAAACTCTCAGGTCACACCCACTTACAGAGAGAACTCAGGGCAGGAACTGAAGCAGAAGCCCTGGAAGAGGGCTCTTACCGGCCAGCTTCTGATGGCTTGTCCAGCCTGCTTTTTGATACGACCCAGGAGCACCTGTCCACAGTGAGCTGGGCCCTCTCACATCAGTCATTGATGTGATATAAGCCAAGACCTGTTTAGAGGCCAAGCTTATGGAGGCGTTTTCTGAATCTTCCCAGATATCGCTAGGCTTGTGGCAAGTTGATGAAAGCCAGCCAGCGAGACCACTTTTAGTGCATTTATATCGGCATTGTTCAAACGGCTGCGCAGCCCTCACTATCATCCAACTCCAGAACTTTTTATCTCCCAATCATCCAACTCCAGAACGTTGACTCCTCCCAGAACACACACTCAGCCGCTGGTGCCCACAGTTGGCTTTCTGCCCTTGTGGGTTGGAAGCCTCTGAGAACCAGTGCCTGTCCTCTTGCACCTGGCTCTCTTCATGGAGCACCCATCCTCAGTATAGCACGTATCAGAATTCCCTTCCCTTTTTAAGAATTGTATTTTATAGCTGGGCATGGTGGCACACACCTTTAATCCCAGCACTTGGGAGACAGAGGCAGGTGGATTTCTGAGTTTGAGGCCAGCCTGGTCTACAGAGTGAGTTCCAGGACAGCCAGGGCTATACAGAGAAATCCTGTATCGAAAAAAAATTTTTTTATTACGGTAATGCCTACCTTTCCCTATGTGCTGAGCTGGCAACGGGTACTTGGGAGGTCTCCAATTCTTGGAGCCAGGAAAAGTGTTGCTATGAAAACAACTACACGGATGTCTCTTTGAGTCCCTGTTCTTGGGTCTTTGGGGCATACTGGATCATATTGCTACCAGGGAAACTGGAGTTCCTTTTGTGTGTTCTTAGTCTTATTAACAAAAGAATTTCGAAATGGACTTGGAGCTTGGTAGTGGCGCATGCCTTTAACACCAGCATTGGCTGGGCAGAGGCAGGCAGGTCTCTGTAAGCCCTGGCTAGTCTACAGAGCTAGTATCAAGACAGTCAGGGATACACAAATAAGCCCTATCTTGTGGGAAGGGGAGAAGAAAATTAACAGTTGAGAGAAAAACCTACAAAGAAAGTAGATGTGTTGCATAGTTCTTTTATGTCAACTTGACACAGGCTAAAGTCATCTGAGAGGAAGGAACCGCAATTAAGAAAATGCCTCCATAAGATCTGGCTTTAGGCACGTCTGTATGGCATTTTCTTAATTAGTGATTGATGGAGGAGGGCCAGGCCCATTGTGAGTAGGGCCATCCCTGGGCTGCTTGTCCTGGATTCTATAAGAAAGCAGACTGAACAAACCATGCTTCGGAGCAAAGCCACTATGCAGCATCCCTCCCCTCCCCTCCCCTGCCCTCCTCTCCCCTCCCCTCCCCTCCCCTCCTCTCCCCTCCCCTCCCCTCCATGGCCTCTGCCTCAGCTCCTGGCTGGTGTTTGAGGTCCCCCCCCCAGACTTCCTTGAATGATAAATAACAATGTGGAAGTGTAAGCCCAATAACCCCTTTCCTCCCCAGCTTGTTTTTTGGTCATACTATTTTGTCATAGCAACAGAAACCCTGACAGGAATAGAAAGTCAGTAGGTAAGCAACACATTCCTACAGTTGCTTGGAGAACAGTCATGCCTTTTGCATTTAAATGAGGGTCACAGAAACAGAAAGCTCAGAGTATCAGGAGAAATGAGTTTATTAGGCTTTTGGCCAGAATCCAGACAGATAAAAAGAAGGAAAGGGAGAAAACATGCTTAGTGCTGGGCCCCAATCTAAGTTCAAAATGTTAACAGCTCAGGCCTGACTTCAAAGGAGACTTCATTCCAGGCTGTTGGATCCCAGTGTTTCGGGATTCTGAACAAAGAGACAGGATACCAAGATTTTTCAAAAGTAGTTTTTAATTATTCCAGCAGTTTCAGTGAAACTCTTGGATTTTTTTTTTTTTACTTATTTCGTGTTATTTTTAAAGTGACAGAACTTTTTATATGGCTTTTGCCAGAACTTTTTATATGGCTTTTGCTTCTTTGTCTTCCATTTGTCTTCCATATATAGTAACTTATAATTTTATTGGTTATTTTACAACCTTCAGGTGAGTTTCTAAAGATGGCCTAGATATGGAGGAAAGCAGGGTCACTCAAATGTAATCTCACAGAAGCTTGGCAAAAAATAATCCACAGGGTGGCCTTCCTGCCTTTCCTTCAGGGTTTCTAGAAAGGATAAGAGAATGGCGTAGAGAGTTGTAGTCACGTTTATACATATGCAAGGGCATGGTTCCCCCTGTGGCTGTCATCTGTGTTTCTTTTCCATGGTTCTCCGAGGCTTCTACCGTTAAGTCTCAAACCTGGGACAAATGGCTAGCTGAGGTGCTCACTGCTGCATCAAAGCAGACCTGGCCACAGGGTTTTCTTGCATCCCTCAGTCCCTACCTGTTACAGGGTACGGCTGGCATCCTCTGCCCACTACTCTAAATTTCTCCAGCCTGAGGCCTGGGCTACCCTTCCCCCAGATGTCCTTCCCTATATAATTCAGCCATTTTGCTTACCTGGACCGTTTCGATTACCTTCTTGGTCTCTTGGTCTGGTTTTCCCATCTCCCCTACCCTCTCTCTCCTTACATAGCTTTGCTCATCTGGGCTCTCCCAGATGTCCTTGCCTCTAGCTATGCTCTCCCTATTATCTACAATAAACCTTCTCCTCCACCATACCTAGGAACAGTCACGTCCTTCCTTTTTTATTTATTTCTTTTCTTCTTCTTCTTCCACTCATCTAGTGCCAAAACCCAGACCAATCATGGCCTTTTCTTTTTAATTTCTTTTTTTTTCATTCACCTACCACACAAGGGCAAATGATTGCACCAGAGATATATGGTGAGAAATAGAGATAGTTTATACAACTCCGTTTAGATTTATTTATTGTTTTGTATGTTTGTTTGTACACCATGTTCATGCCTAGTGCCCGTTGAAGTCAGAAAAGGAAGTTGGCATTCCTGTGATTGGCATGAACAGATGGTTGCGACCCTCCACATAGGTGTTAGGAACTGAACTCAGATCCTTTGCAAGAGTAACAGGTGCCCTTAACTTCTGAGTCAACTGTCCATCTCTCTAGAGACAGTTTATTAAGAAAGCAAAAGCAAGGAAGGAGGAGTGGTACACACCTTTAATCAGCACTCAGAAGGCAAAGGCAGAGGCAGGGGGATCACCGTGATTTTGAAGCCAGCCTGGTCTACTAAATTGCAAGTTCCAGGCAGTCAGGGCTACATAGCGAGACTCTAGTCTTTAAATAAATAAGCAAGCCATGCAGTAGTGGCACACACCTTTAATCCCAGCACTTGGGAGGCAGAGGCAGGGGGATCTCTGTTTGAGGCCAGCCTGGTCTACAGAGGCTGTTCCAGGACAGCCGGGGCTACACAGAAACTGTGTCTCAAAAAGAACAATAAATTAAAAAATAATAAATAAATAAATATGGATCTATGGTTCTATGTCAACAATTTCTGTACTATGAGTAGACTCCATTTAAGATAAATATCAATTTATTGGAAAGCAATATGTCTTACTAGGTACCTTCCGCAAAACTTGGTCATCCTGTATCAGCTCAGATTAACATCAAAGGGCTGGCAGTTCACCTCAAGCCTCTGGACCCCATGGACACTTAGGCTGTTAGTCCAGGTGGCTGAATGTGTGTCCCCTGTCTCCACATTGACATTTCAACCTGCAGCAGCGACTGTGATCAGGTGGTAAGCAAGCAGCTGATCATGTCTGCTTGCCAGCAGCCCACAGGCAGTGCTATCCGCCCAGCTCTGCCCACAGGCCGTGCCTCGCCTCACCTACCCAGCTCTGCCCATATTTTTTGTTGCTGCTGATGATCTTTCCAGCTGAACCATGGGAACATCAGCTGCTCAAGTGTCTCCTGGGGACAAGGACAGGTCTCACTCCTCCGTCCTATTGTTGTGACAAGCCTAGACATGACTCTTCATCCTCCTAGGAGCTGTTGTATTGTCTCCTCGTGACTGAACTCAAGGGGATGGACATGCTGGGGACTACGACACATGGAGCTGTAGTTACTGCCTAGAGACACTTCTCCAAAGAGAAACAGCCCTGACCCATGGTCAGAAGCTGCACCCTGAACAGTGGCCTCCCTACCTGAAGGAGCCACTTCTCCTGCCGTGTGTCACCTAGCTTCAGGGTGGCCCCAACAATCTGTAAGAAACCTGCTCAAGTCTGTCCCACCGTGTCAGTCTCTGGGTATGTAACTTGTTTCTCGTAAGTGTTCCACTCCTCATATAACACATCAGAGACTTGAAAATGTCCTTGTTTATAGAGCCCCAGGCAGGTGTGACTTTCATATAGATAATAAAGGAAAAGCAATTTTGGGGGGAAGAGGTTTCACTATGTAACTCTGGATGGCCTTAAACTCCGTATGCAGAACAGGCTCACCGCAAAGTCACAGAGATCTGCCTGTGTCTGCCTTCTAAGTGCTGAGATTAAAGACATGTGCCATCATGTCCAGCCTAAAGGAAATCCTCCCTGTGGTAGTTGCTAGGGTGATGTTAAAGAAGCTGCTGATGAGGTTGGAAAGATGGCTCTGTGACTTGGAGCCCTTGCTGCATAATCATGAGGACTGGAATTTGGATCCCAAGCATCCATTTAACAAGCCAGGCATCCGGCAAATGCCTGTAAACACTCTCTTCTGGACTCTGAATGCACTCGTATATACAAGTACTCACACGTGCACACACGCATGCTTGCGTGCACACATGTGCTTGCACACACATGTACACAAAAATTTTTTAAAGCAATTAGTGAGACCATACTGAGAGGTGCGGTGACGATTGTGGTTATAGGTACCCGAACCACAACAGTAAGTAAGGCCTTGCCATCAGGAAAAGAGCTCAGACCTCACCCCAAATATAACCTGACAGTGGGAATTGACAGGAGCAGGGCAGTTGGTGACAGGGAAGGGGGACTCTAGCCCAGGCCACCTAACAGGTTCCTGCTGGAGGTATGCCAGGTGAGCATACAGCCCCTTGGTGTTCAGTATTCAGGGTGGGGACTCCCCACTAAACTGCCTAGGCAGAGTACTTTCTAAAGCTTGAATTTACAAGGCTGAGCACAGTCAGGGACTACAGTTTGGCCAAGCAGAGAATCTTTATGCAGCTCACTACCAAATCCCTAAATCTAGGCCAGCAGATCTCTACCAACAGGCCTGAACAATGTGCCTGCCTGGTTCCAGCTCTGGTCCCAGCGCTTGGGAGGTACAATCAGAAGGATCCAGAGTTCAAAGGCATCCTCATCTATTTAGCAAGTTCAAAGCCAATCTATACTTCAAAGCCTGAAAGGAAAGGAGGGGCAGTACTGAACATGTACCCCCTGGCCAAGATCAGGGCTCAGGCCCTACACTTAAACTTCAAGGCCTTCCTGTCTACCTCAAAATCCTGTAAGGCCATGGATCCCTGGTGGCCCTGGCCTGTGTTGGGACAACCACTTTCACATCAGCCATCACCTTAACCACAATGAGTAATATTTTCTGATCAAGGTCCAGGCAGGTCCCCCATTAATGAACTCCATCACTCAGTTCCCCCCAGGCTACAAGCTTCCTGATTTACCCACCCTGCAGCTGGAATGTTCGCTCCTGGAAGATCATGACTTCCTCTTCCCTAGGCCTGAGGGTGACCCAGCAACCCCTGCCAGCCATGGGGGAGGACATCGGGGAAGCCAGAACAGGACACTGGCTGGGGGTAACACCCACAGAGTTACGAGGGTCACATTCCTCAGGCCTCACATCAATGTGTCCCTGACAAGCTCAAGAGGAATGGGCTTCCCACCCATACAGGGAGAGCAGGAAGGGCAAGCCAGATATCTACCCAGTACCCCAGTGCCCTGGCTAGAGTCACCAGAAGGCTCTCTCCATGCTGGCTCTGGCTAGCAGCCATAGCCAGCACCATGTACCCGACCCCAGTGAAACTACGTGGAACTTGTCTCTTGAAGTATGTTCGTGATGGCTGCAGCCTCTGCCCGGGAAACTTGCTGGACTTTTTGCACCAAACTGAGGGCTCCATGCTCAGCAACCCCCACAAGGTTGGCACTGGACTGCTGCCCTGCTTCCATGAGGAGGGGACTACAGATTGGCCCCTGAGAGCTCCAGGGAACTGAGGGGCCTACCCTGGCCCCAGAGCCCAGCTGCGACAAGTGCTCTTACCAGCATCTCTCATAGGCCCAGATTCTGCATCCATCAGGAGGGGTGGGAGAGCTGGAAAATTGGCCAGGTGGGGTCCCAGGCCCCACTTCCCAGGATGGAGGTAGTTTCCTGTTTTTCTCCTCTTAGGCTTCTTCCCTTCCCAGAGGAAGACGTGAACTGCCCCTATTCTGGGGGTGTCTCTGAACATGCCCCTCTCCACCCTGGTCCTCCATGAACTCTCATGGGCAGCAGCCAGTTGGCTAAGACCGTGGAAACGGATGGTGATGAGACAGAGGCAGTTCCCAACTGATCCTGTGCCAGCAAGGCATGGCTGCCATACAGTGTGGAATAAGGGTGGGCCCTCCAGCCAGGCCACAGGCCTGCTTAGGGACCAGAAAGTGGGGAGGGAAGAGGGCAGTAATAACCATTACTCACGAGTGTCCAGTGGGGCCTAGGGCCTGTGCTTATATCTCAGGCAGAGGGAGAAACTGAGGCATGAAGCTAACTGGTTAATAAATTAGTAAGTGCTAGGTTAGTAGTCGGGTAGCTTCAGCCTCTAGAAATTAAAGAGTTGAGCATCTTAGATCTCATGCAAGCAACAGTGAGACCATAATCCACCCAGCCTGGGGCTCAGAGCTCAGGCATTCGTGCAGCTGTTTCTTCCCAGTAGGACATGACAGTGCCATCCTGACCCAGAACAACTGAGATCACCGCATACTTGGGCAGGACCCTCATAAGATTACCCCATTAACCTTCCTTTGGAGGAGCAGGGGGACTCTTGGGGCTCACAGGGTTATCAAGATCTTCTTACTAGGTCTGACCCCTTCCCAAGGTTATACAGGAGGTAGAAGGATCCTGGGGAGTTGGAGAGAGAGACTCTTTAACAGGGTAGCTACTTGTGAGTTGCCCACAGGTCTCCCCAGTGGTACATCTTTTTTTATTTTTTTATTTTTTGAATCATCCATACTGCATGTGGGATTCCCCAGTGGTTTAGGTGTCTGTAAATTGCTCAGGGGACTTCCTGGCAATGTAGTTGCCTATGGAATTACCCATGTTCCTGAGGTAACCCTAACAAACACGTTGTTTCACTGACCTGGGTCTGCAGACCCTTTAGTGTGTTCCTACCATCTCTATCTGGGGTGAACAGGGAACATCACACTTGGGACTGTGGTGATGTCCACACTGTCCAAGGAGCTGGTCTTATAGGCTGGACTTGTGGATGGCACGGAGGTTGGGACTCAGCCAGAGCACTCCAGTGTTGCCCTGCTAACTAAAGTCAAAGTCTGACATTACTGGGAACTCCTGAACTTGGTGCAAAGTGGTGGACTCCCAGAGGGCTTCTCCTATGTATGACTTTATCTGGGGAGTTCAAAACTCCTATATCTTCTGCCTGAGGAATGCCTTGGTGAGATTGTAAGTTCAGCTTCCTTTCTCTTGGTAAGAACCTGTTAAGCAAGCAGCTGAGACTCCTGAAATGCCTCCCCTTGCTAATGAGATATATCAGTACCTTAGCCTTTAGCCAATGATCTTTGCCCATCCTGGATTTTCCTATACAGTCCCCACAAAACTACATAACCCTTGACTCATCCCGATTAAAGTTGATGTCTCCCCAGAGCTGATCCTGGAATGATGCTATTTCCATTCGTCCTCATGGGCTGTCCGAAACCCTGTTGGTCGACCCTGCCCCCTTCATCCTTGTGGGCTGGTGGCTAATGCCCCAGAGAAGAAAGGAGACCGAAATTCAAGGGCACTCTGACTGTGAAGGTGAGACATCGGGACGTAAGTCATCATTGCCAAGGGTCCTTCCTTCCATAGACACAATGTTCGGCTGGGCAAATGCACCTCTTGACCTAGGAAGAATTGTTTGTTGACATCCTAAACTCTATGAACTCAGAATGTGTTTGCATTTGGAGACAGAGCCTCGAAAGAAATGATGAAGGAACTGGGTGTAATGGAACACCCCGGGGGAACTGTAGCTCAGGCTACCCTCAGTTTCCTGAACCTCCTGCCTCAAAGTGAAACCCTGTCTCAAAAAGTTTCTTCCACCAAGGTAAATGAGGTTGCCAGGGAGGCCCTAATCCAGGCACTGTGAGGTCACAGTGGAAAGATGGTGTCTACAAGCCAAGACAAGGGGCATCAGCGTACATGGCACTCAGGTCCTCAGCTTGTAACCCCATACCTGTGGTAGACCCCAACTCTATCAACAAGGTGCCCATTATGAGGGCATCATAATGGGAGGCCACACAAACTGACCGACTTGCAAGACAGCACTTTGTGTGCTTCCAGGCAGCTGCTGTTAGCCAGATGTGTCCAGAGAAACAGAACTCCCAGAAGCTGCGGTTAGGAGCTGCGTACTGTATTCTCTATCTAGCTGATTAAGCAGAGATTTTCCCCCCCAACAGAAGTTATTCTGCTTTTAGACTCTCCCCTGTGGGAACTCTGTGTCTTCCAGTATTATGGGAACTTTTGAATGTGACACAGCCCATTTCTTGGCTCAGGTGGGCTTAACCCATGAAGCTGAAGCCAGAAACTCGAAGGCCACTTAGGTCACTCTGAGCTAGTGGCTCCCAGGTTCATTGTCTCAAAACTGGTCACATGTCTTTAATCTCAGCACTTGGGAGGCAGAGGCAGGTGGGTCTCTGAGACTGAGGCCAGCCTGATCTACAGAGGGCAGGGCTACACAAGGGAAACCCTGTCTCAAAAAAACAAAACAAAAAACTGATCACACACACACACACACACACACACACACACACACACGATCTTAAGGACAACAGAAGATCAAGCAAAGCTTTATTGAGGTAGAAAATCAGCTCTCTACCAGGAAGGGGACTGGAAACCGAGTTTGCCTGCTGACCTGGACTTGGCTAGGCTGTTTTTATGCTTGCAGCTGGTTGGCTCAGGCCTGTATGTAAACTAGGGTTTGAACTGAGGGGCTTCTGGGTAGCTCAATTGAACAGATGCTGCCGGGGACTTTGAATGGGTGGGAGATAGGGCAGAGAAGTGCCAGCTCAGGAGAAGCCCACCAGGAAGTTTCAAGGGAAGGAAGAACAAGGGAATGAGGAGAGCCAGAGGCAGAGCCTTTGAAAATGCATGGCTCCTGAGATACACTTTCAGGCAATAAACTGTTCTAGGCACACTGTGTGCCCCAAGCCCACTCCAGGATTCATGTGAAGGAGAAGGGCTTTGAGCTACATTTTTAGCTTATATGGATTTTTTTTCCTCCTCTGGATCCAGCTTCTGCATTTATTGTCTGTTCATAGCTGGGAAACCTGCTACTTTCCAGATGTCTCTTTATAAGACAAGCTCAAGGCCTCTGCATAGTGCCCACTGAGAAATAGGTTCTCCCTGTCTGTAAAAAATGTTCTTAGAAGGGACCTCTTGTCCTCCTCTGTCTAAGAAGGAAACTACCTCACTCTGATCTCTCTCACTAGGCTGGACCATGAGGCCTGGAGACCTGGCCAACTGTTCAGCTGAAGTGTACAGTTGTTCACATATTTCATTTAAAATGCAGAGAAAAATGCAGGGCAGTGGTGGCGCACGCCTTTAATCCCAGCGCTTGGGAGGCAGAGGCAGGTAGATTTCTGAGTTTGAGGCCAGCCTGGTCTACAGAGTGAGTTCCAGTACAGCCAAGGCTACACAGAGAAACCCTGTCTCGAAAAACAAACAAAACAAAACAAAACAGACAAACAAAAAAAAAAACCCTGTCTGGAAAAACCAAAAAATAAAATAAAATAAAATCCAGAGAAGAACCTGAAGGCTCCAGGAAAACAAAACAATGAATCTTTAGAGGCAAATAGCCTGCTCTGCATGTTACAAGCTGTAGACACCTACGCAGTTCTCAGGACTCTGTAGAGTTAAGGATAACTGATTAAAATTAATGTCCCGGTGTGTCTGGCATTTTAATCAGTAGGCCAAGGAAAGCCTCGTGGACCTTGTCCAATCAGGTGAGGGATGGCCTAACTAGAACAAACAGGTAGAGGGAGGGAGGGGAGGAGCTGCATTGAGCACACTTGACTCTATGCCCTGCCCCCCAGCACAGAGTCCCTGCCCCAATCTATGATGGGCACATCAAATGGGACAGCCCCAAACTCAAATGGCTTGTAACAGGGATGCTTTCTCTGCAGAGATGCTAGCAGCTGGAACCCCCTGGGGGAGACAAGGCTATGTATGGCTCGGATTTACCCTCTTTCTGGAGGCTCCATTCGCAGCCGGCTTCTGTGGTTTCCTAGGGGTGAAGCTCACTCAGTTGGGGTGGGGGCCTTGCCTGGAGGTGAGAGGCTCAGCTGAAGCTCAGCCTAGAGTCAGAACTTCCTGAAATGGCTCTCCTGGATGTCAGGCACACCTGGGGCTAAGACTCAGCTGAGGGCTAGGGTCACAAAAGGGTGGGGTTCACCTGAAGGGAGGGTTGAGGGGATCTCAGCTGCAGTAAGGGATCTCTCGAGACCTGGGATCAGGTATTTGGGCTCCAGAAGGAAAGGGACTCAGCCTGCTGTATTGGACTGCAGCCATGCTGAGGTTAGACTTAGGCTGAGCTGAGCCTGGCTCAGGGACTCCAGGAAGGGATGTGCAGTTGGAGACAGCAGTGCTACCCCATCCCTTACAGGAGGCAGCTGGTCACCTAGAGTCTGCATCAGGGTGGCTCAGGCTAGGCGAGCCTTGTGTCTCCCTATCCTCTGCCCTCCCCTATCTCTTCAGTCATCCGCGCTACACACCTCTAGCCCAAGATGAACATCCTCTGTCCCCTGAGCTGCAGGCTGACCTTGTGCTTGCCTGTTCTTTGTTTCTGACATCTGTGCCTCTACCAAGCCCCACCACCCGACCCTGGCCTGCTGCCTGGCACCAAGTGGCACCATCATTGGTCCAATGACCTCCAGGGTTTGGTCTCCAGCTTTCTTCTCCAGCCTGTCCCTGAGGAGGGGGTCTCCTTTCCCAGCCTCCCCAAAGTTAAGCTGTCTCTCCCAATGAACTGCTGTGGACACGTTTCAGAATGCTCAGACACAACGCATGGTTACACACACACACTGGTGCACACTGACCAGTGTGCAATGTGGGCTTAGACACATAAGCACATGGACACACTTGAGTGTAAACAAAAGTTAGTTTTATTTTACTTCCTTTGTTCTAGAAGTTGGCTTTAAAACAGGGAGAAGGGGACAGAAGATAGGGACAGGCCCCCCAGAGCTCTAATTTTCCAACATGGCCAACGCCACAGCCCTGGGCTACAGCTATATGCATCTAAGCAGCAAGGCACAACAGAACTTCCAGGATGTCCCCTAAGAAGGAAGTCATACCAAACGATCTCAGCTCAGAGAGAGGAGCTGTTCTTGGTCCAGGCCTCCTTTGGGTCTCGCTCAGTCTGCCTCAAGTGGGGAGCCAAGGGCCGAGAGTAATCAGTGCTGCTGCCTGTCCCTGACCTGGGAGTTCTCTGGCTCTGTAAGGGCCGAGGGCGCTGCAGAGGAACCCGGTCTGCTGCTGCAGTGAGGATAAGCTCAGTCCCCAAAAGGTTCGTGCCAGACACCCCCAATCCTATGGGGAAGCTGCGAGAGAGCCTTGGAAGGAAGGGCTGGCAGGCCCAGCAGAGGGGTCATCCCTGCTCAGCATAGCCTGGAGGGGCAGTCAATTCCTAGGACACAGCTCTGTCCCCACACCCTCAGGGGTCACATATAAGACCCTGGTCACTCCCCTTCCTATCCCGCAGGGAGGTACCTGAGCCAGCACCTCCTAAGGGGCTTCAGCTCCTTCTTTTAAAGACCCCTAACGAGGTCTGATCACTGATCACTGGTTGAGGGCACAAAGATTTCCACTGAATCCTCATGCCAAGCCCTCCCTGAGCTCTCCGCAGGGCCCTCAGATCCACACGGTGGCCTTGCCGTCTCTGCTGCCTGTACTGCCCTTTTCAGAGCCAGCCCTGGGCTTAGTGGCCAGTTGTTCCTGAGCTCCCGGCCGGCTCTGCTCCCCAACGGTGCCCCCCGACGTGGCGCTGCCGGTTCCGGAAGCTAGGCCGCCCACCCTGGGTGCCCCCCGAGAGGTTGCATTGAGCCCAGCGCACGGCGGACTGTCGCGGTCCGCGGAAACCGCCGCCACCGCCGCCCCATCGCGCAACGCCTGCAGCGCTAGGTTCGCCAAGTTCTGGTCGTGCGCTCGCGCGCGCTCAGCTGCACGCACCACCAGGCTGTAGTCTGGAGGGCAAGCCAGGCCGGCGGCCGCGGCCGGGAAAGCGCAGGGCGGTGGGCGCGGCGTGGGGCCAGGCCCCGCCGCTGAGGCTCCCCGACGGCCGCGCACAGCATCCTGCGCACTGCCGAGACCCAGGTGCGCCATCTCACAGAGGTTGAGCAACAAGCATAGACAGCTAACCACGTACATGACCAGCAAGAAGACCGTCTTCTCGGTCGGCCGCGACACGAAGCAATCCACTACGTGGGGGCAAGGCTGGCGGCTGCAGGCAAAGAAGGGTGGCACCTCGAAGCCGTACAGTAGGTACTGGCCCACCAGAAAGGCCACCTCGAAGGCCGCCCTAACCACCAGCTGAGCCACGTACACACGCATCAGGCCCTCCCTCTGGATGCGCCGCCGCCCATCGTGCTGCCCGGCCGGGCCAGGAGTGACCACCGTCTTGCCATCACCTCCGCCCCCTTTGGCAGCCACATCCTCCGCTCGCTCCTCCTCCGTGTCTTCTCCGGGGCCCTCGGGCGCCCCCGGCTCCTCGTCCTCATCCTCCTCTAGAGCCAATATGGGCTCCGCCTCTCCCAGATCGGTGGTGTCCGGCCAGCCAGGTGGCGGCGGTGGCAGCTGCGCCCTGGGCAAGCGCCGGGTGCCAGGGCGACGTCGGAGAGCGCGTCTGCGCTCCTGTTCCGAGGCCCGCGCCAAGCGGTGGACTGCATAGCCCAGGTACATGACAGAAGGTGTGGAGATGACCACTATCTGGAAGACCCAGAAGCGCACATGAGACAGGGGCGCAAAGGCGTCATAGCAGACGTTGTCACAACCCGGTTGCCGCGTGTTGCAGGTGAACTTGGATTGCTCATCTGAATAGATGGACTCACCACCGACGGCTGTCAGCACAATGCGGAAGACCACCAGCACAGTGAGCCAAACTTTGCCCACGAAGGTGGAATGATTGTGGATCTCCTCCAGCAGCCGCGTCAGGAAGCTCCAGCTCATGTTGGTCATGGGAGCGAGCAGGTGGGACCTACAGGCATGCATGCAGGTGGTCAGTAGGGACGCAACTGGGAACTGCTGAGCCCAGAGTTGTGGCGCCTGCAGGCTTATCCAGCAGCTGTCTACTTAAACACCCCAGATGACCTTGAGCTCACTACATTACAGAGGTCTCCTGCCTCTGCATTCACATCCTATGTGCTAAAGATGGGGACCGAGAATCTTCCATTGATCCTGCCCTTCCTGTCTGCTCTCTCCTAAAGATCTCCAAGAAAGCTTCAACTTGTAGGAAGTGCACCTTTGTCTCAGGCCCCTAAAGCCATAAAGCCATTGTGCTGCCTTTATTGGCAGAGGTGGGGAACCCGGACAGCACCAGCCCGGCTCAGTCCCAATTGGATGCCATCCTGCTAGGGTTTGCCCCAAGCCTGCCAGCCACTCAGGCCTTCCCAACCTCTGCTGCATCCCAGCCTTTGTGGTCAGAACCCACAGGCTTGAGACTCTATCATCCCTCAACCCCAAACCTTCGGCCCCCAGCCCTCCCCAATGCTTTAGCTTCCAATTCCAGCAGCACCAGCCTTTGTCCTTCCACACCCGGCACAGCAGCTCTGGGGTCCCTTCCATAAATGATCCTCCCCAAGCCCTTAACCCCTCTCACCCCTCCCACTGCTTAGAGGCCATCCAGGGCTCTTTCATCTAGCCCCAGGTCCTAGTCCCCTGGACTGTCCCAGGATCTGTCCGGGCAGGACTGGTGAGGCTGCAGACTAATACATGACAACACTTGGGCGCCTGTGAGCCTCAGAGATGACAATATTCAGACCGACTCAACTCAGTCTGGAAGATATGTGTCAGAGAAAGGCCCTGTGGTTCCCTCGTGCACCCCCTCCCTCATCACAGCACCCACGGAGTTACTACCTGCTCCTGGGAAAGTGTGGGGCAGGAGTCCTCCAAGCATTCAACACTGACACTTCTGGCTCCCTCCCCTGGCAGGGCCTTGGAGGTAGCAGCAGCAGGTATGGACCAGCATCAGGACTGGTGACTCCAGAGCTCTTTATGTAGCTAGGGCCTCTCCCCTCAGGGCAGGAAGAGGGGGCAGCCAGCAGAACAACAGGGGTTCCTGAGGAAATGGCCCCACATCCTCACATCTGTGCATCCCCTCTTGGGACGACATGTGTGCAATCAGAGACACACACCCTCATGTGAATACATGCATGCACATACAAGCATGTGTGTGTGTCTGTGTTCTATATGCAAACATTCACACGCACATACACTCATACACAGCTACCCTCATATGCACACAGATACACATCTGCAGACACACACTGTACACTCATATGCATGTACATTCAAATGCACTCAGACACAAATGTATGCTCAAGGATGTATACATTATAAATACGCATGCACACACACACTGGCACCCACATATTCATATACACCAATATTCATATACATTTATTCACACACTCAACCACACATGTGAAGACTCAAGACTTACACAATCAAATGCTCATTCATAAAGAGGCGTGAGCTCAGGCACACATGTGATGCACACATAAGAACACAAAAGTAGATTCAGCTCTCTTCCCTCAGCTTCAGTCAGCCCTGACCTGAAAGTTGAATCACTGGAGCCTAAGGCTTACCAGTGCAGACACAGGATGGTCTGGGTAAACCTGCCTGGCAGTGTGGAGTATTTAACAACCGAATCTCTGAAAAAGCCTTGCTTGACAACTCGCCATTTCTCTCCGGCATACCTACTCCTGTCCCAGTAGCTGATCAGCACTGGAGTCAAGATGTGTACAGGCAACAATGGAGACACTGTAGCTTAGCCCTGGGCTGACTCTGTCCCTGGGTGGAAGGACCTGTCACTCAAAGCATGCATGCAGTCACAGCTATTCACTCTTTAGAATGGCACAAAGATGTGCTATGCTTGTAGAGCTGACCTGGAAGAACCAGGACCCTGGGCTTGGGCCATGTACAGGGGGAGCTTCCGGTTAAACCTCTAGCCTGTAACTCTCTTGCCTAGCCTTGGCACGGACACACCAGCAGGTACCTTAAACTACAGAGGGTCAGACCCATATGTCAATCTCTCCTTCAAAGGGACTTGTCCACTCTCAGACTGCTTTACATGTGTTGCTGTCTCCTGAACATCTTAGTGTACCAGCAAACCCTGAACCCACCCACACGTGCTATCTGCACAACTTGGTACCAGATCATCACTTGCTTTCTAGGTCCTAGCTGCTTCACTCTCCCTATAAACTTGGCTCATGCCCACTGGGGTACCTTAGAATGCACATGGAGATTACCCCCATTGCCCTTCAATGACTTTTTTTAAAAGACAAGGTTTTATGTAGCACAAGTGGACTTCAGACTCCGCATGTATCAATTTGTAAGAGTTATGATATCCTTGAACTCTCCATCATTCTCCCTCTGCCTGCCAAGTGCTGGGACTTTCAGGCGTGTCTATGCTCTCAGCTCCTCCAGTGACTTCTGACTAGGGCACATATCAGGGTCTCACCTAGTCACTGCCCCAAGTGCCCTGCCCGTCCTCAGTTGGCTCCTGCTACTACATTCTCTGCTGTGCTGGAGCTCCCACCTGCTGCCTTTCCCTGACTTCATAGACACAAGCCAAATCACCTGGCCATACAAGTTTCACACACACACACACACACACACACACACACGCACACACGGTATGGGGGGGGAGCAGGGAGGACAGACAGGCAGAGAACCGTTCATACTCAACTCTTTAGTCTGCCTATCAGATGCTTCCCAATCACTATAAAAGTTCATTTTCTGACACCATCTCAAGCTAGGGACTCTAGAATGCATTTGTGTTTAGCATGGTAGAGGCGGACCCGGACTCTCACAGAGGTCATTTACAGATACACCGTGGAAACCTGTGGTGTGTGTATGATCTCTGGCTGTGTCCTCTGAAAGGCCCTGGCTGTGGAAACACGTGAGAAGTGCGAGCATTTGTGACATGGGTATGTTCACGCTGCCTGTAGTTCTAGTGCTTGGGAGACAGAGATAGGGAGATTGGAATTTCAAGGTCATCCTCTGCTGCACGGCGAGTCTGATGTCATTGAGACCCTTTCTCAAGCCCCGCTCACAAAACAAAGACCCTATCTAGGTCCTGGGTTCTGGTTTCCAACTTCTCTTTCAATAAAAGGAACTGCGAATCCCTGGGGGAAGTGGCTGATCAGAAGGCTAAGGAGGGAAACAAGAGTGTGGAGAAAGCTCAGAGAGGAAGAACGTGCTTACATACTCACACACACTGATAGGTGGATTGCTTACACTGACACTGTAACAATTTAACCAGTAGACTAAGGAAAGTAGAATCACAGACTGCAGCTTTGGTTACAGATACCCCAGATAACAACTGCACCCATGAATAACCAGGCTGATGACTGGAGAACCATCCCATCTCTGTGCAGAGGAACTCTGAGATGGGACACACAGTTAAGAGGAGCACACACCCACTCCAGCAGCCACATGTGGGAAGCAACATATCAGAGGACAGCATGAAATGGGGACTTGTACCTTTGCCGTGACACCTGAGCCCTATGATTCACCATTATGGCTGTTGATAGCACCTATATAGACAGGCTCATCACCCCCATAGTATTCTTTCTGAAACCCATAACCCCAACAAAGCAAGAGAAAACACAGGCCAGTTTCCAAGAGGGCACCCTGAAAAATACCCGAGTAGTATTTTAGTAGCCATGGGCAGCTAAAACAAGGAGACTAAGAGGTGCTGTGGTATCAGGAGGGGCAAGGGAATGTAGGAAACACACAGACTGCGGCTTTTCACTAACAGAGGCAGCACTAGAGTTTATTATGGTGATGTGTTTCATGCCAGTATGGAATGGGAAATGAGGTCCTCTGGGATCTTTTCTGTACTGTTATCTCCTCTGTTGTAAATTTAAACATGTTGAAGATGTAGGACTCTACCACAGAGTTATGGCACCCAGCAGAAACTACCAACCTCCCGCTTTGACCTGTGAGGCCTTCTTCACCAGCACCCAAGTCACATTCCTGGAAGTTCAAGAAGGCAAAACTTCAACTTCAGACTGTGGGGACCAGAAAAACAGATGGGCTAGCCTGCACCTACCTGGTGTAAGAGTCACAACCCTAAGTCTAGACAACTCCTACAGGTTGAGACTTCAGCTAAACTGCATTCCAAAAACGGAGGCACTAGCCTGAGTAGGCAACCCCCTCCCACTCTCCATGCCTTCCTTTGGCATTGCCCAGAGTACACACGTGTGCCCAATTCCTTGTAGAAAGCCCATACTCACCCTGGTCCTTGTCTCTCCAGTCCTGCCAGCCCCTCCACAGCTGAGCCAGGTTCCCCTCCCCATTTCTAGAAATCACTTCCCAGCTGGGTCCACACTGTCCCATACAGAGCCAACTCCAGCCAGCAGGCCCTCCAAAACGGATCTTCTCCAACCTCCCCGTCCTTGGACCCTGTATCTCCCCTTTTGGCTGCCCATCCTCATATCTCCCTCTCTGCAGTCCCTAGACACAGAAGGTAGGTGGGAAGGAAGCACTTAGAGTGAACTGCTGTGGCATCCCAAAGACTTCTGTGCTGGCTACCGCGCCACACTAACACAGCAGCGGTTGTGTAGGTCCAGCTGCTGAGAGGGTCTGCTTGGTAGCAGGCAAGTGGATAATGAAGTTTCTTCAGTTTGAGTAGACTGGGCCTGGTGCCCATACTGATCCCTGGGACACACTACAACTGGCTGGGGTGGACTGGCCCATCTTAAGATGGCCTGAAGGGTCTCAGCTGCTGGGGGAGGTACTGAAAATACCCTAGGCTCTCCGGTTTGTTCCCATCTCCCTCTACCATGGGTTTAGTTACCCCAAAAGAGCCACAAAGCCAGCTGAAGCCAAGCTAAAGGACACCCTGAGGGTCCCTTAATACAGCAAGACAAGATCTGGCCAGAGACTCAGTGAGTCTTCCAGGGTGGCATCTGGCACCAGCTGTGACACACCCCACAGAGCCTGAGAGGGGATGCAGGAACCTGGGAACCTCCACCTTAGCAGTAAGGAGTACAGACCAGTCAAGGCCCAGCCAGGCTGCAGCCCCAGCAGTACCCTCCCTACCTTCTCCAGGCTGGAAATGCAAACCTTCGGCTGAGCCCCTCCACCTGCCGGCTGGATGCTGATCCTCTCTAAGGGCATACTGTGGGGCTAGGGCCACCTCTCGCCACCAAGCACAATGGGGGATGGAGGAGGGGCCCTCAAGGGCTCCATTGTTCCCCCTAGGGTCTGAATCCATGATTGTCCCTGGGGGTGGAGCAGCAGGGATCTAGACAGGCCTGCTGGTCTCCCCAGCCTCCACTTGAAGTCCAGGCAGTTCTGGCTCACCCTTCTAGAGAAACATCTGCAGTTTTGGAGGCAGCCCAGGACTTCCCAGTCTCTCTGGCTACTTCTGCCTGGGTACCTGCCTGCCCTCTTCACACCCACATCCAGTTAATACCCCCAAGTCTGCCCCAGGAGCAGCCTCACCTGGAGATGCACAAGGCAGAGCTGTGGCTGACCACCGGGTGGGGGTAGCTGGCAACAACCACTGCCCTCCCTGCTGGGATTGCTCTCTTGGGCGGAGCCAGCAGCCTGGGCTGGGAGCCCAGAGGAAGAGGGAGGACAGCAGGACCAGACACTCAGAATGTCTCATCGTGGACAGGAGGGGAGGGACATCTCCCTCAGGAATGCTGCACCCTGCTACAACCTCTAGAGCTCAAAATTTGCGATCTTTACAGAAGGCCCAGGACTCTGCCTGCCTGCAGCCCTCACAGGGCTCACCTGCCCTTCCTTGGGTTGGCTGCCTATACCCAAGGCCAAGAACACACAGCACCCACAGCTCCAGGGCCAGCATTATGACCTTAGCTCTTCCCCTGCAGCTGGGCACTTTTGTTCCTGGCAAGTGGTATCTGTCCCTCTGAGTCCCCAAATGGCTCAGAAATACCTCAAAGAGACAGCAGCACTAGGTTGTCTAGGGCTGAGACGATTCCAGCCCATACTGATTGTCCCAGTTGCCTGACTCCCAGGGGAAGAAGTGAACACGAGCAACCCTAGCCAGCATTCTGATGACTAGTGGACCCTGGATGCGGGCAGGGACAAGGGCCACTAGACACCTATGCAGAGCCCCCTTAGCAGCCTTCATCTGGGCTGACCATGGAGGGGCAGAAAGCCAGAGGCCATAAGCCCAGTATGGAGGGCTGTGACACTATAATTCAGTAATTACTTTATTAAGAGGTCAGTCCCGCTCCAGCAGAAGGAACAAGGAAAGGAACACAAATAGTCCAGGGAGATTAGATATGGGTACTCTTTGGAGTCATTCAGCCAGTGAGTCAGCCCACGGTGCAGAGCCACCTTGTGGTCAGACAAAGGGTAGCTCCTTCTACTCCACAGTGGAAGTCTACTACAAGTCCTTGGTGCCCTGGCAAAGTTTCCCCCACCTCCAGGCAAATTTAGACCACAGACATCACTCTGTGGAATGAAGCAGGCCTTCAGGCGTGGCCAGTTCCCTGTGCTTTCTTGATTTCCTGCCAAGGAAGAAGGGAAACAGAAAGTCAGGAGAGGCAGGGAACCAGGGAGGGCTAGGGCTCATATCCTCCCTGGGTTCCCAGGGACTCCGGCTTTGCACCTGTACTTGACCATTCTGGCAACTGGCAAAGCCAGGGCTGCTTACAACACAGCAGGGTGTGAGCCCCGGCAACACAGGGTTTGCTGCGTTCACAGGATGGCTTGTGCAGGGGACTTCCCCAAGACAGGGTAGATGGGAAGGGCCTACCTCAGAGAGCGCCTGCTTCAGGGTTGCATAGGCTTTATCCAGGTCGTCATTGATGATCACCAGGTCAAACAAGCCAGGCTCCTTGCCTGGGGTGAGGCAAGAGACAGATTCAGGAACACTGGGACTTCGGCCCCTGCTGGGCTTGCCCCACTGTTAACAACCTGCTATCTGGCTATGGCTACTGTTGCCGTCACTGTGGTAGGATGGCCAGGGCTGGACAGTACTCTTGCTTCCCCTCTTCTAGAGAACCTCAGCTGGGGGCTGCTCCCATCAAGTCCTGACTTCTGGAGTGTGGACCACTGCCCCTGCCCAGGCCTCTCAGAACCAGCTCTGCCTGGGATGGACTGCCACATAAGGAAACAGCAAACGGTCTCAATGACAGTGTCTGAATGTGGACCAAGCTCAGACCCAGAAGCAAGAGCATAGCTACAAAAAGAGACCTACAACACTTAAGTCAGTAAACAAGTGTGGCCTCTCAAAGGCTCTGCAGACAGCAGTCTCGACCCCTCCATCTTTACCCTTGGTCCTCCCCAATTTCTGGTGGATGGGCTGGCCACGTGCTCAGAAGGTACGAACGGTCTGACTGCACTCACTGCTCTCCATGTCTGTCCGTGCAGCTGCCAGCCGCTTTGCCAGACTCTCCTCAGTCTCAGTGTTGCGCAGTCGCAGTCGTTGCTCCTGAAATACAGGTCCTTGTCAGGTCAGTATTCTGCAGGTCTCAGGACCTGCCCTGCAGGTTTCCCACACCAAGTACCCACCAGCACGTCCAGCGAGGGAGGCTGCACAAAGATGTAGATGGGACACAGATCAGTCTTCTTGATGCTGCGCACACCTTGTAGGTCGACATCTAGCACGCAGATGCGGTTCATGGCCTGCACAGCCCGAACAGCTTCCTTGCTGGGAGCAGGGAAGGGCAGTGAGCAGATAGATGTTCAGTGGATACAAGAGAAGACCTGGCCCTTAAGCCCACAGGAAATACATGCAATGACTGCTAAACCTTGTTAGCTTCTTAAGGCTTTCGAGAGCTTCAGAGAAACTCGGCCCTTTCCACCCCAAGGCCCATTCTGGGCCTGGCCTGGGTAGTGCAGAGGCTCTCGTGAACCCAGCACCTTCTGTACTTTCCAGAACTTCCAAGCATATAGTCAACCCTGTCAGGCCCTCTGACATCACAGCCCTTTGTACCTGTCCTGTAGCCGAAAGCCAAAAAGGTTTGGGCCTGGGCTGCCTGGCACTGCCTACCTCTCCACGTGAGGTGCCTCATGTGGCTCTTTGCCTCGCCAGATGGCTTGAGGACAGATGAGCCTGGGGCATGACTGGGCCTGCTTGTTCCCTGGAGCCTATCAGCTATGCTCAGAGACTAGGGGGTTAGCAAGCCATCCCAGCCCTAGGCGGGAGACTGGGAGGGCACTGTGAGGTCAGAGGTGACATGCTAGAGTGCTTTCTTTTGTTAACAGTTCTGGAATTACCCTGATCCATGAAGCTGGGCCCACACCAAACTCAGCCCACCTTGTCCCGTACAGGTTCCCTGAGAACTCAGCATGCTCAATGAAGTCCCCTGCTGCAATATCACGCTGCATCATCTCCCTGGTCACAAAGTAGTAATCTGGAGAAGAAGAGAGCTTTCCAGAAGGTACCCAAAACCCATCCCTGCCTGGCCTGGCCCCTCTCCACCCTACACAGGACTGCTATGGCCAGATCTAGGCTGGAACAGATACCACTGTCCCCATTGTCTTTGCTGAAGGATTGGAAATGGCCAGGTTCCATACACCAGGCAGGAAGAAGGTTCAGCCTTCACTATGATGCAGACTCTAATCAAGCTGTGAACCCAACAGCAAGAGAGATTCTCCTGCTGGGGATGAAGCTGTTACAGCCAAGGCACAAAGCAACCTTACCCCTTCCCCCTACCCCCACCCCAACACTCATTAGCTGGTGCCCAAAACCCCTGAATTAGCAGGCCGGCTCACCTTTGCCATCTTCTTCACCAGGTCGTGGGTTCCTTGTAGTATCTAGGAAAAAAACAAACAAAATTATCACACACTGAAGGGATCTACAAACCTCCCCCTACCCAGGTCTTCCCTTGACGGCCTGCTCCGTCCTCTGGTTATGTAACAACGGGTGGTGCTCACAGCCAGTGGGCAGCCCAGACCAGATCTCAAGAGGTCACTGGGGCCAAGATGCTTACTCTAGATGGAGGCCTGGGAAGGGAGAGGGTAATGGGGATGAGGAAGGTGAGGAGAGCATCTGCTAGATCAGGTGTGTGCATCTGGGGACTCTAGGAACAGTCCTGTGCTGGGACAGCCTCTGAGCTCCTCGCCCTTCAAGGTCTGGAGGCACTCACGAGACACGCTGAAGCCGAAGATGCTGCTGTGCTCCTGGAACAGCTTCTTGAGCAGAGTGCTCTTCCCTGCCCCTGACGGCCCGCTCAGCACTACTGGCCTAGGTCCTGCCATGCCTGTGGGTGGAGGGATATCATAGACATGAGTGGGGTTACCTTCACCGGTGCCCTGGCATTCTGTTCCATAGGAGACAGTGACGTGAAGGCCAACATCCTTATATACTGTGAACTCTCCTCACAACACCAGTCAACTGGCAAGATGGCAAACACAGGCAGCAGGAAGGCTGACAGGATTCCAATATCCAGCCTCACCCACACCCAGCAGGATGTCCACAGGCCAAGTGACCCGGAACCAGACAATGCAGCACACTGGCCCCACCCCATAGAGGCTGCCCTTCAGAATCTGACTTCACACTGCTGCCTGAGCTTTGACTCCCTTAAATGGCCTGCCCACAGGTGTCCCAAGTCTGAAATAGGAATGTCCCTGTCCCTACAGACATCCTCAAGTCTGTTCAACCCAAGCCAATTTGGGAAACTTCCCACTAGACACGCAACCATCTCTGACTTGTTTAGGAAGGACAATCTGCTGACAAGAGTTGGACGAGCACCCCCTAGCCTCCCAAGGGCAACGTGAGTGCAGCTCAGGGTGGGCCATGGGTCCGGGCTGCCAGGGAGGAGCACCCGCTGTAGGTATGAAAGCCCAGCAGGAACCTCCTCCATCAGGCTATCTGGGACTTGCGCTTCCTTCCTTGAAGTTCCGATGGCATCGCCTTAGTACCAGCTGATCCCCCTGCTTCCAGGCTCATGCCTGAGCAGACACAGCCCCACCTCACTGTCAGCTGTGGTCCTCCAGCCAGGAGTCTGAGCAGGTCAGTTACACGTCAAGAACCCCGTCTATAAAGGCCCTCCTGACTCCCCAGGATGGCACCCACCTACTTGATGTGTTGCAGCCTCCATGGTAGCCTGGGAAGAGTCAATGGCTGCTCTGCACTGAGGGCTAGGGGGACTAATCTCTGCCAAGCCTATACCCCGCCCTTCTGAGCAATAAATCCCTCGGGCACCAGCCCTGCCTGCACTGTGACATCAGCCCTGTCCTCCCACTCTGCAGGAAGGATGGGGCAGTTATTTGTCCTGCTCCCGAGATCTGCGCCTACACCTGTTCAAACAACCAGGTCAGCATCTGAGTGCACCGGGAGACCAGGAAGAGCCACCCCGGCACTGAGTACTGAGAGACCTGAGCTGCTGCTCTCTTCTGAGGTCTAGGCAGAGGGAGACCAGGGAGGGTATTGGGGAGCTGCTGTCTGTCAACCCAAGCACCTTTGACTTAAAGACACAGGCTACAGGAAGGGCACCAGCTTAGAGAGGAATTGTGTTCTTAATCCCCAATGTAGGCCATGAAGTAATCTTACAAAAGCAGTGTTGCTGGTATTCTATCAGATTCTATCCCACAGAAACACAAGTACTGTATGTAGGGTACACGTGCATGCACATGCATGCCACACACGTACAATGAAGATGCACACATGCGCACATGCACTTGTCCCTGAGAAGAACATAAGACCACCTATCAAAAAGACAGAAAAGGGACCTAGGGAAATTTACCAAGGATCACCAGTGCTGCCTCTCAATAAATCTGCTCCCTTCTGCCTTTCTCCAGAATGCTTACCGGCCAATCACACTGACCACTCTATGCCCTTTCCTTCCGGGCTCCAGCCCACCCAACTCAACACCAACTTCTCATTGGCATAGGCATCCCTTTCCCTAGTCATCGAGCCAGCCCTGCTGCTTCCACCGTGGCCTGGCCTTAGGGTGTGCGCTGCAAACCACACAGCCCAGCTCCTGCGAAGCTCCTTCCCCTCTGTCTGTATCAGGCACTCAGGCAGAGAGTGCCCCAAGGTGCTGCACAGCCTCAGATGCCCTGTGAGGGCACAGGTTGTGACCTGCAGCTGCCAATATGGGTTCTACATCTGCACTTTGCAAACAGCCATTTCTGGAGCTGTTGGTTCCCTTGAGCGTCAAAGGAGCTCAAGGCAGTGCTCACGTGGGGCTCGGAGAGGCTCACCACATAGGTGTATCCCACACATTGAAAACACAGGAGAACCAAAGCTAAGAGAGATGTTCCAAAACGCACAAGGTAAGAAAGCTTCTGAGAAAAGGATCCCAGGGAGGAGAGCCTCTAGGAAGCCATGTATTAGGGACAAGCCTGGTTGGGAAAGATGATCTGCCATCCCGTCAGCAATGGAGCTGCCTGTACCTATAACCTGCTTATAGGTACAGGCTATATAACCTGCTTCCAGCTCTAGGAATGAGCTGGCGTCACCCACAATCCAGCCCGAAATCCTCAACTCTGGGACTACAGGAGCCCTCACCTGTCCTAACCCTGTACCCTGTAGGCCATGACCAGGCAGCAGGAAGGAGGACACTAGCATGCAGTGCATGTGCATGCAGACCCACATCAGACAGCTGACTCCTACCCAGCTCTGCACACTGCTGCACACCCAGACTGCTTCCCCACTGAGGTACCTAACTCCCAAGCCCTCTTTCAGGAGTCACAGTGTGTAAGTTCTGTCTTGTTGCTAAACCACAAGTGACGGGAAGACATCTCTCCAAGTGCCATCCTGTTCACACCTTGGTTCTGCAAAGTCCCAGCAGGTATCCCTTGGCACATACAGCTCATGGATCTCTGACAGCCCTCGGTGACCTTCTATGACACTACACTTGCTTGGATCTACAAAGACTACACCAGATGACCTTAGTTAGCTAGCCGTGTGGTACAGTGGCAGACAGCAAGGAGAGTGTGGGCCAGGCAGGACTAGTATGGACCTGGGAAATCCCCAGGCCCACTGAAGGAGGGGCTCTCTCTCACCAGTAGCCAGGTGACAAGACCATTACTACATCTCCACAGGGCCACAGCTTATGTCAGAAATTATAGATATAGTCTTTGGCCTAGCATTTACAGAAGTGTGTGGTGGATAGAAGCAACTTCCTTTGGGGAGACCACTGAAGAAACTTTGGACCCCTATCTCTTCAGCTTTCCCAGTCCCAAACTTCAACTGCCTGACAAAGAGCCCCAAGCCCCTAATTGTAAAACAAGCCAAGATTCAAGCGACTTCATAGGAGCACTGGAGGGAACATGCTCTGCTGGGACGTCCTAGACAAAACTTCCTATACATCCTCTTCCAATCTATACCTCAGGCCTCTAGGACTGGAAATCTGTCACAACCATCACCTCCCTCCTGTCAACTGAAGAGCAGGCCCTTCCAGGAAGGAGAAGAACTACTAGTCCTCCAAGACAAACAGCGCTAGGCAGACATGAGTGACACACCCGAGCCCTGAGCCCCCAGGACTTAGGCACCTCTTCCAACAGCAGCAGCCAGAGCAGCCAAAGCATTTTCAATCTTATTCCTCTGAGCCAGATGGACCTACCACGGCCTCCCAACAAAGAGGTGGAGGAGCAGCAGCCAACCACGGACAGCCTGCTGCACCTTCCTGGTGCTGCCCATCTTCGTTTGTGTCTCTTCCCAGCAAGGACAAAAAGGAACGGGCTGATTCCTTGGCCAGGAATCATGAGGTAGAGGGAACATAAAGGAAAAAGGGCTCAGAACCCAACGAGGATAAAGGGGAAAGACCCTAGGACACTGCACAGTTTGTCATCTGCTCGATCGTGCAGAAGGGACACCAAGGCTTTACAGGGTCAGGGAAGACTGAACGGTGGAGGAGGATGGGGGACAGGGTAGAGCAAAGGAAACTGAGGCCCAGGACGTGTAGGCAGGGAATGGGTAGGGCAGGGCAGGGAAGACTAGGGACCAGCAGAAGCAGAATCAAGAAAGATAGGGACCGGGGCTGGAGAGATGGCTCAGTGGTTAAGAGCACTGACTGCTCTTCCAGAGGTCCAGAGTTCAAATCCCAACAACCACATGGTGGCTCACAACCATCTGTAATGGGATCTGATGCCCTCTTCTGGTGTGTCTGAAGAAAGAGACAGTGTACTTATAGATAATAAATAAATCTTGAAAGAAAGAAAGAAAGAAAGAAAGAAAGAAAGAAAGAAAGAAAGAAAGAAAGAAAGAAAGAAAGAAAGAAAGAAAGAAAGAAAGGAAGGAAGGAAGACAGACACCATCACATGCAATCAGGGAGGATGGGGACAGGACAGGATGGGACAGGGAAGATTAAGTCCCAACCAGAAGAGTCAGGGATACAAGAAGCCTTGCTCATATGGCTGCCTCCCAAGAGCTCAACCCTACTCTAACTTTCCTTCTTTGTCGCCTGGGCTCTTTCCTCTCACATCCCCTTCTGCCTTTTCTTTTCCAATTACATCATGTTTCCTGGATATTTTGTGTTTGTCAAGACAGACGAGAAAGGGAAACAACTTTAGTAGTCGCTTTCATAACTAGCCTATGACCTCCTGCAAGGTGAACTGAAGGAGCACCCACAGAAACAAACTGCATTCTTCTTTCTCTCCTTGGAGCCTATCAAAGGCTGACCAGTCATTTACTTGCTTTCTCCCTCTCTCCTCAGATACCGCGGAGCTAATGTCACCTGCTCCACCTCCAGGCACCACCAGAACGAACCCCGCCCACTTCCACGTTGGATAAAACGATGCCTGAGAATAATAAGCCCAAAGGCAGATTAATATTTTTTTCTAAAACAAAACAAATCGGGACAAGCCAAATCCTAATAGTCTGCAGGGCCTGCACCATCTGCAGGCACTGAAGTCCAACGCCCGCAATGGCTCAGGAGTAAAGCCATGTGCTTGAGCCTACCCAGGACGCCGGCTGGGTAGGGAACAGAGGAAGAGCGCAGACTAGGCTCATGCTGCACCGATCTGCTGGTGGCTGGGACTCCGCGTGCCCATCCCTGTCGTTCTGGGGTCCCGAGAAACACGTTCACCCGGCATCCCCACAAGATGGAGACGGCACGCAAGGGAAATATGCTGCCACAAGTCCCACTCCGAAGACAACCAGCCACCAGCGCACTCACCGTCCGCGGGGACCCGACCCAGGGCGGCCACCGCCAGCCCGACCAGCGGGCGCCGCAGCATCAGGGACCGCCCGCAGGACTACGTCACAGCGGCGCGCCGGCCCACCGGAACACACCGGAGGGCGGCATGGCTACGCACACCGAGTACGCAAAGCACCAGCGCCGGCCACGTCCCACCTTTGCCCGCTGACATTACGTCTCCCTCGCCGGCCCCACCTACACCACATTAAATCCCGCCTTGTCACGGCCCCCAAGCGACAGCCACACCTCAGCCCAACGGGGGGGGGGGGGGCCGCGATGATGCACAGGCGCACTGCGCGGTTCTCCCCGACGACCACGCCCACTTCTCTTCGTTGTTTCTTCTCCAAACTCCGCCCTTTTCCGTACCCTCCTTTCTTTCCCTAGGCTCAAACCCTACCAATTTACAAAGACCCTGAGAGGAACACATCAGAAGTCAGCTTCGAATCCGTTTAGTTACATTTTCGGGTTAGCCGGTTAACTGTTAAATCATTTCAAGAGGCGGCTAGCACGTGCTATTTATTCTTCCAGAGGACCCAGATTCAGTTCCCAGCACTCAGGTTGGGCAGGCGCATCACCTGCACTCATGTACTCTTACCCAAACACATAGACACATACACCTAATTTTAAGTCTTTTAGTTTTTTAGATAGGGTCTTACTATGTAGTCTTGACTGTCTGGAAACTCCCAGAGAGCCATCTACCTCTACCTCCCAAATGCCGGTAATAAAAAGATGTATACCAAGGGAAGCAGAGGCAGATGGATCTTTGAGTTCAAGGCCAGCCTTGTCTACAGTGCAAGTTCCAGGACAGCCAGGGTACACAGAAAAACCCCATCTCAAACAAAAGTATGTACTATTGTGGCTCCCCAAAGTATTTTTTAAATAAGTTACTTCAAGAAACTGGAAGGCAGGGGCTGGTGAGATGGTTCAGTGGGTAAGAGCACCGGACTGCTCTTCCGAAGGTCAGGAGTTCAAATCCCAGCAACCACATGGTGGCTCACAACCATCCGTATCGAGATCTGACTCCCTCTTCTGGAGTGTCTGAGGACAGCTACAGTGTACTTACAATAAATAAATAAATAAATAAATAAATAAATAAATAAATAAATAAATAAATAAATAAACAAACAAACAAATAAATCTTAAACAAAAAAGAAAAAAGAAAGAAAGAAACGGGAAGGCAAAGATCTCAGAGAATGCTGAAGTTGTCTTTAATTCAGGAGATAAAAGAAAAATAAGCCCAATGTGGTGGCACACACCTTTAATGTCAGCACTTGGAAGTAGAGGTAGGCCGACCTTTAGAACATTCAGGACAGGTTCCATTTACATAGTTAGCTCTAGGCCAATCAAGGTTACATAGGGAGACCCTGTCTTAAATAAAACAAACTTATTAAAGAATTGCAGTAAAGTGGGCAGCACAGTTGAGTTAAGTATCAGTTCTTTCCAAAAGCTTTTTTTGGAGAGAAGTCCTGAGCTTCGAGGTGATCTAGAGGGGCAGTGAAGGAAGTGCACATGAGATTCCTTGGAAAATGTACTGACTTTATAAGAAATATCTTTGCCTAATTTTACTCTTAAAAATATTACACAGGGGGCTGGAGAGATGGCTTAGGGGTTAAGAGCGCCGAGTGCTCTTCCGAAGGTCCTGAGTTCAAATCCCAGCAACTACATGGTGGCTCACAACCATCTGTAATGAGATGATGCCCTCTTCTGGTGCCTCTGAGGAAGCAAGGAAGGGAGGGGAGGGGAGGGAGGGAGGAAGGAGGGAAGGGGAGGGAGGGAGGGAAGGGGAGGGAGGGAATATTCTCTAGGAGGGTGGAATGGATCTGGTCTTGTCCCACCACTATAAGGCTGTGTTGAGACTGTGCCCTGCAGTCTATGGAAGGCTGAACGGAATGGCTAAGACTGCAGAAGTGGTTGTGAAGAGCAGAGCACTCAGGTTCTTTGTTTTTAATTTAATTGGCTTCTCTTAGGCTGAAAGGCAAGAAGAATTTGAAAAGATTTGGAGAGAGAGGGAAAACTCAAGACTGGGCAGGGAAAGAACAGAGTGAGCAGAGGTAAAAGCGCCAAGCGCTGTAGGTCGGGACAATGGTGACCAAGGCTCAACAGCACTTCCCATCGTGTGACTGCTTGCTGCGGGTGGCCCGTCCTCCAGCATGACTTATCACAAGCAGCATGACTCTTTGCCAATGTCCTTTCCAGGTCTCAGGTCCCAAAGACACTCAGGACAAATGGCTGTGGTGCCTGTTAGCATACAGAATGCATGCTAACCACAGGCTGTCTCAGCATGCCAAGTACCTGGTACAGACTCCCTGGCTGGCATCCTGGCTCCCTCTGCTCATCTCACCCCAGCCCCCTACCCTAAACCTCTCTTTCACTTCCCTTCCCCCAGTGTCTCTTTCCTATAAAGACTTTCCATCCTGCCATGCTCTCTTGGTTCTCTGATCTTGTCTCTTGGTCTTCTCTCTTGTCCCCCCCTCCTCTTCCCTCCTCCCTCCTATATAACTGTATTTGGGGGGAGGTTGTTTTGTTTGTTTTTGTTTTTGTTTGAGACAGGGTTTCTCTGTGTAGCCCTGGCTGTCCTGGAACTCACTTTGTAGACCAGGCTGGCCTCGAACTCAGAAACCCACCTGCCTCTGCCTCCCAAATGCTGGGATTAAAGGCGTGCACCACCACTGCCCGGCTATAACTGTACTTTTGGCAATTTTATTGGGTTCGTTTTCCTACCACCCTTCTCTACCCTTCTCTACCCCAACACTAGGTGGGAGATGATTAGGGACTTCGAGTTCCTTGGGGCAAGTCATAATATCTCCAAGCAGCAGGAGCAGCCACCACCATGGCCCCTCTCAGGGCTCTGGCATTTTTTTATACCCTCTCTAGAGTTCCCAAAATTTCAAATATCAACTATCTTCAGCTGGCAAAATCCCGCTCCTGCCAGAGGAAGAGACAAGTCATAGTCAGCTGCTGTGGACAATCTGAAGCAGCCCCATGTCGCACACCTGGGGTTAAAACAAAAGCATATTCACATAGCATTTTTGTGTTTTTAAAGAAATGAAAAATTCCACTACACTCCTCTCATGGCCTGGTTCAGTCTCCTGGTCATGTCTAATCTACTTCTTCCTCTCCCTGCTCTGAACTCTTCCAGATGCCCCTGACTGTGCTCTCCCGCATATCTACAGTAAAATCCTCCTCAACCATATCTTGGAGCTGCATCCATCATGTCTTCATTTTCATTTACCAGGAAGCTGTGAAATTTACACTCTGCCCTGGGAATTTCCTTCTAAACTCTAATAAATTGTCCTTGAGCTTCTGAGTCATCCCTTGTCTTTGAGCTTCTGTTTGTGTCATTTCTTAACTTTTTAAGAATTATTGATTTTATGTATGTGAGTACACTGTCACTTTCTTCAGACACACCAGAATAAGGCATCGGATCCCATTACAGATGGCTGTGAGCCACCATGTGGTTGCTAGGAATTGAACTCAGGACCTCTGGAAGAGCAGCCAGTGCTCCTAACCGCTGAGCCATTTTTCCAGCCCCATCTTAACTACTTCTATTAGTGAAAATAAGGACTCTGTTGGGGTTCAGGAATAGCCTTACAGACCACTCAGACTCCATTCTCAGTTAAACAGGGCTAGTTTATTGAATGCGCACCCCAAGATTGATCAATCATGGTCACAGCCTAGACTTGGGACTTGAGACTGGACCTTGAACGCTTTTCAGGGCTGGCTTGTAAAGGGAAAAACCACAATGAGCCCATGTGCAGGTGCAGGAAGTGCTGCCCAGTGGTCAGCTGTGACTCAAGCTATTTTGGCTAGCTAAACAGAACAGTTCTAACTGACCTTTATTCTGACGGGTCCTAACTGGAACTTAGAGTTGTATAATTTAAGATAAAGAATCCTCAGAACTGCTGGAGAGATGGTTCAGCAGTTAAGAGCACTGACTACTCTTCCAGAGATCCTGAGTTCAAGTCCCAGCAGTGGGATCTGATGCTTTTGGAGTGTCTGAAGACAGCTACAGTGTACTCACATATAAATCAATCAATCAATCAAGCAAGCAAGCAAGCAATCTTAGAAAAAGAAACCTCAGAACATAACAGTGTATGTGGTCGGCACGACCCTGCTCTGAGTCAAACTCATTTTTTGTGTCAGTGACCAGTAGACATAGAACTAAATGGCTATAGCTCTGCTAGTGTGGCAGGCCTCAACAGACTCCAGTAGAATATACTGATTTCCCAGGTACCATATGATGGCTCTCCTAAAACTCAATATTTTCAGTACCACATCTTTCCAGCTTTTTATTTCTTTTTAAAATTATATGCAGGAGTGTTTTGTCTGACCGTGTGCACTGTGTGGGAGTGCAGGGGGATGCCCTGGGACTGGAGTCATAAATGGTTTTGAGACACTATATAGGTGTGGGGAACTGAACCTGGGTCCCCTGGAAGCAGGCAGTGCTCTTAACAATTAAGCCAATTCTCCAAGACTCACCCCTGCCTTTTAGTTCTTTGTCAGAGAAAATTAACCTGTTCCTGAACCCCTAGATAACATCAGAGCCACTGTGCAATGCCAGCCATGGCCCCACATGGTCTGCAACCAGCCACTCTGTGTGGGGAGGGTAACCAAGGGCTACCCTCATCCTGATGTATGCCATATCCAGAGGATTTAGCAGGTGCCCTGATGCACTTCAGATTGTCCTCAGGACAATGCATTCTTCCTGTCTGATGTGGGAATGTTTATCTTGTGTCTGTCTCACCATTGTATCTTGGAGGTATGTAATTGTTTATAGCTTACAACTAAAGGGGTATGCTTCCAGTCCAGGGGAAGAATGTGGACTTGGACTTTTGAACAATGCCTTAGTTAGGCTTATAGTATTACTATGATGGAACACCATTGTAGTGGGAAATTTGGTTTCTTTTAAATACACAATATTACAAGAATCTGTTGTTTTAATCCCAGGTGTGTGATATGACTGCTTCAGAATGTCCATAGCAGTTTTATGATTGCCTCCTGCTCTTGTCGGGGTGTGACTTTGCCAGCTGCACATAGTGTCTGGAATTCTGGGGACTTTTGAGAGGGTATATAAGTGAGCCCTAAGAGGCAGGTTGTTTTTAGTCATGGTTTATTAAGTAGTCATGTGCAAAGAACAAACAAGAAGAAGAAATTAGATATCCTGACATGAAGCTCAATCTTGCCCCAAGGAACTTGATGCCCCTAGCATCAGCAGGCAGTAGTCTAAGGATAACGTTACCCCGTCTCCAACTCCTGACTTTTTTCAGGGATCTCTTTCCTTTCCTCTCTTATCTATGTTAGGGGCTTAAAGGGTGGAAGAAATTGGATGGAGAAGGGTGGAAGAAAGAAGAACTAACAAAGTAGGAAAAAGACTGGCTACACACCATGACCTAAAACAAAATCAGTAGGAAAGAGTTTATTTGGTTACAATTCCACATTGTAGTCTATCACTGAAGGAAGTTAGGACAAGAACTCAAATGGGGTCAGAACTGGAGGCAGGAGCCGGTGCAGAGGCCATGGAGGGGTGCTGCTTACTAGATTGCACCTTATGGCTTGCTCAGCCTGCTTTCTTTCTTTTCCTTTTTTCTTTTTGGTTTTCCAAGACAGGGTTTCTCAGTATAGTCCTGGCTGTCCTGGAACTCACTCTGTAGACCAGGCTGGCCTCGAACTCAGAAATCCTCCTGCCTCTGCCTCCCAACTGCGCCACCACTGCCTGGCTTAGCCTGCTTTTTAATAGAACCAAGAACCACCAGCCCAGGGAGGGCTCCACTCACAGCAATCACTAAAAAGAAAATGTCTCACCAAGAGATGGGGAGAGCTGTCTCTTCCCATCATCAGCTGAACACTCAGACCAGGCCCCACAACTCACTTGGGCAGCAAAGTAGAGCTGGCCCTGGTGACAGGAGTGCAGGTGAGCTGGGCCCATGGGTGTGAGCACTGGAAGGCCTCAGCAAAATCTAGCTACTCACCCCATAAATAAAGCAAGGAAATGCAGAGGAAAAGGCAGACACATTTAATTTTCAGTATGGTTGTATTTGGAAGATGGAGATCAAGCCATAAACTTAACCAATGTAAACTTAAAATAGGGGGTGTCTTAGTCAGGGTTTCTATTCCTGGACAAAACATCATGACCAAGAAGCAAATTGGGGAGCAAAGGGTTTATTCGGCTTACACTTCCATACTGCTGTTCATCACCAAGGAAGTCAGGACTAGAACTCAAGCAAGTCAGAAAGCAGGAGCTGATGCAGAGGCCATGGAGGGATGTTCTTTACTGGCTTGCTTCCCCTGGCTTGCTCAGCCTGTTCTCTTATAGAACCCAAGACTACCAGCCAAGAGATGGTTCCACCCACAAGGGGCCTTTCCCCCTTGATCACTAATTGAGGAAATGCCTTGCAGCTGGATCTCATGGAGGCATTTCCTCAACTGAAGCTCCTTTCTCTGTGATGACTCCAGCTTGTATCAAATTGACACAAAACCAGCTAGTACAGGGAGTAACTGGAGCAGGTGAGGACTAAGCTAAGCAGGCATGGTTGATCTGTGATTTGGTTGGTCATTTATTTGGTCCAGGTTCTTTAAAAATGGTTCCAGAGCATTTGAGGGGACCATCAGATGACCGGCCGTTCCTGCTTGGGGCCACTCCTAGTTGGTGTATTATCTCATCATGGGGTACTTGTCTGGACCAATTGAAGGCTCAGCACTTTTTTATCAAAATCAGCTTTTAGGTTGTGTGTGTGTTGGGTGACTGTTAAGGGTCTACTGGGAGATGATCGAGTCAGTAAGAGCATCAGCCTCAGGAGGGACTGATGCTAGTCTTGTGGGGGTTGAGGGACCGATGCTAGTCTCATGGAGGTTAGTTCTCCCCAGACTAGGCTGTTAGGGCTCATGTTCGGATGTCTTGGCACCACCTGCTGCTTTGTACAGCCATCTCTTCTGCATGGACTTCTGCTACCATGGTGCTGTCAAGGGACACTCACCAAAGCCAAGCAAATGCTTCTGTCACGCTGCTGCATCTCCCCAATGGTAAGCAAAATAAACCTCTTTTCTGTAGAAGCCCTTATCCTCCAGTTTCTGCCATAGCAACTTAAATTCAAACAAGACATGGTACTGAGCCAGCAAGCCATTCCTTTTCCAGCTTTCTATTCAGCCGCTGGTTCTATGTGACTTACAGTGATGTTACTAAGATCTTTTGGAGGTTTCTCCAGTTGAGTGTGGCAGGTGTCTCCTCGAGTAAGACTCCCAAAGGCAGTATTCTTTGCAGTGTATCTACTCGGAGATTTCCTCTAGCCTCAGAGTCTGCTTTTGCTCTTCCTCAGACCTTAGTAGCCGGACGGCAGGGGTTTGAATTGCATCTAGTTTGTCTTTTACGAGTGGCCCATTTTTTTTTATCTCATCTGCATAGGAGGCAGGGGCCACTGCTGACCTCCACACCCTTGGGGGATATACTCAGCAGTGAGGCTGAACAGGATCACATGCCAAATAGACTTTTTTTTTTTTATTTCCAAGACAGGGTTTCTCTGTGTAACAACCCTGGCTGTCCTGGAACTTTGTAGACCAGGTTGGCCTCGAACTCACAGAGATTTTCCCGCCTCTTCCTCCTGAGTGCTGGGATTAAAGGCGTGTACCATCATACCCAGTTTAATTCTGTTTTCCATGACTGCAATAATTTATACTTCACCTATGACTTTAAAAGTGCCCCTTTCTTATCCAGATATGATGATTCATGACTACAGACCCAGCACTGAAGAGGCTAAGGCAGGAGGATCACAAGTTTGAGGCTACCCTCAGCTATATAGTGAGATGCTGGCTTCCCTGCCCTCCATAGTGAAACCTTATTGCAAATGAAAACAAAACAAAACTTTGCTGCCCTTGGCCGCCAAAAATACCCTCACCTGCTGCCATGAAAGGGCCCAGAGGAAGTCATCCACACATTGAAGTGACTGGAACCTCTGCTAGGCAGGCCTTCCGGTGAGCAGGGTGAAATTTCAGAGAAGCTTTTGGGCATGATAGTCCAGGCACAACTTGGCCTTTTCTCCAAAGGTTTCAGAATGGAGAGAGTCTTGGTTTCAAGGCTTGTCTTTATTTTATTTTTTTAACTCCTGAGACTAGGTCTCCTGTATCTCAGGCTAGTCTCAAACTTGCTGTGTAGTCCTTGGAATTCTGATCGCCTGCCTCCAGCTTGCTGTGTAGTCCTTGGAATTCTGATTGCCTGCCTCCAGCTTGCTGTGTAGTCCTTGGAATTCTGATCGCCTGCCTCCAGCTTGCTGTGTAGTCCTTGGAATTCTGATCCGCCTGCCTCCAGCTTGCTGTGTAGTCCTTGGAATTCTGATCCGCCTGCCTCCAGCGTCTCCTGTATCTCAGGCTAGTCACAAACTTGCTGTGTAGTCCTTGGAATTCTGATCGCCTGCCTCCAGCTTCCAAGGACTGGGATCACTTGTGGTTTGTCTCAAACAGCTTAGCATGAGATGATGTCTGAGTCTCCAGTATCCTTGGAAGCCTCAAGATATAAAATGAAATACTACCTCACATCGAAGCTAAGAAAAAAAAAAATACATGATTTAGGAGTTTGGATGATCCTCAACACTACACCTGAGCTCTAAGCAACCCTCATTATAACACCGCTGACTTAAAGACATCAAAGAAGCCACACTGTCCTTATGAAGAAGTTCTTCCTCCTCCGCCTTTTCTGGCTGAAAGCTGTCAGTTAAAAAATGGCCTTTTGGGCTGGAGAGATGGCTCAGCAGTTAAGAGCACTGACTGTTCTTGCAAAGGTCCTGAGTTCAAATCCCAGCAACCACATGGTGGCTCACAACCATCCGCTAACGAGATCTGACATCCTCTTTTGGTGTGTCTGAAGACAGCTCCTGTGTACCTACATATAATAATAAATAAATCCTTGGGCCAGAGCAAGCTGGGTTGGAGCGAACAGAGGTCCTAGTTCAAGTTCCAGCAAGGACATGATGGCTCACAACCATCTATACAGCTATAGTGTACTCATAAATAAATAAATAAATCTTAAAAACAAAAAGGGCCTTTTATGTGGGGCATGGTAGCTCACACCTTTAATCCCAGCATTTGGGAGGCAGAGAGAGGTGTATCTCTAAGTTCCAGGTCAGCCTGGTCTACACAATGAGTTCCATGACAACCAGAGATACATAGTGAGACCGTCTCAAAAAACAAAAATAAACAAAAATAGATAAATAAGTGGCTCTATTCTTTTCTCCCTCCACTCTCCAACCTGCAACATATTTAAGACAAAAATTTCTTTATTATCACTGTATTCGAAGATATTTCCGGTCCCCTTAACTGGGACAACAGACAGAACCTCAAACAGTGAAAATGAGTCTCAAGACTTAGTGATCGATTCAGTGGAGAAAGGAAGACACATCTGAGGTCTCAGAGCCTCATAGACTCAAAGCAAACCCACCACCAGGTGTGTGATGCCCCCATCACCTGTCCCCCAAACTGAGTACCCTCTGCTGGAACTCGCTGACCTAATACATCACTTTCAGCAGCACCCAGAGGACTCCCTGCCATCTGCCCTGACAGGACGACTCAACAAGAGGACTGCTTACAAGAGAAGCAGAAAAGTTTACCAGCCCTTCCTTCAGACAATGCCAATGCCACTCCTCAGCCTTTGCCAGAGCTCACTGGCTGATAGATCACCTGACTTTGTAAGGTGGCTAGAGAGTCCTCTTCGGAAATTCTATAGGCACCAGCTTACCGTCGCAAGAGTTCCCTGCTTTCTGGTGCCTGATAACGACATTTGCAGGCCATTATGTGAGATGAGCTCCAGAGGCTGGCTGCCAGGCTGCAAAAAAACAAAAAAGCAACAAACAAACAAACAAACCCACTTCTCCTTGTGTCCCTTGTAGACCCCCGACTACATGCTGGATAGCCCTAGGAGGAGACAGGGAACTAAATTGATCAGTGCAACCCAAGAGGGACGATGGTAAAAGACAAGTAACTCAGGAAAAAGCAGAAATGGGGAAGGAAAAAGATCTGCCACAATGTCGCCAGGGGCGAAATGTGGCAACGTCCTCTAAAGGCAGCACATAAGTAAGTTTGTGTAGTCATCCTGAGAAACTTTGTGGAGAGTCCTGCAGCTTGCACAGCAGCGCACCTCCAGGGCTTACAATAAACCGCTGCCATAAGCTCAAAACGGCGGAGAGCTTCAGGACCACTCACGAGACACTAGTGGGGTCCTTGAAAGTCCTGTGCTCTTTGGTTCTGAAGAGCCGACTGTTCTCTAAAGATATTCCTCACGAGTGACTCCAACTCCTTCACCTTAGCTGTTTTGCCAACCCAACTTGGCACTTGGATGTTCCACCGCGAACCCAAGACAAGCCATGTACCTGCGGAAAGGGGTCACGGGCGACTATCAGATCCGGAGCAAACCTTGAGAACAACCAGGCATGGAAACTTAGGGACCGCCCAGCGGTGCATAGCAATGCTGTCTGGCTTCCGTCCAGGCACTGCACAGCGTTGTGCTGCCTGCACCCCAGAAAGTCACAGAATTCCGACGGCCTCCCGCCCACACTCTCTGGCCTTGGGTAGTCCGTCGACCTAGCCTACTTCAGTTTCGCCACCCGCAGCGACGCCAGAACCTGGACAACTAACCAGAAACCCCACCCCCACCCCACCACGAGAGCTGGCTCCAACCACGCCCACCTGGCCTTACTCCGCCCTTAATGGGGACGGCCGCCCTGCGCTCCGTGGCGTCATCACCGCGCGCCGCGGGCGCCTTCAGGACATCTGGGTTATGGTGAAGGATTATCATCTACAGTGACGGGACGGGTTCCCTGTGTGGCCCTGCGTGGCTCGGCCTCAGTTTCCCACCTATCGAGTAAAGTTCTGCACGGCGGGTCTACGAGGTCTCTCCCACGCTAAGGTAGCGGCTGCAGGTTGGCGTTTCTTGGGTGCCGGCAGCAACCGGCCCCAACACTGAGGGGTAAATGGGAGAGCGACTTGCGCGTCGGGTGGATAAAATGGGAGGGGACGTCTGCACAGACGACCCCGGGTCTAGTCGACGTGGCTAGAGAGGATAAGGACCCGAACTTGGGACATTGACCAGCGGGATCACCTCTTTCGAGGCAGTGGTACCCTACCCTGCGGTTCCCTCCTTAGGTGGGAACTTTCTAATCTCTGCGCACGCCCACAGGTTCTATCTTGCTGAGTGTGGGACGCTCTACTTCTACCTGCCGGACCACTTCTGGCATTGAAAGTAGCTTCTTTTCCCGTTTGTAAGCGGAGTTTATAATAGTCTTCTCACAGTATTGCTATGGAAACTAAAAGGATGTTAAAAAGAAAGTGAACCAAGCACTCCACACTTACCCCGCACAAGAGGGTTGTGGTTCCATAAACTTCTGGAATTGGGTGGGCCTCTGTCCCATTGAAAACTGCCTCAGTCTTTTAAGGATAGAACCCTGGTAGCTGCTGTAAAAAGCCTCCAAAAGGACTTTCTAATCTGAGGCCAGAGGGCTAGTAGGATAAACTGGCAAGTGACACACACCCAATCTCTTTTTTTTTTTTTTTTTTTTTTTTGATTTTTCAAGACAGGGTTTCTCTGTATAGCTCTGGCTGTCCTGGAACTCACTCTGTAGACCAGGCTGGCCTCGAACTCAGAAATCCACCTGCCTCTGCCTCCCAAGTGCTGGGATTAAAGGCATGCGCCACCATGCCTGGCCTACACCCAATCTTCTTTATTGAAGAATCCAAACCACATATTGAAGATAACTTTTTTTAAATTGAGTCTGTATTGAACATAAGGGTTTTTTGTTTTCTAAACAAAACAGGTGAAAAAAACGGTTATATGGTGTTTGTAAACCCTTAGGTTCACTTCAGTTTTGTTTTTTTTTAATTAATTAATTTATTTATTATTTGTAAGTACACTGTAGCTGTCTTCAGACTCCACAGAAGAGGGCATCAGATCTCATTACGGATGGTTGTGAGCCACCATGTGGTTGCTGGGAATTGAACTCAGGACCTCTGGAAGAGCAGTCAGTGCTCCCAACCCCTGAGCCATCTCACAAGCCCTCACTTCAGTTTTCTTAGATTTTTTTTGTTTTGTTTTGTTTTTTTGAGACAGTCTCAAGTAAGACAGCCTAACCTTTAACTCCCTGTTTAACAAGATATCCTTGAATTCCTGACCTCCTGCTTCTGACTCTTGAGCGTTGGAAATACAAGCATGCACTTCCACACCCGGCTTTGTATTCTTTCAGGAGTATTTGAACAGGTGTACAGGTCATATAAATACCATGCTATTGTACAACAGAAAGCTTGACAATCTGTCAGTTGGATAACCAGAGATGCACTTGGGTCTGACTTAGCCACAGGCCAGGATTTTAGGACAATAATCAAATGAGGGGGAAAACTGGTTTTTGTTGTTGTTTCCCTTGCCTAGCAGGGCCTACGTCGGGGCCAGTGACTGTTTCCTCCTGCCATCAAAGTGCTAAGAAAAAACAATGCCTTTGGCCATTCTGCTTAGGTAAGCATAACATTCCAGTCCCTTCAGGGACTCCCCAAGACACCCTGCCCTCTCCAGGAAGGGGCTGGTATCTCTCTCATCAGTGTTGGAAGGCCCGTTGTTCCCTGAGTCCTCCATTATACTCTTCTTTGACTCTGCTAGTGTAGTTCAATGGAGGTCCTTAAATGCAAGCCGTCAATCATTGCTAGATAGTTTCTGGGCAGGTCTCTGTCATAGCCTGACAGTGGCTGGCTAGCCTGGCATTTGGTGCCATCTGCTGCACTACCATCTATCAACCAGTGCCTGCACGTCTGTCCGTAGCCTGCTGAGGCATTGTGGTGTGAGAGCAGCCTTACCTACACCCCGCCACCTACACACATCCCCTTGGAGAGCTGACTGCAGCAGGGCTTCACTCACTCGACTGCGCCGCCAAGCCTATGCTCGCCTCTACCCTGTGCTCTTGGTCAAGCAGGACGGCTCCACTATCCATATCCGATACCGGGAGCCACGACGCATGCTGGCGGTAAGCTTCCTTCAGTAGGTACTTGCTGAGCCATAGTGGTAGGGCCCAAGGCCAGGACTTGGGAGTGGAGTTGCTTATGTAGGTACAGTCCTTTTACTATAGTGCAGGAGGAAGGGAACAGGTTGTTGGTGGGATTTACACCAAAAACTCCAGTCACTAAAATTAAAACAAACAAATTGGTACTTTCTTTTCTGGATTTTGTTCTTGTTTTATTGATACAGGGTCTTATGAATACACAGCTGAAGCTGACCTTGACCTAATATTTCAACCTCTTTTAAGTGCTCAGATATAGGCCTATCTCACCATACCAGGCTTAACAAGTCTGGTTTGTTTTTTTTTTAAACAAAACAAAACACCAATCTAGACAGGGTGTAATCTAATTAGTAGAGTATTTGCCTAGTAGGCACAAAGCCTTTAGTTTCAGGACCACATAAAACTGCACATTGTGTGCCGGGCAGTGGTGGCGCACACCTGTAATCCCAGCACTCGGGAGGCAGAGGCAGGCAGATTTCTGAGTTCGAGGCCAGCCTGGTCTACAGAGTGAGTTCCAGGACAGCCAGGGCTACACAGAGAAACCCTGACTCGAAAAAAACAAAAACAAAAAAACCAAGAAACAACAAACCCCTGCACATTGTGGCACACATCCATAATCCTAGCATCTGGAGGCTGAGGGTGACTGCTGTGAGGTCAAGGCTTTCTTGGCCTAAATAAGACTCAGTCTTAAGCAAGCATACCCTGAGTTAAGGGGAGAAGAACAGAAAAACATTTCCCTTCAAAACGAAACAGAAGGATAGAAGGATAAAGAGACGGGTAAAGAGGTACAGGTGTCTTTCTCTGTCATTCTCTGACTCCCCAATGGTGTGTACATAACCGCTCTCTCTCCCCATGCAGATGCCCCTAGACCTGGATGCCCTGTCTCCAGAAGAGCGCAGGGCCCGGTTCCGAAAACGGGAGGCTCAGCTCCAGCAGAAGAGGGAAGAAGAGCCAGAGGTAGTGGACAGTTTTGACACTGAACGATATAAACAGTTTTGGACCAAGACCAAGAAATAAGTCTGTCAGGGAGTTCCACCAGGGACATTTTGTAAGGATGGAGGGCATCTATCTATTTACCATACGTTCTTGAAACCATAACCACCTGTCATTGTCTTCTTTTGCGTGGAAGCCCAGTCCTGGAACTCATCATTTCTGAGAAGTATGTGCCAAGTCAAAGCCAGATTAAAAGCTTTGCTTTAGGGCCCATTTAGGTCAGACTTTTGGGGTTGACTCTTTGTTTGGGTTTTGATTTTTTGAGACATGGTCTCACCCTGGTCAGTCTAGAACTCAATATGTAAACCAGGCCTGACCTCCTGAGAGCTGGGATTAAAGGTATCTGCCATCATACACAGCTTCAGACCTCTGGGTTTTAAACACTGCTATAAAGCTGGTTGAGAAGTATTTGGACAGTGGACAGGAAGTACCAGCAACTAACAGCTCTACTTGCCTACTATTAGAAACCCCCAAGGTAAACTCCTGGATCACATACACCCTGCACTCATCCTTCTCACCTCCACCCTTAATAGGGCCTTTCCTAAAAGACAACCGGGGGAGAAACACTTCCCTGCCCTTGGGAACCCAGGAGTGTGGCCAGGCAGTGTGTCTTGAACCCCTGGTGTACTCCATTCTGCAGAATAAGTGACTATGTAAACCAAATCTATGAGTAGCTGCCTGAACCTTTGTACTCCTGATGTTGGTATAAAATCCCACTGGCTTCCTCCAGACGAAGGAGCACACAGAATAGCTAACCTCAAAAGCAGGCCTGGGATTATCCAACCCTTCATCGTGTTACTCCATTACTTGACATTCTGGGTGTCACTAGAATAGGTGATTATACAAGGATGCACAGGCCTTAGAACCGTTCTAGACATTTGTCCCGTGACCTCCCAGACCCATAGTCCACCTCCTCCTTAGCGTCACCTAGTATGCATTCTGTGATCTGACCATGCAGCTCGACCTTCCGTGTCCTAAGCATACCTGGCCTGGTTAAAGGTGAAGGCCCAGAAGCTGCTCCCTGGCTTTCTGGAGACCTTTCCTAGGAGACGGCTAGTATGCTCTTCTTTTGCTGTGGCCCACATGACTGACCGATGCTCCCTTATTGTTGCAGATTTTGTTGTTTACTGGAAAAAAACATTTCTAATTGTGTGCCTCAGCCTTAGTACACACCTTTAATCCCAATGAAGGTAAACTTAGTTAGAAAGAAGCACCCATGTTTGAAAGTGATTTCCAGTGACTCAGGGAGATTTGACAGAATAGGATATGCCTATCTCTCATGAGAACAGAGAGGAAAGAAGTGACTTAGGGGAAAGAATAGGAGAGGGCAGTTTACTGGGACCATTGTACAGAGACAGGTTGCAGAGAAAGAACAAACTAGCCAGGTGAAGACAGAACGAGCCAGAAAATGAGCCAGAGATTAGAACATAATACCAAAGGTCGTATGAGGCCAAGCAGAGCAATTCGGGGGAAGCTGGAAGAAGCCAATTTGAATCATTCAGTGTGGAGGAGTCTGAGCCAGAATAGCTGAGTTGACCACCCAGCTAGATAGAGTTCAGAAGAGCATTAAAGGGTGAGCTTATTCAGCAATAGGTCTCAGAGGTTGAAAACATTCTAGGCCAAGATAAGATTGTATGGAGGCTAGAAGCTTCCAGGACAAGGCCTGGGTTAGCAGACAGAGGCGGTAAGCTTCAGAAATGACAATTACATCAGGCAAATAAAGGATACGTTTCCACTTTATTGTGCAGCTCCCCTTGGGACCATCCATTCATCCCGAGTATGATCTTGTTCTGAGGAATCTGTCCCAACTGTGTCCTCTAAAGCCAGGCCATGACCTCAGGGCTCATACCAAGAGCCTCACAAGCTGTGGCAGGTACTCAACGTGTTCAGGATGAAGACATAAAAATGAGGCTGTCTTGGTCTATTTGGGATGCTAGAGAGTTCCAGGATGGGTATTTTTTCAGACTAGGGATGAAACCCAAGACCATCATGTTAAGCAAGTGATCTGTCATTAAGATGTAGCTCAGTTTCTGTTCATTTTGAGGCGCAGCCTCAGTAAATTGCCCAGTAAAGCTTCACCTGCAGAGAACACAGATCGCTCTGGTTTAGGGATGCTTTGGCTTTCATGTCACATACGCATATTCTGTCACCCAGAGCATGGAAGAGTGAATCCATGTTTCTTTGGTGACTTTATCTGTCCCTCTGTTCCGTGAAGGTTTGCCATTATTTAACTTAGTTTCAACAGTGACCCGGGACCTTTGGAGTTAGCATTCTTGGCTTTCCAGAAAGCAAGGGGCCGGCCCCTCCTGGTGTCACTAAGGTTTTGTAGTGTCCCCTTCCACCGAGATTCCTTCACACGAGAGTTATCAGGTGGGATAGCACAGCCGCCTTTTTGAGGAGCTATTGCGCAGGCGCACGTGGCACTAGGATGAAGGATGCGCCAGAGAAGCCCTGAACGCCCTTTAGAAAGAGGATCTTGATTGATAAGGCCCTCGGATACGCAGTGCGCAGGCGCACGGGCACGTTAGCGAGAGCGCAGGCGCGCGCGGGGGCGCGAGAGTGACGTCACGGCGTGCGTCCGGAGTGCTGCGGGAAGTCCGACTAGAGACCGCGGGTACTGAAGGCTGTGCAGTGGCTCCAGCGCCATGTTCGGCTCCAATCGCGGTGGCGTGCGTGGCGGACAAGACCAGTTCAATTGGGAGGACGTGAAGACTGACAAGCAGAGGGAGAACTACTTGGGCAACTCGCTGATGGCGCCAGTAGGCCGCTGGCAGAAGGGCCGCGACCTCACCTGGTACGCGAAGGACCGCGCGCCGTGTACCGGCCCGAGCCGTGAGGAAGAGCTGGCAGCCGTGCGCGAGGCGGAGCGTGAGGCGCTGCTGGCCGCACTGTAAGTGCCTGGTCTGCGGGGCGACCGCAAGCCCCGAGGGCGGGATCTGGGTGGCCCTGGGGCGGGGCTGGATGTGGGCGGGGCACAGGAAAGAAGGGGACCGAGGGGCCAGACCCTTGATGAGCATTCCTGACCTTTGCTCGCAGTGGTTACAAGAACGTGAGGAAACAGCCCACCGGCCTGAGCAAGGAGGTGAGTCTGAGATATGGGTTCGAGGTCCGCGGGGTGGTTGGGGGGGGGTGGGGGGGTCCGTCTGTCTCGGCCTAGAACCTCCTATCTTACCCTGCTTTCGCAGGACTTCGTGGAGATCTGCAAACGGGAAGGAGGAGACCCCGAGGAGAAGGGCGTGGACCGGCTCCTGGGCTTGGGCAGCGCCAGGTTAGGCTAGTTGGGGAGTCCAGGGTAGGCCTGGGCGGTGATTGAGAACTGTCCTCAAATGCTCTGTCCCCTGCAGTGGCTCCGCGGGCCGTGTGGCGCTATCCCGAGAAGACAAAGAGGCTGCCAAACTTGGGCTGTCAGTGTTCACGGTAAACCCTGTCAAGCCCAATGCACAGGATCCTGGGGTTTAGAGGTGTCTGAGATGTGGGGCAGGATTCCCTGGGTGTTCCTCACCACGGCTACTCATGTCATACAGCACCACCGTGTGGACAGCGAAGGCCCAAGCACTGCCCCAACTGCTCCCAGGAAGAAGCCTCGCGCTGAGGACAAGGTCGAACCGGAGTAAGTTGAGTCTGCCTCCCTGTGCATAAAGGGGCAGACTGCCTTAGCTCTCTTAGTTTGACTGAAGTAGGCGGACCTCCATCTCTGGGCTGGAGTCTCAGTAGCTGCCATAGGTGACCCAGCAGGGTGACGCTCAGGACCATGATACTGGCCAGTTTGGTGGGAGGTGCTTGTGGGGTGGGCGGCACACAACTTTCTTTAATCCCAGCATTTGGTAGACAGCAGGCTGATCTCTCAGAGTTCTCACAAGCTGGTACGTGTGTCTGGTTACTTCTACTTTTGTGTCATCTCAACTTTGTACCTAGGTAAAATAGTGAGTTCCAAGCTAGACAAGGCTGCATAATGAGAACTTGTCTCCAAGGAGAGAGGAGGCTCACCAGGTTGGCAGCATTCCAGCACTCATCTTTGTGGCCATGGAGCCTAATAAGCTCATTTATAAATATGAACTCCCGACATGTAGATATTATCAGTGCACAATGGATCCTGTTCTAGTCTGCCTTTCCCTGCTGGGTGAGACTACCCCACAGTCGAGTAGACACGAGTCCTTCAAGCTCGGATCCTTTGTATTGTTTCTTGCAGTGCAGAGAGCCATAAGAAAAGCAAGAAAGAAAAGAAGAAAAAGAAGAAGAAACACAAGAAACACAAAAAGAAGAAAGACAAAGAACATAAGAGGGAGGCTGACAGCTGCTCCTCATCTCCCTCTCCTCCCCGGTAGGCTAGGCCCAACTCTACCTGGGACACTAAGGAAATGGGAGGCAAAGCTAGCCAGGCCTGGTGTGGTGCTTGGCAGGGTGAGGGACCCTTTAAGTGTCTGGTTGTCCTTGTCTTTGTAGGCCCAGACACCAGAGACATTCTGACTTCTCTCCCTGCTCTAAGAGGAAGCGGGAACATAGCCAGGACAGTGGAAGGAATCCATCCCGCAGACGACAAGACAGAAGCTCTGATGACTGAGAATGGCTACACCAAAGGACACCAGAGCCCTGGATGCCAAGTAGCTACCAGCCCACTCCCTACCTGCCCAACTAACTGTCCCTCTGTGGCTGGGATAAGGCAGGTGGCTGCTCCCCAACAGGATCCTGAGCCAAGCTTGCTGGATCTTAGGATCTATCTTGCCATTTGGAGGCAACTACTCCAGGTCATAGAGTGGGTCCTGGGTTACCAGTCTAGTGGTTCTAAGAGGGTAGTGCTCTTGCCTTGTCCCCCTGCCAAGGAGGATCTAACTGCCCAGGAGACTGTCTCTGCTGCCACAGGCCAGGCCCTTGAGGTTAGGGTGCGTGTTACTGATTACTCCTTTTTTGTGTGTGTATCAGCCCACTTTGTACTTAAGTAAATGTATTTTAAAAGTAGAGTGTATATTATCTCGCTGAGGACAGGTTAGGCTGGGAGCATGGGGCCCCCTTCCAGTATATATTAAGGGAACTGGGTCTAGGGACCAGAATCCTGTCCTTGAGGCTGCCTTACAACCATACAAGTGGCCAAGAAGTTGGAAGAACAAACTTTTGTGATCTGAAGGCATCTGCTGTCTCCCTAAGAGGTTCAACAGCCAGATAATAGCAAGACAGTAGAAATTAGGGCTGCTACAGTATAGAAAGTTCTGATTGTAAAAGCTATTGTGCTGTGAATGCATACTTCTGGGCAGACCCCAAAATGTCCTGAGACTCATGCTGTTGCTTCTATGAAGACCTGTGCCCTGCAGGTAGCCACCTAAGCATGAGAGAAGACTAATTATCTAAGACCTCAAGGGGGTGAAGGTCAGTCCACTTAGGCAGGGGCCTATTCGGAAGGATGATAAACTTTGGATCTTCTAGTGGTCACACCTACCCAGAGATAAGCACTCCAAGGCCAGCTGCCCCAGTCTGTCACAGAAAGGAAAGGAAAGAAGCACGTCAAGACATCCAGATCTTACCAGATTACACTAGGGCTTAAAGGGCACCTGTTTCCCTGTTTCCTATAGCATGAAAAGGGCTCTCAATCTCAGGAAGAAGCCTGGCAGTGGTGGCACTGACACACAAGCCCATCAAATAGTTAAGAGACTTTATTCTAACAGCTATAATTACAGTGCTTGTCGAAATGAAAACTGAAAACAAGTATACAAAACAGTTGATTACTAATTGTGTATTGAAAGCGGTAAGAGGTTCCACGACACCAAATAAACCAGTTCTGAGATTTCCCCAAGATAAATTTAACAGCTCCAGCTTCTTCAGTGTTTATCAAAATACAAAAGAAAAAAGTAGAGGTCGTCTTTCGATGGCAAATCGGACCCTTGCAGGCTGAGGGAGGAAGCTACTTCACACATGGAGATGGGGGTGCTCCAGGATGTGGGTCTGTAATGGACCGACCCTCCCACCTTGCACGCACTCCTGCTGGTGAGACCCAGGCCTCCTGCCAGCGCGTCCAAGTGGGCCCAAGAGTAGGCTGGGTATGCAGGCTGCCATTGGGCCTTGCACACACCAAGTACAAGCCAGGCCCTGCACCCCACAATGGCTCCCAGCCTACCCTAGGTAACCGTGTGAGCACAAGTACAAGCACAATGCTATGGAATGCAGGTGACCCAAAGACAGGCGAGTCACGGGGGCTCTACTGTGACCATGCAGCGGATGGTGGTTTGTTCATCACCTTCTCTCCTGTTCCCACAGCGAAACAGGTGATCTGATATCTAGCATTCAGGCCATTAACTGCAAAACCTACACTAGGCATAGTCTCCGTTCTGTGTGTTCAAGTGTTCTTGTCCTGTATTTTTAACTATTTTTAAAAAATGCACTGAGTTTGGGTTAAAAACCAACCACCAAATGGATACCGACACCAGTCTACAGCCCAATGGCTCCCGGAGGCCAGGTGCCCCTACACCCAAATCCCTTCTCAGTACTGACAGTTGAGTTGATTCTCTTTTTACAATAAAAAAGCTAAGTAATATTGCATAGGAGTACCAGAAACTGCCTCAGTGGAAACAGAAACTATTTACATTAAATAAAAACCTGGCTGCAGGCTGCGTCTGCACATGTACAGCACGGTGCGATGCACACTGTGACCAACCCATGGAGACAGCTTCTGGCACTCAGGACCACAGAGTCGCACGTTTGCCACATGAGAGGAAAGCTGAGGGCGGAGAAGAGGAAGTGAGGGGGAGGGAGGGGTCTGGTTCACTTCTGGTTCCGGAGCTGATTAGACAGCCAATCTAGTCCTTCATAGAGCCCGTCCCCGCTGGTGGCACAGGTGGCCTGAATGTACCAGTTCCTGTGGCGTAGAGAGTGCAGCCCCAGCTTGTCTGTGATTTCGGCCGCATTCATGGCATTGGGGAGGTCCTGAGGAAAAGGAAGAATTAGTGGCAGGGACCACAAACAGCCAATAACCCTGGGTAGCCTTTCACCCCTCCTCTTTCTTCCCTGATACAGGTTTTCCTTCAGGGAAGGACCTTGCTGGTGCCTACCTGCTTGTTGGCAAACACCAAGAGAACAGCATCTCGGAGCTCATCTTCAGCTAGCATCCTCATGAGCTCTTCACGGGCCTCGTTCACACGCTCTCTGTCATTGCTGTCCACTACGAAGATCAAGCCTGAAACATGGCCACATTAGTGCACATACTGAACACTCCCCACCAGACCCCACAGGTTCTAGATCCAGTCCTTCCACTGGCCGTGATGTTTGGTGTGGCTTCATGCCCTGAAATGGCAAAGACCACAAGGCTCAGTGAACCAACTGTATCCCTTTGAGGCAAATATGAGGAATCTAGGACAAGGACTGGCTGCTTACCTTGGGTGTTCTGGAAGTAGTGGCGCCACAGCGGCCGGATCTTGTCCTGGCCGCCCACATCCCACACGGTGAAGCTGATATTCTTGTATTCAACAGTCTCCACATTGAAACCTGGGGGGCAGGACTGCAGCTGAGGGCCTCTGTATTTTGGATCCCCACACCCAACCCCCACCCTGGCCCTGGGCCCAGCTTCTCACCAATGGTGGGAATGGTGGTCACAATTTCGCCCAGCTTAAGTTTGTATAGAATTGTTGTCTTCCCTGCAGCATCCAGGCCCACCATGAGAATGCGCATTTCTTTTTTGCCAAAAAGGCCCTTGAAGAGGTTTGCAAAGATATTCCCCATGTTTGTGGACAGGTGGAATCGATACTGGCCAAAGACCTGGGAAAGAAAAGTGGTTCAAGTACTGTTATGTGCTGCCAGTGTGGGCCCTGTGGCAGGTCAGAGACACCTATGTAGGAGTCCCCTGCCCTAAGCCATGTCCTCATATCCCTCCTGAAATTTCATGGGAGGATGGGAGACAATTCAATCCTAGGTCCCAGGTGGCAGCAAAGAACCCTGCCCCCTGCCCACCAGACTCCCTACGCTCACCAAGGTCACACATATCAGTTTAGGAAGACGCAGATACCACAACAACCCCTTGTCTCCCAAGTCTAATCACTTGTCAGAATGAAGGGACATCTAACTACAATCAAGTATGCTCACACTCGGGAGCTGGCACTAAAAAGAGTTTTGAGAGAAAGGGCCTTTTTTGGGGTTTGTTTTGGTTTTTGGTTTTTTAAGACAGGGTTTCTCTGTATAGCCCTGGCTGTCCTGGAACTCAGAAATCCACCTGCCTCTGCCTCCCAAGTGCTGGGATTAAAGGCATGCACCACCACTGCCTGGCTGACACAGGGCCTCTTAAAACCTAACAGAGCTCTTCACAAAATCAGAAAAAACCACCTTACATCTCTATTCTTACTTCAAAGTGTCAAAGTATCCACAATTTTCAACTAAAGAAATAGTCACACTCTATGCTCAACACTACAAGCCAAATGTTCTACCAGCCCCTGGTGACAGCGAGACTAGACAAGCCCATAAGAACTGTGATGCCATCTCTCCAGGCATTTCTGTCTGCCCAGGTCATGGGAGACAGATGTTAAGACAGTGTTCTATCTCAAGTCGCAAGAAGAAAGAGACTCAAACAGTAAACCATTGGCAGCACATTCCTATAAGAGGATGACAGGCAAATGTGAGCTGTGTCCCTGCAAGGGCCTATGCATACTTAGTAGGTAAGGCCCACTGGAAGAAAAGAAACGCTAGGCAATTTAGTTGGTACCAATGTACCAGGGCCTATCAAATGTTAAGAGCTTCTGGGAAGGATAGTAAGGTTTCCCTAGGTCTGGTCTCAACATCTGGTGGCCACTTTGATCTTCACTTCTCATCCAAATGGATTTACTGCTTGCTTTGTCAAATGCTCATTGTTAACTCTTAATAAGAAAAGCAAATAGAAGGCCACAGTGCCTTCAGAAAGAGTTGTCAATCCTAGGTATTATCCAAGGCTACTGACCCATAGGAAAAAGAATGACAAAGTTTCCCTATAAATTGTCTCGTAGTGCTACCTTAACAGAACATCATACAGTGGGCAACTTGGCAACAACAGATACAGTAGACATCCAAATCATGGTCTGGCAGGTTGGATGTCTGACTCTAAGGTGAGGTCTTCAGCCGTATCCTTCAGGAGAGGAATGCCATAATCTCATGTAGCAAAGTGAGTGTGAACTTGCAAAGTCCTCCTCCTGATGGCCATTATCCATTCTTGAGGCTGGAACTTTAAGAACCAAACACTTGCCCAACGTTATTACACTGGGGTTCAATTTCCCATATAACTTCACTTTGGAAAGTGCATTCAAATCATAGTATGTGAAACACAAAGGATTAGTAGTACTATAACATGGACTATAGACAGGACCATGTGGCCTCCCCTTTTCACGTGCAGGTGTGTTAAGGGGCATTATGTGGAGGACTTCATACACCATTTTTCGGGGCTCAGTTCTGTAACCTCTTATTACATTGTGCAAACAGTTGACTTTTTAACACAGTCACTTCCACTAGCCAGTTAAGCAGGCTCTACAAAGAAAATCCTTCATTTTGGGGGATACCCCCGCAAGTTACACATTACACTGTCTTGTTCAGTGGACTGATGTGATGGCACCATGTCTGAGACATGGCCTACAGGACCCCTTCACACCATCTCTAGTACCCTCTAGACAATGTCCTCTTCTTAGGTAATGTAATCAAAAGTTATACAATATGATGCTTATGTTTAAGCAGATGAACATTCTGCACTCCCCAAAATGACTACCCATATGGGAATAAAAATATTAGGAGAGAGAAAAAGGAGATGTTGAGGATTACACACTCAATTCTTCACTTTATCAGCTAAGACAGAGCAATGATACTTTAGCACTAAAGGCCTTCTACTTCATTTTTTGTTGCTTTTTGTTTTGTTTTGTTTTTTTGAGACAGATTTCTCTGTGTTACCTTAGTTATCCTAGAACTCAACTTCTTCTATAGAACAGGCTAGCCTTGAACTTACAGAGATCCACCTGCCTCTACATCCGAGTTCTGGAATTACAGGTGTGTGTCACCACTTCACTTCTTAAGTACTCCTTCCTCAAAAAGTTCCCAGAAAAATCCCAGGATGGGTTCAACAGTACAGAAGCCACAGTGACTAAACCCCAAACAAGTGAACAACTGGAGTCCCTGGGACAGTGGTCATGGATAGGATCCAGCCGTGAGTACCTTCAGCCCCTCATGGTGTGTAAGAGCAGTTGAACCACAGGACAGAGATATGGGGCACTCTCAGAATGCCCCAGAAGATATGAACAGAAGCAGCTCCTCAAAGCCTAGCTCCATCTCTCTTTAAAAGCCTCTCTAAAAGCCTTTTTGATTCCAAAAAGCAAAAAGGGAGCCTTTTTGACTGGAAGCAAGCCAAAACAGGAGAGAGACTACTTAGAAACCAAGTCACCAGGGCTAGAGAGACAGCCCAGAAGTTAAGAGCACTGACTGCTCTTCCAGAGGACCTGAGTTCAATTCCCAGCACCCACATGGTGGCTCACAACCATCTGTAATGAGATCTGATGCCTTCTTCTGTTATGCAGGCATACGTGCAAGTAGAGCACTCATATACCTAAATAAACAAATCTTAAAAAGAAAAGCCACCACAAAAAAATCAAACAAACAAACAACTCAGGGTAGGGATGGAGCTCAGTTGGCAGAGCATCCATGAAATCCCAAGTTCAATCCCCAACACTACATAAACAGGGTATGATGTGCATGCGTGTAAACCCAGCACTAGGTAGATAGAGGCAGGAAGACCAGAAGTTCTGCCTCAGCTACTCGCAATTTTGAGGCCAGCCTAAGCTACAAGAGACCTCAAAAACAGTGTGAGATACGGTATTTCATGCCTTTAATCCCACCAACCAGGAGTCAGAGGTAGGTAGCTCTCTGAGGTCAAGGCCAGGATGGTTTAAAAAATAAGTCCCAAGTAACTTGAGGGAGATAGTGAGACCCTGCCTCAACAACAATAGAACACCCCAAAGCCTGAATGTATCAGTACAGAGGTCCACCAAGAACAGGATACTGGAACAAAAGAAAATGAGGGACACGAAAAGTTCAAAATGAAGGCTCACAGAAAGCAGAATAGGAAAAATATGAACACGATGACAGAAAGTATGAGGCTAATCTGGAACATATAGTGAGACTGTCAAAGAAAAAGGAGGAAGAAATCTAGATGTTGAGTCATGCCTAGAATCCCAGCACTGGGGCTAGCAGATTCCAGCCAGAGTCTGAGACCTTACCTAGGAAAAACTAAGAAACAAAACCAACTACCAAACAAAGGAGGAAGAACATGAAGACAAGACGACGGGAGAGGAAAGTGGAAGGAAATGAGAAGAGAAAGAAAACAGATGGACAGGACAGATTGACAAGAATAACTACAGAGGGAGACTCTTAGCTAGGCAGAGGGAGCACATGCTCTAAGAGCTGCTGCCTACTGCCAAAACACTCTGTGACAATGACAATGCAGTCAGTGCTGGTGGGAGGAAGACTCTCAGGCAACGCTCTTTAAAAATTCTGAGATTATGGCTCTCAACCTTTAATTCCTACCAATTATAGATAGTTAAAAACAATTTCAACATGACAAGGCTTCCCATGAGGATCCAAACCAGGCAAAAGAAAGTGAGCCCAAGATGAATTAAGAAGATGCCAGAGAGCAGGAAGCACTCAAGTATGGGGGAGGGGAGGACCAAGGAGGCAATACACATAATTTATTTTAAACAAAAAAGCTCCACAGATACAGCTTAACTATCTGCTCAGCAATCAGTTGTCCTTCTAAATCAACACATCAAAAATGGTGCACGCCTTTAATCCCAGCACTTGGGAGGCAGAGACAGGTGAATTTCTGAGTTCGAGGCCAGCCTGATCTACAGAGTGAGTTCCAGGACAGCCAGAGCTACACAGAGAAACTCTGTCTCGGAAAAAAAAAAAAAAAAAAGTTACCAATGGAGAAACAAAAGGGATCCACCAGAGGTGACTAGGGTGCCACCAGTGTGCCAGGGGGGCTTGGTAAGGCAGAGGGGACATTAAGATAGCTCTTTATGTTCAGATGCTGTGAAGAAAACAATAGTTGTTGTGCTCACTATCCATGTATGAGCAAATATATGACCCCAGTAAGGTTGAGGCAGAGTTTAAGATCCTTGGCTATGAGTAGGGGGTTGAAGGACAGTCTGAACTACGTAAGACCCTGTTTCAAAAGGAAAAGCAGGACCCCCCCCCCAAAAAATCCAGAGGAAGATTAAGGGGAGAGGATATGTGCACCCCTCTCAAGTCCCTACAGTAGCAGACAGACACCTTGAATAACTGTGTCTAGTGGCGGGGACCTCAGCCAAGTTTGCCTGCATGAGTGTCTCATTGTCCAGGACTACTGTTATTCAGTGCTGCTTTCTTGCATGTGATCTGCACAGCCCACAGCTGAGTGTGCTGGGCCTAACCTGCCTTCTCTATGGAAAGGCCATGATAACCACAGTGAACATTTTCTTTCTTTTTAACAAGAATCACCTAGGAAGAAGGAAATAGAATTCAATGATGAGTTCCAGATTTAAGACATTCAACAATGCAAGCATGTAGATCCACCCTACTGTTCACACAGGCACTTCTTTGTCCTCATAGGGCCCCAACCACTGCTTCTAGAACAGACCCAAACCCAAAGGAGCCTCCACAGAGAGAAAAGCCTAGTGGCTACAAGGGCCAATCATCACCAGAGACTCTGGGTACAGGCACTGACTGCTTGAAGCCAAGTCAAGTTGCTGTCACCTTCCCTCTTCAATCCCACACACAAGCTAAACTTGCTTTTCCGGTTCTTCTGCATTACTCACTCCATCAGCAGGCAGTGAAAACAACTTTCCCAGAGAGCCTCTTGCTGGTTTATTCTGCCTACCAAACTACCAGAGGGAGTGCCTCAGGCAGGAGGACCCACAACCACCAAGTTAGTTGGGGGTCAAGAAAGTTCATTCTTTGGGGAGGAGAGGACAATGGTTGAAGTAGCTTCTCCTCTGGCAACCACACTCCCTACACCACCCTCTGTACAGACCCTCTTCCTGGTCTCTTAAGTAAAGGCGAGAAAACACAACTGAGTCCACACCTATTCCACAATAATGAATGCAACCTGACTGGTTTAGTAGTTGAACAGGGGCCTGAGCAGCAGCCAAGCGATAGCCAGGGGAAGTCAATCATCCTTCCACAAGACTCAGAAAAGGCCAGACAACCTTCTTTAAATCGGACTGTGTAGGTTTGCCATTTTCCTCCAATTATTACCACTATTTTGAAAGAATCCCAGTAGAAAGAGAAGTTTTCTGCTCTGGGCTGCAGACTCAACAGAATGTTCTGCCCTGACTAGGACTCATACTTACTACCTGAATGAAAAATTGGTGCTGTCTTAAGAGTTCCTTTTAGGGAACTAGAAAGATGGCTCAATGGGTAAGAGTACTTGCTGCTTTTGCAAAGGACACAGTTCCATTCCCAGCACCCACATGGCAGCTTACAACTGTCCTTAACTCCATCCAGTTCCAGGGGATGTGAAGCCCTCTTCTGGCCTCTGCAGGAACTGCATACAGGGACAACACTAAAACACTGGAGCCAGAGCTACAGGAGATCTGCCTCAAAAATAAAGTTTAGCCACATCCATCAAGGGTATATTCTCAGTTATCACATTTGAGGAAACTTACCAATTTTAAAACTTTTCTTAAAGAACTTGAACACAGTATAAAACACTTTCTAACTAAAGTTTTTAGTAAAGAGTACCAGTGTTCAAAAATAAAATACATGAAAACCTGCAACTTTAAAGGGGCTTTAGTGTCATGTACAACATGACCACATGTTGACCTCTGTACACACTGCTTTTTGTACATTAACAGAGACTGAGAATGTCTGTTGCTAAAGCCGCAGGTCTTCACATGCCCCTCAGCTGAACATTCCAGGCTTCTAAGTATGTCCATGCAATCCAAGTACTGCTCTACATTTTGTCGTTATTTCATAAAATTTGCTTAAGAGTAAAATTGAATGTGCTGATACTAAGACAGGCAAGCACTCTTGGAAGGGCAAAACTGTGACTCAATCAACAGTTGCACACTGCCTCCTCGAAGCTTCTTCAGGGCAGGGGAAACACACCAGGTCTGAATTGTAGGTAGGATGATGAGTGAAATTGAAATTAGAGCATTCTTTGCAAACTTAAGGTGAAACCCCCCCCAACACACACACACAAATCAAGGTCTATACCCATACTCAAGTTAAAACTCTTAAGTTTTTGAACTACAGCAACTAAAATGCTGAACCTCATCTTTATATTGTTTCTCCATTTATTCATTTATTTATTCATTCATTCATTCATTCATTGCTTTTTTTCCGAGACAGGGTTTATCTGTGTAGCCCTGGCTGTCTGGAACTCACTCTGTAGACCAAGATGGCCTCGAACTCAGAAATCTGCCTGCCTCTGTCTCCCAAGTGCTGGGACTAAAGGTGTGCACCACCACTGCCTGTCTTCCCTTTATTTTTAAGCATTACCATTTCTTAACATAACTAGTCTCAAAAAGGTGAAACACATTCACAGCCACATTAACTCTATACATCAGCAGCTCTAAGCAAATAACTGAGCTACCATATCACCTGTAGTAGAGCTACAATAAGGAATTCATGAAACAATTTTTGAAACTTCTAAAGGCTCCAATGGGGATACATCTTGCCACATTGTTTGTGTAAATCTTCTTAAAGCAGATACCTACTGTTCTGTGTCTTGTCTTCCTCTCAGGAACAGAATCTGGACTTGTAACTGGAGTCAGGGCTTCCAGAATAATTGCACATTCTGGAGCTTCCTGCAGCACTACATGCCTACAGCACCTACCTAGGAGCCACAGAACCACACCCAAACACAGTAGTTCTCAACCTGTGGGTTTCAAGCACTTTAGGGGGTCAGGTATCAGATATCCTGCAATTCACAATAGTAACAAAATTATAGTTATGAAGTAGCAATGAAGTAATTTTATGGTTGGGGGTCACAACATGAGGAAAGGGAACAGAAGGGCAAAGCAATAGATAAGCTGAGAAACACTGTCCTAACATACACTGCTACCGTATTTCTACGTTGGCAGGAAGTACAGAGAGCCTCTACTCCATCTCACTGGAAAAACTCCAAAACTATAGATACAGAACTGGAAACAGCAGCAGAGCACTAGGTTTGCTCCCCCAAACCATAGACAAAACAAAGCAAGAAACATACACAGGCATCAACCAAGAAACACATCTAAAATGGAGAAAAGCACAGTATGACAACACAACCGTCCTGAAATCAGGGGACAAGGCTCAGCCTGGCCCTCCCTAGTGACCCTGTAGCCACTTGTTCTGTCTTCATGTCAATCGACATGATCACATGACTGCCAGCCTAGGATAAGTCTGGTGCTTCTAAGGAAGTCTCTATCCTGACTCCTTGAAAGAGCCAGGTTGGCTGTAACCCCAGACCCTAGCCCTTTACTCCTTTCCTGAACACATATATGGAGCATACAATTTGTATATAGGAGACAATTCCACCTGGCTATAAACAGATGCAACTTATTTTGGTCACAGAATGGAATTGAGGAGAAATGACCTAAGGTCATACCCTGATCTTACATCTTCAGATTCACATCCATGTTGGCTAACATGCACATTCTCTAACCATTGAGGGCTCCTGCTGAAGCAATGAGGCTGAACCTCCAAGTGGCTGTGGCTTCTCAATGGCCACCCCTGCTCCACTGGTCTTTACAGAGGGCATAGTATGCACAAAGCCATGCCAAGTATCACATACCCACATATAACACCACCATCCCTGGCCTCAGGAGAAGCAGGAGGACCCAGAAGAGCATTAATTTTTGTTGAAAGGCAAATCAAAGTAATACAGCTTTGCCAGATTATCTCTTTATGAGCTTCCCCCATGCCCAGAAAACACCACACACACACAACCCCCTGCCTGTGAGGCCAATGGATCTGGACCTGGCATACTACTAAAGGCCCACTAAAGAAAAAGGGAACTGGAACAACCAACAGCTAGTTCATGGTGCTTTCATAAAATAAGCTCTTCCTCAAACCAGCTACAATTGGCAGGGTACTGTTCTACTGAAACTCAATGTTAATGGTACATTCAGCCATACTTTGGACAAAGAGTCAAGATGGCCACTAGAGTACTTAATGAGCTTGAATAATTCAATCTTCAAAACTTGACTTTCCCTATCACCATGGTTTAAGATCTGTAATCCTAACACTACAGAAGCTGAGACAGAAGGACTGCCCTGAGTTCAGGGCCAGCCTAGGTTATAGTTTGAGATTGTCTCATGACAACAAAAACAAGGAGCTAGAGATGGCTCAGCTGTTAAGTACTGCTCTTACAGAGGACCAGAGTTCAATTCCCAGAACTTACATCAGGCTGCTTATAATGGTCTGTAATACAACTCCAGAAGGATCTGACACATCACTGCCTCCTTAAACATCTGCACTCACATATCCCTATAAAGACACACACAGACACACACATACACACACACACACTTTAAAAATTAAAAAAATATTAATACATCTTTTAAATTAAAAAACAAAAGCCTCTCGAAAAACCAAAAAACAAAACCCTTATCTCTACCTTTGGGAACTTTTATTCTGAGGGTAGAAGTGTCATGCCCCTTCTTCTGAAACCCTTGCTCTTCAGGTAGAAACAGAGGGGTAAAGTATACGGGAAGGCTGAGCTGTCACTAGGCTCCCTTCAGCTCTGGTCCTGCCCCGCCCTGCTGGAGTGAGGCAGACACACAGGACAAAGACCAAATCCCCAAGTCCACTGTCCTTGCTGAGCCTGGCACTGCTAGCCACACATCACACACTATTTCCCCTACCATCTCAATGTCAGAAAAGCTTCTCTAAGACACTATAAAAGTTTTTTCCTCTAACTTAGGTGACCGTCACCCAGTGCATTCTCTAACAATTGCCCCTATTCTCTGGGTAAGGCTCTTCCATGTTTCATATTCAGCTTTTCCATCAAAATCTCCCTCCTTCCCAAATTTCCACCCAGTTCTTCAGACCCAAACCAAGGAGACTTGCTGCCTCCACCTCCCACTACACTACAACAAGTCAATTAATCAGGTGCAAAGTGGCACCATTAATATTAGGACCCTCACATATAGTAGCTATGAGAATTATCAGGTGTCCACCATACCTTCAAATCCACTAAGTCTGCCACCCAGAAAAAAAGCCAACAGACAATCTGACATTTGCACAAGATTGAAGATTGCCATGAGCCTACCCCAAATGACATCACAGGGACACAAAGGGAAGTAACTTCTATCAAAACTCTGCTTTATTTATTGCTAGGCCTAGCCATTCCCTTGTCCCCACGAGGACAAGGGGGGTGGCTGGCTACTGAGGCACTAAGTGCCAACCATAGCAATCTCAAGGGCATCCCATCTCAAAGAAGTACTTTTTTTCTCTGAAAAATAAGGACATCTTTTGTTAAGGTACTGAAGAGAACAAAATACACTATCCTTGACTTACAAGATAGTTAAAGTTGGGTTCCTGGAAGACCTGAAACATCTGTTAACATGATGCCAAAGAAAAGTATCTTTCTGTGATCAAGCTTAGGCTATCACAGAGGGATTTTCCACCTACATGAAAACCACACAAGTGGCTAAGTGCCAGACATAATGCCTCCCTACATGATAGAGCCAAAGGGTTCCCACAGATTTCAAAATACCCTGAGGACTACAAAGCTGCTTCGGGGACCAGGGCACCCTTTCTCTAGTCTTACCCTCCCATACAGCTCCTGGCAGGGTTCCAAACTCAAGAGTACACTTACCCAGCTCAGAGCCCTCCTATCAATTGTCCTGGGCTACTAAGAGGCCTCTGGTTCCTCCCTCAAACTTACCAATCTTTTTCTATCATCTCTGCAAAAATGTCACCTTAGAGGTGACATTTCTGCCTCCTTGGGTTGGTAACACCCATACATGTTGTTTTAAGGAGGGGGTGGGTGGGTGTAATCTCTCATTGACCCTGGAGCTCACTAATTCAGCTGGAGTGGCTTACTCACAAAGTCCTGGCGATCCTCCTGTGTCTGCCTTCCTCCTGCTGGGATTAGAAGGTCTGTGTGTGAAGTGGGGATTTAACTCTGGTCCTCAAGCTTGCTTGTGCAGCAAGTATTTTACTCACGGAGCCAACTCCTTAGTTAGTTCCTTTCAAGACACACATTCACTGCAGTATAAATTACATATATTTAGCCAGGCATGGGAATCAGAGGCAGTCAGATCTCTGTGAGTTCAAGGCCAGCATAGTCTATAGAGTTTAGGATGGTTAAGATGAACACTCCAATACCATGCATAGACAGGCAGCTTTGTGCCCAATGCTGAGTAAGGCTACCACTTCCATCTTCTTCCACTACGCCCCTTACAGATACTCCTTATCAGAGGCAAAAGCAATGTTGTTTTTAAAAATTAAAAAGTTTAAAAGTTAAAACACACACGTGCACACACAACTTCAGAGAGGCTAATCCTAATGACTCAGGAAAAATCTACAGGGCCAACAACATGGAACAACATTTACGCAGTTTTAAACTATGTACAAGTTGTGCTTCTATGTAAACACTTCTACACTTTAACTGCTAGAGACTTGGGGGGGGGGGTGCACAGACCTGGGAACTGAATGAAGGTAAAGTGACAGCACAGAGGAAGCAAGGTATCCATCAAATTTAGTCCACAACTGGCAGCTTTAACCACACACTTCAGTTAATCACAATGATATGTCCAAAGTCTGATATAACTTGACATAATAGAAATGCTAAAAGCTGAAAATAACACCAATCAAAATTTCACCACCAAAGTCACTAGAAGATGGGCGTATGTAAATATAACTGGCTGGATTCAAACAAGGAAGAAGTGCATTGTTATCTACAGAAGAACAGGAAGCTTCAGAGAACACTCACAACGTCAGGCCACCTAGACTTCCTTCACTCTTCAGCACTGAGTCTCATTAAATCTAGAAACCCCTTTCTTGGCCACATGCACCTAAACTATACCAACAGAATTAAACAAAACAAAAAACTTGTTAGAGGACAACTAGAGAATCTAGGCCACAAACATTCCTGTTTCAGTATATGGTACTGCAAAAATATTTTGACAACTGATTCTGACAAAAAACAAGAAAGCTTTTGGAAAGAACTCTGGTTAAAGCATCCCTTTAACAGGTATACTTACCTTAATAAATACTAATTAGAAGACTTTTTAATTCTTTCACACACTTCTTAATTCCTGAAATGTCCAATGATAATAACCAAGTCCCACTCACACTACAGCAGTGATTCTCAGATCCTCAGATATGGGGAGCTGCTGGCCACCTGAACTTAATTGCCCCCAACAAGTCTGTAAACTATGCCTGCCTAGCATGGTGGCACAGCTGTAATCCCAGCAGGCTGTGATCTCCAGAGGGCAGGCAGGAGGATCTCAAGTTTGAGGAAAATCTGCACTACACAGTGAAACCCTTCCTGATGAACAGCACCAACAAAATATTGGCCAGCTGTCCTATTTTCTGTCAATTCTGCTCTTATCACTTAAAACTTTCCCTATTATCAAGGCCTGCAGAGAGTGCCACTGTTCCTAGTCTATTGGCTGCTGAAGGCTACCAAACTGTTACCACTGTGAGTAAAAAATCAGGACCCAGGATCAGATAAGTGTGTGGGGTTCTCATCAGTCTCCCGACTATCTGCAGCAGCACAGGGTGGGGGAACTCGGGGGAACACCTAAAAGGTCCCCCTGGAAATAGAGATTGGATGTGCCTACACTAACAAGTTTTCCAGCTAATCAGGTCACTTGACCCACCTGAGAGGGCTGAGTTACCCTTCAGGACATTGACAAACCGTCCAAGCTATTATCTATAATCTGTATCACAATCAATATTGGACACAGACGTTGGTGTGTAATGAGGAATCCCAATGTATACACACTCCCACCCCCAGCTACCTTTTAACTTCTCAGTAGGCAATGTCAAATCTTCAATAGTAGATAGAGAATACACACAAAAAGATGCTATTGCGTGTCAAATCTCAAGTCAAAGAAATTTCCATTTTTCTCTCCTTACCATCTCTGACAATTTCATGAAAAGGTCAAAGAGATTCAAGAAAGACAACAGGGAAGACCAGGAATGACAGAGCAACCTAGAGCAGCACAGCCTTTGTGATTACGAGTAGATTTAAACCTGTATATCAGAGCCAGGAGGTGGTGGCTTATGTCTTTAATCCCAACACCCAGGCAGATTTCTGAGTTCGAGGCTAGCCTGGTCTCCAGAGGGAGTTCCAGGACAGCCAGGGCTATACAGAAAAACCCTGCACATCAATGTAACATTTAATTCTAAGAATCTGAAAAAAAAAATTGACCAAACAATTTCAAAGCATTGTGACAAGCTATTGCATGAACTTGCACAACAAGTTTTTTCTCTTGGTTAGGCTGCCTGACACTGGGTTACCACAGCAACTGCTGGTCTAATTTACCTTTACTTTAAAAAAAAAAAGAAAGAAAGAAAAAGAAAAAGAAAAGGTATTTTGAAGCCTGTCTGGTCCTGGGCAGAGGAAGCAGCCCAGTGGAGCAAAGATTCTGAATATCCGTTCTACAAGGGGCAAGGGGCACAGTGGACGTCCCAGATGCATGACTTACAATCACAGCTGTGTGAGGGCCACAGAACTAGTTACTGCTACTTTCCTTTCAGGATGAGTAGACTGAGTATGAGTCAGCTGTTATTCACACTGCCTTAAACCTTGTATGCAGTGCTAGAGATCCAAACCAAGACTTCACGAAGGCTAGAAAAGCACTCTACCATCTAGCTCCTAAACCTTTTTGAAGTAGCAATTCTGTACATCTGCCTCACAAGCAAGAGAACAGTGTGGTGATCCAGTGACTCAGACCCATTTTCAAATCTAAGGATAAGTGAGAGACATTCCAATAAGGGAAACCTTTATGCCACAGAAGACAATGTAGTTCACACATCTGTGACTGGCCCTTACACCACACAACTCTCTGGAGAAACAGAGAAACCAGGTAGTAACACAGTGCATCAAATCTCATAGTTTAGGCTATTTCTGCTAGTGCTGCTAAAAGTTCAAAAGTGAGGACACTATAGTCACCTATGTCAGGCACTGTGGATACTGGCTAAGACAGAGGAGAGACACGAGGCCAGCACACAAAGCACCATGGCACCTCACTAGTCTTCTGACAGACACGGCAGAAACCACCAGAATCAGCCTGCAGGAAAAACTGCTGACCACTAGTTGTGAAACAAGAACTACAACAGAAGACTCCAACATGGGTTGTGGCATCAACTACTGGGCTCTCCAATGACTTCTGGGACCAAGAGCAGCTGACCCTTCCTTTCCTGACAAAGCAGCCAGTTGCTGTTTGAATGGGAGAATTCCTTCTTGATGTGAACAGAATCCCTAGCATTTTGCATTTGTTCTATGTAGCTAGACCATACAACATATGTAGCTACCTACACTACAAACTGACATGGCACGACCACCCTAAATGGACAGCCAGAATTGTGTACTGGACCTGGTCTCTGTACCTGCGGACTGCTCAGAGGCCGGGAACGGGTTATTCCATGGGCAGGTTAAAGATTCTCCAATTCAGAATGGCCTTTCTAATCCACCCAAAAGTGCATAAAGGAGCCGGTCAAGAGGCGAAACAAGGCTCAAACCCCTCCGGGGGCCATCGGCACCCCAATGCAGATCTCACCGACGATATTCGGGGCCCAAATCACGGCTAATTGGGGATCACAGTGGGTATTCTGGTATCCCCCGAGATCCGCAAATGCGCGTGTTAAATCCCAGCACCTGGATCCGCAGTTCGGAGCCCCTGTCCGACACCTGTCCCTTTCCCTTCCCCCTTCCTACAACTTCGGTCCTCCAGGCCGACAGGAACCGGACTCGAGAGACAGAAGAGGAAGACCTCGCCACCCGAGTGACCTTGACGTCGTCTCGGGGCCACCCGAGCCTCAGTTTCCCCAAGCCCGCGGTTCATGCCGTATCTGAAGCGGCCGGCTAGCCTTTAAGAAGGAAAACCCCGTGACCCCCCGAACCCTGCTCCCCGCTCCCAGGCTCTCGGGCCGTGGAGCCTAGGAGAGGCGCAGAGAGGAACAGCAGGAAACCTGGCTTCCTGGAGAAGAGCCGGCGTCCTGGCCGGACTTCCGGGCTGCGGCCCGCGGCGGGCGGCCAGGCAGGCGTAAGGGCCGCGGAGTGGGGGAGGGCCAAGCGGCCGTGGGCGACGCGGGACTCCGGGGCGTCCCGATCCTCTGTCCGGCCTGCCGCCGAGCTCACTGAGCATAGACCTCAGGCCGCCCGACCGGACTCGGTCCTTAGCAGCCGCAGCTGAGCGCCCCCTTGACTCCCACGATGACCAGCCCGCGGCCTCCCCAGTTTCGGCCTCAGCGCGCCCCGCGTCTCACCTCCGCGGCGGCTGCTCCCAGCCAGGCGTTGGTTTCGCTCCCACAAGATGGCGGCGCTGACGGCAGCCACGTCAGCGCCTGCCGCGGGGCACGCCGGGGGAAGAGGGCGGGCACGCAGAGGGCCCCGCCCCCACACGGATGGCGCTTGCGCGTCTGCACTTTGTAGCCTTCACGGGGCGGAGCCGAGGTCGCTCTGTTTCCGGATCGGGTCCCGGGCTAGCACTCTGGCTCCCGGCACTAGAACGAGCAAGGGTGTGGTGTATGGAGTTCCGTGTCCGCCGGCGCGTGCGCACGCGCGCCTTCCTGCGGAATTCCAGCCCATTCCGCGGATGCGGGGGTTGAGGCCAGTAAGCGTTCTAGAGCGCCAAGGTCAGAGTGGGAAGGTCGTGTCAGCCCTAGGAGGTGTAATGTCCTTCTCACAGTACCCCAGGGTCTCTGATATTCCAGCTGGGCCCTGGAATTGAAGAGAATGATGTGACCGACAGATGGCCAAAGTGGGAAGAGGCGCAGGCCAAATGTCAGACAAGCACCATGTCTCCACACTGGTCTTGGACCTGTGTGCACGCTCAGAGCTGACTGAGAGGACCAGACACCTGCATGGGCATAGCACTGCCTGAGAGGCAGTGATGGGGTGGCCTCCTTCAGGGTGCAGGTGAGGAGGAATCCGTTAACTCTCCCCATCGATGCAGGAATCAGGCCCAGGCTCTGTCCTCCCTATCCAGTTCTTCCACCCCGTGTGCTGTTGGGAGAAGTCCCACAGGTAGGAGATGTTGAGGGCCCTGGGAGATTCTTTTGAGCCTGGAGCCCTATCTATTGAGTTAGCAGGAGACAGTTCTGTTACCAGGGCCTGCTTCAGCCACTGTTGTGTCCAGGCACAGGGTACAGGGCATCCTCACTGTGTTTGGGGGTTGAGACCTCCAGAGCTTTCTCCCCAGAGTTGTGGGTGCTGAGCCTGGCAGGATTCGATGCAATAGTCACCTTCTTGACCCTAACACATCCCTTTCCATCGCTCAGGGCTCCATTTTCAAATGCTGCTTCTGTAAACGTCTATGGGGGTGCTTGCCTGTTCTCTCTCACCCTCAACACACAGCAAGTGTTTATACAAAGCCTTGGGTGTCGCTGCCTGCCACCAACCCTGGAGAAATGGCAGGACATCTCCTGAGACCTGTGATTCCAGCCATGCCAGAAGCCTGTCTTAGCCTCATGGATAAGTCGACAAAGAGATGGGGTGTCCAGAAAACCGCAGGCTAATAGTCAAGAACCAAACTCCCTTTCTGTACCTAAAAAGGCTAAAATTATGAAAAAATGGAGACAGGGTGGTAGTCATTCTGTTTATTGTAATGTGACCACTGTACATTGTAGTCCCGCTCAAAACATCACTCTGTACCCCGTAAATAATTATTTGTGTCAGTTAAAATTTTAAACAGCCTTTGTAGATATTTAATATCCACATGTGTAATGGATGATACATTTGAAGTGGATACCTACCTAGGCAGGCTCTTCCTACCTCCCCAGGTCAGCTGAAGCCACAGTGAAATTTTCATATTGCACATGAACTTTGAATGTTAAATTGTATATTCACTTAAATATATATAATTTTTCAAGATTTACTTATTTTATCTATATATGTGAGTGTCTATAAATATGTATGTATACCATATGGGTGCCTGGTGCCCAAAAAGTCCAGAAGATCCATTGGAACTGGAGCTACTGATGTTTTGAGTTACTATGCAGTTTCTGGGAACCAAACCCAGTTCCTCTACAAGAGCTGCAGTGGACTTGACCACAGAACCATCACTCCATCCCCAAGTGTGTATTAAAAAGGAAGTTGGACAATTGAACTGAAGAAACTCTTCATACTATTGTCACAGAGGACCCAAGCTCTGTTCCTAGCTCCCAACTGCCCATAACTCCGGTTCCAGGGACTCTGAAGCTTCTGCCTCCACAAGCACGTGCATAAACCACACACAGTTAAAAAAAAATCTTAAATTTTTAAAAATATTTATTTTTTAAAAAACAAAATCTTTAAAATTTTTAAAAGAAATAGAAAGCCAAAGAAACTTTATTTTGTGAGGAGGAACTTAGCAAATTGAAAAACAATATGGAGAGACAAGATGGGGTTTATGTAAGATACAGTTTTTTGAAAATGATAAGACAGATTGCTGGATGCCTACTCCCAAGTGAAGAAACTTACTTCCTTCTTTCATCTGTGCTTCTGCTTTGAGCCCTGTCCCAGTGGGGTGGCGGGGGCTTGAAAACATATGTGTGGGAGCCCTGAGTGGGCATGACTAGGGACAGACCCTACCAGGAAATAGCAATTGCTCGGGTAAACTGAGGCTAACTCTTCCACAAGGTTGCTTAGAGACCAGGAGTCCCTTTTCCTATCTGAGGTCCCTGGATGGACCAGCTCTGGCCAGGAGGGGGCGAGGTGAGCTGTGACTGAAAGAAGCTGTCCGTGTGGCTGTCCAGGATCCTTCCGCTACCTGTACTAGAAAGCTGGGAGTGCCGATGGCCTCAAACCTCCACTTCAGCTGATCATAGGCCAGGGAAAAGTCCAGGGCCTCTTCTGTAGACTAGTCTACTACGAGGTTTACTCCTAAGCACCTAGTCAGAGGCGTGGATCTCCAGGGGCCTGGCCTCCTGGTTTTGTCAGTTGCTAAAGAGACAGATGGACTCCTAGAGTAAGACCAGAGAAAGGAGGTTCAGTGAGGTGAAAGGAACTGTGTGTGCCTTGAAGACCCCATCCTGTGCCCCAGGCAATTTCTGCAGTTTCTGTAAGATGGATGGCATTCATGCCAGGCTACTGATGCTTAGAGATGTAGAAGTCTCTCTCTCTCTCTCTCTCTTTCTTTCTCTCTCTCTCTCTCTCTCTCTCTCTCTCTCTCTATATATATATATATATATATATATATATATATATATATATACACACACATACATGTGCACACTTGTGCATACGTGTATCACACACACCTGAGGTGGAGCCCACTGAAGTTTGCCCTCCACATCTCTTTCCCTGACCCCTTAGGGCTCAGGCACTCTGGTGATTTGACAGACTACAGTGTTCTCTGGGATTCCTATGCCAACAGGGAGCTCAGCGCTGCACCAGACCACTTTTTTTTTAAGTTGAAGTATTATTTTAAATACTTTTTAAAAAATTAATATTTATGGGGCTGGAGAGATGGCTCAGTGATCTTCCAAAGGTCCTGAGTTCAAATCCCAGCAACCACATCACCGGTGGCTCACAACCATCCGTAATGTAATGAGATCTGACGCCCTCTTCTGGTGGATCTGAAGACAGCTACAGTGTACTTAGATATAGTAATAAATAAATCTTTTTAAAAAATTAATATTTATATGAGTACACTGCAGTTGTCCCTAGACACACCAGAAGAGTGCATCAGACCCCATTACAGATGGTTGTGAGCCACCATGTAGTTGTTGGGAATTGAACTCAGGACCTCTGGAAGAGCAGTCAGTGCTCTTAACTGCTGAGCCATCTCTCTAGTCCCTCTTAGGGGCCTTTTCCAGCAGGAGTTTCTGAGCAGGCTAACTGGCTGAAAACATAACTTCACAGTGCCCTGAGTCTGTGCAGCACTGAGTCTCATTAGAACTCCACTTGGTATTATGTCTTATGTTCAACGTGCTCATACAATAAAAACTCTGGACCCTTAGTACCTGCTTACAGGTGGAACTTTACAGCTTTAATCACTTCCCCAGAGGGAGAGCTACAGGGAGAGCCCTGCCCTTCCTGAACTCTTGTCCCACTCCCTTTTCCAGGTCTTGAAGACTGAGAAGATTTTTTTTCTGTTTTTTAGAACACAATTCCTAAAATTCTAGGAATCTGGTAGTGAAGTGTAATCCTTGTGCTGATAAACCAACCTTCTGCAGCCCCTGGGTAGCTACCAGGTGGGGCTGCTCACTGCAAGACCAGGGCTAGATCAGAGGGTGGGGACCCTCATCAGCCTTATCTCAACCCCCAAAGAAGGAGGGATGGAGATTGAGTTGGATTGCTGATAGCCAGTGGTTTAATCAGTGTCCCCGTGTAACTAAGTGTCCATAAAACTGCTAGAGATAGATGTTCAGAGAGTCCTGGAAGCTGAACATGTGGAGGGGTCCTGGGCGGGAGAAAGAGGGTGGCCAGGGAAGGCATAGAAGCCTTCCACATACCTGACCTCTAACACCTGTCTCTTCATCTGTATCCTTGATAATTATTCTCATGATTAACCAGTCAACACAAGTTCTGCAAGCAAATGAGTACAACCCAAGGAAGTGTCTAGGAACTCCTGTTTGTTTGTTTGTTTGTTTGTATGTTTGTTTGATTGGTTTTGTTTGTTTGTTTGTTTTCAAGACAGGGTTCTTCTGTGTAGCCTTCCTAGAACTCACTCTGTAAACCAGGCTGGCCTCCAGCTCAGAGATCTGCCTGCCTCTGCCTCCTGAGTGCTGGGATTAAAGGTGTGCACCACCACTGCCTGTCAGAACCCCACGTTGATACTGGTTAGCAGGAGGAGAGATAATACACCCTGGGGCCTACTTCAGCACCAAAGTGGGGACATCTTAGAGACCCGTTCTCCCTCCCCACAATTCTGGGATCTGAGGCTCCAGACACACAGCCTCAGGCCTGAACTAAGTGGGAAGGAAGGAGCTGCTTTCTGGAGAGCAACAGTCCCCACACCTTTTGGAATCCCTGAAGTCCCCTGTTCTGGCTGTGACAAGAGACTACAGGAGAAACTGAGTTTGTTTTTTCTATACAAGATCCATCTCCTATTGCCTATTCCAGGACAGTTGTGAAGGAACTCTCCCTTGCCACAAGGGGGTAGCCCTGTCCTGAGTCCCAGGGAATGTATGGCCATCAGGGGGTGAGCTCAACCTGGTCTACCCAGCAGTCCAGAGAATCACAGCGCAGGTCCAGGAATGGAGAGCATTGGCTCCGGGACCTTTCTCAGTTCTAGTCTCTTTAAGTATCTTGCTTCTCCTTATACTTAATCCAGCCTCAGTTTCCCCATCTCATGTATAGCCCCTCACTCAGGCCAAGATTTCTGCTACTGGGATGGTATATATAGATGTCACCTCAGTTCAGCTCTGGCTGGCTGCTTGGAAGGCCATCTCTGCAGTCAAGGACTGTTTTCTTTCTGTTCTTGGCTTCATGCCACACCTAAATGGTTCGATGCAGAGGTGGTGAGGGTGAAGGCCCTCACGGTACACTTTGGCTTTATCACCCTCTGGTGGGTAGCTCCAGTTTCCTCCCCTTCTGAATGCAGTAGACCGCATTCCCAAACAGCAAGGTCAATTTTTAAAAAAAATTTGATACACTATGATTATGATACAAGGCACAGTGTGCTAGCCACGCATGCTGCACCCTGTGGTGTTTCCCTCTCCTCAAGCAGTCACTGTTTTGGTATTAGAGCCTTGGGCTCTCCCTTCACATCTTTTTTTTTTTTTTTTTTTTTTTTTTTGGTTTTTCAAGACAGGGTTTTTCTGTATAGCATAGCCCTAGCTGTCCTGGAACTCACTTTGTAGACCAGGCTGGTCTCGAACTCAGAAATCCACCTGCCTCTGCCTCCCGAGTGCTGGGATTAAAGGCATGTGCCACCACGCCCGGTTCTCCCTTCACGTCTTTATGGAGAACAGTGAACTTACTGCTGTGATCTTCTTGCCATCTTGTGGAGTAGCGGAACTTACTCCTGCTCCATGCCTGTACCTTGACTTCCATCACCCAGTCTCCCTCTGTCCCTTCCTTCCTTCCTGAGCATTGAGTGTCCAGTATTCTCCTGTCTTCTGGTAAGGTAGGTCAGCCTTTCTCTTTAATGAGTGAGAACACATAACACTTGTCTCTCTGTAGCTGACTTCTTTCCCTTACAATAGTGTCTATTCGTTCTGTCCAATACAGCAAGTGAAAGGACACCATCTTAGTTTTAATAGCTGAGTCCTAAAACTTGTGATTTCTGTCTCAGATCTGAGTTGCCTGAGTGATCAGAGGATATTTGCTTCACAAGCAACAAGATTGGAGACCAGATCCACAAAACCCCATGTAAATGCCAGATAAACACATCAGCCTAGCTTAAGTGCAGCCTCAAAAGACAGAGGTAGGGGGATCCCTATTTTAATAAGATAAAAGGGGCTAGAGAAATGGCTCATTGATTAAGAGCACTTGCTTGCCGGGTGTGGTGGCGCACACCTTTAATCCCAGCACTTGGGAGGCAGAGGCAGGCAGATTTCTGAGTTCGAGGCCAGCCTGGTCTACAAAGTGAGTTCCAGGACAGCCAGGGCTACAGAGAAACCCTGTCTTAAAAAAAACAACAACAGCAACAACAACAACAACAAAAAAACCAAAACAAAACAAACAAAAAATAAAGCACTTGCTCTTACAGAGGACCCAGGTTTGAATCCCAAAATCCACAAGGCAAATCACAACTGTTCATAATTTCAGTTCCAGGATTGTGCACCCTCTTCTGACCTCCGAGAGCAACACATGTGCATGGAGTGCAACACATGTGCACACAGGGAAGACACTCACATGAAAATAGTGTCTTTTCTTAAGGTAAGATAAGGTAAAAGATCAGTCAAGGAAGACTTTCTTTGTCTACCTTGGGCTCTGCATGCACACACACACATGCATTTACACATATGCAGACACTCATACATACACATCCATGCCACATACACATACCCATGAAGAAAAGGTGGTGGGACAAGAAATTGCAGACCTCTTTGGGTCACATCAGATCTGTTGTAGGGACCTGAAAATCATTTATGTTTTCTGCTTAAATTGAAGTTGGGGAATACTTTGTTTGTTTGTTTGTCTTTCATTTGAAGTGCTAAGGACAAAAGAAACTCCAACCCTTAAGAAAATCTGCAGCTTCATTGTCTCCATTGGGATAATAAAATACATATCACCCCACAAGCAATGTGCAGCATTCATGTAAGTGTTAGGCAATGGCCTTTCTTTTGTCATGATGTATATGTATCTCAGGCCTTTATAAGATCTCATCAGCTGGCTGGGGGAGGTTCCTGCTGTGTGCAGACAAGCTTCAACCTTGCTGTGCCTATAGACAGTGGCCAACAATGGGCCTCCTGCCATTGTGTGTGTCTCTGGTCTGCATGTGGTGTGCATGATAAGAGAGTCTGGAGCTGGTCTGCACCCAGGTAACCTGGAGGCTACTGAAACCTTGGGCCTTACACCTAGAATTTCCTATTCACCAGGTCCAGGAACCTTCATGTCTAGCTATTCTGAGATGATCAGGTTAGTGTCCACTCCAGAGAACATTCTTAGACAACCTGTGGCTTGTGGCTATCTTCCAGATCTGAGACCTAGCATTCTAGGACCCCAGTGCCTGGTCAGAAAGGACCCAGGGGCTTGGGGGAATAAAACTCTGGACCTCAGAAGTCTGCACCTGGCCTGTTGATGATCTGAGCCTGGGGTCACTGGTACCCAGCACAGATTTGGGAGACTTTCTCCATCCACAGGAGGTAACATGGGCTCCACCTTGGACAACCAGCTCTGTCCATAGAGAGTAGCCGTCACCTGTAGCTCAGCCACTGCCCTCTGTCCCATGCTAACAGTCTCTCTGTTTCCGGTAGAACAGGAACCATTCCTTCTAGTTCCTGTCCAGTTGGGGGCATTCAATCTTCCTAGAGTCCTAGAGTCAGCTGTCCTCTGAAGGAGAAAACTGAGGCCAGAGGACAGGGAAGCTGTCCAGGTAACTGCAGGGGAGGATCTGCAACCTGAGTCCCTATGGGGGGGGGTTTCTATAAAGGGAGGGACAGTGTGTTTACTGCCTCATAAGGAGATGTATGTGTGTACATATAACATATTACTATATAGTAAGTGTGTGATCCAGTGAGCTTTGAGATATGTATATATTGATGTCATGTAACCTACAATCAAGAAATCCCAGCACTCGGGAGGCAGAGGCAGGTGGATTTGTGAGTTCAAGGCCAGCCTGGTCTACAAAGTGAGTTTCAGGACAACCAGAGATATATGGAGAAACCCTGTCTCGAAAAACAAAAAACAACAACAACAAAAAAAAAAACTCTGCTCTGCATCTCAGGACCCTGTCCTCCAAGCCTCAGTTTGGTTCTGTTGTTCACAAGAGTATCTTTCTTGTCCCTGAATTACTTGTCAGGGACAGCTGGCTCTGTTTTTTTCCCCATGACCCCAAACTGTCCTTTTATCTGCAGTGATCTAATTTGTTTGTTTAAGATGGTCTCATGTGCAGGCCTGTGGTAGCACTTAATCTAGCACGTGAGGCAGAGGCAGGTGAATCTTACGGTTTGAGGCCAGCCTGGTCCAGAATGGCTAGGGCTAACATAGAGAAATCCTACACAGAGAGATCCTGTCTTTAAAAACAGAACAACAGGGGCTGGAGAGATGGCTCAGTGGTTAAGAGCACTGACTGCTCTTCCAGAGGTCCTGAGTTCAGTTCCCAGCAACCACATGGTAGCTCACAACCATCTGTAATGGGGTCTGATGCCCTCTTCTGGTGTGTCTGACAGCTACAGTGTATTCATATAAATAAAATAAATGATTCTTTAAAAAAAACAGAACAACAAAACAAAAGTAAAACAAACAAACAAACAAAAAAGATGGTCTCACATAATGTAGGCTAGCTCAGAATTTACTATGAAGCCAAGAATGACATTTGAACTCCTGGGCCTCCATCGCCACCTCCTAAGTTTGGAGGTTAGAGGCATGTGCCACAACCTCCAGCTCTGTATATTTTATTTTCCTTCTGGGTGGACCAGAGCTAGCAAACCTAGACAGACTTCTGAGATTTCGGTGCCTGGGTGAGAAAGGACCCCAAGTCTATGTCTAGGTCAGTTGTCCTTCAGAAGTCAGAAGAACACTGCCTCAGATTCCACAAAGACAACAACTTAAAATAGGGCCTGAAGTTCTTCAGAGCCACCTGCAGGGTCTCCAAGAGACTCAGAGCAAGTAACACAGACCTCTCTCTTCCTCACCAGATAAAGTAGCTCATGTTGCCATGGGTCCCCATCCTCATGAGGCCTCTAAACCCAAATTACCTTCCCAGTGCACTGCCTTCAAACACCAGCAGTATACGATTCAACGGGGTAGGTTTCCAGTCCGTGAATTCTGGGGCTACATCCAAACCACAGCTTGTCTTGTCTGATTCCCTCTGCTTATGGACAGGTACCTGCAAACCTCGGGGCTTAGAATGACAATCATGTTTGTTCCCCCAATATCCTATCGTTGCAATCAAGGCCTTGGGGTGTCTCAGTAGCACACTTCTTCCTTTCCCATGTGTCCGCTACTCATGGAAGCCACGGAGTAGCAGATCACTCGAAGACAGCCATCTAGGTTGGTCCTCTGGGCATTGCCCATTAGCTGGGGGCTCCACTCTGAATATGAGCTGTTATGGTGGTGACGAGTGCAGGGGCCAAAGCAGTTTTCTTCCGGGAAGAAGCCCATCGGAATCAAAATAAGCAGCCCCTGGCATAGATAGAGCTTTTTGGTAACTAGTACTTGGGCACTCAGGTTTGGCAGGGCTGGCTTGGGGAAGCCTGAGTCAGACAGATGAGAGGGACTCACAGTGGCCCTGGAGAAGCCCCCCACATTCCTCACCCCTCATTCATCACTCCCCAAAGTCCCATGTCTGGAGGAAGCCAGGCGTGGAGAATGTTGGCCCACAGCTGCAGTTATTCAAAGCTGTTGGAAGAAATATGGGAGGCCGTTGGGCAGGACATGCATACCTGCCGGGTAGCCCCCAGCCTGAGTGCTCTCAGAGGCATGATTAGGGCCAATTGCATCAGGACATGCTGATGCTCAGGACCAGTGCTTGGGTCAAGATGCTGGAAGACATCCTGTCTTCCTAGCCAGTGAGATTCCTAGAGGGCTAGGATGCCTAGCAAATGTTTCTCCTCACAAGAAACTCATGAAACACCTGTTCTTCCCAAGTGAAGCACAAAGGCCTTATCCCCTTGCACGCATGCTCTCTCTCTCTCTCTCTCTCTCTCTCTGTGTGTGTGTGTGTGTTAAAATGCCCATAACATTAAAAAAAAAATTACTTGGGACCATTGTAATAGGTGGGGAACACCTGCCTGGAATTTGCAGCAGGAGGGAGGCTGGCACTCTACTGTCACCTTAGGATCCAATTTTGTTGTTGCTGATGTTGTTTTGAAACAAGACCTCATGTAGCTCAGGCAGGCCCAGAATCCCTATGTAACTGAGGGTAACCTTGAACTTCTAATGCTGCTGCCTCCACTTCCAAGTGCATGCATGCATGTGTATAAGTATATGCTTATACAAGCATTTGTGTGTGCAGAAGTCAGCTGTGTCTTTTACTGTGTGGGTTCCGGGCTTGGTGGTAGCTCACCGGCCCTCGCCCAGGGTTTTTCATTACATTTCCTGGAAAGCTAATTATGTTGAGAGTCCTCAGTAGTCTTCTGGCCATTTGGAGAAAAGCCTGGCTTTCTCTCTTATTTTTGCTTGCAGGCTTTGGCCTTGCTGGTACCTCGGCAACTCAGCCCTGGCCAGATCCTGCTCTGGCTTTTACCAGGCCCTTACCTCTCCAGGTGAGCTCCCTCCCCTTCCTGCTGCTATCTGCTCCTTTACCAGGTTAAACAGCTCTCCACTGCCTTCCCCCTCCCACACCCCTCCCCCGCCCCCCCCCCGCCCATCTTGCTTAATCCCATTGCCCATGCACATCTGATGGAATTGTTTGTTTTATTCCTTTTGCTGCTTCTGAAGTAGACATACCACAGATGCTTATTATACCAGGGACCTGCTTATTGAGAGGTAGCAGATGGCTATTCCAGGTCAGGTGACAAATGAGAAGAGGTCAGAGAGGACAAAGTGGCTCGAAGAGGGGCTGCCTGGCAGTGGACACACAGGCTAGACAAGGCAGCCCTTGGTCCTGCTGTTATCTGGTGGGATCTCAGCCAGACAGGACTGCAGAGTTCTCTGTCATCTACCCGTCACGTGACCGCCTTTGAGCTGAGCAGGGCCTGTTGAGGAGGCGGTCAGGCGGGGGCGCTCCTGCCCAGGCCACTGCACTTTAATTAAAACCAGCTCCTCTCTTTGACCCCACTCTGCCATCGCATTCTGCACTTAATTGGGGCCCTTTGGAGCAGCCAGCAGAGGTTAATTAAAAAGCCCAGCTGAAGCATCCGCAGCCAGCACTCCCGCCAACATGAGCCCCACCCCTAACACCTGTGCCCCAGGCTGGGTCCGTGGTAAAATCTGGACTGTGCCAGGGGCTGGCCCGTCCATATCTCCTCAGGTGGTCTCCAGAGCCTGGAGCTGTCCAGTAGCCTTGACAGCAACATCCTGCTCACATTGTAAGGGCTGGAGGAATCCCTTGACCTAAGATACCAGATGCCTCTGTATTCCCACTCTGGCTCTGAGGAAACCAGGCAGGTCCTGACTCCCACCATTAGGGACCAGATGTGGCCCGTAGACCATCACTACTCTGCCCTCTACCTTCAGGCTCAACGGAGCTCCACACCTGCCATCTCTATTATGAGAGGGGTTTCCAGCATTTACATATGTTGGCCACTGTGTTCCAGCCCACACTAGTTAGGACTGTCAGAGGCGTAGTCAGAGGCACCCAGAGCTTATTGCAGAGACAGGGGTCGACAGCCACATGTATGAGGGAGGGAAGGGAAGGAGGAGGCTGTGCTACCTGCACAGAGCTGTAGCTCAAAGACCAGAGGGTCCCATGATTCCTGAGTGTGGTGGCAGCGAGGGAAAGAAGAGGCAGAGGGAAAGGCACAGGCCAGCATCGGCTTCAGTGGAGAGTTGGCAAAGGACACTGTTAGACCCTTCAGGATGCCTGCCTGCCTAGAGCCAACACATTGGTCTGGGTAGTCTGCGGGCTGCCAGCCAGGCCTGGACCCTGGCAGAGCTGGGCTGTGGGTTAGGGATAGGGGTAGCCAGAGCAGAAGGGTGGGCCTGTGCCCTTGAGGAGGCCTAATGATGTCAGCACCTCTGTCAGGGATCTGTCCTGAAAAGGATTTCTAAACGGAAGGGAAAGACTGGAAAAAATCCCCAAGTAACAGAAGCAAAGCTGACTAGGACGGCAGTGGGCCCATGGAAGACCCCTGACCCCAGGAAACAGCAGGCTGTCCCAGGACTGTGGTGGGGTTTAGAGATCCCTCCAACCAGGGCTACTCACGTATGTGAGGCCTCTGACTCTGACCTAGTTGGCTCAGGGTACAGGTTAGAAAAGACAGCAGCCTTTCTACTCTTGCCTCAGGTTCAGCAGAGTGCAGGGTTGGTTGGGCACAGTGCACAAGACTTGCTTTTGGTTAAAGCACAAGGGAAGAACTGGAGAAGGGGTAGAAACCCCTTTCTTTGGGGGGAGGGTGGTCTCCAAAAGCCTGCACTTTCAGAACCTTGTAGGTACCATTCCCAGTGTGTGCGTCCCTCATAGACCATGGCCAGGCTCATTGTTCTGGGCCACCTGCCTGATAGCATATGCAGGATCCCACCTGTACCATCCTCATCTGAATCTCCTCCACCTTCACCCTCACCACTGCACCGTCTCTGCTTGAACATCCTAACATGCACTCTTCTTCCCTGTGCCTTCTTCAGTGCCTTCTTCAGCTTCTCCATCATCTCCTGCATCTTTCTTGCTTGCATCCTCCTTACTGACACCTCATCTGCACTGTCTCCTCAGGCCCGCCCACGAGGTCCTCTCCTGAACCATCTCCACTGGCATCCTCCTCCCCTGTAAGGTCCTCTCCTGCATCCTTTCCACCTTCCCAGACCTCACATGGCCCTTCGCCACCTGCGCTGTGGCCTCATCCCTGTCATGCTTGGATTCTGCATGGTTCATCCATTGCATCTGTCAAACAACCTCCCATCATACAACAGCAAGGACCAGACAAGGCCTCGGTTCTGAGGCCGCCCTCCCTGCTCTCACAGGTGTGGGGTCCTCTGGTTGATGGGTCACTTGGAAGCTCAAGCTCTTGGTTCAGCTGGGTATGCTTCCAAGCCCCAGGAATGATCAAGGTTACACTGACATCAGAATCCCCTCCCCCCCTTTATTGCCATACAGGTCCCTGAGGTCAAGCTGGTACTTCCAGTGTCCCCCCAGAGACAGTGATGGGGGCTCCTGAATGTGACCAGAGAAGGTCAAGGAATTGCAACCAGTTCCAGAGTCAGAAGAACCCATTGAAAGTTCAGGACCTGGGAGAGAGAAGGCTAGAGACCCGAGAGAGACTTCTTTTAGAACTGGTGAGAAGGCTGGCATGGAGGTCCGAGAGCATCTGAGGGAATGAGTGATAGAGGCGGGCGTCCGTTGCAGTCTGAAGAGTAATGTCCGTATACACCTCCTGTGCAGGACAGTTTCTCAGTCTCTCACGCCATACATCAGGACTCTTTTAAGGGGCTAGATTGCCAGGTACGTAGGCTTGAGAAGTTAAACTTCACCTGGTGGACACAGGGAAACCATGGAATATCCTTAAGCAGAGGAGGTGTAGGATCAGGTCCATGGCATATGGACTGTTGCCTGGGTCACGACTCCCACCAGATTAGTCCCTGGTCCCCGAGGTGCAAGCTGGCACTTCACTTTATTGCCCCAACCCAGACCTGGACAATAAAAACAGTCGGGGAAGAAGCATGTGTAATCCCTGGAGTCTACTCCAAGCTACAGACGTCAAATGGCCTTCTTAGAGCTTTGGGACTCGCCCCTCCAGGGCTGTGTGTCTGGTGGGCTGCTTAGAAGCCAGCTTGCTTTATAGTCTGGCACTGTGGGGTGGCAGAGTGTCTCAAGCTTGTGCCAGGAATGGAGAAGGGACAGAGTGAGGCTGTGGGAACACCCTGGGCTTCCTGCAGTAGAGGGAGCTGAGGAGCCTGGGGGATGGGGAAGGGAGGCTGCTGAGCCACCACTGCCAAGGAGTCTGAGGGTTCTGCACAGGCCTGCCTGCTCTCTGCACTGAGAGGCGAACAACTGGGGAAGTCCCCTTCTCCCGAGAAGCCCTCCCAGCCATCTGCTCGGGCTTGGAATTCCTCTGGCACCTGCCTTCCACACCCTGCACCCCACAAGCATCATACAGAAGCCATACATTCCTGTCTCAAATCTGGGAGGCCACTGGGTAAGAAGGGCCCATGTACTTGGATTTTTCTGTCTCTCTCTTTCTCTCCCTCCCTCCCTCCCCATTCACCTCCCTTTCTTCCTTCCTTCCTTCCTTCCTTCCTTCCTTCCTTCCTTCCTTCCTTCCTTCCTTCCTTCCTTCCTTCCCTCTCTCTATCCCTCTCCTCCTATCCTTCAGTATCTCCTATGCTAAATATGGGTCCTGCTCTAGTTCTTCAATCTCCAGTCTCCCCACTGCTAAGGATGACGGAGGAGCCTCTTCCTGGAAGCTCTCCTGGATCAAGCAGCAGAGAGCTAGGCCTGGATGGGACGTGGAGGATGCCCAGTCCCAGCTGGGCCTATGCCTCCTTCCCTCTCTCCTCCCTCTTCACTGGCCTGTGTTTTGGTGGACTAGTCCTGGGTCCTCCTCATCTTCACACCATAAACACCAATTTGCAGGGCTCTGAGAGCCAAATGACTATTTACCATGAGTTCTAGACGCTCAAATAAAAAAAGAGAGAGAGGGTGGAAAAAAGACCAGAGCAAGGAGCCGGCTTAGAGCTAAACAACAATTAGCACCTTCTGACAGCTTGCAGCTCCGTCCCAGCTGCCCGACCAGGCAAAGCAGGGCAGGGTAGGAAGGGTAGGCAGTGCCCAAGCTCCTGGAGTTGGGGGCCCTTTCCAGGGCTTCCTAGCTGCCCTGCACTATTTGTCTTGGCATCTGTATGGTATCTCAGAATTAACAAACATCAGAAGGCAGAAGCAGCACCTTGTTGGAAGCCTTCCCACATAGCCTAAGAGTAGCATTGAGAGTACAGTTCAATTCAAATCTATGAAAGACTCTAGCCAACTGGACTATCCCAGACTCATATATCTGTCCAATACTAGACTCCAGTAGGATGGCACGCTGGCCCCTTAGGGCTGTAGGGATAGTAAGTGTGTATACCTGGTTTCTACTCTGGCTCTGGAAGTCAGAGGTCCTTAGAGAGGATGATGATCCTAAAAGGCTATAATCTCAGAGTGTGTTGTTCTGGGTACCCCCCCCCCAAGAGAGTTTCTGAAAAGAAATTTGGGAACCCCTGAAAGGACTAGGCTGTGGAAGGTGAGCGACTGGTGAAGAGAGGTGGGACCTGGGGCCTGTGGCATGGTGCAGAGTAAAGCCAGGGGGAGAAGAATCTGTCCCAGGACGCTCGCTGGACTCCAGGGCAGTAATGTATCCCAAAGTCCCTTCAAGGTAGATCATTATGGCTGGGCCAGGTTTGCTAGGACTCAGAGTTGGCCCAGCTATTGATCATCTCAGCTACAGAGCAGCAGAACATCATAGTTTTCTCTCACCCCAACAGTGGGTGGTCAGCTTTCAGGAAGGTCCTAGGGACTTCTCAAAATTGTCTCCTGGCTGCCCTGTTGTCCCCAGTGTTCCCTGGAAAAGGCAGTGCTAGATCCTACTACCAAGACTGCTTGGGCTGGGGACTCTGGCTTCTGGTCATACACTTGCCCACATCATGGAAAGCTAGTCCTCAGGTCCATTTTCTCAGTCCCAAACCAGGGGTGGGAACCACAGCTGGCTGCACCCCAGCTGACCAAGAGTAGGTTTTCCTGGAGGCCAGGCCATGGTGACAGCCTCCAGTCTGTCTCTGAAGAGAGGAAACTGAGCCCCAGGACCCAGAAAGTGGGCATCCAGGGGAGGGGGTGACAGAAAAAGGGAGGGTCAGTGGGGCCCTAAGGTGGGGGTTGGCCACACCCTTTCCAGTACTTCAAAGCTACTGAGTGTGAGATTTGCAAGGGGATGGCCAAGCCTGTCCTGGCTGGGTGGGGCCCCCAGCCTCCGGCCCTTTTATATGGTTATTCGGGGGCTGTCTCAACTACCTGTGAACAGGCCTCCCGCTCATTTCCTCCTTCTCCAGGGCAGCGGGAGGGGCTGTAAACTCACCAGAGAGGCTGCTTCTGAGGCCCACAGCTGCGAGCTTGGGTCTGAGTGGGGCCTGGGATTTCCCACCCCTCGGACTGGGGGGGTTGTAGCTCATCCTACTTCCTTCTGCAGGAAGGGAAACTGAGGCTCAGAGAGGAGTGGAACTTGATCTTTCCAGGCAATGAGTTCAGGGTTTCATCACCTACTCTCCATGACTAGGCCGTTATCTGGGGTCTACCTTGTGTTCCCCTGGAATGTGGATGCTCTGTTCATGAACCCTTCCCCCTGGGTCCCTACTGACCCTCTATTTTTCTGTCGCCCCCTTCCCTGTCCACTTTCTGGATCCTACTCTTGGGCAGCTGGGGTGCATCCAGCTGTGGTTGAACCCCTGGCTAGGGACTGAGAAAATGGACCTGAGGACTAGCTTTCCATGAATGGAAATGATGGTATGGGCAAGGGTATGGCCAGAGCTTTCATTTCATAACACAGCCATGAGGACCACAGCCTAGTCGTGTATCTCCTGTGGATAGCCAAGACAATCTCTAGGGTAGTCTTTCATCCTGGACTTGTAGGGGCTGCTGCTCAGAACTGACACCAGACACCAGAGCCCACCTGTGTCCCTGACAAGCCCTCAGGCCAATGCTGCCTCCTCTGTAGGCTAGATGCTTCCTAGCCTTTGACCTTCTAAAGTGATCTGTCTTCTGCCTGGGCATATGGGCTCTGCATCCCCAAAAGCCATGTGACATTAGACCCTACTGGGGTCTTGAGACAGCCTGGCACCCCATACCCATTGGCCTCTGACTTTCCAGGCCCTCGTGACATGCTGGTTTTGCCACTGCCCTGCCGCCTCCCAGTCGAGTCTGTCCCTTTCATCTGGGCACTAGGGCAGCAGGTAGCAATTAGGGTGGCTCCTGCCCAGGGTGCCAACTTAGAGGGACTACTCATCCGTCGGACAGGCTTAACTGAGGACTCTCATCACTGCCCTAGGGACTGATGGCTCTATTATTGTTAGCACCCAAGATGGCCCAGCGGGCTAATTGGACTCTTCCTGAACCTGCCCACTCACCTGATGATTCACTGCCCCGAGGGGAGAATGGGCACCCATCCTTCTGCCTTGGCTGGCCCTGGACCATAGCATCCTCTTTTTGGAGTGTCCACCTGCAGCTAGTTGCCCTCCCTACCCCCCCCCCCACTGACCCTTGCCCTTACTGGGAAATCCTAGGTAGTCCTGCCAATAGTAGATCAGGGCCTGGTGTACATACACCTGCAGCCCTGAGAATGAGAAGAGGGAGCCGTGTGAAGGCATAGATGTCATTGGAGTGCCTGCCTGCCTGCCAGGAGTCAGGGAATCAGAAGGCTAAAGAAGAGGTACTGAGAATCCAGAACCTGGGCCTCTTCCTCCACAAACCCCAAACAGACCTGGCCAGAGGCCAGAGAGCCCCAGGATGGCACTCCTTTCCCAAGGCCACTTAGCTGTCAGCATCCCTCACAGTCTGTGATTTTTTTTTTTTTCTTTTCAGTGCTTTGGTGGAGTCCAGAGCCTCACACATTAGGAAAGTCCTCTGTCACTGAGGTACACCCCAGTTCTTTATCACTTTTCATTTGGTGACAGGGTCTCACTCAATCACTTTAGCTGATCTTCACCTTGTTCTGTATCCCAGGCAATCATGAGTTTGTGGTCCTTCTGCCTTAGCTTCTGGGGCAGCTTGGATTATAGGCCAATACCTTCAAGCCAGGCTGGCTATTCCTTTTGTACCCTACTTGGACTCTGGGCACATTGGTGTTTAGATATGACAGTGTGACCACGGAGGGTCTAGAATCTTAGTGTGGTGGACTGAGCTGACTCAGACCATGGATCAGCAGCTACAGGTTGAATCTGTGTTCTGGAAGATCAGAAAGCTTAGCCAGTGGGTTGGTGAACAAAAGATGTGCCTGGAGCATGCAGTGGAGCCATGCCTGGTCTCATCTTTATGTCCCAAGACCTGGAGGCTCCTCAATATTCTTCTTTAAGGATACAGGTGAGTCTAGTATGGTCTTAGGCCTGCTTGTGATTGCTTTGAAGGTTTAAGGACCCCCTTAAGTGGTCCTGCCATAAAACCAGTGGCAGCCTGCTCTGACAAGTGGCATTCAGAGTTTCAGGCAGTGTGACATAGTATTCTGTTACCAGGCCTGTGGACAAATTCACAGGGCATGTGGACAGCAGCCTCGGCTTTAGCTGTCATCACCGACCAACTCTACAGTGTTGAATCAAATGGGTCTAGAAGGGCCTTGCCTGTTTCTCCTCTCACTTCACTGCCTCTCTTCCCAGCTCTTAGGGTCTGGGAATTATCTTCCCCTCTTCTGGGACAGGCAGTCCCACTGTCCCCTGGGAGGGTTGAGAGGACACTTAATGATCTTCCTGGTTGTCCTAACCAGCATTCCCCTATGTCAACAGTGACTATATTTCAGATCCTTTCCCTTGGTCCTCTAGAGGCCAGCAGGGTTTCCTAGTTCTAAGGTTCATGAGGTCATGATGTATCACGACAGCTAAAGGACCTTGGACATCATAAGACACTTCCTAGGCTTATTCTTATGGCCATCTTCTAACTGGCTTTCAAATCACTTGGATCTGGGTTGGGGTATAAATGGGACACAAGAACAATGACTGTGCTCAACTTGGGCTTTTTTCCCCCTGTTTTTTTTTTTTTAATTTAAATTTTAAATTTTTTATTTTTTGGGATTTTTCAAGACAAGGTTTCTCTGTGTAGCCCTGGCTGTCCTGGAACTCACTCTGTAGACCAGGCTGTCCTGTAACTCAGAGATCCACCTGCCTCTGCCTCCCGAGTGCTGGGATTAAAGGCGTGCACTGCTATACTCGGCTTCAGCTTGGGTTTTGAGAGGTAGGACTGGGACTGCTGCTCTCAGCTTTGCAGGGCATCCTTTGCCCTGGCATCTGGACATCAGAATAGGACTCAGAGGTGGGGACAGTATGGGGATGGAGATGGGGGACCAGGGAGAGGAGCAGAGACATGGTAGGCTTGCTTGGGCAGATGTGTGGCCTTAAAAGAAGTATGGCTTTGTGAGAGATCTCTAGCCTCACTCCCAGGGCGCCCTGACACCTGCCCCATCATTTGGTTTGCCAACAGGATGATTATCCTTGCCTGTCTTGACTGAGGCCCTGGCGCCCCTGTGAAAGCAAGTGGGAACATGGCAGCTCCTGAGGCAAAAATCCCTCCCTCCCATTGCTTCCTTTGGGTGAGAATCTGAAACATTCCTGGTGACAGGGTCTGAGGACTAAAGTCTAAGATCTGTTGACTTTACACATAAGAAGCCAGCAGCAGCAAGCCAGGCCACTGTCCTCAAATACCAAGGGCTGCCCACCCTAAATACATGATTCTGGGGAATGGGCTGTGAGAGCATGAAGTCACAGGGAGGCGATCTGCTCCACGTCTCCTCTGCATCCCCAGCGTGTGAGGGGGTCTTGGTTAAGCCTCTTCTCCTGTGACTTTTCATCTGTTCACTGGAACTACCAAAGTATCCTAACTACTGTATGCTTCCCCCGCTCCCATACTTGCTTAAATTTAACCCACCTGCACCCCTCTATTCAAGCTCTCAGATCTACCCTGTTCCAGATTTTTCTACAGTTGACCGGCTCTTTTCTTGACTTAGCTATTTCAATTCTCTTTTCTTGGAATTCTGACCCCACATCCCTCCCTGGAGGCTTGTCGACAGTCTCTACTTGGCTCTGGGACCCTGAACCTGAGTTGGCATGTTCAGGTTCTCAGCATAGTGCAGACCCACAAGTGATAAGGGACAGGGAGGTGTGAATTACCCTTGGGGGTGGGGAGGATCATCGAAGAATTCCATACCAAACTCCATTAGTATGCACACCTAATGCTTGTTAATAAAAGGGAAAATCTAGAACAAACCACAAACTTATTTTTTTTCTCTCTTTTTACTTTCCCCATTATTTGAAACAAACATACTATAAACTAAAATAATTTCTTTCATAGAAAGAAAAGAAAAAAAAAAAAAGAAAATCACTTTTGTCTAAATCCAGTGGTGGGTGGATATAGCAGCATTGAAAATAAAGTTACAAGCGCGAACGCAAAGTTCCAGGCAGAAGACAGTCAGTCACCACGCGTGTGCAGCCTCTCTTCCTCTTTCCGCGCTCTCCAGGCACACTCCTGTATGGCCACATCCCCTCCCCTGTCTGGAGGGGGGAGGGACGGTTCACAGTGGTACCAATCAGGAAGCTCTTGTGGCAGATGGGCTGTATGTAGCACCTCACTTCCAGGCCAGACAGACACTAGAGAAGCTCGGGACAGGGTGGTGGCCAACGGATCTGGTGACCATTGCCTCAACAGCAGGCTCTGGGGAATCAGATGGGTCCTGAAACAACCCTGGCTCTGCGGCTTGACTGTGTCCCCATGTCTCCGAAGTTCATACAACTCAAAGTGAGGCAACATCTCTGAGGCATTTGGGGCATGGACATCACGGACCGGATGAGCTGGGTTTCCCGGGAGATCTGAGTATTAAGTGTCAGAGCGGATGCAGGCTATCATACGAGGCTGTCATGCCCAGGATCCTTCCTAGCAGTCCCCATAGAGATTCCTAGAGAACCCTCTCTACTCAGGATAGAGTCTGTTCTGTTCTATGGGTGTTCACTTGAACTCTGGGGGACTGCAAATCTTCCTCAGGAAAGCTCTGCCAAGGAGACTAGGAAAGCCCTTGAAGAAGGGGTGCAGAGCTTTAAAAGAGGTACCCAGGCACGGGGTTTGTTAGGTCTTGGTATCACCCCTGAGTTCTTCTCCATGCCTCATTCTGCCAGGAGATCCTGCTCTGCGCAGATGAGGCTTGCAGGTTGAACCTTACACCAGGACTGGAAAGGGGCCAGATGGGAGCTGGATGGCCTGCTCAGAGCCCAGGCTCGCTCAGGAACTCCTCCTTCCGTGGAGCTCCATCCCATGAGTCTTCAGTGAAGCCTTGCCCCAGTGGAAGGGGGTCTCCAAAAGTTCCACCCAGTCGGGGTGAAGCCCCGCCCCCACGGGATCCTCAAGCCCAAATAGGGCCCACCCTGAAGCACCCTCTCATGTATCTAGATAGAGCAGTGCCTCTGGGAGGAGGGACCCTAATCTCTCCCCTCCCACCCATCCGCACGAACCCCACCTAGTTGAGGGAGTAGCTTACCTGTCTCCATTTGAGCCCTGTCGGGTCAAGAGAGGAGTCCAAGCCATTGAGGTAGGACTTCCGGCCCAAATTGGAATTCCATCCCCAAGTGGAGCCCCACCCTCGGGCAGAAACCCGTATCCCAGACAGGAGCTTCTCCCCTAAAAAGGAACCCAGATCCCAAATAGGAGCCCAGGCTGAAGGCAGAAACCGGGTCCTTAGGTATGAGACCCTCACAGGTAGGATCTCCGCCCTCAAGTAAGAACCGAGTCCCCAAGTAAGAGACCCCTCCAAGTAGGAACCCCGCCCCCAGGTAGGAACCTTGCCCCTCGGAATGAACCCTGCTCCCGTGTTAGGAGCTCTCCTACTTGCAGGTGTGCACGTCATAGACACGTGTGCACTCCTGGCAGCTGACGTAGCAGCACCAATGGAAAACACAGTGGCATTTCTCCCTCCGTCGCTCAGTGCGCGCGTTATGCCCGCGCCCGCAGCACAACAGGTCGCACCCATCTATGCCATGCGAGCTCACATTGCAGGTGCGGTCACGCGTCCCGAAGGAGCCGGTTTCGGGGTTAGGTTCGCAGAAGTTGGGTGAGGCCTCGTAGTAGACCAGGTCGCGTTCTGTCGGCACCTTGAAGTACGTGTAACGTGGCCTCAGGGTCTCCACCCAGCCACGAGACTCTCGGTGTTTCTCTACCACCATCTCCGAGGCACTGTCATACTTGTCCTTGAGGAAATCCCCGATGGTGCGGAAGTCCGGCTGCGACCACCAGCAGGTCTTCACTTCACAGCTGCCAGATAGCCCGTGGCATTTGCACTTGAGGTGCATGTGACTGGCGATGGCCTGAGGAGGCAAGCACAGAAGCCTGTGTCTGCACTGGTCCCTAGCGCGGCTCAACCAGGGGGTCTGCTCTCTGCAGCCCACCTTCTCCATAAGCCCCTGCCCCCAGACTCCTCTCTTTGGTCACCTAGTGCTACTATCTTCTCTATGGTGACCTGGGTCTTCTCTGCCAGATCCAAGCCCTCAGGAGCCTGGGAGCTGCTTTCTTCCTGTGGGCCTAGCTAATTCTCTTTGCAGGAGTGTCTAGGACGGAGTACAGGAAGCAGGGAGCTTCAGGTTGGGGATGCTGGAGGGACAATGTGGAGAGCATATGCTACGGTGTGAAGATTGAGCTGGGCTGCTTAGAGTGCTCCCTATACTCACAGGGCCGGGATGGACAGCAGCTTTCCCTCTGAACAATGTAGACCTTGCTCCCTTTACAGAGAAGGAAATAGGTGTTTCAAGAAGTAGGGACTCCTACCTCCTTTTCTGTAGGGAAATGCGTGGGGACAAGGGGGCCTTGTCCATTGCCCTCAGATTCCAAGCCCCCTCCACCACAGGGACCATCCCAGTTCCTCTGCCCCAGACATGTAGCCTTCCTGCCCAGGCTGTAAGCATCTGCTCTGGACAGCTCCTGGTGTCTTTCCTCTTACATTCCAACAAGCACCATTATGTGCAAAGCACACACTGAGTCTTTTAAGTCCCAAAGTAGGAAACACATGCAGGATACTGCATTCATAATTTCAACATCCACTGCACTACTGAAATAACAAGCTGGCCATGGGGTTAGCTACTGTTTAGATCTGGCTGTGGCCAAGGTTCTCATGCTGGATGCTGGGTCCCAAGTGTGGCAATGCTAAGAAGTAGTAGGAGCTTGAAGAGGTCATCATTGGAAGGGAGGAATAGATATCTGTTGGTATTCTATAGCACAAAGCGTCCACCACAGTAGACAAAGTACTGCTTCAAAATGACGAGTAGGTTTTGAACATTCAAATAGAAAAAAAAATTCATTTTGAGACAGGTTCTCACTATGTAGCCCTGGATGGTCTGGAACTCAGTGACATAGCTCAGGCTAGCCTTGAACTTGTGGCAGTTCTCCTGTCTGTGCCTCCAAGTGCTGGAATGGCAGATAAGCACCATCATGCCTAGTTGAAATGATTTTTCAGGCGATAAGGATGCTTCCTAGCCTGCTTGGCCACAGTGCATTATGTTCACATATTGAAGGTCTCATTTTACCCAGTAAGTCTGTTCCATTACCATGACAGTTAAAACATTTTAAATCGAGGCAGGAAACTATTAGGTTGCTAGAAGCTTCCTTCTCAAGGACCTTGCCTGCTTCCCACCTGCTCTGTAAAACTACCATGAGTCTGAGACATGGGTTATATCCACGTGTCACTGGCCACTGCCTTCCCTATGGTGACAGGTCATTTGTCATAAAATGGACAGAAGGAGGAGAGAGTGATGAAAGATCAAAGCCAGCCCAGCGTGCTGGAGGAGCATGACTATGAACAATCACAGTGGCACTGGAGATGCTAAGGCTGGGGTACTGAGGGCTGGAGGCCAGTCTGAGCTACACCGTAAGACTGCCTTTCAAAGGACTCCAAGTGTATTTTAACTGTGTATTCTTTTTTTAAAAAGATTTTTTTTATTCTATGTATATGAGTTCACTGTAGCTGACTTCAGACACACCAGAAGTAGGCATCAGATCCCATTACAGATGGTTGTGAGCCACCATGTGGTTGCTGGGAATTGAACTCAGGACCTCTGGAAGATCAGTCAGTGCTCTTAACCACTGAGCCATCTCTCCAAACTCTCAGTGTATTCTTTTTTGTTGTTTTGTTTTTCAAGACAGGGTCTCCCTGTGTAACAGCCCTGGCTGTCTCAGAACTTTGTAGACCACTGGCCTCTAACTCACTGAGATCCACCTGCCTCTGTCTCAGAGTGCTGGGATGAAAGGCAAGTGCCACCACCGTCCAGCTCTAGCTATCCTTTCACTATAACTACCTGAGAGCTAGTAACTATCCAAGCAGCTCAGGTTGTGGCTTGCAAGGTTTCATATTGGACAGCATGGGCTTAATGCTCTGATCATTCTGGCTTCGGCCCTGCTTGCACCTCACCTGACTTTCCACTGCTTCTTTACCCTTCCTGCCTATCAAACTGGCCCATGGGCATGGAAGAATAACACCATGCCTGGCTTATCCAGCTAGTCCAGCGCCCACATCCCTCTCTCTTGCAGCCAGGCTTTCTGAGAGGAGACTCTTGCCATCTCTCCTTTTTCAGTCTCTCTTGGTTTTGTTTTACTTGGTCAAGAATCTCAATAGCCACTGAGACCTGCTGTTAAAACAGGGATGGGGCCGGTGCTTGCCTGTGTGGTGTGTTTCCTGACCACGCAAGGAAGTGCCTTGTGGTATGCGGGCTGTCACAGCACTTGTCTTGCTGTGTCTTGATTTTTGAATGGGAGGTATTTTCTGTTGCTTTCTTACCATGAAGTGTGAAAATTATTACGCCCTCTTACCTCCCACTATACAGCCAAACCCTCCCCGTTCCCGCCCTGAAAACAGTAGCGTGATCTCTCCCTTCAGTACTCACTGCCCACGGTTCTGGCTGTGTTAGCAGGCTTACTCTAAGGTGACATTTCCTTTCCCATACAACTTTCTGTTATGTGATTAACACACTCGTTATGGGTCAGCCCTGTATTTTCTCCTCTCTAAGCAATCCAATCTTTAAGATGTCCAATCGCCAGGGTTGGAGATGAAGCTCAGTTGATGGGGTCCCTGCGTGCTGGGCATGGAGGCCTGGACTGGATCCCCAGCATCTCATAAGCTAAAAGTGGTAGTACATGTCTGCAGTCCCAGCACTTGGGAGGTGGAAGCAAGAGGTTGGAAGATGGCTACATTGAAAATTCAAGTCAGCTTGGAAGACATGAAACCTTGTCTCAAAAAAGAAAAAAAAATTTTAAAGGGATGGTAAGGTGGCTCAGTGGGTAAAGATCTACCACTAAGCTAGTTACCCGTGTCCTATCACAGGAAGTCCATGGTCAAATAAGAAAAGCAACTTTTGCAGGGCGGTGGTGGCGCACGCCTTTAATCCCAGCACTTGGGAGGCAGAGGCAGGCAGATTTATGAGTTCGAGGCCAGCCTGGTCTACAGAGTGAGTTCCAGGACAGCCAGGGCTATACAGAGAAACCCTGCCTCGAAGAAACAGAAAGAAAGAAAGAAAGAAGGAGAGAGAGAGAAAAAGAGAGAGAGAGAGACGGACGGAGGGATGGGAGGGATGGAGGGAGGGAGGGAGGGAGGGAGGGAGGGAGAGAGAGAGAGAGAGAGAGAGAGAGAGAGAGAAAGAAAGAAAGAAAGAAAGAAAGAAAGAAAGAAAGAAAGAAAGAAAGAAAGAAAGAAAAGCACTTCTGCAGGGCAGTGATGGCACACATGGTTAATCCCAGACGCAGGAGGCAGAGGCAGGGAGACTATGAGTGTGAGACCAACCTGGTCCACAGAGTGAGTTCCAAGATAGGCAAGACTACAGAGAGAAGAGAGAGGAAGGAACAAAGGAAGGAAGAAAAAGGAAAGAAGGAAAAAAACTCTAGAAAGGTGTCCCCTAACTTCTACACACACACTGGGAAACACACACACACACACACACACACACACACACACACCCCTACGTACTCACAGCCACCTGGTAAACCTTGGGAAATGATACTGTCTAAAGTCAAACCTTTTCTAATGTAGTAGAAAAGCAAATCTTTCATACTCTGGCTGGGAATAAAATTCTTGGATTAAAATCGTTTTATCACTCGGAATCCCAAAGTGTTGCTCAAATTTCTTCTAGCTTCCAATGATGCTCTTGTTGCTCTCCTCCTCCCACCCTCAACCTTTGCAGGGACATCAAGTGGTCTCTTTGAAGGTTGGAGGGTTTCTTTAGGTTGTGCTCTGAATTTCATAATACATCTTGGGGAAGATGGCTTCCCTATTTTTGTAGATTAAAAATGTTTTATGTGTGTGTGTGTGTGTGTTAAGGTGCTGCCATGTGTGTGCATGTGCCAGAAGGTAGCAGGAGCTGGAGTTACAATCAGTTATGAGTCCCTTGGTGTAGATGCTGAGAACCAAATGCTGTTCCTCTAAAAAGCACATCAAGAGCTCTTGACCCAAGTCATCTCTCTCTCTATCCCCATCCTTGCAGTCCGGCCTGTGTGGTCTAAAACATCAGTTCTAGGAAAGCTCCTGCCTTATGTCTTTGCCTTTCTCCTCATGTCCTCCCTTGTCTCTCGTGAACATACCCTTCAAAACTCCTGATGAAATGTTGTTATTATGTATTTACATTATTAAATTTGTGCCCAGCTGTCCTGGAACTCATTCTGTAGACCAGGCTAGACTCAAATTCAGAGATCCTGGCTGTCCTAGAACTCTCTAGATAGGCCAGGCTGGCCTTGAACCCAGAAAACCACTAGTCTGCCTCTGGAGTGCTAAGATTAAAGACTTGCACCACTACCCCTGCACCCCACATTGCTTTCTGGAAATTCCTGCAGGTGGGAGGCAGTTGTCACTCCCAACACACTCACTGTAAAGTGATCCCTGTTCTAGGCACCCCTCTGTTCATGCTGGAAGAGCTGGGTTTTCCAGAGAGAGTATCCTGTTCTTTGTCTGAAGGGTCAGAGCCTTTGAGCTAGTGTTGGGCTTTAGGAAGAGGTCAAAGGTCTGAAGTTCGTTATGTATGGAAGTAAGTTTCACTGTGACAGTTTGTCCTCAGAAAAGCACATCTCTGAATGTCTGCTACAGAGAAAGATAGGCAGGTGCCTGGCTACAGTATCTTTCCTTTCCTTTCCTTTCCTTTCCTTTCCTTTCCTTTCCTTTCCTTTTCCTTTCCTTTCCTTTCCTTTCCTTTCCTTTCCTTTCCTTTCCTTTCCTTTCCTTTCCTTTCCTTTCCTTTTCTTTCCTTTTCTTTCTCTTCTTTATTTTTGAGACTAGGTCTTAAGTATGAGACTGGCTTCAAACACATAGTGAGGTTGACTTTGAACTTCTCATCCTCCTGCCCTGCCTTTGTTGTGCGTCCGGATTACAGGCCTGCACCATCATACCTAGCTTAAAATGCCTTTAAAATACACTGTGAAGAAGTCTCTCTGTTTTGACCCCCACAGTCAGCTCTGTTTCTCTCCATACCTGACACCTGATGATATGCATTCCTGAATGGTTCGAGGTCGCTCTCCAGCCCATTACTCAGTTCTTGGCTCTGCTATGCCGCTGAGCACTACCTATCTGGACTCTCAGAGAAGGGAAGCAGGGCTCTCTGGGTGAGGGAGGCTAAGCGTATTTGAAGATGAGCTGCTGTGGTAAAACACTGTCTGTGCATGAAAGTTCAGACCTTTGCTTCTCCTGAAATCCCAGTGTTAGCTCCTGAGATCCAGGTATAACCTGGTCAGAGGGAGGGAACCTTCAACAGCGTTCTGTTAGCATGGCTCCCTTCTGTATTTCCAGATCCTTGTGATAATCTCTCTCTGTGAGTGTCTCTCTGTCTGCCTTTCTCTGTCTGTCTTTCTGTCTCTGTCTCTCTCCCTCCTCTCTCTCTGTCTTCCTATATCTTTGTCTGTCTCTCTCTGTGTCTGTCTCTGTCTTTCTATCTCTGTCTCCCTTCTCTCTCTCTGTCTGCCTGACTGTCTCTTTCTATCTCTCTGTATCTCTCTATCTCTCTATTTGTCTGTCTCTGTCTCTCTCCTCTCTCTCTGTCTCTCTGTCTGTCTGTCTGTCTGTCTGTCTGCCTCTCTCTCCCCTCCCCTCCCCTCTCTCACCCTCTCGTCTGTTTCAGTAGCCTGTATCAATCATCTCTATCACTCTAACCCTCTATCTCAGTTCAATCTGTACCTACTATACGTGTCTGCCCTCCATCCCTCTTCTCCTCCCTTCACGTCTTGTCCTCTCATGGACATCTCCTCATCGCGGAATCCTCAGAGACTATGTGCTCTGCAGCTACTTCTGCCACCTGTCTACTTCCAGGAACCCTATGTCCACAGGTGAGTCTGGCATTCTCTGGGAGCACACTGGACACTTGAGGTACAGCTGGGCACAATGTCCCTTGATAGAAGGCAAGCAGAGCAGCCTGGTCACCAAGAGCACCTCCCCTCTATCCCTTGTCCTGCCCCACTGGACATCCCGGTGAAAAAGCAGCCCTTGCTCTACAGCCCTGGGCTTCTGTGCACATACCTGGCGCCCAGCCTCATTGTTGTGACGGTTCATGGCAGAGCGGGCATCCGGCCGGTTCTCCCTGGCATCGGCAAACTCCCGAGAGACCATTCCTCCAAATTCAATGTCCTCACTACAGCCGCCCCACTTCCAGCCCTCGCCTGGGGAGCCCTGGAGGCGGCTGCTGCACCCACAGATAGCAGCTGATCCCTCTGCACAGGAGCGTGTCACTGCGAAAGCTACTCCAGCGGAGGCGATGGCATGGACAAAGGCTGACTCCCGGGTGGCTGCAGAGGAAGGAGATAGGGGGTTATGGAGGCCAGGTGAGGAGGGTTGTAGTCCAAAAGGCAGGAATCCAAAACCAGGGCCAAGAGAGGAGAACTCAGTGCTCACAGGGTCTCACCACTGCTCTTCTGAGGATCTTTTATGAAGAATATTGACCCAAATGACCCAAGTGTTTTTCCTAAGTGAGTGAGTGAGTGTGTGTGTGTGTGTATGTGTGTGTGTGTGTTTGTGTGTGTGTGTGTTGTTGCTGTTGTTGTTGTTGTTATTGAGGTAGGGAATCATTCTATCTCTCAAGCTGGCCTGGGATGCTCTATGCAGACCAGCCTGGCCTCGAACTCACAAAAGGGATCAAAGGCATCATCACCATGCCCAGGCCTATGCTTTTTGTCCCAGTAGTTTCAGGTCTTACACGGAGTTGGGTTTTGTGCATAGGAAACAGGAGGGACTGAATTTGTTCTTACGTAGATAGAGATATCCAATTTCCCAGCTCCATTCGTCAGAGAGACTTTTTTCTCCAATGTACGTTCATACCTTTTGCTGAAAAAACAATTGGACGGGACTATGTGGAGTTAGCTCTCGAACTGCTGTCCTGAGTCGTCAGCTTGTGTGTGTCCCTTTATGCCAGCACTGTATGTATGTGCTTTGTTACGATAGCTCTGTAGTGTGCACAGCGAAATGTTATTTAGTCATAAATAAGAACGAGACCCTAGCCAGGCAGTGGTGGTGCATGCCTTTAATTCCAGCACTTGGGAGGCAGAGGTAGGTGGATTTCTGAGTTTGAGGCCAGCCTGGTCTCCAGAGTGAGTTCCAGGGCAGCCAAGGCTACACTACAAAAGAATGAGACCCTGTCACTTGCAGCAGGATTGACAGACCCAGAGGACATAAGTGAATGAGCCAGGCACAGGAAGACAAGAACTTCATGTTCTAATTCAGGTGTGGAATCTAAAAGCACTCCGTTCCTAGCAGGAAGTGGAATGGGTTACTTACGGAGGCAGGGCCTGGGACGGTGGTGGAGGGAAGATGATCAGTGGGTCTGAATTTCAGATGATGGTTAAGGGATCTTGGTGTGCCACTGAACAGTCATGTGAGGACAGTGGACAAGTGATCGTATTTTTAAAAATCACTTGAAAAGGATTTTGAATGTTCTTGATGGACATGTTAAGAACCCTTATTGGGTCATTTAAAAAACATAATCCTATACTGAAATATTGCACAGCACCTTAAAAATACTTACAATTATGCTAACAGAAGTAGGGCCTTGGGTGCAGCTCAGCTGCTAGCGTGCTTGCCTGGCATGAATGGAGCCCTGTGTTCACATCCCTGGCAGCACATGAACTGGGGCATAGCTGTACACTCTGTAATTCCAGCATCAGGGAGGAGGAAGCGGGAAGATAAAAAATTCAAGGTCATAGAAGCCAGCTTGGGCTACATGAGGCTGTCTCAAAAAAACAAATAAAATGAGTGTGCTAGGGATATGGCTCAATGGGTAGAGACATGCCAAAGGAATAGAGATCAAACCCCAGCCCTGCCTGAAGTGAGCTTGTGAAGGCCTATAATGAAATTCCATCACTCCAGAGGTGGAAGCTGAAGAGCAGAGCTTCAGGTTCATCTTTAGCTTGAGACAGCTCAAGGCTAACCTGTGCTACATGATACCCCATCTCAGAACAACAAAAGGAAAATTAGATCTTTAACATAAAATTAGATCTATAAATAAACATTAAAAATTAAGGTAACGAGAGATTTTTAAACCAGAACTTATGTTACACACCTGTAATACCTGCATGTGGAAAACTGAGGCAAGAGGATTGCTTTGAGTTCAAGTCCAACCAGGACAGCTATTCTTGGTTGTCAACTTGACTATATCTAGAGTTAATTAAAGGGGAACCTGCAGGGTATGTCTGTGAGGGATTTGTTTGTTTTTGTTTTGAGTCAGGGTTTCTCTATGTAGCTCTGGTTGTCCTTGAACTCAGAGATCTGCCTGTCTCTGCCTCCCAAGTGCTCGAATTAAAGGTGTGTGTCAACATTGTCTGGCTTTTTTGCTTTAAGACAGAGCCTTTACATAGCCCTGGCTGGCCTGCAACTCACTATGTAGACCAAGCTACCTTAGGTCACACAGAGATCTGCCTGTCTCTGCCTCCTGAGCGATGGGATCAACGGTGTGCAAAGCACACACTGAGAGGGATTTTTCTTGATTGGATCATTTGAGGTCAGAAAACCTACCCTAAATCTGGGCCATGCCTGCTGGTGACAGCCTATGCAAAGGACATGGAAGCACCTCTGCTTTTGGCCTGCTTGCCCTCACTCTCCCTGGTAAGTTTATTCCTTCACTGAGTTTAGAGCCCATTTCTTGGGATTCCAGTGTATACTGAAGAGCTGCTGAGACATCCAGTCTATGGACAACACCGGATTCTTGAGCTTTCTGTTGGAAGACAGCCATTGTACTATCCAGATCACAGCTTGTAAGCCACTCTACTAAATCCTTTTTGTATGGAGAGTGATTCACTCTATCCCTTCTGTCTTCCTGGAGAGTCCCAAGGAGGACTACATTAAGGTCCCAGAACTACCTAGCTTGCTGCAAGCCAAGTAGACCTAGGGCTCACAAAACTTACCAAGGAGAGAGGGGGGAGGGGAGGGGAGGGGAGAGGGGGGGAGGGGAGGGGAGGGGAGGGGAGGGGAGGGGAGAGAGGAGATTTACCACAGCTGTACTGTAACTGTTCTGTTTGGAGATTGGTCATTAAATCTGACTGTGTCTGACATATCTGATATTTTATCACAGGTCTGCATAAACAGGAAAAACAACAGTCCAGACTTTGCATTATTCCCGGCAGTAGGCATCCACTGTAGGTCTAGACCAGGGGCCTCAGATTGAGAGGGCAAATCATGTGGACGGATCTTGAAATGATAATATTGTGATAACGAAATATAATATTGACTACAAAAGGCAGCAAAAAATAAATCAAGAGATGAATAGTATCCATTTTTATATATATGCAAAATGTTCACTATCGATTCATCTGCTAATGGACAACTAGGTTAATTCCAATTCTTTGCTATAGTGAATAAAGCAGCATTATACACGGAGGTACAAATATCCTTATGATAGAGTATAGAGTTCTCTGGATATAGGTCCAGAAGTGAAATAGAGTCTTGTGGTAGTTCCATTTTTCATTTTTTAAGAATCCACAAACATTTCTATAGTGGTTGCATTGATTCACACCCCCCACCACACACACACCAATTGTGCATAGGAGTTTCTTCCTAAGAGAAGACACTCCCTCGTCTACTTGACACCAGATAAAGGTGTGCCAAGTGCTTGCTGTATGATAAGCACGGTGTTCTGAGTAAGATGGATACGAATCTGACTTGTTGACTAGCAGAGATTTTACACACCCGGCTAGAAACCATTCCAGACAGAAAGCCTCGCAGGCCTGCCTGCGCAGGATTTCTTGGGCCGGGTGACCCTCTTGGGATTGTGAGACTTTTCATAAAAAGTTGTGGCCTCTTCACCCCTCCTGCACACACTAGCTTTCCATATTTCCTCAAGCAGCATCTAAGAGGTTAGACTCTCGGGACTCTGTGTGTCCCAAAGCCCAAACAGGGACAGAGAAACTGCAAACAACTACACTCACACTCAGACTGACCCACAAAGTTCAGTCAGCGTCCACACATAGAATCAAAGAACACACATTTACTCTCATCTCTGAGCAGACTCCAGCTGTTCTGCCCGCAACCTGGGGCACTGTCAGAGCCTGGACAACTTCTGCAGGTATCTAGGAGTCCAGCTGCTTCCCACTCTTCCCACATTACGATGGACAAGGAACTACCAGAACCACAGAGAAGCTCTCAATTGAACTGTCACCCAGTATTCAGTAGCCTCCACTGGCCAAGCACACAGCCACCCACTGCAGGCCCAGCTCCGTGCCCAGAGCCAGTGTGATACACAGCCTTCCTAAAGTTCTCTAAAGGTTTCCTGCCGCCAGCCTTGTCTTCCTCCTCTTCTCAGCACTCACTGGCCTCTGGTCACACTCAGCCTTCATTCTTCCCTGGGCTCAAGCTCTACCCCAGCCTCAGTGTTACCAGCTTCACTCTGTAGCATGGCAGCCAAGGTCCTGGGCACTATCTACCCAACATGTCAGCTGTGCCTATTCCTCGGGAAGACTTGTCTTCTGGAATCCACTTCCAGTCCAGATCCTCCCCACGGGTGGGATCTGCATCTTGTTCACTGTTTATTTCCATTCCAGAGCACAGGCTACCCCTTCGAGCCGTCATTTTTCTTTTTTCTTTCTTGTTTTCTTTTTGGCAGGGACTTCAGCCCAAGCTTGCCTGGAGCTTACTGTGTAGCCTAGAAGGACCTTGAACTCCACCAGGTGTTAACATTACAGCTGTGTGCTACCACGCCTAGCTTTGCGTAGTGTTGGAAATGAAACCTGGGGATTTTGTCCATGCCAGGCAAAGATTCTTCCAACTGAGCTACATCTCTAACCCCTATTTGATCTTTGAAGGAGCCAAGGCACTCCTCCTCGTGCCCCTAAGACTCCAGTCTTCTTTCTTTCTGCATAGAACCTGAGTCTGGGGCCAGAGGCCTTGAGCTACCTTCTCTTGGGTGCGACTCAGAAGTCTACTTCTCTGCCTACACCCTCACATTCCAAGTCTCAAGGCAGCCTTGGTTACCTTATCCAGCTCAAGTGTCACCCAAACGCTCCTCCCCCATCCTTCTTGGCTCCAAAAGATAAGGGGGCCCAGCACTCTAGGCCTTGCCCTGCCCAGAACAAGGCCTTCAGGCTCCCTGCTTATCAAGACACACGCAAACAGCCTGGAGCTGGTAGGCACACTCGAGGGGAAGGGTCCTTGGGAGAAGGAGAGAACAACATAGAACTTGAAGTAGGCAAGAGTTCATTCTTGCTCAGCTCTGTCACCAGCAGGCTGGGAAGTCCTCCCTTTCTGTTGAACCTCAGTTTCCTCTACTGTCAAATGAGGAGGTGGGGGCTCCCGATCAAGTCAAGGCAGGGCAAGTTCTGGAGCTGGCTTTCAACAGGCTGGGGAAGAAATAAAGGCCAGAAGTAAGAAAGTCCAAGTAGTCCAGAAACTCCATCTGAGAAGCCAGGGGAGGAACTGTGGGCTGCAAACCCACATTTGGCTAGGTGAATGTGAAATGGAACATGCTTGGAAAAGAAGGATGGAGGCAAGCTGCAGCCAAAAGTCTTAAGCAGTTCCCCACCCCAACCCCACCTCCCAAGATATCACCATCACACACTATGCAAGGAGTGGAGTTCACATTCCTAGCAGTGAATAGATACCATCTACCTCCTAGGAAAGATTGTATCGTTTTCAATGTTTTCTTGCTAAAAATGTATAGTCTCTACTTAAATGAATTGGAGGCAGCTGCTAAAGCCAGATTAAGGTCCTTCCTATAAATGGTGATGATTTGGGCAGTACAAAAGGGAAGGATGGTGGAACTCAAGGGACATGGAGGCACAAAGACCTGGGTTATCCAAGTCAGGTTGGCTTTCATGATCAATTACCATGTACCACAGCAGTGTGCAAGGCTGTGTGTGTGGAGAGGAAGACAGGGACCTGAGATTCCACACCATTCCTGCAATGCTTCGCTATACTTAAGATACTTAATAATAACTGAGAACATGTCTGCAGGAGACCTAGAAAGGAAAGGCTCCAGAATGTTTAGGTGACATCCTAGGATGGCAGGGATTTTAATCCAACAAGATTGGGTCTACCCAGGAGTCAGAGGCAAAACGTGGATCTTGGGAACAAACACATTTTCTCAGAGAGGAAACCCTTTGCTTCCATCAGAGTCCCATAGGGTTTTAGGACAACCATGGTGAATGAACCACTCTACCAGAGCTATGAAGCACTCTCCCAGAGCTATCTCTTTTGCAGAGAGTGAATGGGAATGGGGCACACCACAGCAAAGTTCCTGGCACACACAGCACCTTTCAGTTTCTGTTGACTCAGCAGAAATGGCCAGCATAAAGGTGAGGGCTTCCAAGAGCACACCTCCCTCCAGAAAACAAGTGCATGACATCAGACCCTTCAAATGGCTATTGATCATCAAATGAGGAGGGGGTGGGTGCCTGAGCACAGGACTCTTACAGACTAGTGTTGCCCATCTGGGCCAGTCATCTGGGGGCAGAGCTAAGAAGAGCTTTTGGAGGGCTGGAGATACTGTCTATTTATCAGATACAGGTAAAGATAAAGAAAAGAAACTACCTGAAGAAGTTGTTCTATAAAAGAAGCAAATTCCAAAAACGGTGTCATGGCTCAGGCCTGTAATTCCAGCACCAGGAAGGCTGACGTGGGAGGATTATGAATTGAGGCCACTGTCTCTTCACCCAGATCCTGGGAGGTGGGGAGCAAAGTCCCCCTGCAGAAACAATCTCAGCTTTGCTGCGCTCTTACTGGGTTTAAGGAAAGTATCACTATCTGGGCTTCCTTCCTTTCCCTTCATCTAGTTCATTATTTATCATACGCCCATCCTCCACCAAAATACCACCCACTCAATTATCTGTCTACTGTCCATCTATCACGCACTCATTATCCATCTACTACCCATTTATCATCCATCCACCCACTCATCCATTCATCTGTCCATCCGTCCATCACCTATCCAGAATATGAGAGTCCATAATGAGCTAGGCACTAGGCTCAGAACTAGAAGTGAAATGAATCATATGGAAGGTGTCTACTCTCCAGAACCAGGTACGAGCTGTGTGCGTGTCCGTGTGTGCATGTGTGTGTGGGCTTATTGAAATTGCCTACTATTAATGAGTTGAGGTTAATCTGTGCCTTTAAATCCAGTAGTACCTTTTTATTTTTATTTTTATTTTTATATTTTTATTTATTTATTTATTTATTTATTTTTGAAATTGGGTGCACCAAAGTTTGGTGCATGAACCTTTAGGATCATATGCTATGTATGCGTTTATTTAGGACCCTCTATCTCTGTTGAAGCTTCCCTGCACAGGACTAGAACCAGGGAATCCCAGCAGACAGAAGGTTCACCCTTACCTATGTCTGCACATTACATCCACCACACCCTCCTGGAGACCACAGAAGGCTTAGGGTTGGCAGCCTGGGCTGAGTTTGTCAGGCAACAACCTCCAGATGGTCTCTGTCCTCTCAATTTCCAGACTCCAACTGGGAGATCACTATCCGACCACTGGTGGGAAGAAGGCCCAACTATGGCATAGCCATAATTGCTCAGACTGGCCAGAGCCTGCAGGTCATGGGGCATCACCTCCCTTGGGAGTGTCACTCTCCTGTCACGCTGAGGAAAGACAAACCATCTATCTATCCCATTCCCATCCCGATGTCTGAAAGTGCTTCCATAACACATTCAGTGGGTGGGCATCCCTTCCCCCACCCGTGTTCAGCACAGCAGGCAGAGGGCAGACGAGAGAACCGAGCAGCCCCAGCTGGTAGCTTGCAGCCCAGGCCCCGCCCTGGCGCCTCCCCTCCAAGGCTGCCCACCGTCCCTCCTTCCCCAGGCCCTTTTCCTGGCCTCGAGGAGCCGGGCGGCCCGGAGGGGGTGTCGCGGTGGCATTTGGTAATCACACGGAGGCACAAAAGGCCCCGGAGCCACCTGAGAGCGGAATGCGCCGGTGCCCCACCGTGGCCGCGGCCCCTGACACCGCCCGGGCCCGCGCGGCCGGGCGCCTGGCTGACCTGCTGGGGCTGATGAATCCGGCTTTGTGCGACACTGTCACGCCGCGTTAGCCCCACAATGGCCAGCGATATTTTATATGAATTTCCCCCTGGCCGGTGATTAGGCGATCGCCGGCCAGTCATAGCAACCTGGAAGTATGCGCTGCCCGCCGCGCCGTCGGGCGCGAGGGGAAATCCTCTTTCAGACGCTTTAATTCAACACCCCGAAGGGCGTGTGAATCGCCAACAGCATTTTCACTTTTCCCTTGTGCTTAATCTTGTCGTCCTCGCAGGGACATTGTGCTCAGAGCCGAGCGCAGTGGGATATCGGCCGGGGTCCCCCCTCCCACAGCGGAGAGTTAATGATATACCGGAGAGGCCCCCGGAGCCAGGGGAGCCCCCCCACCCCCAACGCATCGTAAATGGTAACACTTTCGGATGGGGGGGTCAGGGGTCGCAACCTGGATTTGGGGACTCTGCTTCCCTAAAAAGCTGCCCTTTCTGTCCCTCCGGAACCCCTAAGCTCCGGCTGTCTTGCAGGCTAGTCTCATTGGAGTCGATCCTTCCATAGGCTGAGCACACAGAGAGGTGGAGGACCACCCCCTGAGGAGCCACGAAGCTGAGGCCAGTCATCAGGAAGGGGTTTTGCCTGGGGGAGGGGAAGAGGCCAAGCTGTTGTTCCCTGCCCAGAAGCCAAGTAGGGCTTGGGGTGAGTTCAGCAGATACTGAGAGTCTGATGTTCAAAAGCAACCAACTCTGCTAATAGTTGTGGCAGAGGTTTGGGGGACCCAACAAAGTCCAGCCACTATGGGTTGAGGGTATGGCTGGCCTGGAGGTATGTCACAGGCTGGAGGAAGGGACCACACCCAACACGAGGTAAGATGCTCTGGCTGGAGACACTGTCCAGGCCAGCAAGGCCCAAATGAAGACTTCGCAGTGAATAAAGGTTGCCTGTACAAGCAGTGAGCCCCCAGGAGTCCTTAGGGACTTGGGGAGACCACCCCCAAGTGGGGTGGAGTGTTGCAAGGTGGGTAGAAGATGCTCCTCCCTCATAGGGAAGCCAGCTAGGAGCTTCTGAGGACTCCAGGCACAGCCACCCCCGTACACAGGCAGGTAGAGACCCTAGTTTCCACGGCTGTGGGCTTCAGACCATGTGCCTTTATGTCTTACATGCAAATGTCACACACAGCCAAAAGAAAGCTGTCCCCTCACAAGGACACATAGTGTTTAATAACCTGCTTCCTGGACTCTGCCCCCACCCCCCAATCCTGTGAGCCTCCCACTTGTCCCCTTCCAGCCTGACCAGCTGTTTTATTGACCTTCGTCCTGTGACCCCTACCTCTGGCCCAGGCTGGCCCTGCAACCACCCCACCCATTTCATCTTGCCAGAGGTCAATACAGGGGAGTCACCTAGTACCTGCCTCCAAGTGTCTGAGGCTTGCCTCAAGGGATATAAACGGTTCACAATCATCCTGTACTCAAAATTCTTCAAATGCTTTCTGATCCCGAGTAGGTAGGTAGGTCGCTCCCTGCTACTTTTGGGTGCAAGAGCAGAGCCCTCTAGGACCTCGTTCTGCATTCAAGGGCTAGAGCTTCCTCACGCTCAGGTTAGCATCCTGAGTTTTAGGCTGACACAGGGCAGATGGTTTTGGGATTAGATATGAGCAAACACTTGCCTTGTATACACACAGGCACCCATTCACACATGCATGCTCAATGCATATACATATGCACACACGCCTGTACCGTGTACATGGTCACACCCACACAGAGACAGACACCTGAGCACACATGTACGAGCATTTGTGTGTAGCTACCATTCACACATCTATACATATATAATCAATACCTGTGAGTACATACACAGGTGCACAAATGTATATGTGCACTGACACGTGCACACATCTCCACATATCCATACACAGCACATGCAGTCATATACTTACACACATACCCACGTAAGGCACATCCACACAAATGCACACTGAAATATGCCCATGCATGACACACATTCGGACAGACATATTCACTAACATGGGCACAAACACATTCATATTCACAAGTGCGCAGGCCCACGTAAGACATTCATGCGCACATGCATATATAAAACACATGCACACACGCTTTTCTATAACACATGGCTGCACAAGCTCACATACATGCACACATGCACGCAAGAGGCTGGCTCCCTTCCTCCCAGCTGGCTGGTAGATGTTAAACTCTGTTCAACAGAGGCCACCTCGGCAGGGGTGGCCAGGCACCCCTGTGGTCCTTGCCACAAAGCCTAGGGTAACCTTTGACATGATTAGGGTTGCCCTGACCCTAATCCAATCAGATTGATTACTTCGAGGCCAGCAGGCAGCAGGGGGTGGGGGGCACAAGGGCTTCTGGAGCCAGCCTTTCTGGGGGCACACGGAGGGCTCCTTTCTCCCCTGGCCACCAGAAGAGAAGGAGAACAAGGACTGAGGAGGGGAGCATGAGCAGGAGGAGGAGGACGGGTCTTTCGGGGACCGGAGGGGACAGAGTGAAGAAGGGAGCAGCAAACTGAGAGAGGCCTAAGTCATGTTTGCAGGGAGGACAGTTGCAGGGGTGCAGGCTGCCGTCTGGCAGGAAATCCTCCAGTGCTGCCATGGGAAAGCGGGATGGGATGCTGAGGCCAGACAGCCTAGGTTCTCTCTGTCCTGCAGGTGGCTTCTAGGAGGCAAGGGTGTAGGCAGAGGAATGTGGGCAGGCGCGGCCCTCAGCCCCAAGGCTGATGTGACTATCTGCTCTCTAGGGCAGGACCTGTGGCAGCTGCTTGTCCCTAGACAGCCTGTGTTTGCCCAAGAGCATACTGGGAGACCCTCAACATTCTGCAGCTCCCCTAACCTCGCCCAAAATTATGTGACGGGGCTCTAGCCTCAGGCACAGCCATCCTCTCTCTTCCTCCACGGTGCCTCAGGCTCCAGTTTAGTCAGACTGCTGAGCCCCACTGCCTTCCCCTGCTCCTTTTTCTCTCACCCCTGGGCTCCCCACAACCATACTACTGTCTGCCCAAAGAGTTTGGAGCCGCTTCCCCAAGGAAGCCTTCCAAGATATTCCCAGGCACCAGCCCCTTGTCTTTCAGTCATCTGACACATTCACAGAGCAAAATGCATAGGCTAGAGCACCGGGGCTGCCCAGCAGAGTGCTGACTGAAAGCACATAGGTTGTGTGCATCTGCAGCGTGGGATGGAGCGCTTGCCATCATATACATATCCACTGGAGAGCCTCTCGTGTCCCAGCTCTGGTTCTGGACGATTTCTCGATCTTTCTAGAATGTGCTTAGCCCCAGAGAATTTGTCCTAGAAATCAAGAAAGAGGTGCTTGCCGCTAGTTACAGCACCTTGTGAAATTCTGCTCACCTCCAGTTATGTTTGCCGTGGAACTTAAGAAAGGAAAATGAATGGGTGGCCCATGCCTGTAGCCTCAGCTACTCAGAGGGTTGAGGCAGTAGGATTCATTGAACTGGGGCATTCAATAAGAACCAAGACAACATAGTAAGATGCTATCTCTAAGCAAGGAAACAAATAAATAAAATGAAGTTGAGTTGTGTGCTCATGAATTTGGAGAACTTGTTTTATTTTGGAGACATGGCTATGTAGACCAGACTGGCCTCGAACTCACAAAGATCCATCTATTTCTGACTTCCAAGTACTGGGATTAAAGATGTATACCACTATGCCCCATCTATAAACCTTTTGATAATAGATTGCCATTAAAATGTTGGTATAATTCCAAAAGATCAAAAGAATGGATTATTGAAAACAAACTCTCAGGGCTAGAAAGATAGCTTAGCCAGTAAGAGTGTGTATTTCTCTTGTAGAAGATCCAACACCCAAATGGCTCTTCATGACCATCTGTAACTCCAGTTCCAGAGGATCCAATGATCCTTTCTGGTCTCCATAGACACTTGCATACATGTTCACACATGTGCACACAATCATGTGTGTGCGCACATGTGTGAGTGCATGAGTGTGTGTGTGTAAAACAAATAAAATTTAAAACACTGCTAACTTTAAGGGCTAGAGCGATGTCTCAGCCATTAAAGAGCACTGGCCTCTCTTCCAGAGGCCCCAGGTTCTATTCCCAGCACCCACATGGTGTCTCACAACCATCTTTAACGCTAGCTCCAGGGACTCAACGCCCTCTTCTGGACACTGTGAACACTGCATGAATGTGGCACATAGGTGTATATATAGGCAAAACACCCATATGCACAAAATAAAAATAAATAAAATATTTTTTTAAAAAATCCTTTATCTACTTATACACGAGTAAAGGGTTCTTACTTCTGAATCTACAAAATTAAAACCTGGATGGACCCACAGCTATCACTGTCTATGGGGAAGGCAGAAAGCAGTCACTTCAAGGTTGGGAAAATATGGATGCTCTCACCCTGGATATCAAGTAAAGGAATAAAGAGCATCCAGCATGGGAGGAAGAGGTGAGATCACCCTATGCGTAGAGCAGCCCAAGGAACCAATAGTAGACAACAAACAACCTGTTGGAGCCTATCAACAGCTTCAGCCAGGTCACGGAGCAGCTGGTCAATTGTACTGCACCTCATTGAGCTCAACAGATCTCTGCCTCTTACCAACAAACAATCCAAACACAATACAAAACGGAAATAAAACAATGATGAGCAGGAAGCCTTGTGTGCTCCTTTAATCCCAGCACTTGGATGACAGAGGCAGGTGATCTCTGTGAGTTAGAAGTTAGCCTGGTCTACAGAGTAAGAAAAGCAAGATGGGGCTAAGAGATGGTTATCCCAGGAGAGAGACTAGTTGCTCCTGGAGAGGACCCAGGTTCAGTTCCCAGCACCCACGTGGCAGTTCACAACTATCTGTAACTCCAGTTCGGGGGAAACCGACACCTTCTTCTGATCTCCTTGGCACTAGGCATGACAGTGGTGCCCAAAAGCACTCAGGGACATAAAATTAATTAATTTTTAAAAAGAAAAGAATGTCACGATAGATAACAATGAAAGAAATGCTCGGGAACAATTTAGAAAACAATGTACAAGACTCAGAGATGGGAGCCGCCAAGCGTCACTGATGCGGTAGGGCTGTGAAGATAGCCTACGTTCATGGATCAGGAGACAATACTGCTAGCTTGATGGTATCCCTCCTCCTCCTCCCCTCCTCCTTCTCCTCCTCTTCCTCCTTCTCCTATCCTCTTTCTCCTCTTCCTCCTCTTCCTCTTCCTCCTTCTCCTCTCCTCTTCCTCCTCTTCCTCTTCCTCCTTCTCCTCTCTTCTTCCTCCTCTTCCTCTTCCTCCTTCTCCTTTCCCCTTTCTCCTCTCCCTCCTCTTCCTCCTCTTCCTCCTCCTTTTCTTTCTCTTCCTCCTCTTTCCCTTCCTCCTCATCTTCCTCCTCCTCTTCTTCCTCCTCTTCTTCCTCCTCTCCCTCCTCCTTTCCCTTCTCCTTCTCCCCCCCCTCCTTCTCCCACACAGTCCCTAAGATCTCCAAGTTTTTATCCAAGTGGGAGCTGAAGAGATGGTTTAGGAATCGAGAGCACTGGCTGCTTTTCCAGAGGACCTGGGTTCAGTTTCCAGTACCACATGGCAGCTCACCACTATCTATAACTCTAGTTCCAGCAGATCCAATGTTCTCTTTTGATCTCTGTGAGCACCAAGAACACACATGGTACACATACACACATGTAGGCAAAATACTTGTACACACTAAAAATAATAAGTCTAAAAAAATGGACATTACCAGTGGATCCTAACATACATATGATAACATACATAAACGGCCTCAGATACCAAAGCAACTTTGAGTTTAAAAAAAAAACACAGGACAAAGCTATAGACAGGAAAACTGCATGACACTGCTATGATAATACTCAGTGACCAGTGGAATGGAGCAAACAGCCTATATGTTCATCAATGCAAACATACAAAGCCAGGTGATTTTCAATGAGTGAGCTAAGGCCATTCAAGAAGGAACAATACTCTTTATAACAAACGCTGTTTGAATAACTGCATTTCAACACAGTAAAGAATGAAGTTGGAGCTTTGCTTGCTTATGCTCTTGCCCCTTGTCCCCTTGTCCCCCCTCTCTCCACGTGGTCATGGCTGGCTTCCACTTCTCTACTCTCTCCGCCTTTCTCTGCCTCTACTACTCTCTTAGCTCCCCTCCCCATGCCCTAAATAAACTCTATTCTATACTAAAAAAATAAAAATAAAAATGAAAATAAAAAAAGAATGAAGTTGGAGGTGGGTGGTGGTGGTACAAACTTTAAATTCCAGCACGTGGCAGAGGCAGATGGATCTCTTTTAAGTTGGAGTCCAGCCTGGTCTACATGGTGAGTTCCAGGACGACCGGGTCTTCACAAAGAAACTTTATTTTGAAAAAAGAAACAAACAAGCCAAAGTTAAAAAAGAAAAAAAGATGAAGTTGGATCCCATTCTCATACCACAAATAAAAATAACATAATATATATATATATATCAAGCAGGGCTGGAGAGATGGTTCAGGGGTTAAAAACACTGGCTGATCTCCCAGAGCACCTGGGTTCAATTTTCAGCAGCCACATGGCAACAACTGTATATAACTCCAGTCCCAGGGGATCTTCTAACCTCTGTGAGCACCAGGCATGTGGTACATAAACATACATGTATGCAAACACCCATACACACAAAATATAAATTTAATCAAAATATTAAAACAAAATCATAGACCTAATGTCAGATTAAAAGCTATAGGACTTTTCTTTTTTTTTTTTTTTGATGTAAAAGCACTGTGAGCTGAGCCCTGACTGGTCTGGAAGTCACCATACAGACCAGGATATAGACCAGGTTGTTCTCAAATGTATAGAGCTCAGGTTTCTGACTGCTGAGTAGGAATAGAGCCACATGCCATCACTTCTGGCTTGAAGCTATAAGACTCTTTCGAGGAAACAGAAAAAGCAGGCTTTCTGTAGCTGATATGGTGGTGCACCGCTTTAATCCCATCACTCGAGGGGCAGAGGCAGGTGGATCTTTGTGAGTTCGACGCCAGCCTGGTCTACAAAGTGAGTTCTAGGACAGACAGAGCTACACAGAAAAACCCTGTCTCGGGCGTGGGGGGCTCAGGGAGGAGCAAACATCTGTGACCTTGGGTTCAGCCAGATTTTCTTAGCGCTAAAAAGCCAAAGAGAGAGTTGGGGACTTGTCATCAAAGTTAAAGACTCCTGTAGGAGGCTAGAGAGACCAGTCAGCAGTTGATAGATGGGCTGCTCTCGCAGAGGACCAAGTCCAGTTCCCAGCACCCATACTGGACAGCTACAACTGCCAGTAACTCCAGCTCAGGAGGGTCTGGACCCTGTTTGGCCTCCAAGGGCACCTTCACACAGGTACACTAAACCATACACAGGCTATACACTAAAAGAATTTTTACATTTTTTAAAAGTAAAAATAAAAAAATACTTTAAATGTCTGCATGTTTTGTCTCCATGTTGTGGAGGCTTGAAGAGAGTGTGAGAGTGCCTAAGGCTGGAGTTATTGAAGGTTGTGAACTGCCACATCGGGGCTGGAAAGTGAACCCAATTCGATCTGAGTTCAATCCCTGGGATCCACAGGTTAGGAAGAGAACCAGATTCGGACTGTCTGACTTTCACATATTCACCAAGGCAGACATAAGCATTCACATACACACACACACACAGAGAGAGAGAGAGAGAGAGAGAGAGAGAGAGAGAAACTAAAACTATGATTAAGGAAAACACAAATAATCAAAACTCAAACTAAATAGAAATAACCTTATTAAAACATGAATAGAAGAACTGAATAGATAGATTTTTTTATAAAGGGCACACATAACTGATAAATTCAAGAAAAAATGCTCACGCCCATGAAGACAGCTGCAAGAAAATAACAATACCGAGTGCTGGTGAAGAGGAGAAACTGAGCGCTACCCGCTCTGTTAGCATGACAGGATATAAAAGCCTGCCCCTTCCTCAGCTCTAAACATAGTTGGCGAATCATGGGGTGCCCTCCTTGCTCCTGTGAGAGACTCACTTTAGCATTGTGAGGGAGGTGGTGTGTGTGCATGCTCCCACAGACTCCCCCATGGAGGTGGATGTATTAGTTATAATTGCTGTGATAAAATACCCAACAGAAGTAATGTTTGGCTCATTTCAGTCAATCACAGAGAAGCAGGAGGTTGGAGGGGCTCTGTCTGTGGTAATGGGAGTCAGGCTTGTTCACTGCAGCACAGACTTCAGGCAGAAACCTTCAAAGGCCAGCTTCTCAGGATCTCTAAAGGCTCCTCAACTGTCGTGGTTTGAATATGCTTGGCCTGGGCAGTGACACTATTAGAAGGCATGGCCGGCCTTGTTGGAGTAGGTGTGTCACTGTGGGCGTGGATTTAAGACCCTTGTCCTAGCTGCCTGGAAGTGAGTATTCTGCTGACAGCCTTCAGATGAAGATGTAGAACTCTCAGCTCCTCCCACACCTGTGCACACAGATTCACATGTGAGTGCAGCCCCACTCTGAAGCCATGTGTGCACACGTATGTACATACCATAACCACACGTGCTGCTATGTTTTGAAATGGAGTGTTGTCTGGGAAGGACTGTTGAGGTGATTGGAACCTGAGCTTGGAACTAATGAGCAGACTTGACAGAGTGAGGATATCGTGGTATCATTAAGAGACAGGGAGCTCATGGGGGAAGAAGGTAGAAGCGTGCTTGGGGTATGTCCTAGAAAGGTATTCACCTCTGGCTCCTTCCTGTTGCTTTCTGTGCTTTCTGGTTCCAGTGAAGGAAGAAACCTTTGGTAACACATTCCAGTTACCTTGTGACTGCCTTGCCTAAGGCAGTGAAGTCTTCTAACCATGGGCTGAACCCTCGGAAACCAAGAGCCAAAATCGATCTTCCCTCTTCAAATTATTAGTATCAGGTACATTGTAATAGCAACAAAACACAAATAGACAAAAACAAAAACAAAAAGCAACAGAATACACGTGTGCTGCTCATATGTGGTCATGTAGGAAAACATGTGTACACACTAGCATTTTTACTGCTGCACGTACACACATCACATTCCCATGAAGACACAGGATGGACCACCCGTGCACATAATATAAGGCATGCTTGGTAAACTGTACCGGCCTAGGGACTTGATCCTCCCCTGTATACAGCAGTGCTGTTCTGTGGGGAGCAACTGTGTAATTAGCCCGACTCACAGCTCTCAAGTTGCAAGCTGCAATTACTTTCCCATTTTATAGATAGGGACGCTAACACCCCTGGAAGTGAGCTGGTGAATGCCACCAGGAAGGACAATCAATGGTGGGTCATGACGTTAGGTGAAAGGGGGTCAGAGGAACCATAGGGTCAGGACTGGTGGCATGATGTCATTATATGAAGTGAAGAGCTGGCTTGTGAATGGAGGCTGATGGGACTGGGTGGAGCCATGCCGACAGTGGACTGCTGGAAGTGAAAGTCAGGGGAGGGTCAGACTGCAGGGAACAGAGTTACTTCCACCCCAAAGGCTCATGAGGTCATCTGCTTTGACCTCACCAGAAGAAAGAATTTAAACACCTTCAGGGTCACAGGAAGACCACTGCAGGAACCCAGCCCCAGCCTCTTCTCCACAATGCTGTTCTCCTTGGGGACAGTTCAGTGTCCATGCTTCCTAGCCAGGCTTGCAAAGCCACAGGTGCTGTATTTTGACCTCTGCAGCAAACACAAAGGCTGGGTGACTCAGGAAACACGGACATCCACTGCTTAGAGTTTTGACCCACTCTCTCCACTTTGGTCCCACAGGGGACTGATGTCCTGGGCAGCAGAATTAAGTCAGGTCAAAATACATTCTATATGTGTATGAAGATATACATAAAACCCAATACAATAAACATATACCAATAAAAGAAATGAAATCCACAGATGGCATCATCTTTTACATATAAAATTCTTTTTTTGACATGTAAAATTTAAGGTGCACACGAGTACGTGCACACACACACACACACACTGAAATGGAATAGTATTCAGTCATCAAAAGGAATGAAGCATTGATATGTGTGGCAACATAGATGAACTTTGTAAACCTCACACTCAGTGAAAGGAGCCAGCTACAAAGGGCCACAGAGTGCATAATTACACAGAGAGGAAATGTCCAGAATAAGAAAACCACAGGGGTAGGAAGCAAACCAGTGGTTGCCAGGGGCACTGCATAATGGGTTTGGGATTTCCTTTCGAGAGGATGAAAATATTTTGGAATTAGGAGTGGTAGTGTCGCAATTCTGTGGGTGTGCTAAGTGTGCTGAGATTGTATGTTCTAAAGTGATTTAAATTATATGATTTTCCCTTCTTGTTCAAGGCATGAAAGCTTTCATTTGGTGTGTGTTCTCTCTCCTTCGGCCCCCCTCTCTCCCCTCCCCCCCCCCAGTCTCTGTCATCTTTGTCTCTCTTCTATTTCTCTGCCTCTCTGATTCTGCCTCCTCTATCTCTGTCTCCCTTTCTGTCTCAGACCTGGGTCTCAGAGACCACAGAAAGAAGCCTTTGCCCCACTTCAGAGCCCTCTCTAGCAACTGGTGCTGAGACAGCCTCCCATGGACCTCCCTGTGGATGGGAAGCAGAGCCAACCCAGCCCCTGACCCCCGGCAGCAGGAGGCAGCAGGAGGTCAACACATGGTAATTACTGCCTTAACCACTACACTTTAGGATAATTTGCTCTTTGCCAGCAGCTAACTAACACCTAGCTCTCCTGCCGGTCTCTCCTTTCCAAACCAGCCCAGGGGTGCTGGCTGGTGAACCACCTCCCCAACATACTCCAAGCCTCTCCCGCCCGCCTGGTGGGCTTACGGTTCCCTTCCCCTCCCCCTTTCTTCTCCAAGGCCCTCCATTGGTCGGGAGGAGCAAGCCCAGCCAGGTAGAGTTTGGAAGGCCTTATGATGTCCATATAGAGATGACCCTAACCACCCAGGGTACCTTTGTCCAGAACAGGGCCAAAGATGGCCAGGCTGTTGCTGACGGTGGTGCAGTTCCAACGCCGGCCTCGGAACTGGTGCTGGCACTCCTGGATGCCCGCTTTGACACCCTCAGCCACGCTGGGCATGATCTCCACGTAGTTCCTGCAGAAGCGCAGCTGCTTCGGTACCAGGCCTGGGATGCTGGCACAGAGAATGGGCTGAGTGCTCAGAGAGGAGTACTGGGGTCCCACAGCCAAGGACCTGGTAGAAAGACAAGGAGGTGATTGAGACCATCTCTTGAAACGGACAGACTCTGGGCTATGTGCATGTGATCGGCCCGGAGCTGCTTCCGACAGGAAGGGCACCTAGAGACAGCATGTTGATGGCTGCTGAGGTGTCTCAGTGGAGTGGGGCACTAGCCAACTCAGGCGTGGGGGAGGGGGAGAAGCAAATGTCCTCTAAAAAAACATGTGAGGAGGGGATGGGGAGGAAGGTGTTGGTCAAATGCCTGCCAGGTGAGTGTGAGGACCTGAGATACAATCCTTAGCACCCATGTAAAAACCAGGTTGGCAAATGTCTGCAGCCATAGCACTGAGGTGGGGAGCAAAGGCAGCCAGGGGAGTTCTGGGTTCAGTGACAGACCCTGTACCAAAAATCAAAGTGGGGAGTGACGGAAGACATCCAACATCAACTTTTGGCCTACACACACACGTACCCACACGCTCACAGCAGACATTTGGATCTTTTGTATTAAGTAGCATGGTATTTGCACATAGTCCACACACCTTTCTGTCCATGCCAAACCTAGATGACAAGGATTCTAAGGCCACAGACTGTCACACTACACTGCAGGGAAAGCCAGCACAGGAAGCCCACACACGGTCAGTCGGTCAGTACACATGCAGCAACCTTCCCAAATAGTGTTTCTCTCTCCCTCTCCCCCCACCATGTTCATTTTCATGTTTTTCTTATTTTTTTTTAAAGAGATTTACTTATTTGTTTTATGTACATGAGTACACCATTGCTCTCTTCAGACACACCAGAAGACGGCATCAGATCCCATTACAGATGGTTGTGAGCCACCATGTGGTTGTTGGGAACTGAACTCAGGACCTCTGGAAGAGCAGTTAGCGATCTTTAACTGCTGAGTCATCTCTCCAGCCCTTGTTTTTCTTATTTTTGAGACAGGGTCTCATGTAGCCTAGACTAGCTTCAAACTTGCTGTGTAGCCAGTGCCGACCTTGATCTTCTGATCCTCTGGCTGGAGTTACAGGCACGAGCCCCTGGGCCTGGCTTCCAACACCCATCTCTCCTCTTTCCTTTCTTTGAGACAAGGTCTTGTTATGTACCACTGGCTGACCTGGTTCTCACTGTGTAGTCTCAGCATCCTGGGATTACAGGTCTGTGTTGCTGTACACGGCTTTTCCAAACACTTAGGACTTTTCTGGAGCTAAGTCTGTGACTGTAGAACCCTCACATGCAGAGATTTGGCTGTCCCCAGCACATCCATCCTTGTGGTCTACTTCCCATAGAGCTGGCCTCTCTTATCTCCTGAAATACTCCAGAGACCTGCGTCACACATCATCACATGCCTGGCCTAGGTGCAGCGTGCATCCCTGTGCACACCATGACAGAGCCTGCTCTTTGCTCCTTTATCCTTCCTCTCTTTGCCCCACGTTCATAAGAAGTCCAGCCCTGTGTAGGCTGGGGATTGCTTCCACTCTCAGCAGCTGTCTCTCCTCTCCAGGCCCCTGACCTCCATGGTTAGTCTGGCTCAGAGATGCCCTCCTCCCTGCCTGCAGGCGGAATCAGCACTTTCTTCTCTAGGTACAGACCACCATGGCTGTCTGTGTGTCCCTGATGGCACTAGATGGGCCACAGAGGCACTTCTGAGTATGGGGAGAGCAGACACTTGGTGGGAAATGAAGAAATCACTGTCCAAGGTCCTGGCTTGAGGGCTGAGACACGTCCATATGGAGTGGACTATGCTCCTTGCCCTCAAGGACAGCAGAGAGGAGGGGCCTGGCTAGGTGCTCTGAGTAGAGAGGAAGAAACTAGATCAAGGTGGAAAGCCACTGCTGTACCTTGTCACTTTTGGCTGGTCACCCTAAAACCAGAGGTCCCATCATGTCCCATCAGGCTCATCTGTTCTCTGCCTGTTACCCACATCCAGAAGGACTTCAGCTCTCCTTCTTTCAGCACCCATGAACCCCACTGCCCACTGCACCCACACTCACCAAGACTCTCCTACCTGTGACAAAGCAAGATTTTCCTTTGGCCTGGGCAATGTCCCCCCCTCCCCCTACCTTACTCCTTTCCTCCTCGTCTTCCTTCTCCTCCTCCTCTTCCTCCTCTATTTTTGTTTGTTTGTTTGTTTTCGTTTTTTGAGACAGAGTTTCTCTGTGTAGCCCTAGCTGTCCTGGAACTCACTTTGTAGACCAGACTGGCCTCGAACTCAGAAATCCGCCTGCCTCTGCCTCCCAAGTGCTGGGATTAAAGGTGTGTGCCACCATCGCCCAGCCTCTTGTGGTTTTTTGGAAACAAGTTTTCTCTACATAGCCCTGGCTGTTTTGGAGCTCACTATGTAGATCAGGCTGGCCTCAAATTCACAGAGATCCATCTGCCTCTGCAGTGCCAGGGATCAAACATAGGACTTCACAGATGCTAGGCATTCATTCTACCCACTGAGCCACATTCAAAGCTCCCAGAAAGAGGGTAAGGGCATCTGTCTATCCATCCAAAAAGAAGACAATCTTCACTCTGTGAATGCAGTTAACTAGGAGACTTAGAGACAATGGAAAGCATTCTCAAATAGCAGAAAAAGAGAACCTGGCCAGAACCTGGCCATTTCTGTCTTCCCAGGAGGAACTGCCTAGGCCAGTGGCCAGTTCCCAAGAGTAGGTGGTCTCCTTTGTTAGATGCCAGAAACCAGCACTCATCCTGGGTGCTGATGATGTGGGTTCGGAAGAAGAGGATGCTGCTGAAGAGGGGGCTCCTTCCAATGGCATGGAGTGGTCAGACCTCAGCTCCCCACCCACCTTGCTGGGAGTGGCCCCCAAGGAAGGCAGAGAAGGGACTTCCCAGGTCCATGGCAGCGCCCCAGCCCCCTTCCTCTGGAGATGCTGAGTCAGCCTTCTCTGCTTCCCTTCCTCTGGGCAGGTCCCTGCTCGCCACCTCCCCTAGCTAGGAGGCCAGGGTGTGGGCAGCACCAGCAGGATCCCTCCTGCTCTCTCTCATGGACTTAGAAAGGTGGAAGAGAACATTCTCTGGACCCAAGAGCCTCTGAAGTGCCTTGAATCGCAGCCTGGATCATTTCTTGTTCCCTGAGAGCTGGACCATCAGGAAAGCCCAGGCACAGAGGCCTTGTGGGAAGGAATGCTGAAGACTGAACAGGGTGGCTGTCATACGATGGAGACGGGCAGGCAGGGTTGAGGAGGTTCGATAAACTTCTGGACTTCAGCTGGGCTGTGATGGTCAGCTTAGGTTTGTATTAGTTTGTTTAGTTCTGTCTGTCTGTCTGCCTGCCTGTCTGTCTCTCATGTAGTGCAGACTAACTTCCAGTTTGCTAAGTTGCTAAAGATGACCTTAAAATCCTCCTCCCCCTGTCTCTACTTCCCGAGTGTGTGCGAGGCAAGCATTCTACTAACTAAACTCTACCCTGGAACTCACTCTCTAGACCAGGCTAGCCTCAAACTCACAGAGATCCACCTGCCTCTGCCTCCTCCAGAGTGCTGGAATTGAAGGCATGTGCTACCATGCCCAGTTTTTCCAAACATGTTCAATTTTCAGCTGGCTAAGCCTGTGCCTACAGAATACAGAAGGAAAGCTGTACAAAGTCAAACATTTATTCATTTATTTATTTTTCTGTTTTTGAGACAGAGTCCCATATATCTCAGTCTCTAATTCTTCATGTAGCCAATGAATTTCTGACCCTCCCCAGGACTTTCTCAAGTGTTCTCCTAAACTTCTGGCTAACTTACCATTTCCTGGCTCTCTCCCTCCTCCTCCTTCTCCACTAATGAGACTTGCCCCAGCCAGGCAACTACTACTAAGCAACAAGCTCAGCCTAGCTCAGGCTAGCCCGGGCTAGGTAGCTCAGACTAGCCTCAAACTCATGATTCTTTAGACTCAACCTCCCTCACCGGGGACCACAAGTATGTACTGGTTTACTCTTTCTTAACATCAGAATGAGGGGACACTGTCTCCAAGGTGAGTGCCAGGAGCCCTTTGTACAGTCATCAAGACACATTCCAGGGTGGGAGAGAGATTTCAGTGACTAAAGGTGCCTATTGCCAAGCCTGACAAACATCATTGATTCCCTAGAATCTACACTGTGGATGGAGAGAACAGATTCCTGAAGTTGTCCTCCGACCCCCCCACCCCAAGCATGCTGTGGCCTGTGCACAAGTGCAAATGAACACATACAATAAATAAATAAAATATATTTAAAATGAAAAACTAAACAAAACAGCCCAGAAGGAAAGTGGAGACAGCACAGCTATGAGGAACCAAATCAGCTGAGCTATAGGAAGGCGAGCAAGGTGGAATTTTTTAGGGGGCGGGGGGGAGGTCCTGCTATTGTGTGTGCTAGACTTCTACAGGCTGCGCTAAACAGCAACAGCATCTGTAACCTTCTTCTCCAGTTCTCACCCACTATGATGATAGCTGTCTTCCCTCAGTGATGTGGCTGTAACAGCAGCGTGTCATCTCCTTTTGCGATCCAGGGTGAGGTCCCATGGCAATGAGCAGAGCTGGGGGTGAGAATGTTATTTCTTGTCCCATTGGGAGCATGGGCACGGGATTAGCACTGAGACACTGCACAGGAGTATGATTCAGCGGTCCCTATGCCCACCAGGTTTCTACAGCTTAGGCTGAGTACAGCTGCTCTCTAGCACACACAGCTGCCTGACTCCATCCCCTATCCCCAGAAGCCTCTCCAAGCCCAGAATCTAGCAGCACCTCAAATTCTGAGGTATTCCCAGAGTTCTGAGGTCCAAAACTATGCCCAGAATGTCAGGACTTTGGGGCATACACTGAGTTCTAAGTTTATGCTACTCGTGTGCTTTCAGAAGTTGGATCCAAAGCATGGAGTTTGCCTCCGAGTTTCTGGCTCTGAGACCACAGAGGGACTCTCAGGGGCTACCCTAAGCCACAGCCACCCAGTCCTGGAGAACTCAGTCCTACAAAAACACAAAATGAGCCCCAACAATGCGAGTGAGGTTAGAAGTGGCTTCCTGGTCTGGCTGACACCTTGAGCTGCAAAAGTTCTTAAATCTGGGGCATCTGCTCTGCTCTGACAAGAACCAAGGGGCACAGCACTGTTCTTCTCACTGCACTGGATTCTTCTACCCCTACCTGAGTCCCAACACCCAGAACAAAAAGGCATCTCTGGGAGATGCCACCTTTTAGGCACCTTGTGTCCAAGCTCCAGGGGCACATGACACAACGACATGCCACAAGCTTGTTGGCTTAGCCTGTGGACAGCTGCCCCTTCCTGATGCTACTCAGGACCTTTCCACAGATCATCTCTTGCTGTGTGTGTCCCTTCAGATCTCTCATCATTGTCCCATTCCCATATCTGCCCACCCTCAGCTCCAGTTGCCCTGGGTGGAGCTCACGAGTGATATGTTCACAGACCCTGTATGTGACAAACTAGGACAGGTGCGACCCAAGACCACCTGGGACAAGAAACCAAGGCTTGGTGAGTGGAGCCTATATCAAGACTTCAGGTTGATATGGCAAAAACAATGGTCCCCAAGGCACACTGGCTCCCAAGGGCACCCCCTCACGCATTCCTGTTCAGGTGTGAACACATGCACTAGATGGGCAGGGATCAATCCTGTATGTTGTTCCTTAGGAACTATGTCTTGTTATAGGGTCTTTCATTGGAACCTATAGCTTATTTTAGGCTAGGCTGGCTGGTCAGTGAACTTCGGGGGCCTGCCTGTCTTTCCATCCTCAACACTGGTATTTCAAAACTATACTACCAGATAATTTTTTTATGTGTGTCCTAAGGATCAAACACAGGTCTTTGTGCTTGTGTAACAGATACATAATCTACTGACTGAGCCATCCTCTTGGCCCTGATACACTGTAATAGTCTTAAAATGTATTAAGCAAAGTAACATTCATGAATGAGTCCAATACAGAGAAATGCATCAAGCCGAACTGTGCAGCTAGCACATCAAAATGAGACAGTGTTACAAAAGAGGCAGGCTTCACTTACAGGACCACTTCCATCAAGGGAGAGTCACCAAGGGAGATGAGAGCAATGATCTTAACTGTGAGGACTCATCTCATCATCTCATCACTGTGCTGGTCTATTCTGGTCTGCCCTCTGAGACTCTTGGAGCCTCAGTGTCCCTAGCTGAACCGTAGGTGACCAACCGTAGGGTTGGAGCATAGTGACAGAAACACAGTTTTAAGCTGCTGATCTGAGGTCTCTTCTAGCCTGACATTCCATAACTGTAAAGATACTCCAAAGACAAGCATTTTGCTAAGGCTTGAGTCCAAACTCGAAACACCTGAGTGCCTTCCTGGGCCCTGACCTGGCCTTTGCCACCTGCCTTTTCTGCTTTCTCCACCTGATTCTCCCAGAACTTAATGATAGACATAATTTCCCCTAGACATCTGAAATTCCACTGGCCTCTTGAGCCATTGCTCTCTCTTAAAGGCCAATACTTATCAGATCCAACCCCCAAGAGATATCAGGGGTTGGAGAAGGGACAGGGACCAGTGGGACCTGAGCCCTGGCAGTTAGCCAGTCGCCCTTGCCTGCTTACAAGGCCCAAGAGACAGCTACCAGCCAGACAAACGGGGGTCTTCATCCCATCCAAAACGCACCTAGTCTTTCCTGAGCCCCTGGGCCCGCCCTGAGCCTCCAGGAGTGTTGTATGAACTCTTCCCTCCCCTTTCACACAGGATCCCTCTAACGTGTGTAAACCCATGTGCAGACAAAGACAGAGAACCCTCAGGTTACTCAAAGGACCCCGTGTCCTGACTTAGGCTGAGCCCTTATCTTTTGCCCAGGAAGAGCATTAAGAATGGGAGACCCTGTAACCAGTCACTTCCAATCCACATCCAGCTCCTCCAGTTGTGAGGTCACCGTAAGGTCTGAACCCTGCCTTGGGGTGATGGAAACAGCTAGGGCAGGAGGGCCCTGCCTGGGCCTGGGGAGAAGCTGGGAGGAGGCACACCCTCGCTGCACCCATTTCTCTGCACCTGGCCTTTGTGATTCACGGTGGGAGGAATTCATTCCATTTCCCCTCTCTCTGCCAACCAGGGTGGAGGACAGCCTCTTGGGAGAAGCCTACAATCTTACTTTCGGCTAGAATTTTAACTGTCCAACTTGACATCACATTGTAAGGTCCTCTGGACAAACCCCCACCAAATAAAATTAGTGTTCTCCTGCCATTCCTTCTCTGAAAGGTCCAGCCACCCCACCCCACCCCAAGCCTTTTCTTGGGTCCTAGCAGAAGGACTGGCAGCCAAAGTTAGGCAGTGGACCCTAAGCACTTCAGACCTCAGGTAACTGCTGAGGCCGCCCTCAAAATGATCCCAAAATGCAGATGTTTAAACTATGCCTTAGAAAGTGAGGCTGAAACTTTTTATCCTTACAAAAGCATGCGCGCGCACGCGCGCGAGCGTGTGTGTGTGTGTGTGTGTGTGTGTGTGTGTGTGTGTCAAACAAGAACAAGCCACACCAGTGAAAATGCCCGTGTTATGCCAATCAGATCTCAGACTCCTCTTGCTTTCATTTTCACTAATGCTGTTAATTTTTTATTACTTGTTCCTAGTTTGTCTTTAAAGGGGTAGGCATCGCCGTCTACTTAGAGCTCGCTATGTTTTGGAACATAGCCCCATCCTTAGACTAGGAGTTTCATCCTGTGGCTGCAGCCACGTGAGCCACGCCTGCAGCCGGCAAACACTAATGGTTTTTCTCCCTCCTCCTTCCCTTGCTCCTGTTGAAAGGCCGGGCACCTGGCCAGGGATATAGCAGAGACGCTGGCTGTGACATGCAGTAGAGGAAGGAGGCTGGTCCAGGACTGGGAGATGGGCAGCAGGCCAGCCCAGCCTGGGCCAGCACTGGCCTCCCTGGGCCAAGGCTCCCCAGCTTCTATTTGGTCGCAAGTAGATTTTCCCATCCTTGTGTCATGGCACCAGTTCCATGTGAGCTACTGTCGAGCCTCCAGGAGCAAGCAGGGGACCCACTGTTATTTATGGTGGAAGCTTGTAGTCAGGCGGACAGGGGCTGTGTGAAGAAGTAACTTGGTGCTGAAGTGGGTTGCATTTGGACAGACATAGGTGAGGAGGCCAGGCTACAGTACTGTTATTCACTTGAGTACTGTGACACCCTTTCCTGGTGTCCTGGGCTTTAGTTTCCCTATTTACCCAATGAGGTGGTAGGCTTTATTCTAACTGAGGCTTCAAGATAGGAGTGGGACATATAAGTCTCCATTGCTTTTCTGACTTTAGAGAGTCACATCCTATGGACAGAGCCTCTGCGTGCATGTGCTCTCACGTTTGTGTGTGTGTGTGTGTGTGTGTGTGTGTGTGTGTGTGTGTGTGCGAGTGCTACCTGCCTGTCTGGGACTGTGTCTGTCCACCTCTCCCTGCATCTATATCTGGTGCAGGAAGTGCCTTGCTTGCCTGACTTCTCTTATCCGCTGCTGGCATGGAATCAGGCACAGTAAGCACTGAGTTGGATCCTAGCAGGTAGGGTTCCTAAGGCTCTGCCCAGGCCCAGAGGGAACAAGGAGGATCATGAGTAGAGAAGTCTCTGTTGATAAGGGTCCTGGGCCAGAATGCTGTGGGTCCCACTCAGGCCTTTCTCTCTGGAGCACTGGGCCTCTCAGTGACATCACCAGGCTTCCACACTCATACCTGAGACCCAGGGTATGGGACTCACTCTGTTCATGGACAAAGCACACTGTCCTCTTTTGAATGGGGCTGTCCAGGAACCATTCAGATGGAGAGCTGTCCCCACGGTACCTGTGTTCCTGAGATCCCCAACAATCCGCTGCCTTCCCACGAATGGACAGCATCCCCAGAAAATGGAAGCCCTCCTTGAGGATCCAGCACTTTCTGAGTTGGGGAGGGGTCCCAAGTCCTTACTCCAGTCAGCACAGGGCCCTGCCTGAAGCCTTCCCAGCCAGCGCCTGTCCTGCCCCGCCGGGCCAGCAGGATTACTGACACATACTTTGAACGAGTCCTGGCAGGCGGGAGGCTCCCGCGCCGGCGGCCATGTGTTTGCCAGCCTCTCTGGGCGGCAGCGGCACGTTCTGCTGGTGAAGGAATGTGGAAGCACTAATGTATCAGACACCTCGAGGGTGTCACCTGGGGAGCCCTGGAGGGAGACCTAGGTAGAGGCAGAGGCCAGGTTCCTCTAGGTCTCAGAGCTGGAAGGTTGTCACATGGTGGGATGGGGGAAAGTATCAGAAATATTCAAACATGTCCCCGCGTCCACCATGCTTCAGTACAGCGCCTATTGTCCACTGGAAAGACTCTGTTCGGGCATCCACTCAACTCAACCCACTGGTTGGCTGCAAAGGGCAAAAGAGCAAGGCCAGGGGAGAGAAAGGAAGCTGTACTGACTGGGTCTGCTTGACTTTGATGATAGGTGTTAGAAGGGTGCTCTTTCCAAAGGGAGTGGTGTGCTCCTGGGTACAGGTGGCAAGGCCCACATAGCTAAGGCCTCTCTGGCCATGGGCCTGTGTCTTCTCTCTGAGCTTTAGTCCCAGAACTCTCTCTAAATGCAGCATGTGATCAACAGCTCACCACAGAGACAAGTTTCCTCCAGCTGCACACGGTGGAGTTGAGGGCTTTGTGAATTCTAAGGAGGGCTATGTGGCTCTTGTGTTGTTAACGGTCTCCTGGAAGTTTCAGCCTTCAGAATGGAAGGGAAGTGGCCAGCTCCCTTTCTCAGCCTTGGATTCTGCCACTCACCGAGTCCTTGCTAGCAAGACTGGTATGAGGACAAGCCCTCAGGAAGCCTTTTCACGCCCTGAACCTAGGTCAGCTTCCTGCCAGTTCTCTACATCCTCGGCTGCAGCCTCTGAGGCCAAGCAAAAGACAAAGCCTCCTTCTCCAGAGGGAGTTGGAGATCCAAATGGTCCTTCCTGAACCCTCTCAGCCCAATAGCCTAATTCTTCACCTTCCCAGAACAAAGGCAAATGCAGAAATCCCAAAGGCTGGGCCAGCAGTCCTCACATTCGAGAACTAGGGTATAGGTAGAGAAAGAGCTCTGCTGATGAGTGATTTCAGCCTGCTACACAGGCTCAGATGCCTACCAGACCAAGCAGAGAAGAACCGGACTTGTTGGTGCACTGTCATTAAGCTGCGGCAATACCCACCACCACCACCAACACCACACAGAGAGAGATGCACTTCTTCACAGAGAATTGACTGATCTTTTACAGTTAGGCTCTGGTCATGTATCAAAAAGCACTGATCATATTCTGATTCTCAGGGCCAAGGTGACAAATCTGAGTCCTGTTTCCTGAATCCTGAACCATACCAAAAGAAGATGTTGAGTTGCTAAGGGTCTGACCCTCCAGGCCAAAGGTTTTTTTAGTTTTAGTTTTGTTTTCCCCCCTGAGATAGGGTCTATGTGTATAGCCCTGGCTGACCTGGAACTCATTTTGTAGACCAGGCTGGCCTCAAACTCAGAGATCTGCCTGCCTCTGCCTCTGCCTCTGCCTCTGCCTCTGCCTCTGCCTCTGCCTCTGCCTCTGCCTCTGCCTCTGCCTCTGCCTCTGCCTCTGCCTCTGCCTCTGCCTCTGCCTCTGCCTCTGCCTCTGCCTCTGCCTCTGCCTCTGCCTCTGCCTCCACAAATGCTGGCTTTAAAAGCAGGCTGTGTGCCACCACTGCCTGGCCAGGTCAAAGGTTTGTACAAGGGACCAAATGTCTGTATATGTAGGGTTGTTACCAGGCCATTAATAATTGCCTAAAGTATACTCAGTGCTATTGACTCACTCTCTGCTCTCTGGCCACAAAGGAGTCTGGGAAACCACACACACACTATACATATATATATATACACACACACACACACATATACATATATATATACATACACACACATATATACATATACACACACACACACACACACATATATATATATATATACATATATATATGACATAGAAAGTCATTTTAAGGGGACATAAAGCTGGGTGGAAGAAAGACACCCAGCCTTGGAGACATCCCCACCCCACCCCACCCCCGCCCCATAACATTTGAAGGGTGTGAGCATCAAAATGTGGAAGAGTGGGTAAGTTGGTCTCTGGAAAGGGCTGACTTTGAATGTTCCTCTTGGGGTTAATGATGACAGTTTGAGTGATTGGCAGTTCTGAGGAAGCAACACCTAGCTCAATGCCCCAGGAGTTGCAGTACTAGTAGTAGTGGTGATTTACCGTAGGGTCCTGATTTCTTTTGCTTTGTGAGTTTTATGTTAGTTACTGACCAAGTGATGTGAGAGACTGGAAGAAGGGAGAAAGGGGAGGAGGGAGGGACCAGAAATATAGAGAACTGACAGAGGTGGGCAGGTGGACAGAGGTGGGCAGGTGAGGAAGGAGCCTGAAGATGAGGGGAGAGAGCAGGTTTTAAGGGCTAAACTGGGAGGAAGTCTCATAAATGACAGCTCTGGAGTGATATCTGCAGCTTCGTAGCAAGCCAGGAAATTCAGCTTGACTCTGCCTCAGTTTGCCTGTCTTTGCCTAGCTGTGCACTCGCATCTCTTCATTTGCTCTGTACAGCAGCATACCCACCTGTTCACCTTGGCAACCTGGAGATTCTACATGGACAGACGGACCATCCATCTCATCAGTAATCTCTCCATCTTATACCCATATGCCCCCTAGTCAGTCTCTCTCTCCCTCTTTCTCTTCCTCTCCTACCCTGTGTGTTCCACCAGGCTTTGTCCCCACTGTGAGGCAGACTGCTGGCATCCATCACCAGGTCACAAGAAGGTGGGAGGAAAGCTAAGAGCCCTAACTCCTTGGAGGCTGTCTGTGCCCAGCAGTGCACCCAGAGGGGGGAGGATCAGGGCTGCAGAGAAGAGTGAGAAGCCAGAGGCACCCATGTGCTGAGAAGAGGAACTAGAGTTGGTCTCTAAAGAAATGGGACTCGTTAAAGTGTCCCTGGGACACACACAGCACACAGCTTCAGAGATACCAGGGAGAACCCCACAGAGGAAACTGTTAGAAGCTCAGGAGGACTGCCTCTGTCTGCTCTGCAGTGTTTCCCATGCTCAGGAGCTGGTGGCCCAACAGGAATGTGTCCATATCAGAGGGACCCTGAGGAGGAAGGGAGAAAGGGAAGCAGGGACACAGACAGGAAATCCAAGTGGCAGTGAGGGCATGGGATGAGTGTAGGGCTGAGAACTGAGAAGACCGCAAGAAGTGGCCAGTGAGGGTGGGGACACAGCAGTGTAGCCTGTGGAGTAGATAGAGGGAGTTGTGAGTTTGAATAAAGTCAATTCCCTGCCACGAATTAGCTCAGTGACTGGGGAGAAGCAGAGAGATGCCACAAGACTGGCATCTCCAGACAGGACATAAGGAAGTGGGAGGGAGGAGGGGGGGTCCCAGGTGCATCTTAGAGTTCCTCTGATGGAGCCTACTTTCTTCTAGCCTCATGAACCACTCCTCTTCCCTTGGGCTCTTTCCAATCAGTTCTAACCCTGTGAGAAGAGAACCTGGCACTGGAGTGGGAAAGGGAAGAGAACCTTCTTCTGGGATGTGGTTTGGTCCACTTGCCTCCCAGAACAGGCACTCATGGAGGTCTTACTTTTGATGGTTCTGTGGTATCAGGACTGGCAATGGGGTTGAACACATCAACCATCCTTCAGAGTTGGTCCGGGGGAGGAGGTAGACCTTCACGGTTCCACCAGAAGCAGGGAAGCATCAACTTTCTCCCCAAGAAGACCCACACCATCTTCAAAAGCCTAATGACTCCAGATTTGAGATTTCCCGGTTTTGGTCCTGCAGGTGAGGAACTTCTCTACGGTTCACTTTCTCACTTTCATAGGAAAGGGGAGCTGGGGGCCAGAAAGGGGGGAGGGAGGCTCAGGCTGGGTGGGAGGTCAAGTAAAAGAATCAGCGTGCAGGCTGAGCGTGAATATAATAAATCTTAAGAAAAGGTCCCGGGTTTTGCCTCTGTATGAAGCTCACCAGTAGCCCACCCAGCAGAAGCCATGATGTTTCTCCATATTGGGGGCTATGGCTTATCTAGGCCCATAGTGTGGGGAAGAGAAAAGAGGAGACACTTGAAGGTTGGTAAGTAGAAATTGCAAAACAACCTTTATTAAAGAGCCAGCTACCACACTGTGTCAAGTGACTACAGCCACTGTAGTTTTAAGGGACCCTTCCTCTCCATTCTGCAGGGCGAGCCCCATCCAGCTGACACTTTTGAGTCTGCTGGGAACTGAGAGGGAATAGAGGGGGCAGGAGGGGAACTAGGTCTTGTCCCCAGGAAGCCAGCATCCCAGAGTGAGGGGGGCTGCGTCTCAGGAAGCAGAATTGTTAAGTGTGAGAATCCTACGGAGAACAAAGTGGAAGTAGGGGATGGGCGGAGAGGTGGCCCTTGTCACCCAACCCCATGAATACCAGGTGGACTTCCGTATCACTTTCTGGGGCCAAAGGGTTGCCCCGGTCCTTTGAGGGGAGGGGTGGGAAGGCTAAGGGCTGCACTTTTTCACACCCCTCCCCTCTCACCTGGAGAATGCTGGGTGCACCCGAGGGGGGGGTCTAACAGCCCAGGTGAAAAGGAGGCTATGCTTCTGTGGGCCTGGGCGGACCCGGTTAGTGACCCCCCACGACCTTAAGGACAAAAGTCCCAGGACGCGGGGTAACCAGGAGGCTGGCGACAAGGCCCTTCTTTATGGGAGTAGAGCGGGGGCGAAGGCGCTTCCTCTTGAGCCCAGGAATTCCGCGGCGGCGGGTTCTAATTAGAAGCCTGGCGCAGCAGCGGGCAGCCCGCGGGGCTCCCTCGGACGCGCTGCCCCTGGCTCCCCGCGGACGCCGGGACGCGCCTCAGTGCGTCCGCGCTCCTAGACGCGCCCGACGCAATCCTCACTCCCGGAGGCCACAGGGCTCCACAGGTGCCCCTTCGGGTCTTAAAAATCTCAAGGGAGCGGAGGCTCAGCTAGATCTCTGTGGAGCGCAGCCGCTGCCCAGCAGCCTCTCCAGCCCCTAGCGACTCCCAGTAGCCCACCCTCCATCCCTGCAGCGGAGCGGGCCCTGCATCCCCACCCCAGGCTTCTCAGCTCTTCTCCTAAAGCATCTCGAAGAGAAAAATGATTATCGGATTAGATGTACTTCGGCTCGCTGGGTCCCCCCTTCCCCTCGGCATAATTATTATAATTCCAGGCAAGCTGTCGGAGTGTTCCTGGGCGGGGGGGGGTGTGCGCATGTTTGTGGGAGGCTTCTGTCCAACTGAGTCTCCACCAGCGGCGCGCGCCGGTCCCTATCCGGTCTCAATCCTCTAGCTTGTGTTCGAGGAGAGATCTGCGCACTGATGGTGACCTTAAGTCTGCGCTCCATGAAGGGAGGGAGTGTCACACACCCCGAGGAAGGGACGCCCCAATTTCTCCTTCTCTCGGGTTGCGTGCGGAGGACTTAGGGCCTGAGAGTCAGGAACTTTCCCTTTGCTTAATCTCACTCCATCCCTAGGCTGAGAAGAGTCTTCTAGTGTGCCTTGTCTGGAGTGGAGGATGCTGTCCAGCCTCTCCAAGACCGAATCCCCAAGCCTCTCACTCCGGGAAACTCAAATCCCTTACTTTACCTACTGCTCATCCCTCCCGGCAGCAGCGTTTCTTGTCAGCTAGATTAAAGCTGTGGACGGCCGACCGACCCTTCCACCCCGACAGCTACGTAGAAGCTAGGCGACAGCGTTGGAGAAGCGCGCACGGCTCCCGGCTGGCCCCGGTGCGCCTTGCCGCAGGCTCTGAGCCACTCCCCGCCCGGTCTCGGACTGTCTTTACGTAACTGCGCTGCCCCGAGCTGTTCGGTCTTGTCTTGCCGACTTTGTTTTAAAGTGTGTGTGTGTGTGTGTGTGTGTGTGTGTGTGTGTGTGTGTGTGTGTGTGTGTGTGTGTGTGTAAGATAAGGTACCTAAGAAGAGTCTCTTCCTTGCGCTGCTTCTCTTTTACACTCCTTCCTCGACCATTGCCTAGGCATTAGTGTCATGTGCTGACCCGCTTTCTGCCATTCTTGTTCGACGCCAGGGACAGCATGGACTTTCACTGCCCTCCCTTCCCTCCTGCCAGGGGAATCAGTGTCCCCGGAAACTCCGCCACCCGCGTCCCAGCTGCGGCCCAAACAGGTCCAAGTGGCAGCCAAGGAAAACAACCCGCTCGCAGCCAGTGCGCGGAGCAACGGTGGGGGCCCTGCCCCAGGGGGGCGGTTGCCCTAGGGTGGCACTGGGGCCCGGGGCGAACGCAAGTAGACTCACTCACCACCAGATCGGGTAGCTGCCCAGAGCCTGCTTCAGGCTGCAGAGCACTAAGAGGTATCCGAGAGGAGCCATCGCCGGCTTGAGCGCGCAGCGGGGGGAGTCCACCCCGAGAGCGCGGACGCCTGGGCTGGCCCGGCCCTGGGAGGTGGCGCGGCTGCAGTGGCGCTGGGCCCTCTGTGGCAGCGGGGTGCGCGGGGTTCCCGGGTGTGCACCGGTACACGGGCTCCGAGGGCGGCGCTGCGCCAGGTGGGCCGGCGGCCGGGCGGCGGGCCGAGGCCCTGGGCGGCGCGGGGCGGCGGGGGCGGGGCAGCGCCGCGGGGGGCGCCCGCCGGGGCTGGGGCCGGGGCGGGGCGGGCAGGGGCGGGCGGGGCCCTGGGGGTTTGGAGCCTCGCGGCGCTGGCCCCTCCCGCGGCCGTGGGTGCGCGGGGTGAATGGGAGAGCTCCTGGCGCTGGGGTGCTGAAGGTGTGTGCAGAGTGCGGGGTGTGTCGGTGTTCGTAGAGGGGGTGCTGCGGCACTGCTGGTATGTGCTGGAATACAATGCGCGTTGGGATGCGCAGCGTGTTGGATGTGCCTAGGTGTGCATGGCGAGCTCTTGTGCACCGGTTAGTAGCCTTCCAGGACCGCACTGTGCCAGCTGAGAATTGCACTGCGTAGTCCTCGAGCTTGGGCTCCGTTCTTCCTGATCTCAACCTATGGGGGTCACAGGACCAGGCCCTGGATCTCAAGCTCCAAGCACCATGAGATCAGCGCAAGACATACATTCTCCCTCTAGCACTTTTTCTGTTCTGCCACATCCTGTCTCTTGCTCTTGGCAACTTTGAGGCTCCATCATCTTGTCTCTCAGGAATCAGTCTGTAGCCACACCCCCTCCCGGAGCAGGGAGCAATCGGACCCTGTACGCAGGTAGTTGTTAGGGAGTCCAAGTCCAAGAATCAATCCCTCTACTCTCTCCATAAACTCATGCATAGGAAGTGGCAGCCCCTGGGCTCGGGTTCTGGAACCACTGCTTTCAAGTCGGCAGTAGCCTACTTAGGGGAAAGAAATCTAACGATTTTGGCAAACATTATTTTGCTGATTGGGAAGGCAAAGTGAAATTTCCACATTGATTCCTCCTGAGTCCATTTGCAGAATTTTGTAGCCCAGAGAAAAGACCCTAGGGAGTTTTGTAATTTGAGGACAAGGTACAAGTTTGGATGTGCTCCAGCTTCTCCCTGGAGCACCTGAAGGCATGGCAGGTAAGAGACACCTCCCACCAGGGATTGGTCCTCAGTACCCGAGGCTGTAAAGGAAGCTCAGCAGGAATTCTTGTGGCATTTTGCATTGAAGAGAGAGCCACCATGTAAGAGCTACAAACGCAAGTTTCAGGCTCGTTCGTGGTGCCCTGTCCACTTCTAAAGCCGGTGGTCTTGAGTCATGATTCACCCTGTGGCTCAGTGGGAGCATAAAGTGGTCTCCGGTGTGCCGTGGGCTGTACAGGATTGCTTCTCAGAGAAAGAGATGCCCAGTTGTTTCTGTAAGCTCAGGACAGACTGACGAAATCAAGGCAGGCTGCTCCCTAGAGCCTGCCTCCTCCTGCCCAGTGTTTACCATTAGCAAAGGGAGCTCATGATATTGAGGATGCCACCCATGTGTTTATAGACCCTGGCTCCAGGAGTCACCTGGAGATGGTATCAAGAGACCCAAGTTTAGAGAGAGAACCATTCTTTTTTCTTATGCCCCACCATTAGGAGTCTGTGTAGTCTAAGTGTAGCCTTTGTTCGCCCTCCCTAGTCTGAGTCACTGCTAGACCTCTACTCTCAGAGGGAAGAACTCTGGAATGAGGCAGGGAGGGGAGGAGAGCTGGCTCATCGCTACTTTGGACTTTCCCTCTCTCTCAGTGAAAATCCCACCCAATTATCGAATTACTGGGGGAGCCTGGGCTATGGATGGGATGGGGGCCTGAGCCCAGCAGGCAGGCTTCCAGCACCTCCACCTCCCCAGTGCTGCAGTCCAGTGGTGGTGGAGGGGGATTAGGGCCCTGGTGAGCAGAGCTCCAGGGGCTGCAGGCTCTCCAGACACAAAGGAGAGTGCCATGCCCTCTCCTTTGTGGGTGCTGATAAGTACCCATCAGCTGGATACTTGTCCTTGATCTCCGTAGAACTTTTACAGATCCCATCAAATGAGGCATGTAGGTACTGTTGTCTCAGGCCACCCCTCCCATCAGGGCTTGCAGGTTGGGCTGTCTCGCTGGAGGTCTGGGATATCACACTGTGCCTTCAGGACAGTGGAGCAAACCAAGCCAGGGCAAGTGGGAGTTGCTGTTGGACTGGGGCATCCAGGACAGTTCAGGAAAAGGCTCTTCCTTGATTCCCTGCAGTTGTATTGGCCCCTGCTAGGCCAGCTAGAGGGAGAGGGAGGGCAGGGAGGAGGAGGGGGAGGACAGGGAGGACAGAGAGGAGAATGGGGAGGACAGGGAGGAGGGGAATCCAGAGTACCTTGGTTTCCCAGGTGGGAGGAGACATTTGAGGGATCACCAAGGACCCTGAGCCAGGCTTGCAACGAATTTGTAGACAACCGAGACAATATGGGAGGTCCTGCCCTCTTCTGAATCTCATCCCTGGGCAGCAGAATAGCAGCCTTCATGGACCCTGGGAGATGGCGTCTCATTTAGTGTGGACCATTGTCTCGGAGGGCTTTTCTACTACACTGGAACCTCATGGATTATCTCTCTTCTATCCTTCCATTTTTGTTTTTGTTTGTTGGGTTGGTTTTGATTTTTGAGACAGGGTTTCCCTGTGCATCCCTGCCTGGCTATCCTCGAACTTGACCTCACTCTGTAGACCAGACTGACCTCAAACTCAGAGATCCACCTGCTTCTGCCTCCTGAGTGCTGGGACTAGAGGCGTGCGCCACCACCGCCTGACCCTCCTTCTGCTTTTGTTTGTTTTGTTTTTATTCCTTGTCCCCTTGCTTTCCACTTCTCTTTCCCCTGTCCTTCCTTCCTACCTGCCTTCGTTTTCTCATCCTGGAGCTCACTACTTAACTCAGTCTGGCCTTGGTCTTGTCCTCCGCCGCCGCCTCTGTTTTATAGGAGTTGTGTGTCATCTCTCCCACCTGTTTCTCTCTTGCCCTCTAACTTGCAGCCTGGCTTTGGAGGACTGTGCAGTGCACAGCACACCTACATTTTGGCTCCTACTGGGAACACATGCATTGCCCGTGGACTCCTCCTTGTCTGGAGATCAGGTTGCTTCCAGGAGCGCCCTCTGCTGTCCCCTAAGGGCTGTCCCTTGTCAGTCAATGTGCCTCCAAACCGTGTCTATAGGGGGAGAGCATCTGCACCCTTGTCACAAGGGTAAGCACCTGGTGAATACGTGGTGGATGTGGTGGATGCCCACAGGTGAGACCAAGGCTCTTTAACCCCATGCCTTCTCTCAGCACATCTGAGACAGCTGAACTAGGATGGGGCAGAGACATGGGTGGGGCCTCTGAGCCAGTATTGCAAATGGTTTGTGGTGACTGAGAGTGTTTGAGGTTTCTCTGTGGAAACCACTTTGGAGCTGGAACTCAAGGAACTGTGGTTTTGATGAGAAAAGGCATCGCTATGTATGAGTGGTCCTGGAGGAAAGTCATTTTCGTCCCAAATAAGGGATCAGTGAGCAGCCAGGGTGCGATTCCATGGCAGAAGAGGCAGCCCTTTCCATCCCTACCCTGCAGCTTGTCAAGTGCTCGCTTCTTTCCTTCCAGGAACATCTCTGGCTGACCCTGTGGGGTCCTTCGCAGGACCTTTTCACAGAGGAATGGGTCCCTCTGAGCTCAAAGACTGAAAAATTGCAGTTTTCTCTGTATCCAGGTTAAAAGAAATACTTACTGGCTTTGGGTATGAATAAATTAGATCCAGAGCCGGGTGTGGTGGCACACGCCTTTAATCCCAGCACTCGGGAGGCAGAGGCAGGCGGATCTCTGAGTTCGAGGCCATCCTGGTCTACAAAGTGAGTTCCAGGACAGCCAGGGCTATACAGAGAAACCCTGTCTCAAAAAACCAAAAAAAGAAAAAAGAAAAAGAAATTATATCCAAACAATATTCAGAAATTACCTTTAAAAAATCCACGTAGATGGAATGACATGCATACTGACTCACATGCACACTAAATGTGTGTGTGTGTGTGTGTGTGTGTGTGTGTGTGTGTAGTACTGGAGACCAAACTCAGGGATTTGCATGCAAGCCATCTGACACAAAGCCACACCCACAGCCAACATATGCTTTTTTAATTTTATTACTTTAAAATTGTTTATGTATATGAATGTTTCCCTGAATGTATGTATGTATGGGTTTCACATTTGTGTCTGGTACCCAAGGAGGTTAGAAGTGGGTATCAGATTCCCTGGAACTGGAGTTACACATGGTTGTAAACCACCATGTGGGTGCTGAGAACAGAACCCATGCCCTATGCAAGAGCAGCAAGTGCTCTTAACCACTGAGTCATCTTTTGAACCTCTTTTTTTTTATGTGTATGGGAATTTTGTCTGTGTGTATATATGTATGTGTACCATGTGCATGCAGTATCTGTTGAAGCCAGAAAGAGAGTGTCAGATTCTCTGGAACTGGAGTTACAAACAGTTGTTAGCCACAATGTCAATAATGGGAATTGAACCTAGGTCCTTTGGAAGGGCAGCCAGTGCTTTTAATCTCTGAGCTATCTCTCTCTCTCTGTACCCACACCTTCTTGTTTTATTTATTTATTTATTTATTTATTTATTTATTTATTTATTTATTTATTTTTATTTTGGTCTTTTTGAGACAGGGTTTCTCTGTATCGCCCTGGCTGTCCTGGAACTCACTTTGTAGACCAGGCTGGCCTTGAACTCAGAAATCTGCCTACCTTTGCCTCCCGAGTGCTGGAATTAAAGGCATGCACCACCACGCCCGGCTTCTTGTTTTATTATTTTATGTGTATGGGTATTCTGTTTGTGTATATGTCTGTGCACCATATGAAGGATGCTGAAGGAAGCCAGAGGGTATCAGATCTCCTGGAACTGGAATTACAAATGGTTTCCAGGCGCCCTGTAAGTGCTGAGAACAGAGCCCAATCCTCAAGAAGCACTTCCATTGCTCTTAACCATGAGCATTTCTCCAGTCACACATGCTACTTTAAGTTCGTTTATTATTGTCCTTTGAGATAGGGTGTCTTTATGTAATTCTGGAACCTGTTGGGTAGACTGGATGGCCTCTAACTTGAAGATATCTGCCTATCTCTGCCTCCTGAATTCTAGGATTTAAGACATGTACCACTGAACCTGGCTAATTTCTTCAACACCTGTAGTTTCCCACAGACCAAAACCAGTATCTACAGACAGATATGTGCACCATCTTTGCTTTTAATGGTAGGAACAGCCTCCAAGCCCAGCCTCACAAGATCTGTGAGAGGCCTTTACAACCATCTGCACTAAAATGAAGCATACTTGTATCTAACAGTCTCCTCAGACAGCAGGGGACATTCTCCACCACACTTGGAGCTTTCTGGCGAGGTGCACCCTGGGATGCCTTGGCACACACTATTGAGAAAGACAACACAAATGTAAGCAAGTGGGACTGTGCCCTAGGTGGTTGTGTGGGGCTGACAGGAAGGAAAGAAGTGATTCAGCCACATCTGCTCCTGGGGCTGTCCTTGAAGAGTGAACTTCCTTGACCTTGACCTCTGGTCTCCTACTTGGTCCTACCCTCCTCCTTAGTCACTTAGCAGTTGTCTCTGTTAGACACAGCTGTCTGTGTAGATTGTTCCGTCCTGTTGATGGTGTGTTCCTTTCTTCATAGCCGGTGAGCTTCCTGCTCATCTGGGACTGCTTTTCCTCTTGCACCTTCATCCCACAACTGTGTTTCTCCCCCCACCCCCCGCCCCCCACAACTTCTCCAGAACCAACAACATTACCACATCCACAGCTGTGCCTCTGGCCATCATTGATATGGAGTGCCTTTGCAGGGCCTTTGCAAGCAAGGCTTCCAACTCAAGATGATCCAGCTCTGAGAGTCACCTCATTTTGCCTTCTGTGCAAGGATGCTTGTATGGTCTATGTTTAGTCTATATTCCATCCCAGCACGCATTGTGGTTGCTCCCAGCCTATGCAGGGCTTTATTCAGACTGGACCCTTGCTTTCTGTCTGGCCTTGTGCTGGGCAGGTCCAGCCCTAGCAGCTGGTCCATTTGTGGTTCTGTGTACACCCGCTGTCTGGATGTCTGCTTCCTCAACTGCACCCCTTGCTTCAGCATCTTGTCTTGCTGACTTTTCTTGGTCTGTATCTGTTATCAGATTGTTTATTTCTTACCTTGGGTCCACCCTCTTTCCTCCCTCCCTCTCTTCCTTCCTTGCCTGCTTCCTTCCTTCCATTCTTTCTTGTTATTTGAGATAGCAGCAAGGTCCTGTAACCAAGGTTCGTCTTGACGGAGCTCTGGATGACTTGATCCTGATGCCTTCGCATCTGCGTGCCTTATTTTCTTAGCTTATAGTAATGCTTATGGTCACCCCCTCCCTCAGCCTTTATCCAAAGTTTTACTTTCTGTGGTTTCAGTTCCCCACAGTCACCAAAAGTCCAGAAACTCTGTGGAGGGAAATTCCAGAAATACACAATTCATGAATTTTAAATGTCCCTACATTATGTGTAGGGTGGTGAAATCTGACTCTGTCTCATATAGAATGGGCATCATCCCGTTATTACCCCCAACATACCCACACTGTGGACTCTGCCCTCTCCTTAAGTCTCTGTTCTGAGAGCGACTGTGCCTCCATTTAAGTGACCCTCTCTTTACTCAAGAGCTCCAAAGAGTGGTGACCCTGGAATTCAAATATGTCTTAGAGAAGCTAGAAACTGTTTCCTTTAATTAAAATGGTAAAGGTCTGTAATAAAGAAAGAAAAACTGGAAGTATACTGGGCTTGTCAAGGGCTACATAAAACTGAGTTGTCTGTCCTCAGAGCTGAGAGGAAGGAAAGAATTCTGTCTATTCTGCGCTTGGTTGTTTAGCTCCTAGAATGCCCAGTTTATAAATTCAATGTCACCACAGGTATGTGAGGGGAAATTAATATATGTAGGACTTTGTGGTTGTTACTGGTTTCGTGCATTTGTGTGAGTTTTTTGTTTTTTCCTCCAGAAGTGTTGTGAGATGCCTTTGCTTGGACCTTCTGTGCAGATGTGTGGCATCATGGAGAGAGATGGGTGCAGGACCCCAGCCTCCGGCTTGCCTGTGGAGCCAGCATCACATCCCTTGTCGTGGATGGGATGAGCACACACTGGAGAACCAGTGGTGAGATCCGAGGACCCAAGCAGCTGGTTAGATAGAGCCCTGAACTCTGGAATCCTATGATTCTCAAACCAAAGGGGGCACCTCAGAATAATAAGAAAATGGAATTCGGAGATTTAGAAAGAAATCACAATGCCGAGGCTCTCTGGAGCCCTAGACTTGTGTCACCGCGGGTCAGAATCTATAGATTCATGTTTGGCGTTCTGATTCCCAGGCTTTTTAGCAGGAAGTTTAAGGCTTGAGACCATTTCAGCCTTTCTTAGTGACAGAGTTCTGCTTTTCAGTCAATACTGCCACCCTGTGGAGATGCTCAGGGCGGAGTAGCTTAGAAAGGACTCGGTGTTCCTTTGCAAGTGAAGCAGGATTCCTGTAGTTGTGGATTTTGTGGTGTCTCCTCTCAGAAATCTCCACAGTTCCATGGCCCAAGTCAGGCTTTGGCTTGTGTGGATGGTGCATCTCATGACAGTGGAGACTGTCACTCCTCCCTGCTGTGTGCCAAGCTCTGTGTGGACCAGGCAGGTTACTCCCCTTGGGAGATGGAGGTGTCACCATCCTTGACGTTTATGTCAGCGGACATTCCTGTCCTAACCTAGCTATGACTGTGCAAACAGAATGGAGCCAATCTGCTGAAGAGGCATCAGCAGGCTCATGCTCACCACAGCACCATTTACAGCGGCCAAGAAACAAAACCCAAGTGGCCGCCAACAGAGGGATGGATAAATGAAGCGTGGCTTGCTCTACTTTTATTTGTCGGCCATGAAAATGGGTGTCTCTTGTGATAGGAATTTATTTGATTAGAGGATGGGATACAGAGCAATTAAGCCAGGCACAGAAAGACAAACAGATGTTCTACTCCATATTGGAGAGCTAAAAATGTTTATCTTAAAGGGGAAGTATGTTTACAACCATGGGAAAAATCTCCCTTCCACTTGGGGTTCTTCTAGCCTCACCATTGATGGGCCAGGCCTGCCTGGGGAGGGGACAGAGGGATCACTGGAACCTGAGGGAGAGGTTTTCCCAGGCAGGTTGATTATGTAGACTCTTTCCCTAGGGAACAAGTGTGTGGGGTGAGGGGCAGACAGTGGAGAGGAAAAGTCACTGACCAATGGACTTATCCATGGATTACCATCTTTCTTGGTTGAGGGAGGCTAAGGTGTCATGACCTTACTCCTCCATTTTCAGCCTGTAGATGAATCATTCAAGGGCAGGGGAGAAAGCTGGATACACCTTTAGGATGTGAGCTCAGCTTTGAGACCTTTCTGTTTCCACAGCCTTGGAAGTTGGGGGCCCAGCTTGTTTTGCCCAGATCAAAAACTAAGTTGTGGACCTCACCTGGCCAAGATAAGCTTGGTTGGGGGCAGGTGTAAGCAACATCTGCAGGGGAAGTGTAGTCTCTTGCTGCAGTGGGGCAGGCACTTGGCTAACCCTGACTCTGTCATCAGGAATATTTCCAGCCCAGAGTTAAAACCAGGGAAAAGATAATGACATGGGGCCGGGGGAGACAAAAAAAAATTTCATATCTGCTGAAGGTAGAACAGCGCTGTGAGATAGAGACATCCAAAGCACCTTACCCTTAGTGCTTGCTGTTTGCATGTTACATCCCAGAAAAGCTCCACTCTGGTCTTCCCATGTAGCCCCTGCTCTACCCACTACAGTGTGGTCTGAACTTGAGCCCTTGGCACCTTCAGACGTTTCAATCCATCTCCTCACCCCGTCTCATTCCTCTGCAACTCTGCTTCTCATTGGGGTGGGTTATACCTCTCCTGCCTTCCCTTGCCTCTTGAACTAATTAGCTTGTCTTCCTATAGAGAATATCAAAGGTTTACTTAGAAGCAGTTTGGGAGGCTCAAAGTCTAGCGTTGGGCAACTAAGCTGGACTCTGGAGAGGGAAGCTGAAATTATGATGGGAACCCGAATAGGCAGGAGAGATCTGTTGGAAAGCAGGAAGCCAAAGAGAATGAGGGATTTAAAAAAACAAAAACAAACAAAAAACCAAAACAACAACAACAACAACAAAACAACAATGCACTTGGACGAGGACTGTAAGCAACTCTACCACTTTAAGTACCGGCGAACCAGTCACCTTCCACTTGATCTCACTTTTTTTTTTTTTTTCCCCTTGAAGTAAGGTCTCACTATACAGCCCTGCAGTCCTGGAACTCACTGTGTAGAGCAGGCTTGATTTGCCTTCTGGGTGCTGAATTAAAGGTTGTGCCACCAGGAAAGGCGAAACAACAGCATATCTTTGAGACAGGCTCTCATTCTGTAGCCCAGGCTGCCCTTGAATTGGCAATCCTCCGGCTCCAATCTCCTGAGAACTGTGATTATAAGAATGTTTCACCATACCCAGCTGATACTTATTGATTTCTCATTTAACGTCATTGTTGTTAGAAAAGGCACATGTTCTATGCTGGGATTTCAGGAGTTAACCCCCAAGCCTGCGTTAGATAGCCCTTCTTTCTTTTTTCATTTATTTTTATATTTTATATGGCTACGCACCACTTTTGTGCAGTGCCTGCAGAGGCCAGAAGAGGGCATTGGCTCTTCTAGTACTGGAGTTAAAGACAGTTGGGAGCTGCCATCCTATGAGCACAAACTGGGTTCTGTACAAGAGCAACAAGTGTTCCTTAACTGCTGAGCCAACTCTCCAGCTCTTGGGCATCATTTCTTAATGGTCTCCAATACCACTACCTAGAAGGCCAAGATCTCAACACATAAACCTGGGGGATATACTCACCCCAAATTCAATTCAGCTCTTCTCCCAAGGGCTTCAAAGACTCCTTCTGGACCTCCTCAGAGAAGACAAAATAACCAGAGAGAGCCTGAGAGAGACCAGGCAGCAAGGCATCTGCTGTGCAGGAAGGACCAAAGGTCTCATCCACACAAAAGCCAGGCAGTGCAGATTACTAATCCCATTGCTGGGGAGACACGGGAGACAGGGACGGGAGACAGGGACGGGCAGACCCTTAGGAGGAGGTACAGGGATGCATGGTTGAGCTGGAGAGTTAGTCAGCTGTAAAGAGTGCCTTTTGCATTTGTAAAGAGCACAGGGCTGGGTTCTTAGCACCCACCTGGCAGGTTACAAGCTGTCTGTAACTCCAGTTCCAGGGCATCTGATGCCCTCCTCTGTCCTCCAAGGACATCAAATACACATGCGTAAGCAAAACACTTATACATGTAAAATCAAAATAAATAATTTTTAAACAAAGATATCTTTATTTATATGAGTACACTGTAGCTGTCTTCAGACACACCAAAAGAGGGCATTGGATGCACATTACAGATGATTGTGAGCCACCATGTGGTTGTTGGGAATTGAACTCAGGACCTCTGGAAGAGCAGACGGTGCTCTTAACCACTGAGCCATCTCTCCAGCCCATAACATGAAAGAGAGAGACAGAGAGAGAGACCTGAGGGTGACCTTTGGCTTCATCTTCTACAACAGCCAAATGGCCAGATCAGCCCTAGCAATCAACAGATGTCTCTCTCTTTCCTTCAGACACGGAAGGTCAACTGTATGAAACAGTGGAAAGTTTAAAAACAAAACAAAACAAAACACAAAACAAAAACTATTGATAAATGTAGCAACATCTTTGAGGGCCAATGGGGCTTCAGGCTGGAAGAGCAGCCATGGAAGGTGTGTACACACTACTTAGGCAGAACCTGTAGTCAGAAACTCTCTGGATGGGGCTGGAGAGGTGCCTCCATGGTTAAGAGCACTGGCTGCTCTTCCAAGGGTCATGAGTTCAATTCCCAGCAACCACATGGTGGCTCACAACCATCTATAATGGGATTTGATTCCCTCTTTTGGTGTGTCAAAGACAGTGTGCTCATATACATAAAATAAATAAAAATCTTAAAATAGATGAAATTCTCTGGATGAAGCAGGGTAGGATGGTGCACAGCTGTCATCTCTGCACTTGAGCTGGAGGCAGGAGGAGGATCAGGAGTTCAAGGACAGCCCGGGATACTTAAGACCCTGCTTTTTAAAAGAAACAGAGAAAGAGAGCGGGTCCAGAGGGAGGTATGGGGATTCACTTCCCAGCATGCAACTCGGTGTCTAGTACTGCATAAGATGGCACAATACTCAACTAATCCCTGTATTTGTAAAGAGAGGCAGGAAGATCAAAAATTTAAGTTCCTTAACTATATAGTGAGGCCAAGGACAGGAAGGGAGGAGGAAAGGAGGGAGGGAGGAAGGAAAGGGAAAGGGGAAAAAGAAGAAAAGAAACAGATAGAAGGGCCTTTCCAGCCATTCTATAGTTCACCAAAGAGGGCAGAGCCAAGGGCTTTGAGGATGTGGTGAGGGGACCAGCAAGGATAGACGCCATGACGTCTGTGGGTGGGCTGGGGATCCACAGTGGAGATGCTATCAACACTGCTCTCACTATGTGTTCAGCTGGATGTGCTGGGCTTCAAAGCAAAGCTCACTCTTCCCTGGGATGCAGGAGGTAAGACTGAGAGTCCCTGCCTGGCAAAGCAAGCATTGAGGAACCCAGCGATGACATCCCCACTGTCGCAACAGAAGAACAGAAGGTCATTTTCTGCGCCCCAGCCAGTACCCACAGAAAAACAGGGCCTGGGAGTTGTATCTGGCGTCTGAATATTGTCTTGTAAAAACAATTTAATAAAAGTCTTGCACAAGGGGGCTGGTGAGATGGCTCAGTGGGTAAGAGCACCCGACTGCTCTTCTGAAGGTCCAAAGTTCAGGTCCCAGCAACCACATGGTGGCTCACAACCATCCATAATGAGATCTGACTCCCTCTTCTGGAGTGTCTGAAGACAGCTACAGTGTACTTACATATAATAAATAAATAAATAAATCTTAAAAAAAAAAGTCTTGCACAAAAGAAAAAAACAAACAACAAATTTCTCACACTCATCTCCCAGAGGGTGCATTGGTGTGGATTAATGTTTTTCTCACCATGTCTGCCTTCTGCCTGGCATCTGTCCCGAACCAGGTCTTGGGCTGGTGCTGCCCAGACTGTAGGCTATGCACATGCTGACTGGGATAGTAGCCAAGATGCTGGCTGGGGCAGTAGTCATTCTCTTACTGAGCGGCAGGGGGCAGCGTGGCTTTACAGTTTAGCTTCCCAGTCTTGGCTCCAGCATGGGCTCCTGAGTGTGTGTGTGTGTGTGTGTGTGTGTGTGTGTGTGTGTGTGTGTGTGTGTGTATGTGCGCGCGCGCGCATGCTCTCTCTCTCTCTCTCCTTCCCTCCCTCCCTCCTCTCCCTCCTTCATACACACACACACACACACACACACACACACACACACACATCACACATCACACCACACATTATCACAGCCATGAGCTCATTCTGTCCATGTCTGGCAATCTGGGTGGATTCATTTCTCCTCACACTCTGTCCAGCTTCATTTCAAATGACTCATGCATGGTTTTGCCTTTTCCCCCAGGGAGACCCCTGCCCAACCTTCTCAATTAGGTAGTGTTTCCTGATAAGTGGCCCCTTGCCCCACTCCTTCCAGACCACCCGAGACTGGTTCTCCCAGTGTCAAATGCCTAGTGAGTGTAAAGGACAGGACAGATGCCACCACCTTAACCTCTCCCTGCCCACTGTGGGTCCCGCTGTTCACTGTCTACTCAAATTATGCAGCCCCAGTCTTGGGAAATGGCAGCAGGGTGGTACTGGGTCCACAGACCCCTCTGTGAAATGGGGTGGACCTAAGACAGTATTGTCACCTGTCCCTCTCAAGCCTGTTGTATTCTCAGTGGACTGGCAGTGACATTTCAGGACCCTGAGAACCCATGTGAGTCCAGAACCTGGGCTCAGTGATCTCAAAAAGACGAGCTGCCCATTTCCTTTCCTCTCGTGGTCGTTCACTTTGGCAAAAGACCTAGAGGCAGGCTGAGAGAATATCAGTGTAAATTTTAGGCAACAAGCAGGGTCCTTTCTCAAGGGGACCTGATCTTCCCTTAATATGGGGGTTCTGGGCCTGCAAGTGGACTCAAGCCTAAAGATCCATCAAAGACTTGCGACTCAGCTTGGTTTTGATCTCTCAGCTTGGTTTTGATCTCTGGATTGTGAATACAGTGACATCTGGCTTCTTCCCTATAATTTGGATCGCCGCACAGGCCTAGGTAGTCACCAGGGGGGATGACAATGAGTCTTCTGGCCCCATAGCCCAAAATGGAACCAGAGGGCCACTTGGCCGTTAGCCAGAGAACATGGGAGGAGATTGGCCTGCCCTTCCCACACTCTGTAAAGCTGAGAGGGTGTGGATGGAGGAGGGGAGAGGGAGAGGAGGGTGAGGGTGTCCCTTCCTCGATTGCTGTGTGCCCTTGGGCACATGAGTTCTCCCAAACTCAGAGGGCTCAGTTTACTACCCAGTGCTTAATAGCTCTTCTTTTGGAATTTGCTTTCTATCTACTTAATGGCTCCTTTGGGCATTGCATATTGACCAGCCCCCCAAAAGCCCTCTGGTTTCATTTTGGGCTACAGGGCTTCCTGGACCTGCTAACTCTGGTCCTCTGTGCCCTCCTCCCCTGAGCTTTTCTCTCCTTTCTACCCATTTTCATCAGAGACACAAACACGTGTGGCAGAACCTCCATGGGGCAGAGGCCCTTTCCAACCCGATGCTAGGCTGACTGGTGACAGTTTGGGCAGATATAGTAGGACTGGCAGGCTGGTCCTCCTTTGGGACAGCGTAGCAGTGCCAAGCCCTGTATGAAGAAGCACCTCAAAGGTTTGTGTGGAAGAGAGAGGGGACACTTTGGCTTCCCTGTGCTTTGGAGCAAGATTGCTATATGGGTGAGCAACATGCAGGTGACAGGGTGCTGGGGCACTGTCTCCTGAAGTCCTGTTGAAGGTGGTACAGGTGGTATCTCCACCATCTATTGCCACCACCCCATCTATGGAAATAGAAGGCTGGGGAAGTCCTAAGACTTAGATATGGCATTACCTTGTGCAAGCATGAGCCCTGCCACCCACATGCCCTGGTCCCCTGGAGATGGGCCAGGGCTCTGAGTTTGACAGGACACTCAGAGATAGGCTACCCTTACTTCCGGAGCATTGCTGTGATCAGACCTACCCAAGACTAAAGAAAGCAGAACTGTCTCCAGCATCTAAAAGGTAGGTCATCCTCACTAGCAAGCACCCCATCTCCAAAGATGTACAAGGGCTGACTCCAGGCCTCTCTGTGCGTGGGCTGCCCAAGACTGCTGCCTCCTTCCTCTGCACTTGCTGGGTGGCCGAGGTGCCAGCTCCGCTCTCACCGAGTATGCATCGCCTGCAGTGCCTGGCGACACTCGTTTACAATCTCACACATCATTTTTCTTGGAAGCAATCTCGTGCCTTTAAATATGTCATCGCTCAGCGTCTCCCGTCTCCTGCTTCTTCCTAGGAGCGGGAGCCAGGCCTCCAGGTGGAAGTCTCCCTGATGCTGCTCCCCACCCCCCCAACACACACACCACCCCCATGCTGCCATGGCTGGAGCTGCCTTCTGGGTTCATTTTGATGCAGAAGCACCATTGGATGGCGATGTGGGGTGTAGGTGGGTTCCCAGCAATGGGGAGCGATACGAGTCCCCCTGACCGTGTAGTTAAATGGGCCTCTGATGGGGAAACCAAGGCTCGGAGAGGAAGTGATGGGCTCTCCCGACCCCTCACTCAGCCACACACCCACCACATATGGAAGCTTTTCAGTCAGGACAGGGTATATTCACTTGGGTGGTCCACACCCACAGGAGTAACCTGCTTGGCTCTGACCAGTGCGGAGGCTGATGTGATTTTTTTTTTTTCACTCATTTCCTCCTCTGCTTTCCTTTGGAGCCGTGACAGGTGGCTGAGCAGTTGCTGTGCACGGCTAGACAACTCAGCCTCCCAGAGGAGCTCAAAACCCTCAGACTTGGAGGTCTCCCATCCAGAATCAGCCCCTCTAAGTTGAGAAGGCGGTGGCTGGTAAGGAGGTTTGCCTTCCAGGGTGTGGAGCTTGCCCCTGTAAGCCCAGGTCAGGGAGGCACGCTAGTGTTGGAGGTCCCTGGGTTTTGTTAGCTTGGCTCTGGTGTGTGTGTGTGTGTGTGTGTCACTGTCTTGCACAGAAAGTGCGTCTCCAGCACGGAAGGTTGACACGCGGTGGGCATGTGTCAGGATCCAATCACTCGGTCCTATTCTCCAGCACTTTGAATGGTCCCTGAATAAGCCGCCCCTCCCCCAATGTCAGGGGACTCTTAAGCAGTCTATTGGGTGCCCTGGGCAATTGTGTTTCTCTGCGTGTTAGTTAAGGTTTGACTTATAGACAATTCAGTCCACGAAGATGAGTCACAGCTCTGGGCTTTCACACAGACCAGTCACCATCCTGGCCAGCGGTCCCCTTCATCTTCCACCCTGTTTGGGGTATGAGGTCCCTGAGTGTCAGTGATATCTGCAGCTAGTAGTCCAGAAGTCCCTGAGGACCATATTGTCCCATCCTCAGGTCCAAGTCGGCCACAGCACCGGCTCTGCAGAAATGCCTTTTTGGTCTCCCTTGGAGAGGTCGCCTTTCCATTCCTCCAGCTACAGCACCCCAACTTTCAGCAGTGGCTCCCTCTTGGCAACATTGGCCCGCGAGTGGATTCGCGTCCCCCCACGCTCCCGCTCTGTAATCCAGTGGCTAACGTCGCTCCCAAGCCACCCAGTCACTATCCCCTCAAGCACAGTCGTCCAAGTTTCTCGGCTCTTGGATGTCTTTCCCGGCGGCCAACACCCGGTCCCTAACTGTCAGGAGACACCCCGGAGCTCGCACTTGTGTCCTGGCTGCAGACACCTAGCCCCGGGGTCTAACCCTGCTCTGTCTCTCAGTCCCGCCCCATCGCTCCTTCTGGCTCCGTTACTCGACCGGGGTTCCCACCGCGCCACGTGCCCAGCCCTCCCCACAGCGCGCCCCAGGCCCGCCCCGCGAGCCGAGCAGCTCGGCGGCCGCGGCGGCGGCGGCGGGCGCGCAGCTCGGATTTCGGCCCGCCCCCGGCGCCGGCGTGACCCCTCCTCCGGGGCGCGGGCGGGCCGAGCCCAGCTGGCCGGCGCCCCGCCCCGCGGCCGCGGCTGCGGACGCTATAAGAGGGCGGCGGTCGCGGCGCGCCCTGCGCGGAGCCCGGAGCGCGATGGTCTGCCGCCGCGGCGCGGCAAGATGCTGGATGGGTCCCTTCTGGCGCGCTGGCTGGCCGCGGCCTTCGGGCTGACGCTGCTGCTCGCCGCGCTGCGCCCTTCGGCCGCCTACTTCGGGTAGGTGCCCGCGGCGGGCGGCCGCGCGAGGGCGGGCGAGGGCGGCGGGGCCGGACGGGGGCATCGAGCCCGGGGTAGCACTCGCCAGGTGCTCGGCGGGGTACACGGGTGGCTTGGAGTCGTTAGTTGGCAGCGAGCGCGCCTCTCGGTCCGCAGGTCGTTGCCCGCCGTGCGCCCTAGAGGTAGAGGGGCCGGTGTCCCCGACGGGCTTGCGCGGGGCCGCGGTCCACGGTGACTCCCGAGTCGCCGCCGCCGCCTTAGGCCGCGGTGTTCCTGCCAAAAGGCTGGAGCCTCCCTGGCCCCTGCCCACTACCCCCCTTCTCTCCTGGAAAAGTTAATTTAACAACAACAAAAAAACACGTACAAAATCCAGATGTTCCTTGCACTGAGCCCCAAAGGGGAGAAAAAAAACCCTCCAAGCTGGAGAAATTTATTTTTCTTGCGCTTTTTTCTGGCGCTCGCCCGAGCCTGGCCCCGACCTCGGCCCTCGGGAACACGTCTGGGAGACCTGACCCCGGGGGGTAAACGCCGCCGCTGTCCCGCGGGGTCGCCGCCCGCACTCGCCTGTCTATGCGTTAGCAGTTTTGCCGCGTTCTTGGGCGCGTCTCTTCACCTTTGGTTCCTTTCGTCCCTCCCTCTCTACTCGCTTTCCCAGGTTTGGGATGCCTGAACCCAGCGATCTTTAGAGGGACACCCACTGCACTTTGAGTTCTCCAAGGTCCTGGGTGGCACCACGCATGGCAGCGCCCCAGCTTTCTCTGCCCTCCCTGCTTATCACCCTTCTTTCCCCCTCTGGGAGACCTGGGTTAGCCCCTCGGGTCGCAACCCTGGTCCTGGGTGATCTGGACTGCGTCTTGGGCCGCCGCCCTTCGCCGGTCACCTGTTCCCTCGCCCCTGGCTTCAGTGGCCGCTCGCAGCGGTGTGGCCGGCAGAGGGCCCCGTTGGTCTAGGAATCTGGCACCCGCCAGGGCAGGGAGAGGCGGCTGGGCTGAGGAACCCTGCAGGTGTATCCTGTTCTCAAAGAAAATAAAATATTTTCATGGGAAATTTTCCCTTTGTGTTTTTCTTTCTCCTCCTTTCTCCTCCGTCTGTCCATTTCTTCTGGGTTGTCTTCCAGGGTCAGTTCCATGTCTCGGTTCCCAGGGTCTCCCCACCCTGGCTCCCCTGGTCCGACCCCTGGGCCTTGGCCTGGCACGCCCCTGCACGCCATCTGTGCAGCCCTAAGCCTCACCCGCGGGCAAGAGGGAGGGCTGAGGATGGCCGTCTGGCCACAGGTCCGCGGTGAGTCACAGCAGCCCATCAGCCAGCTGTGCCTTCCTCTCTTCTGGCCCAGTCAGGCATCTGACACGCCCTGGGCTTGCGTGAGCGGCCACTTTGCTCCTTCTGGGATCTCTGCTGCTGGCCTTGTGGCCCTGGGATTCAGAACCTACAGGTGATGGGGTTAGAATCCTGGTGGCTGTAATGCCTCCCATCCATCCCTCTCTCTCACCCTCGCTTAGCTGGCTTGATACTTTGCATCTTGGGAAAATTCTCTAGCTTGGCGCCTGAAGGGGTGTTGGAACTCCCGGTTCCGTGGCAGGGTTTAAGTACAGGTCAGCTGGCTCCCAAGCAGATACCGAAGACAATACTGATGTATTGCTATGGCTTGGGTCAGCCTCTACTTAGCTCTCTGTTGCAGAGGACCCATTAAGGAAAGCTGACCATGCCTTTGAGCGCTCCTCTCCTGCAGCTGCCCATTAGATCCACTGTCTGGGCTTGGCGGAAAGACCCCAAAGATGGGCAGAGTGGGTACCTGTTGAACCAAGAGTCAGAGGAGGCCTGGGAGGATAGGCTAGTTGATCTGGGTCTCTCTGGAATTGATTTCTGAGGAGTATGTATGTATGTATGTATGTATATGTTAGGGGCACAAGATGTATCCTGGGCTATTCTGTGTCCAGCGGTCCCACCCCTTCCCCAGCCAAGGGAGGAGATGAGTCTGGAAACCCTGAAAGGCCTGGCAGGGCTGGAGCTGGAGTGGGAGCCTGAGGGTGCGCCTGTGAAAATGTGGTGTGCTCAAGTGTCCCTTCCCAGCCCAACTGGAGAGGGAGTCGGGAGAAGGAGCTGGAATCTGGGGCTCTCCTCTCCCTTCCCCCTCTCCAAAGCTCTGCCTGGCACGGAGGCTCCCAGGCAGGAACACGGCTCCAGTTACAGCCCAGGAACCCAGAGAGGAGAGGCTGGCCCCGGGGAGGGTCACGTGGCTACAGGAGCCCTCCCCACCCCCTCCCAGAGCTGCAACCCAACCCTACAGCTTTGGCTGCCCTTCCCTTCCAGAGGCCTCTGGCCACCCTGCTGCTGGACCCCTCTAGGCTGGCCACCAGCCATGGGGAAGGGGCTCCGCTCTCTTCCCTTGGCTCCGCTTTTTCATCCCAGTCCCCTCTGCAGATCAGCAGGTGGCAATTCCATTAGTTTCTCTCAGAGCTGCTGCCTGCTCCATGCCTGTGTTCCTGGGGCCAGCCGGAGGTCACGTGTGGGTTGGGGGACAGAGACACAGAACCTCTGGAGGTTTCCCTCGACCCCTGCCCCTCCCTGGGAATTGGCGGGTGAGAGGATTGCTGTGAGCAACAGGCCTGTGACTCTGTTTCCCTGCTAGGTTGCAGAGGCCCCAGACTAAGTGGAGGTAAGGGGTCAAGAATTGTGAGCTAGCTCTCCAGCACTCTCCAGCAAGGGCCTTTGGGAGCTTGACGGGCTTTTACCTTGTTTTGTTTTTTAAACTAGGGAGGCACATTGTAAACCTTAAGACTGGCTTTCTTTCATTCCTAGGTTTTGGCCATATGCATCCAGTTTCTCCCAGGGAATGCCTGTGTGTCCCCTTCTGAAAGGCACCATAGACACTTGGGGCTACTATAGACTGGGCCTGAGTGGTATCAGAGCTTACCAAAGCCCTCTTTTTTTGTTATTGAATATAACTCCCATCCCGAGAAACTCCCCAGCTCCGCGGTTTGGGGGTATATTCACAAAACTGTCAGCCATCACCACTGTCTAATTCCAGAACATTTTCCTCACCCCAGAAACCTCATACCCACTCAGCAGTCTCTCCCAGCTCCCCTCCCTCCAGCCCCTGGCAACCACTAATCTTCCTGTCTCCATGGATTTTCCTATTCTGGACTCCTCGCAGAAATGGGACCATACGCTCGCTCTGTGGCCTTTTGTGTCTGGCTTCTTTCATTCCTTGTCATGTTTTTGGAGGCTCATCCGTGTTGTAGCGTGAATCAGGGTTTCACTCCTTTGTATGATCAAATTGATTACACAACAGCCTTTTTTATTTTTTAAAAACCCTGTTTGTCAGCTGATGGCTATTTGGGTCGTTTCCACCGTTTGGTTATTTCTAGTAATGTTGCTGGGAATGTCAGCACTCTTTTTTTCTTTCACATATCTGTGTTTTGGTTTTGGGATATTCACTGCAGGGAGGGGGGTCCTATCTAGACGTGGAATTGCTAGGTTCCCCCAGACAATTCTACTTTACACTTCTTGAGGAACTGCCAAGAGGTTTTCCCAAGTAGTTACAATATTTTATATCCCTCCTATAAATGTACAGGGGTCCAGTTTCCCCATGTCATTGCAGAGCACATTCTGGGTTTTGTCATTGTTGTTTTTACTTCTAGCCATCCTAGTGGGTGTGAAACATGTCTCCTTGTGGGTTTGATGACACTGATTGTCTCTTACACTCTGTTTGGTTGGTTTGTGTGTGTGTGTGTGTGTGTGTGTGTGTGTGTGTGTTTGCTTTGTTTTGCTGTTTTGTTTGAGACCGGGTCTCTTCATCATGTAGCCCTGGCTATCCTAGAGTTCACTATGTAAACCAAGTTGGCTTTCAACTCAGAGATCCGCCTGCCTCTGTCTCTGGAAAGCTGAGATGAAGGGGATTAAAGTCTGTGGCTTTTCAGGCTCCTTTGACCACTTGCAAGCCTCCTTTGGAGACCTGTCTGTTCAGGTCTTTTGCTCTTTTCAGAGTTGGGTTATTTGTGTTGTTGTTGTGTGAGGATTCTTTACATATTCTGGACCTCTCCTGGACAGAGAAGTTTTATTTCTTGACTGGAGCACAAATGGACTCTTTTATCCCTACATATAGAGGTGGTGGCAACCCTTAGGTGCCTTTCTTGTGCCTGTCCCAGCCTTGGTATAAGAGTGGTGGCGGTATCCTTTATTTATGAGAATGCTCTGTGGGGTTCAGGTGTGGGTATTCAAAAAATGAGAAGAGGAAGCTTCCCCACAGGTCAAAAGGTCAGGAGGCTGCCCCATTCTTCATTCTTATCCTGGAACCTGGATGGCAATACCTGTGGCCATTGGCCCAGGCCTGATGGCTGTTTGGACAAGGGGCATCCAGGTAGCTCCTAGAGGAGTCAGAGAAGCCTGGGAAGGGTTCCAGGCAGAAGGCTGGGTCCGAGAGCACAGACTCTCCAAGCTGTACAGAGCCTTACAGTATGTGTTGGGGTGGAGGAGAGGTTTCAAAAAAGTCGGGTCTGGGGCCAGCCATGAGCTAAGTGGGCAGAGGCTGGACAGTCTTGACTGGAAGGTCAGGTCTAGGTTAGGAGTCACAGCTGTAACTGGGGACTGCTGAGCTCACAACACCCCGGGGTGCTCACACGTCAGCTGAGTGTGGCACCCAGGTAGTGAGGCTTCGCGGAGCAGAAGTGGGAACAGACAGGCTTGCCTTGGTGGCCTCTGCCAAGGGGCTCTGTGGATAAGACCTTTTAGCAGAGGATTAGGGGAAACCAAGAGGTGGGTGAGGGGAGGAGAGCTCCCTGGGGCCTACAGAGATGGGGTCTGAATTCCTCTGCAGCTCCCTGAACAACTTACCTGAAGCAGCCAACTGCAGCTGGAGGGGCTTGGCTTCCCAGGTAGGCTGTGCAGCAGGCAGGCAGGTGTGGTATGGGTAGATCCACCCTCACTCTGAATTGGCAATCCCTTAGACCCTCAGCTCCAGCTACCCTTGAGTCTGCATCTATAAGTTCCTAGAATTGGGAGGGGGGTGCCTTGGATCCCAACACAGGCCAAGCCCAGCCCCCGCACCCTCCCCCCCCCCAGACTAGGATGCACAGTGTTCCTCATGCTGCCTGAAGGGAACAGGGAGTGGTGATCAGCAGGAGTGTGGTGGGATTTAAGGTGAGGCCAGCCTGGGCCACCTGGCCCCCCTCAGCTGTGTGAGCAGATGTCCTGCTCAGAGCCGACAGCCGTCTGGACGGACGGGGAGACAGCTGGCCTAATCTTGCTCCTGTCCTTGCCATACCCTGAGCTTCCTGCCTTTGTGGCTCTGGTGCCTGTAGGACCTGGTAGGTGCCAGGCAGCATCTAGGTGGCCTTAATGCACCAGGCACCTTCTGCCCGTGCCTTTGCCTCCCTGCCAACTCCCAGGTTTGGCCATCATGGGTAAGGTGTGCAGGTAATTTGTACCCTAGGAAAGAATGCACAAGGATAGATTCCTCCCGGGGAGGCCCTGAACCCCAGAGGGTGATGAGCTGATAAGGGTTCGTTGGAGGGGGGCAGTCAGGCCCGCCTGGCTCCTTGCTGGAAAGTTGACACCTGTTGACAGGCTTCTTGCACTTGCCCTCTGAGTCCAGCCTGCCGGGCACCCGCTGCCTTTGTGTATTGTACCGTGTGGCGGGTGCCCTGCTGGTGCCCGGCTGGCTGTAGCAGACTCTGGACAAGGCACAGTTGTCTCTGTAGTCAGGGAAGCCTCTGGCATGAACCTTGGATGCCTGTGGGTGAAGCCAGGCCCCCTGAAGCACATAAGCAGACTGTTTTGGGGGGAAGTTGGGGTGGAAGCAGCATTTGCTTGGTCTGCTGCCTGCTCTGTGAAATTCCCTTTACAGCCCAGATGTGTCCAGCTTTGTCTAATAACACTGTGGCATAAAGGAGGGTCACCTAAGACTCCTCTCTGAGCTGCACATTGTGCCCCCTAGTCGAATGCCTCTATCAGCCTACAGCCAAGTGGAGGACCCTCGGTTCCGCTCGGGGGGGGGGGGGGGCGTCTGTATTGCTCATTGATCTCATAATCTAACCTGGTCCACTGCTCTGACTAGAGCTGACTGGAGTCCTGACTTCACCTACTAGAGGCGGCTCAGAAGAGGTGTGGCTGCCTGCTCCAAGCTTGTGGCTCCCTGGCTAACATACACCCCACCTTCTGGCATGCCTGAGATTGTTATGAGGGAGGGGCCTGTGCATGCAGATGAACACTTCACGGGCGGCCAAGCAGTGTGAGCTCCCCCCCTCCTCCCACCACAGAGCGAATCTGTGAAAGTACACCTATGGCTAACTGCCCCCATGGCAGGTGTCTGGGGACAGATTCACCATACACACCGATCTGGGTGGTTCCAGACTGCCCTGCCCCCGTGACCCACAGGCCTGGCCCCTCTGGCAAGGTCCCTGCTGGCCCTACGCCCCTACCCACAGGAGGAAACCCAGCTGCCCAGCTGGCAGCCTCAGCACCTTGGGCCAGGCAGCCGGAGGAGGCGATGGAAAAGGCAAACCACAAGCTGCGTTTGTTTTTCATCGCAATACCTGAGGTCGGAGCAGCCAGGGGAAGTGGGCTGGAGGTCTGGCCCAGGGTGAGATGCTCGCTGGAAGCTTCTAGAGCCTGAGGACATTGGGACCATCTGCATCCTGGCAGATGGGGGATATGGAGATGGGAGCCCTCTAGTCATGAAGTCTTTCAAAGCCCCAACACACAGCTGAGCAGCTAGAGGTACAGTCCTCTAGGGAGGACTACTGTGTGGGGTCATGCTGGTGGCTGCAGAGGGTCCCATGGCTCTGCCTGCTTTCCAGTGTCAGGGGTCCATGGGTGGCCTTATGTGAAGACTGGTGCTGGACATGAGTGGCTGTGTTCCCATCATCTTCCCAGAGGGCCATGGCAGCACTGTGGCACCACTACAAGCTTGCCTGTGATGGATGGGGTCTGCTGGACAGCACCTTGGATCCTGGGGCGGAAGCTGGATGGTCCTCGTCTCTCCAGCAGTCCCCAGGAGCCTGGCTCCTCCAAGGCAGTGGGCAGTGAGGGAGGAAGGCTGGATGGCTGCCCATTTGCAGCCTTTGACCAGTGTCTCTGTGGAAAACATCCCTGGCTTTACCCCGGGCATGTTGCCACCCCCAGGGACATGGCGGTATCGGGGCCAGGAGCTGGACTGCAGGAGGACGGAGGGTTAATCTCAGTTCCGTCTCTCAGTCCTGGAATTTGTTTTGATTTTGTTTCACACAGAAATTAAATGCTGTCTGGCGGAGCCGAGGTTTCCTCGGCTGGGCGCTGTGGCTTCTGGAACTGCACCCTTGGCTCCCTCCACCCTGGCCCAGGGGAGAGCTGGTTCCCTGGCAGGGTGGCCCAGGGGGTGGCCTAGCTTGTTGGTGGGATGGAGGACTGTAAGATCAACTCCAGGGGCTTGCTGTTAGAAGGGCTGCCTTATCTGCCTGCCCTGTGTGTGTGAGTCGCTCGGGATGAAGGATTGGGGCACACTTCCATCTTAAGTTGTCCCCAGCTCTTAATTACCTGGCTGGTGCTCTAGGGACTTGGATCCCTAAGGAGTCACAGCTTCAGGTTGTCCAGGATGCAGGAGCAATCTCCAGCACTTATTTTTCCAATGGGCTGGAAGGGTGTCTGCTAGTCTCCTGCAGGTCAGTGGGGGGAGGTTCTTGGTAGACCACCTCTCAGCATCTTAGGGGGTCAGCGCTGACCACTCAGAGGATCAGTCTTGTGGTCCTCCCCGTGAGTCCTCTCCTGCTCCGTGGGGCTTTGCAGGTTGGGATGGCAGTTCTCTCACAGGTGGCCCACCATGCTACAAACTTTCTCCTTCTTTCCAGCTGGTCTTACATCTTCCTAAGTGGCTGCACCTTGAATGATGGAAAGGGCCTGAGAGCCAGCTTGGGATGCTTTGGTTACTGGTGATGTGTGGGTGTTCCCTGGAGACAATGTTGGGCTTCACGCCAAGGGAGCAAACTTAAGTCAGGCCTGCCCTTGGGCTGGGTTGGGGGCTGCTGTTGGATCCTGGTCTTACCTGGCTTCTAAACTATATACTCTTAGCCATGTCACCTTAGCTCTGTTCTCTAGAGTCCTGCCTATGTGTGGAGTAAAACCACCCACCAATCCATCAGAATGAGAACACCTGTCAGCCCAAGTACCCCAATTCCAGTAACGGGGTCCTATGTCCTCCTTTTGAAAACATTTGAAGTCAGATTTGTGTGTATGTACATGTACAGACATGTGTCTGTGTGAATGCATTTGTTCTGCATGTGTCTTGGTGTTAGTGTGAATGCACCTGTGTGCATGTTTCTGTGGCCTGTGTACATGGGTGTGTATGCACATTACATATGCATGTGAATGGCGAACTCTGAGGCTATCAAAGGCCAGTAAGGTGAAGCCCATACAGATAGACCCATAGAGGTAGCAAGGAGACAGGTTGACTTGGAGCCTCCCACAGGAGAAAGGACAGCAGAGGTCAGGGCCTGCTACAGCAGGGAACACTCAGCTGAGACTTCTCCACAACCATTAGAGCCCTAGAGCTTGCAGGACACCAGATGGTGGCCTGAGTCTCCATCACAGTCCAGGGTCCAGCCTTGCTTGGACTATACTTATACTGGATTTTGGACTATTATGGCCACAGTAGCCTGATGATCCCACATGGGGACAATTTCTGTGGGTTGCATCAGGGGGCTGCTGTTGGACCCTGGTCTGTACAGGTGACTACACACTAGCGTGTATGTAAGCAGCAATAATTTATTCTTTGTCAATTCTGGAGACTCAAAGTCTGAATTCAATGTGTTGGGTCTTGCTGAAGTCTCCCCTGCAGGTCCTTCCTGTCTCCTTCAACTCCTGAGACCCTCGATGTTTCCTTTTGTATGGAGTGTCTGTGTTCTCGTACATACATGGATGTATGTATGCATGTGAATATGCATGTCGAGGCCAGATGTCAACACCAAACATCTTCTTCTATTGCTCTTCACATAATGTTTTGAGTCTCTTGCTGAACCTGAAGCTCACCGGTTCAGCTAGACTGGCTGTCCATTAAAACCCAGGGCTCTACCTATTTATTTCTGTCTCACCCCCTCAGCACTGGGACTGCAGATGTACACCACCATGCCAGGACTTTCTGTGGGGCTGGAGATCCGAAGTTAGGTCCTCATGCTTACACAATAAGCCTTTGACCCACTGAGCCATTTCTCCAGCCTCTCCTCAAATCCTTTCTTACGAGGATACCCTCTGCTGGCTTTAGGAGCCTGGACTTAAGGACTCTGACCTTCATGATACCTGCAATGATTCTAAATGACTCCTTGAGGCTCTGGACAGATGTCCAACTTGTGAGGTCACCATTTACCATTAACCCACCTCCATATTTTATACCTTATTTCAACTTGTTCATGTCAAAGACAGCAACCGGCACACAGTCAGGGGCAACCAGGCATGCATGGAAAAGCAGCCACAGACACAGCAGGCTCAGCAGCCACAGACACACCAGGTTCTAGAGCACCACAGCGCTCGATGCACTTAAAATAGGGGGCAGGGGGATTCCGATGAAATAGAATAGGAATCTCTGTACAGAGAGAACCCACAAAAAAACTGACCCAGCAGTTTGGAAACACCGAGCAACCAGGGGGGGAAGAGGGCCAGTGACAGATGGATTGAGAAGCAGATTCAAAACAGCTGAAGAGAATTAGCACAGTGGGAGCGGGTCAGAAGAAATTACCCAGAGCTGGTGGAGAGGCAGACAGATGTGGGACAGGGGAGCTGCCTCCCTACTGGGAAGGTCCAGAGAAGGGGAGGGAGCCGGACAGGGCTGATGCTCCAAAGGGCAACTACTTTCCAAAATAAAACTATGTAGAAGATTCAAGAAACAGTGAATGGATACAACTCAGACAGAGAATGAGTGATTTTCATAGGAATGTATTCATGGCTCATCTGTGAATACTGAAGACAGTTGTGAGAGGAGCCAGAGAGAATAGGACCCAGATGACATGATGTTCCTGAGAGCCAAGGGGCTGACACTCACTTTGGCAGCAGAGCCACCCATCCCTAGAAGTACAAAGAGAATGGCCTCTGAGGAGTGACAGGTGAGACAGTGCGACTGTAACAAAATGTTTCCTTTGCCCTGAACTGGACCTAAAGTACATAATAGCATATCATTGGTGGCACAAGTGTGAACAGGTAACCTACACTAGCATGGGGCTTGGGTGAGTGACAACCTCCGGTCAAGGAGAGCTGAAAGTAAGGTGGGTATTAACTACTAAAGTGTGAACGAGCAGAGGGGAAATGGGGGGAAATTCCTAAAATGAAACAAACAAACAAAGGTTTCAAATGGACAGGTGTAGATGAACAAGGGCAGCAAACCAAGACCCTTACCGGATCAGGACTTCATGATAAAGCTGAGCCGAGGGAGAGTGGTCCTGTGCAGTGTGATGAGGGCTCCTGGTGAGACAGCCGCCAAAACATGAGGATGAGGGGGCTGAGAGTGTGAGAGAAAAACGCACCAACGTGGGCACAGATGGTGGGGGACCCTCAGGAGACTGTGGGGATCTCAGGAGTCAGCGGGGTATCTCAGAAGACAGTGGGGGGCCTCAGGAGACAGCGGGGGACCTCAGCAGACAGTGGGGGGCCTCAGGAGACAGTGGAGGACCTCAGGAGACAGGACTGGATTTTACCTGAGTTCAGCCTTGTGATAAGGTTGGAAATCAGATTCTGTGTGAGACCAGAGACTGACTAGGGCTCTATGTAGTTTTCTGAAGTAATAATGGGCTTTGTAGGATGAGCTCAGGCTATGACTTGGGACCTGCTTTGATTTCCTCAGAGTCTGTATGGCGATCCTCAGAGTCTGTATGGCGATCCTCAGAGTCTGTATGGCGAGCTAAAGCAGAGACTCGGACTCTGTGCTCGGACTTTCTGGGGCTGTGATTCCGGCTCTGTGTTGGTCTGTGGTTCGAGGCCCTGGCTTGGGCACTGTTAGATTTCAGTGTTATGACTTGTTTCATGAGGCTACGCCTGGAGCGCTCTATGATCTTGTGAGGTTGTGATTCAGGCTTTGTATCAGTGACTTGGGCTCCTTGTGGCTTTCTGGGGCTGGGGCTGGAGCTGCAGGTTGGCAGTGACAGGAGCAATGACAGTTGCATAATTTTGAGGTTCAGAAGCACTGAGCAGCATGCCATCAGCAGGAATGAAAGTTTTTAAAGCCGAATACAAAGATGGTCCCAGGAAGACAATTGACAGAGACAGTGTCATTTACCTAAGGCCAGTGTGCTACAGAGGTGGCCGCTCACCTTGATAAAGGGCCAGAAAAACTCAGACACCCAGCCTGAGGATGTAAAGTAGGGCGGGCTCCCTTGGAGAACATCCTGACAGTTCCTGGAAGGTCCCTGGCCCAACAATTCCATCCCAAGGACACACCCAAAACAGGTCCACATGATCTCTGAAGAGCAGAAACAATCCACTTGCCCATCCATCAATGAATAACCAAGCAAGATGTCCTTCCACACAAGGGAATGTTTCCAACTAAAGAAAACAGCTCATTATTCTTTAGCATGGAAGAGCCAAGAGTGTGACTTAGTGAAATGAACCAGGCACAAAGGGCTGCTGTCGCCTGGCTCCATTCAAATGAAATACTCAGACAGAGTAAGTGGCTCAATTGGTCAAGGGCATGCTATGCAAGCACAGGGGCCCGGATCCCCTAGGACCCATGTCAAAAGACAGGTGTGATATATATGTGCCACCCTAGGGTTGGGGATGCAGAGACTAGAAGATCTCTAAGGCTTCCTAGCCAGGCAGCCTACCCTCATTGGCAAGCTCTCAATTCAGCAAAAGGCTCGGTCTGAAAACATAAGGAGGAGGGCTGGCAAGATGGCTTATCAGGTAAGGGTGCTTGCTGCCCAACTTGGTGGCCTGAGTTTGATCCCTAAGACCCACCTAGTGAGGAGAAAACAAGTTGATTTCTACAAGCCACAGATATGCACCATGGCACATAAATATCCCACACACACATTTAAAATTTTGCTTATTTTTAATGTGTGTTAGTGTTTTGTCTGCATGTATATATGTGTACCACATACATAAAGCTCCCATGGAGGCCAGAAGAGGATGGCAAATCCCATGAAACTGGAGTTAACAGACAGTTGTGAGCTGCCATGATCACTGCTGAGAGTCAGTTCCCTGGCCCAGCAGTTCTGTCCCAGGGACACACCCACAGGAACCAAAACAGGTCCTGGGTTATGTATAAAAACAGTAAGTGCTTTTAACAACTGGGTCATCTCTCCAGCCACTACATAAATATGGATTTTTTTTTCTTTTTTCAAAAACTACGGTGGAGAGAACTTACGGAAAGTACAGTGTTGACCCTTGGCCTCCATCCATGGGCAGTTTTTGTACATGAACCTGCACACATATGTACACACACACACACACACACACACACACACACACACACACATTTGCATATGAAATAATACCCTGAGTTGATAGATAAATCTATCTAGCCAGAAAGCAAAGTGGTTTGTTACTGTAAGTTGTCAGCGGTAAGGTGGGGAAGGGGGTTGTTTGTTTTTGTCTTTTGGATGGTTTGGTTGGTATTTTATTGTTTTTTTTTTTTTTTTTTTTTTTTTTTTTTTTTTTTTTGAGCCAGGGTTCTTTGTAGCCCTGTCTGTCCTGGAACTAGATCTATAAACCAGGCTAATCTTAAATTCAGAGATCTTCCTGCCTCCATCTCCTGAATGCTGGAATTAAAGGTGTACAGCACTATATCCAGCTGTGGGGCAAGTCCTAAATTTGATGCTGATGATTGATATATCTGTGAATAATACATCAATAGTCTTTAAATGTTGGGTTTTTATGATAGGTGATTTATTTCCCAGTAAGAGAACTGGAAGTGACAAGAGGTGGCAGAGTTGAGTGGAGCTGTTCCAAAGGGTTGGTTCCTGATGATCTTAAATTCTTCCATCTGATGTTAGCTCTTCAGGGAAGATCAGCAGAAGGTTCTCTGAGAACCAAGACTCAACTGGCAGAGAAAGGCACACAGGTGAAAGCCCCAGAGTCTAGCCAGAGGTAGCCTCACTAAAGTATGCTCTCTAAGCTTTGCTCAAAATCACAACAGAGGTTTTGTCAAAGCTGGATGTTTCCAAGCCTCCCTTTACAGATAAAGGGGGATGCTCACTCTCCCAGAGAGGCAAGCAACATTTGATTATGTGTGGCTTCCATGTATAAGCCTGAAGGAAACTCAGAGAGAGATGTCGCACCCTGTCCAGTGTGTCTGGATCTCACCATGAATGGTGTGATGTCAAGATGTTTAAGAGTGACAGAGATGCCCACTCAGCCTCATACATACTGGGAAGGTGCTTGCTGCCCCTGGCTTCCCTCATGATGTAGTTCAAAGTCTGGGCAAATGTGTGGACACTGGTCCCAGCCCTTGCCTCTCTGTTCTCTATTGTCTTTGGGGGGGCCATCCTTGTGCCAAGCTGGCTACATCTGAATGACAAACTTGTGATGTTGACTTGATTGTCTTGCCGTCAGCTATTAGGGGGCATGGCTGTGTGTTTACACCGGCTGCTAAAACAGCCAAGTTAGCCAAAGACCACAGTGATGTGGGCTGGGGCGGCTGGGGTGGTTGAGTGTGGGATAGAGTCAGCTGAGACCATATCACTGTGCTGAGGGCTCTCACTGCTCTATGGAAGCAAAGAGGAGAAACAACATGAAGGTGGAAAAGGCATTCTGACAGTTAGTGAGAGCATAAAGTAGGCCATTCCTCAGGAAATTAAAAATAGAACTAGCTATGTGTCTCCAGGTGTATCAAAGGTGACCTCAGTATATCCCAGAGCCTGCATCATTCCACCTGCTGTATGAGGGTGGGCACTGTCAAGCTCTCTGCTCTGAGCTGGCATCACTGGCTATGCACAGCCTGCTCCCAGGATTATTAGGGTCACCTTGCAGAAGATTGGCCTCTTGAGCTTCCTCCTCCAGTTTCATTGAGATTTTGTATCTTTTTACCAGCCACCTCCAGGATACCTGGTAACCTCTGTCCACTACTTCTGAGTTGAGCTGTCTCACCATGCTCTTATGGGTGTGCTTGTCTTTCTGTGCCCAACTCACTTCACTTAGAATAATGGTCTTCAGTTCCTCATGAATTACCTACCATAAAGGACATAGTCTCCTCCATGACGTGGGTGCACCTTGCTTTCATTATCTACATAGAAGTTGCTGGACACCAAGAATGCTTCCATTTCTCTGTTCTTGTGACAGTGCCGAACACAGAGATGCAGGGGTCTCTGACATAGTGACTTCATTTCTTCCAGAGTCATGCCCAGCAGTAGGGTAGCTGGAGTGGTGGTTTGAATGAGAATGGGCTCATATGTCCGAATACTCAGTCCCCAATTGGAAGAACTGTTTGGGAAGGATTAGGAGGCGTGGCCTTGTTGGAGGAGGTGTGTCACTGGGGGTGGATTTTAGGGTTTCAAAACTTCATGTCCTTTCTAGTTAGCTCTCTGCCTTGTTTCATGGTTGTATCTCAAGATGAAAGCTCTCAGCTACTGCTCCAACACCATGCCTGCCTGCCTGCCTGCCTGCTGCTATGCTCCCTGCCATGGTGATCACGGAGTCACTCTCTGGAACTGTGAGCCCCCAATAAACTCTTCTATAAATTGCCTCGATCATGGTATCTTATAAGAAGAAGAAAATGACTAAGTCAGTGGATCACGATAGTTCTGATTTTGTTTTTGTTTTAGGAACCTTCCTTTCACAATGGCCATACTTATGTCTATCACTTCCAGTGGTGACCAGAGCTCCCGATGCTGTGGGGAGGTGATATCCAATTGAGGTTTTGATTGGCGTTTCCCTGATGATGAGGGGCAAGGATTGTTTTCCTTGTGTGCATGTCTGTTTTAGAGTCATCGCTCTAGGTTCCTTGGTTAGTTTTGTTTGATTGATTGATTTTTATTTTATGTGTACTGGTATTTTGCCTGCAAGTATGTGCCCACAGAGGCCAGAAGAGAGCACTGTACCCCTTGAGATGAGCTGCAGACTACTGTGAGCTGCCATGTGAGTGCTGGGAATTGAACCTAGGTCCTCTGGAAGACCAGAGTGCTTTAATCACTGAGCCTGCCCAATGCCTGGTTTTCAAGCGGTTATTTCTGGTTGCTGAATTAGATGCTAGCTCCTGCTCGGAGTGTTTCTTCTTCCTCTGCAGTGTCTCTTCCCTGTTGACTGCTTCCTCGCACTGTAGACACATCTAATTTACCTTGTTTTCTGTCTTCCATTCAGTGTGCTTTTAGGGTCATGTTAAAAACACAACAAGCAAAACTACCAAGTTCAGTGCCGCCCCCCCCGATATTTTAGTAGTTTTAGGACTAATATTTAGGTGACTGTAATGTACTTTTGGTTTGCTGCTACTGTACTGCTTTTAGATTTATTTTATTTTTTATGTATTTTGTCTGCACATATGTATGTGTACCAAACATGTGTCTGGTGCCCATGGAGGTCAGAAGAAGGTGTCAGGTCCCCTGCAATTATGGACGCTTGTGAGCCACCATGTGCAGTCTGGGAATTGAATTTCAGTCCTCTGCAAGAGCCACAAGTGTTCTAAGCCATTGAACTATTATCTCTTTTAAGACAGTTCTCATGTTTCTTGGACTGTCCTCAGTCTTAAGATGTAGCCAAGTGTGAGCTTGAGTTCCCATCCTCCTGCCTCTACCTCCCAAGTGCAGGAATTACAGGTGCGTGCCATCATGCCTGGTTTATAGAACTAAGGTTTTGTGCATGACAAGCAGACAGGAGAGCTGCTTGACATGACAAGAGTGCTGTCAGCTGATCTGCATCTCCAACCTGTTAAACCACCATAATATTGGTGTGTGTGTATGTGTGTGTTTGTACACACGTGTGTGTGCCTGAGTGCCTGCCTGCCTGTTTGTCTGTCTGTCTGTGTATGATGAGGGGCCTGTGTATAGATAGATTGATATGTGATTGAGTTGCCCAGAAGATCATGTAGAGTTGCATGAGGCCTGGAAAGATGTGTGTGCCCAGCTGGGTGGCTGTACTGAGCTGTGCAGCTGGCTCTGTCTGCCATGTCAGGCCAGACACCACCAGGGCTGGGCGGCAGCTGCATTGAGCCTGGCAGCAGGTGCTCTGTGTGTGGCAGGCAGCTGGTCCGGTGGACAAGGCTTATGCCATGCCAGGACAGGATACAGGGGATGCTGTCTGGGCTGCAGGGCCACAACCTCTGGGTGGAGTCATAGAGACCGGCACTTGCCTTGTGTCTGTGGAGAAGCCATCTCTGCCCAGGGATGTACACACAGCTGTGTGGAAAAGAATGTGTTTCCCCTCCCCAGGTGGCCTGTCCCGGGTGTTTCCCTCTGTCTTCAAGCCTGTCTGCAGGCTTCTGGGCATGCCATCTGTGGGGTGTTGTGTGGGCTTTATGTTGGCACAGGGCACAGTGGGTCAGGCACATCCAGCCATTTCTTACTTCTTTCTCAAACACTCACTAGCACTGCATTCTGCCATCACCTGTGAGGACCATGTGGCACAGTTGCCCCTTGACTTATGGTTATGATATGAAAAACCTGTGACCTATCACAAGCCATAATGCACAGAGCATGCAGCTCAGACCAGCCCACTGCATACACTCAGAAGCCTGGCTTCCTGGGGCAGAATCAACACCAAGCCTGTTTCATCATAAGCTAAGTGCCTATGTCACTTCTGAGCATCTCCGAGGATCCTGGGGCCAGCTGCAAAGAACTTCATGCCAACACAGGAAAGGGCAGAAAGCAGGTTCACAGGGCGTCTCTCCTGGATTCTTGTCACTTAGGTGTTGTCATAAAGTCAAACGCTTGTAAAGGGGGGACCTTGCCTTAGGGCTACTGTTGCTGTGGTGGAACAACATGTCCAAAGCTACTTGGAGAAGAGAGGGTTGATTAGGCCTCTGCTTCCTCCTCACTGTTCACTGAGAAGTCAGGGCAGGAACTCAAACAGGGAAGGCAGCTTGAGGCAGGAGCTGATGCAGAGGTGGTGGAGCTGTGCAGCTTCCTGGCTCGCCCCTCATGACTTACTCAGGTCCACCAGCCCAGGGGTGGCCCTACCCACAGTGGGCTGGGCCTTCCCACATGAATCACTAAGAAAATGTCCTACAGACTTGCCTGTAGCTGATTTTCTGGGGGCATTTTCTCAGTTGGGGCTCCCTCCTCTCTAGTGATCCTACCCTGTGTCAGGTTGACTTAAGACTAGCACAAACCTGTGCCTCGAACTTTTCTCTTCACCTTCTTTCTTCTTCTCCCCTCTTCCCCTCCTCTCTTTTTTTTCTGACTGATTCTTGCTCTTTGGCCTAGGATGGCACAGATCTCATAATTCTCTTTCCTCAGTCTCCCAGGTGGCCAAGATGACAGCCCTGTGCCACTGCATGTGGGCTTTCTTTTCGGTGAAGATGAACAGCTGGGTTGTTTGTTTTGTTTTGTTTGAGACAGGGTTTCTCTGTGTAGTCCTAGCTGTCCTGGAACTCGTTCTGTAGATCAGGCTGGCATTGAACTCACAAAGATGCCACTGCCTCCCCAGTGCTTTATTTTCTTTATCTTTTAAACACACACACACATGCACACACACACACACACACACCCTGAGCATACTAAGGGGCACAATCCATGATGTTTTTATGTGTGTGTGTGTTGTCTAGTTTTGAGGTTAGAGTAAATTAATGCATTGTTTTCTAAAACACCCCAGGTCTTCAATGTTGAAATCTTCCTAACTTTTGGGGATACATAGTATAGTACTATCATTTATTGTGTTAGTGACTTTTGCATCCCAGTGACTAAAACACCCGACAGAGACAGCTGAAAGGAGGATGTGTCCAGGCTCATTGCTTCAGAGGGTTTCCGTCCATGCTGGGGGTGAGGCAGTGTGCCGGGGGCTGTTTACATCACTCTAGGCCTGGGAGCCAAGAATGTGACAAGAACCAAGGGCTGAGCATAACCATCTAAGGCCACCCCCATAGCCTACATCTACTAGCCATGCCACACTTCCTGAAGCTTCTGAAGGCCCCCCACATATTGCCACGAGCTGGAGACCAAATGCTTAAAGCATGAGCTGAGGGCGGGTGCATCACACTTGAAGCCCAGCATATATAGTCACCTTTACTCCCATCTGCTACGAGTGCTACTTCTGTCTACTTCCTGTGGTTATTCATTTATAAGAAGATATACATCTCCACAGTCATTTATATGCACACACACACACGCATACGCACACACACACATACACACGCACACTCATAGAGTTGGTTTTGTTCTGAAAAATAAGTTGTAGACAACTTCCAAGGTTGTCTGTTGCCCTTTTATCTCTGCCCTCTGTAACACCCCAAAGGTTTTGAGTCCTTTTAGGTACTCAGATCCATATGTGCCTAATACCGTCACAAGAAAGGAAACACTTCCTCCTGGGGTTGTCTTATGCCCCTCCATCTTCTCTTCCAGCACCTCTGTGGCTGTTTTTACATTTGATGCTGGTCTCCCAGAACCTTCCCCTTAGGGTGCCCACCTCCTTCGAAGCCCTCCTGAATCAATTGCTCCAAACCCCCAAATCCCAGCCCTGATCCTGTGACCCTGCATGCTGTTCTGACGTCACTCCTTCTCAGTTATCTGCACTGAGCCCACCCAGAGTAAAAAAAAAAAAAAAAAAAAAAATTCTGTGACAAATCAGCCCCAGCAAGGCAGTAGTCGAGGGCCAGGCTGGCCCAGGCAGGGACCCTGGCCTCCTCAAGTCTCTATTTACATGGTGAGACATGTTTGCCCAAGAATTCAGGGGCACTTTGTCTTCAGTTTCCTCAGGCAGAGCATGAACTGATGCTGTCTAGACATGTCCAGGCTGTCCGGGCATCAGGGGAAGCTACACACTATCTCCTGTCTACCATTTTTCTCCCTTCCTTCCTTCCTTCCTTCCTTCCTTCCTTCCTTCCTTCCTTCCTTCCTTCCTTCCTTCCTTCCTTCCTCCCTCCCTCCCTCCCTCCCTCCCCTCCCTCCCTCACTCCCCTCCCTCTCCTCCCTCCCTCCCCTCCCTCTCCTCCCTCCCCTCCCTCTCCTCCCTCCCTCCCCTCCCTCTCCTCCCTCCCCTCCCTCTCCTCCCTCCTCTCCCCTCCCTCCCTTCTTCCTTCTCCCTTTCTTCCCCCTCCTCTTCCTCTTCTTCCTCCTCCTCCCCTCCTCCTCTTCCTCCTCCTTTTGGCAGCTTGTCTATTGTTCCCTTCTATTTGTCTAAAACCCCAGTTGCATGTTTGCACCTAGTCCCTGGACCCTCGTAAGGGCCTTGACCATGAGTTGTCTTGGATGGAGTATCCTAGTGATAGAAAGATAGCCAGCTGAGACCTTTCTGTTCTGTTCTGAGCATGATAATGTCATTCCTGTCTGAAGACAGAGCTTTTCCGTCTGGGCCTCGCTGGGTCTGGCTCCCCAGTCTTCCCCTGAACCTGCTTTGGTGGGAGCTGACCTGAGGCCGCTGGTGTCTGAGAGGCTGAAGCTTGGAGCTATCTATGTGAGCAGAGTTGGTTTTATTATAAAGTTCTCCGAGGGATGCTCTGCCCAGCTCCCTTGGAGGACTCCCAAAGTTTTGAGTTCAACTTCTAGCCTTTGATGATTCAGGCTTCTGTGACTGGGGCCTGGCCCTTCTTGCCTTGTAGCTTCCTCTGAACCCAGGTCTCTCTCTAACCTTTAGAGCTTTCAGTTGGCAACTTCCTTCTCTCTAAGGCCCACCCCTCCCTTCTGTACCCCTGAGGCTCTGCCTATTCTTTCTGTACCCCTGAGGCTCTGTCAGTACTCTCTGAACTCCTAGAGTAGACCCTATCCAGGAGAGTAGATGCTATCCTGACATCTAAATGTGACTGTGGTGAAGAACGCTCTCAAAAGCTAGGACTGCACATAGTTCTCAGAGGTGCTGCTAAAGGGGGAGGTTTGGAGCCTGCTTCGCCAGGGGCCAGTGTACCCAAGGTCCTGAGGCTGAGAGACTATCCCAGCTAGACTTCAGGGGGTCAGGGAGGAGAAGGGAGCCCGGGACACTCATGGCTGGTATTGGGGTCCCCAAACTGGGAAGGAGGAGAGTGTGGACATAGCCTGGGGTCCTGGCCCTGCCGTATTTCCCACTGTAGTCCTACACTGATACTCTCTTGAGGATGTGACTGGGGACTAGTCTTTATCTTATCAATGTTGTTATCAACTGGAACTGATAATGACATACCTGTTAGAGGCCATGTTTGGGCAGCTATGAGGACCTTGGATTACATGGGAGTCCCCAGGCATTCTGTAGGGAGCAGGGCAGTGCTGGTAGATGTGAGGGCCAGCAGGTTCAGGGAAGGTCAATATGCACCACCTGATTCTTTCTGGGTTTCCTAGGGCTGGATGCTCCCATCTTACCACGTCTGTACCTCTCTGACTTGGCTCAGTGCTCTGGCTCCTCTGTTCCCAGGGAGAATCTCAGACACCTCAGCCCAGACGGCTCTCCCCACCTTATGACAGGGCCTCACTCTCTCCTCTCGGTCCTCAGGCTAACAGGCAGTGAACCCCTGACTATCCTCCCTCTGACCCTGGAGACCGAGGCTGCGGCCCAAGCACACTACAAGGCCTGCGACAGGCTGAAGCTGGAGCGCAAGCAGCGCCGCATGTGCCGCAGGGACCCGGGTGTGGCCGAGACACTGGTGGAGGCCGTAAGCATGAGTGCCCTGGAGTGCCAGTACCAGTTCCGCTTTGAGCGCTGGAACTGCACCCTGGAGGGCCGCTACCGAGCCAGCCTGCTCAAGCGAGGTAAGCTCTGCTTGCCTCCCTCAGCCATGACACCCCCGCCCCGCCTGCCAGGCTCACCCTGTCATGTGTGCACAGGTGGCAGCACACCATCAGCTTTGACCGAAAGCCTCGGGCCCAGGGCAAACCCTTCTACTGGGCACAGGGACTCGTGAGAATCTCTTCATAGTCTTAAAAACTAGGGACCTGAGGGAATAGGAGTGTAACTCGGTGGTAGAGTACTTACCAGTCTATACACATAGATAGATGATAGATGATTGATGACAGATGATAGATAGACATGGATAGATTATGGGAAATGCACAGATAGATGATAAATGATAGATAGATAGATAGATAGATAGATAGATAGATAGATAGATAGATAGATAGATAATAGATGGATGGATGACAGATGATAGATAGACAAGTTGGGACAGACCAAGGCATTGGGGACCTGAATGAGATCTCTGATCACTACACTAGAGACATTACCACAGTAATCTCTGAAGCCTTACCCACTCCCCAGCCTTTACACACTACTGTAACCCCAGCGCCCCTCTCCAGATGCCTGCCGAAGGCCCTCAGAGGCACAGTATCCCCAAACCCTACCTAGCCAGCCCACAGGTGACATTGGCAGATGCGCCGTGCAGTTACTGTGCCTGCCTGTCTACTGGGCCTCACTAACTCTGCGGCTGTCCCCAGGCTTCAAGGAGACTGCTTTCCTCTACGCCATCTCTTCTGCCGGCCTGACGCATGCACTGGCCAAGGCCTGCAGTGCAGGCCGCATGGAGCGCTGCACGTGTGATGAGGCACCCGACCTGGAAAACCGCGAGGCCTGGCAGTGGGGCGGCTGCGGGGACAACCTCAAGTACAGCAGCAAGTTTGTCAAGGAGTTCCTGGGCCGGCGCTCTAGCAAGGATTTGCGAGCCCGAGTGGACTTCCACAACAACCTCGTGGGTGTGAAGGCAAGCTGGGTGGGGCACAGGGCAGATGAGGGGATTGCTGTATCTGAGATCTGTCTGGGGCGGGTGAGACAGGCTGGATACAGGGAGGCTGGAGTAAGGGGGAATGGGTGGAGGACAGTATGTGTTGGAGGCTGGGAGGCCACGCAGTACCAGGTAGGGTCCTGGAACCCTGCTTAGATAAGAGACAGATGAGGTCCCTAGTCAAGGAGGTACTTTGTGGTAGTCCTGGGTAGAGCCTTCTTTGTTCTCTGTGTCTGGCAAGTCAAAGATCTGGGGACAGTCTCTGGACAGTCTGCCCCAGAGGCTGGCGGCTTGTATCCCAGCTGCCAGAGTGACTGGCAGAGTTACCACAGAATAGAGAGCAGCCACAGTATAGCATATGGGGGTTCCAGGGGAGAACTGAGGGTATAGGACCCATTTACCCAAGCCCAGTGTTATCTATGGCCAAGGCTCTGTTCTGGAAGGCAGAGACCCAACTTTAAAAACAAGAGAAAAAAGGGATTTCTTAGCTCTCCAGTAGGCCTGTGGGGAGCTGTGGGCTGCATGCAGGAGGTGCCCCACGCTCTGGAGGTGGCTGGCTTCTTGAGTGTCTTAGATGCCACTTCCAGTGCCGCTGCTCCTGGTTACCTGTTTGCCGAAAGGGAACAAGATAGAGCCCCTCGCACCCTCCACCTCATCTCTGAATGACCCAAATTCCAAACTCTAGCCTGGGCTTGGGAAAGCAGGGTCCACACCTCCCTCAGGAGCTGGCGCCCCCCGCCCCCCCTCTCCCCCCCCCGCCTGGCTCTGCATCTCCAGTCTGGGGAGGACAGCAAGGTAATTAGAGCCAGTCCTGCCCCGAGCTCCTTGTTATTGAGTAATCGGAGTTCTGAATCCCCCACTTATTAAAGGATTGGTCTGCCTCCTTTCCAAGCAGTGCCTTCCCAGGCCTAGGCTAAGTGGGGAGGGAAGCCCAGGAGGGCAGATTCAATCTCCAAGGCCAGGCTGTGCTTTTCTTTCTGGCTGGACCCTCCCTCCACCTTACCCCTTTGAGCTATTAATGAAAAGTCAGAATGTGTGAACGTGCCCCATCAGCTCGCCTCTCCCAGGCAGCCGTGCTTTAATTAAATCTGTCCTGGTTTCTCAGGAAAGCGTGGTTAAGTGGGACTCTCTGGTTGCCTGGCAGGAGAGTGAGGAGGTAGCTACACTTCTTAATCCCTCTCCAGTGGACGCTCCTGGGGGACAGCTTGAGAACTCAGCTGTGGCTTAGGGCCCACCTGGGGAGAGCCCCCCCCCCCACTACATTCTTGTGTCCCGCTGCTCTCTAAGATTTGAATCAATATTTGAAGATACCCCGAGTGTGAGAGGCCAGGCAGGAGATTCCTCGGGTGGAGCCCTAAATCCTGAGAAGGGAAAGGCCTAGCCAGGGTTCCCTGGCAGTTTACCAGACCTGAAATTTTGGTGCTCGGCCATGCCTGCTCCTACCTGTGACCATGGGATGAACAGTGCTGCCTCTTCTCCTGGGGAGTTAGTCCGGGAAGCCCTAGAAGGTGCATCACTTTCTTAAGAAGTTACCCTATCGAAAGCATACTTTTCTACCTCTCTCTGCACCTGCACCCATGCCCCTCACAGGCTGACACTTAAGTGGGTAGGGCTTGAGTCAAGTCTACTGGAGCTCTGCACTCAGGAGGGGTCAGGTCAGTCTAGACAGCCCCGAGGGAATCCTTGTCTTCATCCATCCGATGAGCAGCGTGCTGAGATCAGAAGTAGGAGACTGGCAAGGCTGTGATAGTTGACTGTTTGGGCAGGGATGGTTATAAGGGTAAGCAGGGAATGTTTCCAAGGGGGGCGTGGACCAGGCTGTACTCATAGCCGTGCAGAGGTGCATCCTGGACATCAACGTGCTGGCCTTAGGACCTCTGTCCCCTGGCAGACTTGACTTGGAGGGGAAGGAGCCAGCCTATCAGCCTATGATCCTAGTTGCTAGACTTTTGAGTGCTGGACAGTGCTGCCCCCTGCTGGCCAGCCTCTGGTCTAAGTCTGTGTGAGGGTTGCAGAGTGGGCCACCAGGGTTGAGGTTCCAGCCTCTCTGATGCCTCTGGGTCATCCTGGCATGTCACTCATGTTCCCATCCCCCTTCCCCTTGCAGGTGATAAAGGCTGGAGTGGAAACCACTTGCAAATGCCATGGTGTGTCTGGCTCCTGCACCGTGCGGACCTGCTGGCGGCAGCTAGCACCCTTCCACGAGGTGGGCAAGCACCTAAAACACAAATATGAGACCTCGCTCAAGGTGGGCAGCACTACCAATGAAGCCACTGGAGAGGCAGGTGCCATCTCCCCACCGCGGGGCCGGGCTTCTGGGTCAGGAGGTGGCGACCCACTGCCCCGAACACCAGAGCTTGTACACCTGGACGACTCTCCCAGCTTCTGCCTGGCTGGCCGCTTTTCCCCTGGCACGGCAGGCCGCAGGTGTCACCGGGAGAAGAACTGTGAGAGTATTTGTTGTGGCCGAGGCCACAACACACAGAGTCGTGTGGTGACAAGGCCCTGCCAATGCCAGGTCCGCTGGTGCTGCTACGTGGAGTGCAGGCAGTGTACACAGAGAGAGGAGGTCTATACCTGCAAGGGCTGACCCGAGGCCCTGCAGCTCCACCGCAAGCGGTGTGGACTTTGCACACAGCACCAGAAGAATTCTACACCTGCAGGAGCTGACTCCAACGGCCCTGCCAGCCTTTCTGCAGGGAGTGTAGGCTTTGCACATAGTGCAAAGGGTCTTAATCTGCATGGAGTGAGCCCTGCAGGTCCAGCCTATCCTGCTGTGTGGGGCACAGGGTTACAAACAACACAGAAGGTCTACAAGGATGAAGAGGTGCCCCTAGCACACTTGGGCCCTGGTATACAGACAGCCAGTTGGCTGTCTCTCGGCCCAGAGGGCGGGGCTGGCCCCTGTCTGGCCTCCTCAACCCTTTTGCTTATGCCTTGGGCCTGAGCTTGGCCCCCTGACCCGAGAGCGTTGCAGTAATGCTTTCTCAGTTGCCTCTGTCCCTGACACATCAGTATAGCCCTTGTCAGGGACCAGCATGTTGACTGGCCCTCTGTGCCTCTTGGCTTCCTCTGAGGCATGGAGGGCAGGTGCACCTTCATAATCGCATGGCTGCCCTTCTGGCCCAGCAGCCTGATGCCAGCACTGTCTTCTTCAGAGAGCCAAACCACTAGGAGAGGGCAGCCACTCCATCCCCAGGGTGCAGCCTCCGGCCCTCTGACCCTGAGCACTTCCGTGGAGTATCAGTGACTTTTAAATTATTATTATTATTTAACTAATATAGTAATTATTATTTTCCCTGTCCCCTTACCTCCTCATCTGTGGCTTTTCCCTCTGAGCTGCCCCAGGCCCAGTCAAGCCAGTCTGGGAGGCCTTGCCTTCCCTCTCTTCATCGTCCCCCCCTCCTTTGCTTGCTCTAGTTTGAAACCACTAAATCAAGGTCATGTTTGGAAAGAAATGAAGCGATAGAGCCTAGCCATGGCCCACAAGGCTTCTGGAATCCACTCCCCAATTCTACCTTCCCCAGGGTCAGAGACCCTTGGTGGTCCCTGCTCTGTGCCCTGCAGGTGCAGAGATCAGGTTGCTGGATATAGATGGGGGATTTGGGGGTCCTGGAGCCATGGGCACGGAGACAGGGGCAGGGTCAGCTTTTTGATTGTCCATCTCAGGAAGCCATTCTTGCTCTGTGTCCCCAAGGGAGGTATGGAGGGACAGACACACTTGCTGTCATCAGGTCTTGCTGATGTCTCTACAGGGGAAAGGTGACTACACTGAGCTGGTGTTGAGTGTGTGTGCAGGAGTTGTGTGAGTGTGTGAGTGTGTGTATATTCCGAGCTGGCATGGTCAGCATCCAGTTGGCCTGTGTTCCCTCTGCGGTATGGGGACTCTTTGGCTCCCAGAAAGCCCAGCCTTAGGTTTGTGGGAACCCATGGCTGTGTGGGTTAGAGTGTGGGCAGGTGGCAGAGATGACAACAGGCACTACTGAGGAAAGGACCGGCTATGTGTGCCTTGGAGCACCAGGGGTCCAGAAGACCCAGACTTGGGGGGGGGTGGGGGGTGGTGTCTTAAAGGAAACCTATTTATGTGGATGGGGGACTCTGGTCCCTATTGGATGTGTAAATAGCAAAGTTTATTCTCCTGTGGTTCCTGTAGCCCACTAATGAATGCCACGTTTCCAGGATGTGAGTGGGTGGCAGTATACAGAGGCTGGTGGGCAGGAGTGTACCCCCTACATCTCAGATGTCTGTACCCAGTCACACGACCACCACAGACGGGAGCTTCATCTCTTTCAGTTCTGGGGAAAGGAGCCTACCAGTCCAGAGGAAGAATATTTTTATCGAATTACCACATTTAGCTCTCTGTCCTCAATATTCAGAAAAGTATTTTTTTTAAAACAAGGCAGAATGAAAACGTCTGCCGGCTGGTTTGTTTCTGTATAAATATATACTAGAATGTCTTTCTGGATGAAGCAACTCCCGCAGGCCAGAGCCTCTTTGATCTTCTTCTATGGGCAGCAGAGTGAGCAGCTGCCCTGCTCCCGCCGGTCCTGCCGGCCACCCAGGTTAAGCCGGTACAGCAGTGGACTCACAAGGGAGCTGTCTTTGTGTGGAGTCTTGTGCAGCCTGTGATTTCTCTACCTCAACTGTGTGGCGAGTAGGTGTGAACCTGAGTGACTGCAGAGAATGTATTTATTTAACAGCTTTGTGTAACAAAACCAGAAACAAATGGAAACACTAAATAAATGTATTTTAAATTATAGACAACCTAAGTCCGATGTTTTCACTGAGGCTCTGGGGAACCTGGAAAGACAGGGAGGATGAGGGTGTGGGTAAGGCGGGGCAGAAGAGGAGAATATGAGAGGAGGAGGGAGAGCGGAAGGAGGGGAGGGAAATAGGGAGAATGGGAGGACAAGGAGGGTCCTTTCTGAGGACCTAGGTCGAAGAGACTTGCTAACCTCTGAAGGACTGCTAACCCTAGTCTATGTGGCTCCCCCGGACTCCTGGTCTCTCTCTGCCTCCACTGTCAAGGCTGGGTGGGAGTTGGTGCACTTTAAAGAAGCCTTCTCTAATCCTTTGGCCTAAGAAGCGACCTCCTGTCAAAGCCTTCACCTCTGGCTCTCACACCTCCTCTGGCTTGGTTCCTACAGCTTTTTCTGTCTGTTCTGTGGCAGGGGACCTCCTGGCCTATGTCTGGGGTGCTCTCAAAGTAGCCACCTGGCTCTCAGCCCTTTCCTGCCTGTCTCTCCAGCCACTGTGACCTACCTTGCTTGGATTCCTAGGGGCTCCTCTAGCACAGGTCTATGCTCTGCTCCCCACCCTGCTCCAGGACTTGCAGCCATAAGCTGCAGGGCACGGGTTGCCAACCGAGGACTGTGGACTAGCTATGGATGGATGTCCATATCCATAGCCCCGCCTCCAGGAAGATGAGGACCGTGCTCATGCTGGACTTTCACTGAGCCTCTGATCACAGACTGTCCCCCCCTCCCCACACACACACCAGGCAGCTCTGTTCCCATTCGGAGTTCAGAACCCTGTGACTGACATGGTTCCTCCCCAGGGTTTTGAGAGGTTTCATGGGGCCATTCTGTTGGGTAAGTACTGTGAGCTCTGGCCGAGTCTGTGTGAAGCTGCTGGACAGGCAGAATCAGCCACTGAGAAGAACTGATGTGCATACCTGGGCATACAGACTGTGCCCTCCCCACCGCCCACGGGGTCCTGGTCATTCTCCTGGGATCTTGGCTGCCAGCTATATAGGCCATTTCCTTTAGGCATGAGGTCCCCTGGGCATCTAGCTGTTCTTTCAGGGTTTATGAACTTGACCATGTGAATATGCCTATGTGTGTATGTCAAAGTCTGTGTGCCCAGAAGTGTCTATACATGTTCAGAGGGGCTGTGTTCATGAATATGTGTCTGTCTGTGTTTATGTATGTCCACATGGGAGCCATCTCCTATGTCCATGTCCACACATCTCTGTATCTTGTGACTCTGCTTGGCTACATCCATAGGTTTGTCCCTTTGTGAATATATGTGTGCAGATGTATGTGTGGTTCATTGTGTTTGCATGTATATGTGTCTACATGCATGTTTGTTTGTGTGCATGAGTATAGTAGGGTCACAGTGCTGACTGTAGCTCACCTCCTAGCCCCTGCACAGTCTTTCCCTTGCACAGCTGTCCACTATGGTGACAGTCTATAGCTACCCCCATCCGAGCTTCTCAGTGGATGGGTGCCCACTGACTCATGAGGCAGGAAGAGAGATCTCTCCCATTGAGTTACTTCCTCAAGTGAACCAAGACACCCTGGATCCTGAACGGTACTTCCCACTCCTGGTTGGAGAAGAGATTCCCCGGCAGTTCTTAGAGGACAGGCTATCCAATCACAAGTGCTGGCAAGTGAACACAGAGAAGGGGTGGGTCCCATGAGCCAGATTCTTCAAGGGTATGACCCCAGGGTCTTTCATAGGTGGAGACACAAGCCTAGGATACACAGGTGCTAGGGGCCAGCCAGCGATCAACCAGGCAACTCCCTGAGCTGAGACCAGGCCGAGGCAGGCATCTGGCTCTCCTCCCAGCGGGGCTGGCTGGTGTGGGAGATGACTGGGGGATTAGGTAAGGAGGCACTTAGGTAATGTCTCAGAAAGGCTTGAGTGTGCAACAGTGGGAAGGTATTGGGTTGGATCCCGCCTGGCCTGTAAGGCTGACTTCAGGCACCAAGGATGAAGGTAGAGAGGAGAGGAGACAGAAGGGAATGAATGAAGGAGGAGGGGTCAGAGAAAGGGAAGAAGATGTGAAGAGGGGAGGAGGAGGAGGAGGGAAAGGAGAGGAGCAAGAGGAGATAGAAGAACAGAGTGGGAGAAGGGAGAGGAGGTTGGACTCAGGGATCAAGTGGAAGTCCTTGGTTGCCTTGCATGTGTTGTGGAGCATGGGGACCCCTAACTGTCCCCAGTTCCTGGTCCAGGTTGTTCATAGTAAGCTCCCACAGGAGCTGCTGTCAGGTTGGGGATGTTAGGGTAGGGCATGCTGACTGTAGAAGGTTGTGAGCAGGTTGGGTTGGGGTCATTCCTGGGGGTCTAGCCTGCCTGCACATGCACACACACAAACCCTGTATGCGCCCATCCCCAGCTTTCTGGAGACTGAGTTGACCTAGTCTGACCTGGGGTTGGGGTGAGGGTCTATCTGTGAGGTTCTCTATGATCCCTCAGCACACAAGAGAACTAGAGAGGACTTGCCAGTGACTTTTGTGGGGCTGGGGCTCAGGCAGGGCTGGGGCAGGGCTGGGGCAGACACACACCTGGCACCCTGGAGCCCTGGAGCTGCTTGGACACTGGCCACACTGGGGCACTGTTTTGCCCTGTCCTTCCTCTTTCCACCGCCTGCCAGGGATGGTTGGGCTCAGTTCCTGGAAGGTTGGAGCTGACCCCAACCTGTTGCCCCTCAAAGAGGTGCTGTCACCCGGGGACAGCAGGTGGAGCTTCAGGCTGATCCTCAACCCTGGACAGAAATGGTCTTGTCTCCATTTTCCAAATTCCTCCTCTGGAAGTGGGGTTAAGGGTTATAGCCCTTTCCTGGCAGCCCAGGATAATGTCCTGGGGTCTCAGCACAGTAAGGCATGGGCTGGAAAGGGGCAGTGGTCCTATCCAAAGCTTTTCTGGCCTGCTCAGGGATGGGAGTGGGGGAAGGGTCCAGCAAGTTGCCAAGGAAACAAGAGCAAACAAACACTTCCTCCCCTCACAGGCCTGCTGGCCTGCTGGGGGGCCTGTGGCAATGACCTCATCTGCCCACCCAACCCTACTCCCAAGGCCAGGCTGAAGGTGGGGGGTCCTGGGCTGTTTGTGTTGGGCCCAGATCCATGGAAACGGCTGGGGCTGGGGGTGCAGGGCTGTTCCTGCTGCAGTCTGTCAGTAGGTGGCAGGAATATGGAGAGGGAAGGAAAGTGAGAGGGCAGAGAGAAGAGAGGAGAGAAGAGGGGAGAAAGAAAGGGAAGTAGCCAAGGAGGGCATTCCAGAGGATCAGAGGGGAGGCAGGGAGGGCAGAAGTCAGGGCTGGGGTGTGGAAACTCATTGGGATTGTAAGGGGTGGGGGTGGAGGGACATTGAAGACATGCCCTGGGGTATGAGAAGACCCCTCTGGAGCCCTGTGCGAGATGAAGATAGTTGGTCTTCGGAGAGGGAAGGGCCTGGGCACAGGACTTCAGCGTAGATGACTGGCATAGGGTACCAGCTCTCTCAGGAGAACCTCCTCCAACTGTTTAGTTTAGTTTTGTTTTATTTTGAGACAGGGTTTCTCTGTGTATTCATGGCTGTGCTGGAACTCACTCTGTAGACCAGGCTGGCCTCGAACTCACAGAGATCCTCCTGCCTCTACTTCCCCAATGTGGTACCACTGCCTGTTTCTTCCAACTTTCTAAACCAAGATCCTCCCTATGGGAGAAGACAGAGCAGTATGAGAGCAGGTGTGTGTGTGTGGGGGGGGGGGGGCACACGGCGCGCACATGTGCGCGTGCGCGCGCGCGCACACACACACACACACACACACACACACACACACACACACACACTTGTCTTTCTATCTGTTTAAGAGAAGTTGGAATGGGTACTATGTCCTTGCTTGCTCCTCTTCCTATGGTATGGGGCCAGAGGCACACTGACAGTGTGTGACTGCCTTTGTTCTCTGGCTGTGTGACCTGAGGAGGCCCCTCTCCTCTGGGGCCTTCTGCTCTGGTAAAGGTTATGCCATTCGCTAGCAAGTAAACCCAAGTTTGTCATCTCCAGGACCAAGTGCTATCGTGGGAGGACTCTATGTGCTTGAGTTTTCTAACGTCACTGATAGGTTCATTCAGTATGCTGTGCAGACTGAACCTAGAGCTTGGGACCAAATGGGTAGTCAGAGGTTAGACATGCTGTGGACTAGGGGATATTTGACAGATGGATATTAAACATCCATAGTCTGAACATTCGAAACCCTGAGATCTGACATACTTCCGTCACTGAAATTTTTGAGCATCATAAAGACTTTTAAAACATTTCAGGTCCCAAGATGGCTCAGCAGATGGCACTTGCCACCGAGCCTGGTAATCTGAATTTAAGGCCATCAAGCTACAAGGTGGATGGGGAGAACCGGTTTCCCTACGTTATCCTTTGACATCTATGCATGTGCCATAATATGTACACACACACACACACACACAAACACACACACACACACACACACTCACACAGAATATAAAATTCCAAGAACTCAACTAGGTCAGCTTCTCTGGGCCGCTTGCCAGCATCAGTGACCACCTGACACCTTTCTGACCGTGGGCGCAAGTCTGAGAGTCTGTCCTGTAATGTGCAGACAAAGGCCAGATGCTGAGAGATCGTTCTCCTGCTTAGCACTTCACCCTTCACCCACTTTCTGTCTGGAACACGAGACCTGGTGGCCAAGTCACAGCAGCTATCTTGAGCTCGTGAGCAGGGAAGCCATACACGGAAGCTGATGGAGGAAAAGCGTGGGCTCCCTGCACTGCCCTTTGTTTTCATTGCCTGTGTGACTTAATGCAAATGAACACTGGCTGGGGGCATGGCTTAGCGATATAACTGGTGCTTAGCAAAGGTGAGGGTCTGGGTTCTACCTCCAACCCCCAAATCAACACATGTTAAATTTTTTATAAGACTATCTGTTTGAGTAGGTTAAGTTGAGAAAAACCAACACCTTTTTCTGTGATGATCACATGAAGCTTGGAGCATTAGGCACGCTGCAGCAATGAAATCGGAGTGCCAGCTAGGCTTGAAGCCAGGCCGGTAGTGCAGGCCTATGATCCCAGTTGCTACAGAGGTTGAGGCAGGAAGATCGAGGGTTCAAGGCTGACATTGGTCAATTCTGTGAGACCTTGTCTCAAAATAAAGATAAATAAATAAATAAATAAATAAATAAATAAATAAATAAATAAATAAATAAATAAATAAATGGAGCTGAAATATAGCTCAGTTGCAGGTTTGTCTAGCATGTGGGAGGCTCTGGACTCAATCCCCCGTACCAAAATACCACCAAACTTAGATAATTCAAGGAACAACCATTTCCACCCCAGATGTCCACACCCACCAAGATGGCTTTTTATAAAACAGCTTTTTATATTGATGGGTACAGAGTATGCATTTTCATAGGGCACTGTGCCATGTTCATTCCATGTAGGCATTGCATAATACCCAAGTCAGGCTGAACAAAGCTGATTCCACCACTGTCAGTCTCTGGCTTCCACATGGACTTGCACACACATGCACGAGCACTATCATATACCTGCAATACACACCTGTCACAGACTACTCACATATGTGGAATAAAAAGTAGATCTGAGTTGTGAACAGAAGGCCAGTGGAGCTGGGTGCTTGAGGCCGTTTAAAGACAGAGTGGACCCAGCTGAGGATGGGGAGCTGGGACACATGGTGGCTGTATCCTTACAGATCCACTTCCTGGTGATGCCTGGGACTCAGCACTGAAACCCCAGTGCCCTAGAGGCATATTCCTATTCCTCACTCTCTAACTCACTTTCCCTCTTCTCTTGTTATTTCCCCTCTGTTCTATTTTCCCCCTTTTTTCTTTGCCATTTTTAAAGATTTTATTTATTTATTTATTTATTTATTTATTTATTTATTTATTATAAGTACACTGTAGCTATCTTCAGACACACCAGTTGAGGGCATCAGATTTCATTACAGATGGTTGTGAGCCACCATGTGGTTGCTGGGATTTGAACTCATGACCTCTGGAAGAGCAGTCAGTGCTCTTAACCACTGAGCCATCTCTCCAACCCTAAGATTTATTTTTATTTTATACGTACGCGTGTTTTGCCTGTACATGTGTTTGTGTACATGTGTGTGCCGGTGGAGGGCCATTGAGGGTCATTGAGTTACAGACTGTTGTGAGCCACTATGTAAGTGTTGGGAATTGCAGCTGAGACCTCCACAAGAGTAGCAAATGTTCTTACCCACTTAGCAGTCTCCCTAGCCCCCTTCTTTTTAAAAATACATTTTTTATTTTATGTGCTCTAATGTGTGTGTGTGTGTGTGTGTGTGTGCGCGCGCAGCATGTGTGTGCCTGGTGCTTGCAACAACAGAAGAGGGAATCAGAGTCCCCAGATCTGCCATTACAGCTGCTTGCCAGTTACCATGGTCTGCAAGAGCAGCAAGTGCTCTTAGGCTGTCTCTCCACCCCCTTCCCCATCTTTCATTTGAGTAATAAGCTGCCCAAAAAAGTATATGCGGTGCATGTCTGTGCTGCATGTACGTAAACAGATGTGGTTGCCCATGCATAATGTGTAGAAGCCAGAGGTCAGTGTCAATTATCTTTCTCCATTGCTTTCCATCCCACTCTTTGGAGACAGGCTCTCTCAGTGAAACTGGAGCTCACTGATTGGCTGTGTTGACTGGCCAACCAACAATGGAACTCACTGATTGCCTGGGCTGACTGGCCAACCAGCAAGTGCTGTTGACTTGAGTCATCCCCCATCCTTTTTCTTTTCTTTTTTTTTTTTCCTGCCCCCTCCTTTTAAATATACTTTCCTTGTTCTTCTTTCTTTAATTTTCTTACTTTTCCCTCTTCTTTTCTCTTTACTTCTTTTCTTCCTCTTGTATTTTTCCTTCTTCTCTCTCCATCCACCAACACCCATCCATCCGTTAATACTTACCAAGTACCTTGCATATTCCCCTCCTGCACATACTGAGATTAAGGATATCAGGATAACCACCAAGAATAAGCAGTTCATGGGGGGAAGTATGTTCCACAGGAGGAACACCTGTCCCTAAGTACAGTCACACAAGCCACTTGCTCAGTGAGCCTTGCTGACAGAGATCTCACAGGCATGATGCCATGAAGAGAAGAGGCTCTGTGAGCCTGACACGTGGAGCACTTGTCATGATGGGAACACAGAAATGAGTCTTGAACATATCCAAGCAACAGACCATGGGTCAGTTCAGAATGGTACTGGCTTAGGAGCTGCTGATAGGGAGAGTGGATACCAGTTATAAACTGTCATATGAAGTCCCAGGAGCAGTGTTAGGGTAACTAGTGGAGAAGATTCATAACTCCATCTCAACCCAGTGTTTGGCTTCAACAAACTGGGATCCCAGGAAAACACCCCTAATTCATTCCAGGGCAGCACCACGGTGACCCAAGCACTTTCCACTGGGATCATCAAGGTTCTAATTTTTTTTTTTTTTAAGATTTGTTGCTGGGCAGTGGTGGTGCACACCTTTAATCCCAGCACTTGGGAGGCAGAGGCAAGCAAATTTCTGAGTTCAAGGCCAGCCTGGTCTACAGAGTAAGTCCCAGGACAGCCAAGGCTATACAGAGAAACCCTGTCAGGTTTGTTTGTCTTATGTATATGAGTACACTGTCACTGCCTTCAGACACACTAGAAAAAAGCATCAGATCCCATTACAGATGGTTGTGAGCCATGGAGTGGTTGCTGGGAAATGAACTCAGGACCTCTGGAAGAACAGCCAGTGCTCTTAATCACTGAGCCATCTCTCCAGCCCAAGGTCCCAGCTCTTAATATCAAGATCCTGAGGAATAGGCTTCTTGATGTAGAAGTGTCTTCATTTGTATTTTATTCCTGTAATGAGACACCATGACCAACACAACTCTTTTTTTATGATTTATGTATGTATGTATGTATATGAGTACACTGTAGCTGTCTTCAGAGACACCAGAAGAGAGCATCAGATCCCATTACACATGATTGTGAGTCACCATGTGGGTGCTGGGAATTGAACTCAGGACTTCTAGAAAGGCAGATAGTGCTCTTAACACCCGAACTATCTCTCTAGCCCCCTAACACAGAGTGTTAAATTGGGGGTGGCCCACAGTTTCAGAGATTCAATCCATTATCATCATGGTAGAAAGCATGGCAGCATCCAGGCAAACATGGTGCTGGGGAATCCAAGAGTTCTAAATCTAGATCCACTGGCAGCAGGAGACTATGTTACACTGGTGTAGCTTGAATATATATGAGACCTCAAAGCTCACCCCCACGTGACACACTTCCTTCAACAAGGTCACATCTATTTCAATAAGGCCACACCTCCTAGTGATGCCCCTCCTTATGGGACAAGCATTTCAACAAATGAGTCTATGAGGGCCACTCCTTTTCAAGTCACCACAAGTCAAAACCAAGGCACTGCAGAACACAAGATACTATCCACTTACAGAGTCCACAATGAGATGTTTCCACTATAAACCAGACAGGGGGGGGTGGTGGCACAGGCCTTTAATCCCAGCATTTGAGAAGCAGAGGCAGGTGAATCTCTATGAAATCGAGGCTAGCTTGTTCTACAGAGTGAGTTCCAGGACAGCAAGGGTTACATGGAGTAACCCTGTCTTGAAAAAGAAACACACAAATACACACACACCATATCTAAAGTAAGAAAAAGAGAGTAAGAGGGGACATCTGCTGGACAAAAGAGGTCATACCTGGAGGATAGCTGTCTGGAGGCGTGAGCTCGGAGAGGAAGAGGATTTCCGGTGTGCAGGCAGTGGGGTTGAGAGGTGTGAATGAAGGATGGGGAAGAGGCTGGCAGGGAACAAGAATCTGTTGTGGGGCAGTTGGTCTGCTGACCCAGTGCCAGGATTTCCTACCTGAAAGCCCAGTTATGGTGAAGTTTGACCTGGGGGCTTCAACCAGAACATATAAGGCTGTGTCTAGGTGCATAGTGTAGCTGAGAAGTCACTATTGAGACAGAAGTGCTGGCTGGCTGTGGGAAGCCAGAGCATCATGCTAAGAAGGGTTTATCCAGAGTGAAGCCAGGGAGGGCCCCCAGAGGCTCCTGTTCCTTCCATTGGTGGGTGTTCCTTGTCTGGACGTAAGTTCACCCCAAGGAGCAGGCTGTGGTACAGAGACTGGCACAAGCATTACTCTGCAAAGAAGCTGGCCAGTGTATGGCCTCCTGACCCCCATGGAACCCTATCAGAGCACATGTTGCACTAGTCTCTACTGATGACTGTGGGGACTTCACACTGCTTTCACAACTGGCCAAACTACACCAAAGGCTCAAGGCGAGGACCATGTGTCTACTGTGCCTGGGTCAAGCCACTGGCCCTGTACGTGTCCCTTGCCTCCCAAGCAAGGCATTGGAGCCATGCAGTTGGGACTGTAGGCTGCAAGGATGACAGCCTGAGCAGGGCAGTTGGGATAGCAGGAGGGGTACAGAGGGAGCTGGGTAGATGCATGCCACTGCTTACTAAGGAGAGATGGGGGCCCAGGCAGGCCAGGGGTTTGGCTCAGATGAGAAAGTGAAGGCTGGTAAGGGCGGTGGGTGGGCTGAGTGTTTCACGTTTAGCCAGTGGCTTCCTGGGGCGTGCTGCTGCCTGGAGTAGGGCCCAGAAGCTTCTGAGTCTTGGACTAAGAACTTCCCTTTTGTCCTATCTGCTCTGCCCTAGGCACGCCAGAGGTGGGACTATGAGGACTGATCTGTGGCCAATAGTAGACTTTGCTCCATGAGGAAGGAACAGTGGTTCTGGTGTGGAATTGGGCTTTGTGGTTGTCTGGAACTCATTGCTGCAGAGCCCAGGTCCCTAGTGATCCAGCGTCCACATAGATCCTCTGTGGTGTCTGGCTCAGGCCGAGGTGGCTGGAACCCCACTCAGGGTTGGCAAGATCAGCCCAGAGATGCTTAGAGCTTCATGAAGGTTCACAGCAAAGGGAAGGGAGTGATGAGCTGTCCCCATGCAGCCCCCAGTCGGCCCCCAGTCCAGGGCTGTGGGGTGGGTGGCCAGCTCTGGTTGTTGGTAACTGTCATTGAGAGCAGCTACTGCTGATGACATTTATGGTGCCCTTGGGGACATTTTCTATGCCAAATAACTCAGCAGGGCTCACACACTAACAATGAATGTGTGAGATCCAGCAAGGCAGAGGGGGCTGTAAAGGTTTATTGTGAGGAGCCTGGCCACATGGTCCACGGGGACAGGGGGCTTCTCAGCTTCCTCACCTACTCACTGCAACCAAGTGTGTAACTCCCAGTGTGTGCTGTGCTGGGGACAATGGGGCCAACTTGGTATCACCTCGCCTACTGGTACATAGCACCATCCAATACGTGCTCTTATGTCAAGCACACACAAAGAAGACGGGGGGGGGGGGCTGTCCATCCTATTGGCAGCAACTGTGAAAGTGGACTTACTCTGAGACCTGTGGGACATGGTCCACCTTGGAGTCAGGGAGGACACTGCCTTGTCAAGTGACCTGGACATGTGACCCTAGACCCTGTAGGCCCAGCCACCTCATCCTCCCCTCTAAGAGAATGAAGATCCTAACTTACCCTGACAGACATTCTCCATGGGCCTATCCTTCCATGTCGGAGGGATCCAAAGTGAAATAGGGCAGGGGTTTCCTCACATCACCCAGACTATGTCTGAGGCAGAAGAGAGTTCAGGAAGTCAGGCTTCCGTGGAGCCGGTTGGGAGTTCAATAGATATCAGCCAAGTGATCCGGGGGTCAGTGAGACTTTCAAGTTAGAGAGCCAGCCAGAGAATCAGCCAGGTGACCCAAGGGTTAGCCAGGAGCGTAGCCAGTGTGACAGCTAGAAGCCAGCCAAAGGAGACATATGTTCCATGGCTCCTCCTGACGACCCTTGTCCTCAGCCAAGCTGATCACAGGACAGAGGGGCTGATCCTTCTTGCTAAAGAGATGCTTGGGCACATTGATGGGGTCTGAATAGATGGACATCTTGCTGTTGGGTAGGCACATCCATGAAGGATGGGAATATGACAGGACATGGTTCTGGAGGCCTTGAGTGAAGAGTCCAGATTAGAGCTGCCTCTCCCAGGAGAGCTTGGAGCCCAAAGCTGAAATCTTTCAATGTGATAGGAGTGGGGTTTAAGCCACAACCTCATCTGGAGGTTCATGTTTGCAACTTTCTCCTTGCCACAGCCTGGTCTCAGCCCAGCATCACAGCACAGACCGTGAGCCACAACACAGACTCTCTCCTGCCTGGGGCCCAGCTTGGCTGCTGCCACATTGGCTTTCAGGATGGGTCTGAGGTCACAGGGTCTCTGCAGGGTCCTCTCCTCAGCTCATTCCCACCTGTCCTACACTCTAGGGCCGTGGGCTGGGGCTGTAACCATCTCAGGTCATCCGGGGAGAGTGGGGCACTGTCTGGACAGCACTGTCCCCAGAGGCCTCTTACTTCATTGATTGAGAGTAGGAGTGAGTTCTAGGGGTCGAGACAGCACAAGAGCCTCTTCCTAACCTTAGCCAGGCCAGCCTCTGTATCCTCCCACTCCACCTTTCCAAACAGACATTTCTTGGATTCTTAGCCAGAGGCCCCAGCAGGCTGACTCAGACATAGGAAGATGAAGAGACAGATAGTGAAAATCAGGGGTAGACAGAGCCAGGGAGATGAGGAACTAGAGATGGAGAAATAGTGAGGCTACATTGATAGATAGATTGATTGATTGATAGAGATAGTAAGAGACAGAAGTGAAGAGAGATGCAGAAACAGAGTTAAGGAGACAGGGAGAGATGACAAGGCAGAGACAGATGAGATTCAGAGAGATGGAGATAGAGAGACAGAGACAGTCAGGAAGAGATGGAGAACAGAGTCAGAAAGAGAGACGCAGAGAAAGAGAGATGAACAGAGAAATGGAGATTAGCAGAGGAGGGGAAGGGAAAAGAAGGGAGGAGGGAGAGAGAGGGAGAGACAAAGAGGCAAAGAAGACAGATGGAGAGAAGCAGAGAGGCAGGGAGAGGGAGAGAGGGGGATGAGAAGGGAAGGGGGATGGAGAGAGAGACAGAGACAGAGAGATGGAGAGAGGGAGGAATATTCTGCAGATAGAGATTCAGAAGTGAACTGGGCCTGCTTCTCTCCTGTCCCCCCCCCCCATGGCCTCTCCTTTCATTTCTAGGGTACATTGGAACAAGGGTTTAGCCTACTCAGCATAGAGGACAGGATGGCACTGAGCCTCCCCATGGCCCCACTTTCTGTCACCACTCAGAGCATCTGTGAGCACCTGTACCTGGAGGCTCTCCCACCCCTTCTCCCTGAAGTCCCAGTTAAGAAACCCTGGGGCTTCAGTCTCTCAGTGGGTCAGCCTGGACTCTCAGTGGGTCAGCCTGGACTCTCAGTGGGTCAGCCTGGACTCTCAGTGGGTCAGCCTGGACTCTCAGTGGGTCAGCCTGGACTCTCAGTGGGTCAACCTATGCTCTGTTCCTCTGACAGCAACTGGACCCTCCTAAGGCCTAAGAACTGTGTCCTGTCCTTCCAGGCCTTTTGGTCCTCTGGTCAACCACCCACCCTCACCCCAGACTCCAGTGTGCCACCTGCAGGTAGCCTGAGGAATTATATGTCAGGGCTGAGACTTGGGGTTCTGCCTTCCTTGGTGTTCTCAAGGAGTCTGCTTCATGTACCCCCGTTTGCAGGCTGAGAGAAACGATGGAAGGGGTTGGCTACCAAAAGCCAACGAGGAACCCCAGGAGCAGGCAGAGAAAGGCCTGGCCTCACTGGGCTCAGGCCTTTCTCTTTGCCTGGTTATGGGGGCAGGGCAGAGCAGGACTATTTATGTAAATGCCGTACGATGTTGGATTCTCTCAAGATGAAATCACGCTGCTTGGCTCAGGGTCTGGGGAGCTGGGCCAGGAGGGCTGAGTCGGCCTGGGGCTGTACCAGGCCCTCAGTGAAGGAACTCAACAAGGACAGGCATCAGAGCCCCACAGCCACAGGGACTGCAGGGATGCAGCCATCTCTGGAGCTGCAGAAGGAATGGCTGAGGATTTCCTGCTGGGGCTCAGAGAGCTTAGCGTATGTGTAGACCTCTTGCTCCAGAACCTATAGAAAGAAGAGTCGAGGTCCTGCAGCCCAAGGGACCATTCTGGACCAGCCAGGCTCCTGGGAGATTTGGACTCATTCCAATGTACTGAGATGTGGAAGAGACAGGATACTTCAACCGTGCCAGGACCTAGGGCAGCTCTATGGCTGACTTATCTTCTAGAATGTGGAATGCCTGGAAGCCAGAGAGGAACTAGGGAGAGGCCTTGAAGCCAGGAAAGACACTCACATTATCCACCCCTCTCACCGAGGGCTGGGTTGCAGACCAAGGCTTGCCCAGATCTCTTAAAGGTTTACCTTCCATGAGTTTGTTATAGCAGTATGGATGCTAAGAGGACATGTAGATCACAGAACATGAAGGATAGGACAGTGAGAGGATGCTGGGGGTCACCTCAGAGTCTGAGGGACAGGACATTAGAGGGACATGTGAGGCCACAGAACAGGAGATACGGGGTACTAAGAAGACCTGTTGTGATAAAATCCATGACCAAGACAGTTTATAGAGAGGATTTATTTTGGCTTATGGTTCCAGAGGGATACGAATCCGTCATGGAGGGGTAGAGCACTCACATCTTGAATCATAAGCAGGAAGCAGAGAAAGAGAACTGGAAATTGCATGGAATCTTTAAGTTCCCAAGCCTCCCTTCAGTGACACACCTCCTCCAATAAGGCTGCACCCCCTAGACCTCCCCCAACAGCGCCACCAACTGGAGACCAAATGTTCAAGCAGCTGAGACTATGTGGGACTTCTCACTCAAACCACTGCAAGAGACAGGACATTACAGTCATGGTGTTGGGGTGAGGCTGGAGAGATGGTTCAAAGGTTAAGAGCATTGATTGCTCTTCCAGAGGTCCTAATTCAATTCCCAGCATCCACCTGGTGGCTCACAACCATCTGTAATGGGATCCGATGCCCTCTTCTGGTGTGTCTGAAGACAGTGACAGTGTGTGTACTCACATAAATAAATAAATCTTTAAAAAGTGTCACTGAGGATGGGACACCAGAGGACATACGGGGCTGCCTCAGAGCATGAGGGACAGGATGCTGTAGAAGGACAGGAACAGGATACAGAGGCTGGGCTGAGTTTCTGGTGAGTGTGGAGAGTGGCCATTCTGCATCAGGTGGCCCTGGGCAGTCCATTGTGCTGGCCTGCTGATTAATCTTTGGCAGAACTGGCAGGTTAACAGCAGACTGCTCCTCAAGCTCCAGCCCTGGATCTCAGTCTTTCTGGACTTTCAGGAGGGCCTGCCTGTGCAGTAAGAGAAGGGCATGTGGTCATGGAGGCTATGCCCTGAACGGGGCCACGGCCACGTTCTCTCTCACAGGTTCTCTGTGATTTGGTACCTCTTGCCGCCTACCTGAAGGCTATCTCCTGGGAGTGCTCCTGGCAAGCAGCACAGATGTGACCTCCCCTCTGCCCCACAGTATCAAATTCCTGGCCAGAGATGAAGGCAGCTTTGCAACAACAGGACTGCTTATGAAGCATCCTCCCCCGCACCACTCTCAGCCCAGATGAGAACATCTGGGGACCAGCAGGGAGGGGTTGTGGGGCAACAGAGACTGGAGAGAGGCATAAAGACAGAGATTGGAAGTGGGGACAGAAAGGGAGGTGGAGACACAAAGAATCAGGGAAGGAGATAGGAAAATCCAGATAGAGGAGGAGGAGGGAGACAGAGACAGGGACAGAGACAGAGAGGGTAGGAGATGGCCGAGAAACACTGACTGGGAGGTTGACAGGGAGTTACAGAGTCTACACATAGAGACAGGGTGAAGAAGGGGACAGGGACAGAGGGTTGTGATGGTTCACACCTGCTGTCACAGCACTGGAGAGGCTGAGGGAGAAAGATGGTCATGAGGTGCAGGACTGCCTGGGCTACCCCCATGTGACCTTACCTCAAAATAACAATAATAGAGAGACAGAGGAAGACAGAGGTAGAGACAGACACAACAACAGAGTAACAGACTTCATCACCCTAGAGCATCTCCTTTGACAGCACTTGCTGGAAGGACCTCTGGACACTCACCCCCAGATGCCTCTCCATCCTGGGACCTCACAGTGCTGCCTGCTTTGTGCCTGCTTTGTGTGCCCATCTCACTAGACCCAGGGGTCTTTTAAAAGTGTATTTATTTATATTGTGTGTGTGTGTGTGTGTGTGTGTGTGTGTGCGTGTGTGTGTGTGTTTGCTCTCTTGAGTTTATGTATACCACATGTACATAAAAGGAGGCCAGAAGAAGAGTTTGGCTCGTCTGAAACTGTTACAAGTGTCTATGGGCTGCCCTGTGAGTCCTAGGTTACCACTAAGCTCCAACTCAGGAGTCTTGCACAGGATCAAATGACGATTCAGTAAAAAGAAGATGGGTGTCAAGAGGACAGAGAAAGGAAACTGAGACCCAGGAGGCAGCTGGCCATAGCTATATCAGACCCAGAGGCCTAAAGGGACCAGGTATTAAAAATCCACTCGCTGTGTCTACCTTCTTCCTCGTCTCTGCCCCTAGCTTACTTTGGCGGGCACCCTAGGTGCCCACCTGGGTGGGCCTCCTGGGTGATAAGGGGAGGCAGCCAGAGACCAGTCCCTGGCCCAGGAGACTCTCAGAAGGGCCTGATGTAGGCAGTACTGAGGAAGAGGGCCCTGAACAGAATGCTAGCAGCCATCTCAGCCACTACTCAGTGGTTGCCCTCTGTTCTGTGCTCCTGAGTTGGGTACCACAGGGCATGAGACTGACCGCATCCATGCTCTCTCCACAAGCTAGAGGCCCAGCCAGGGCTAGCGCCTCCTGGGAAAGAGGAGCGGAACCTAGGAAAGGTTAGACCAGGAGCTCAGGTCAACTGCTGCTTCCCTTCCCAGGGAGGGGTATGGGGCTCAGATACCAAATGGACCAGGTGCCCAAGGAGATCAAAGCCCATCCCAGGCTCAGAGGCCTCCTGGAAGGGAAGGATGGGGTGGGGTGCAATCATCGGGCCTTCTTGAATCCTGCTTCCATCTGGCTACATTCCCTCAGGACCCAGCATGCCGTCCATAGCTCAACACTGCCTGTTGGTAAGACTGGTTTGGGACATTCCCAAGGGCAATCCCTGAGCTGGAAGTGAAGGCTTTCTCTGTCTTTTCTGTAGTAGGATTAATCCCAAGCCTGGACAAGGGCTGGGACTCTCCAATCAGAGGGGGACATTGTCAGGTAGACTACAGGTCCTATTGTCACAGTGGCTCTGAAGACCAACCCCACTCCAGGATGTCACCCCTGCCTTCTGAGCTCTTAAAAACGTATACTAGGGGTGGGTGGGTAAGGGGGACTTTTGGTATAGCATTGGAAATGTAAATGAGCTAAATACCTAATAAAAAATGGAAAAAAAAAAAAAAAAAACGTATACTAGGGGACTAGCCTTAGCAGCCCTTTCCTCAGTAGGACTGAAGCACGCAGTAGGACCAAAGCACTTGTATGTCCCTAGCTTCTCCACTCTTCCCAACGGGACTCAGGCACAGGATAACCTGGCCAGCTTCCTGCAGGATACTCCCATAGGTCTTATGGAACTTGCCTGGGACCAGGCCTGGCTCCAGTAACCGCCAGGATCCCCCTGGGACTCTGGGATGAGGTTTTTATCCCCTTGTCCTATTTGATATCTAAGCCCCATACCCCTCCCTGGGAAGGGAGGTTCCCATTTACCTTTGATACTCTAGGACCAGAGGCAGAGCTGGGGCTGTGTCCATGAGCCTGGGCTGGGGCTGTGACACAGCAAGGCAGAGGACAGGGCCTGAAGTCAGCCTGAGGAGACTGCAACTGTGAGAGTCTAGAGTGTGCCCAGCATGTAGAAAGTGGCCTTTTGGGAACCATTAGCTATTATGGTCTCTGCTAGTCCTAAATGTAACAGTCTGTCAACCATGGAAAGCTGGAGGAAGAGAGAAATCTTGAGCCCCTCCTGCAGGCATCTGCTGCCTGCCTTGGCAACCCTTTCTCCCCCTCCTGGCAAATTCCTGGAATTCCTTCTCAATCTCCTCACTCCCCTTCTCCCAGCATCAGTTGGGCTATGGCCTCCAGGTTGGATCCAGGCTTCTCAGTGTGGCCTAGCCCTCAGAACTCCACCAGGCCTATGATATCCCAGCCACGCTCCTAAGATCCCAGCCACGCTCCTGAGATCCCAGCCATACTCCTGATATCCCAAGCGCCACTCCTGAGATCTCAGCCCCACTCCTGAGATCCATCCCAGCCACGCTCCTGAGATCCCAACCACGCTCCTGAGATCCCAACCACACTCCCGAGATGCCAGCCATGCTCTAGGGTCACGATAGAAAAGGAGTTGATGGAAGACTGATTTGGAAAGCAAGCTGAAAACCCACTAGGCTGGCCAAACTTCCCAGTGTCTGATCCTGAGCACTGGGGTTCCTAAGAACCTGCACTGGGTTCAAGAGTGGATGGAGAGAGAGACACAGACACAGGAGATACAGAGCCACAGACACAGAGATAAGGAAGACAGAAATACAGAGACAGAAAAAGATAAAAAGACAGAGAAACAAGGACAGAAGACAAAAATATATAAAAATACATCTATACATATGAATATACATATACATCATATAAATCACATGCATATATCATATACATGTATACCTACATATACATCATATACAGCATATGCATATATCATATACATGTACACATACATATACATCATATACATATACACATATAAAAAGGAAGCTAGGAAGAGAGACATAGGGAGAGATGGAAGATACTGACTAAGAGAAGTCCACAGAAACAGATGCAGGGAGACAGACAATGAGAGAGGGAGAAACAGAGAAGAGACATTAGAGAGGACAGACAGCCAGAGAAAGACAAATATGGACAGACCTGGAGACGGGCTGAAATAAAAGGAAAGAGAGAGAGAGAGAGAGAGAGAGAGAGAGAGAGAGAGAGAGAGAGAATAGAGTTTGGGAGAGATGTGACGAGAAGGAGACAAAGACAGAGCTGGAGACAGGTGCATCAGGAAGTTGAAAGCCAGTGTGAGTGGAGCCTGTGCCTACTGTGGGGCCAGGAAGTATTGAGGCCCCACCCAGCCCACTAGCTTTGGAGGCTGTGAGGTACTCTGGAAGAGCCGTTGTGATGGCAGATTCCATATGACCACTAACCCATCTTGTCATGCCCTGCTGGACCCACTGGATTCATGGTGACAACCATGTGGACCTTACCCAACTGTTTCCCATACCCAGATAACGTGTGACCCCCTCAGCTGTCTGGAAGCCTGACAGGGTCAGGGTGGCCCAAGAGTAGGATGTAGGTGAAAGCAAGGACTGAAGTGGGGGTGGCTTTCTGAAGCTGGCTTAGTCTGAGCCTCAGTTTCTCCTCCTGCACTCCTGGGCAAAGGTGTACATTATTGAAGTACCACATGGAGTGGAGGCTTAGAGCTGTGTGTGGGCTTCCTAAAAAGGCCTGTCGAGACCCCTCTCCGAGAATTTTCCCCCACTCATCCCCTGGTCCTTTACCCACTGGTTGCATATCCAGCCTCAATGGCACCTCAGGCTCACTCTCAGGAGGCCACACTCTCTAGCCCCATCTTGGACTGTGGAATCTAGGCCAGGACTCCATTGCAGATGCCTTTGTGATATGTGAGGGTGGGGGATGGGAGCGGCAGGGTGTGGCAAGCAAAGACAGCCCAGAACCACTGCCAGCCCCCTGAGGAATTCTCATATCCTTCAGGGAACTCCACTCTGGTAAAGGCAAATTGTTTTTATTATTTTGTATTTGCATAAATTAATTATACAGAGTAATATATTTCATCATGACATGTTCACACATGCATATACAGCATTTTTGGTCATATTCATCCCCATGTATTGGCTAGTTTTATGTCAACTTGAATTGACATAAAACTTCTATGTCAAGCTAGAGTCATTGGAGAGGAGGGAGCTTCCGTTGAGAAAATGCTTCCACAAGATTCGGCTGCAGGCAAGATGTAGGGCATTTCTCTTAATTAGTGATTGATGTGGGAAGGCCAGACCATTGTGGCTCGTGGTTCTGGGTTTCATAAGAAAGGAGACTGAGCAAGCCATGGGGATCAAGCCCTCCCTGGTCTCTGCACCAGCTCTTGTCTCCAGGTTCCTGCCCTCTTTGAATTCCTGTCTTGACATCCTTCAGTGATAAATAGTGTTATGGAAGTGTAAGCTTAGTAAACACTTTCCTGGGCTGGAGAGATGGCTCAGCGGTTAAGAGCTCTGACTGCTCTTATGAAGGTCCTGAGTTCAAATCCCAGCAACTACATGGTGGCTCACAACCACCTATAATGAGATCTGATGCTCTCTTCTGGTGCTGTCTGAAGATAGCTACAGTGTACTTACATATAACAAATAAATCTATCTTTGGGCCGGAGCAATTGTGGCCGGAGTGAGAAGAAAAATAAAATAATAAAACAAAATAAACACTTTCCTCCCCAAACCTTCCCTCCCCCAGTTGCTCTAATCATGGTGTTTTATTCCAGCCATAGTCACCCTGACTAAGACACCCTCCCTTGTCCCCCTCCATTCCCACGGATCTCTTCACATCTTTTTGTAACCCACCTAATTTAGTTAGAGTTGCTTACATGATCATGGGCAAGGTATTATTTACAGAAGCATAGGTAACTTACCAGTAGCTGAAAAAAAAAATCTGTCCTTTTTGGTTTATATCTCATGAGCAACTCCCCCCACCCCCCACCTTCTGTGACAGTGCTAATGGGCCCAATCTTGTTCGAGTAATTACAGTTGCTGCAACTTCAAGCAGGCAACAGCCACATCATGCTCAGAAGACATCGCTCCATCGCTCCACCACTCCACTGCTCCACCTCTCCTCGGCACTCCACCCTTTCTCTGGCTCTTACACTCTTTCCATCTCCTCTTCCATGATGTTCCTTCCCTAAGCCTTGGAGTGAATGACAGAGCTGGATTACCGACCTCGCCACAGAAAATAATTTCAGGATGATACAATACAAAACAGAGTTGGTGTTTATTGAGAAGAAAGTTCAACGTGGATGTAAGCACAGAGGTTTAATAAAAAGAGAAGGCCACTCAGGAGACTGATAAAACATACTCAGGGGCATAGGGATGGCCTTCTCAAAGAGAATTTTAATTGTCTTCTCAGGAGCCATAGGTATCACTCTGGGTGGCATCTGAAGGCATATTTTAAGGGTTGCTAAGGAACCTAAGTGAGATCATAGGGTGGTTTCTATGCATTGAGTAGGATTGTAGCTGTCATGGTTAAACCCTACTAGGACATAAGCGTTGCTGGGGAAGTAAAGAGGCTTATATTGTAAACAAAATAAAAAGAACAAAAAAATGGTTTTGTCTTGGGGCTGGTGAGATGGCTCAGCAGGTAAGAGCACCTGACTGCTCTTTTGAAGGTCCTGAGTTCAAATCCCGGCAACCACATGGTGGCTAACAACCATCCTCAACGAGTTCTGACTCCCTCTTCTGGTGTGTCTGAAGACAGCTACAGTGTACTTACATATAATAAATAAATAAATCTTTTAAAAAAATGGTCTTGTCTTGTTTAAGGTTCTCCAAGGCTGGAGAGATGGCTAGGGGGTTAAGAGCACTGTCTGCTCTTCCAGAGGACCAGGGTTCAATTCCTAGCATCCACATAGCAAATCACAGTTGTCTGTAATTCCAGTTCCAGGGGATCTGAGGTACACACATACACGTAGGCAAAACATGCACATTGAAAATAATCACTAAATAACAAACAAACAAACAAACAAACAAACAAAATCAGTAATTTTTCAAGCTGGACATAGTGGTATACACCTTTAATCCCAGCACTGTGGAGGCAGACGCAGGTGACTCTCTGTGAGTTTCAGAACAGCCAGGGACACATAGTGAGACCCTGTCTTCAAACAAACAAATAAACAAACAAATAAAAGATTCCCCAGAAAATATGTGGGAGAAGTAAGGGTCACAGGGGCTAAAGAGATGGCTCAGCAGTTAGGAGCACCAGCTGCTTTCCCAGAGGTCCTGAGTTCAATTCCCAGCAACCACATGGTGGCTCACAACCCATATACTGTGATCTGATGCCCTCTTTTGGCATGCGGGTACACTTGCCAACAGAACATTCATACACCTAAAATTAATAAATAAATTTTAAAAAGAAAAGAAATGAGTGTGAGATCATACTTGAAGGTCCTATATGCGTAGGCCTTAGCATGGGCTCATTGCTATTTTAAAATAAAATACCTCTATATAAAAGGAATTCTATTTCTGTGCCATCAACCTTCATAGCAAATGATTGTGCTGGAATTCTTGATTCTTGGATGTTGAAAAAGCTTCAGCCAGGTTCCCTTTCCCTTCCCGCATCCCCTTAATTTTACTGTCTTTCTAGCCTGCCTCTGTGCTGCCCATGGGGGACACTGTGTGGGCAGCATCCCCAAATTTAGGAGCTGGCTGATGGCTCTGCTGCCCGCGAGAAGGCGCTTCCAGAATCTGCCTGAGCTGACCTGGTTCCTGCTTCCTGCTTCTCTTTGTGGGGTTTCTGAAGACTGGGGCTCAAGGCTGTTCCTTCTCTTTCTTGCTAGTCCAGGTCCAGCTGGCTGACTCTCTGAGCCTCAGGTAGGGAAGGGCTACAGGCCTCAGCAAATGATGTCCTGCCCTGGCTCTAAGATGAAAAAAAAAAAAAAAACAAAACAAAAAAAAAAAAACAAAGCTTGTTATGTAGCTCCTGCTGGATGGGGCAGTAGAAGTGTCTGGGTGGAGGGGAGTGCCTCCGGCCTCACTCTCATTGAGCTGTTATAAGGTCCTGCCTGTCTGGGAGGTCACCACACTGCAGAGCCTGGCGAGGAGGGACCCAGGCTGGCCTCTTCCCTGCCCCATCCATGTACCCTTAGCTCCATTCTGTGAGGACAACCCACCACACCCAGGAAAGCAGTACCTGTCTCCTTTTCTCCTGGCTGAGCTGGCAAGGCTGCTTCCACCAAAGTCCTCTGCCTGAGGCACAAAGTGACTGTCCCTTTCTATAGGTTCAGCCCTGGTAATGGGCCCAACATCATACTCCCTTTATGGCGTAGGAAACACATCCAGGAGAGGTCTCTGGAAGGGTCTAGCAGGGACATAAAAGGAGCTTGTAGCAAGTATTCAGAAGGTACAATCTCAGCCTGTTAGACAGGCACTTGACACACCCCACAGCAGGACAGAGGACCAGAGGAGACCAAGGCCTGTGCCTAGCCAGGAGTCCCCAGGTCCCACCTGGACTGAGGATAGAGATGTCCTTTTGTCCAGCAAAAGAGCCTGAGGTGCCTCTTTGTGTCCCCGCACACCAAGTCCCCAGTCATGGCAGACTCTACGTACTGCCCCCTATCTTCCTGGCTGCAGAGATCCATCCAGTCTCTATGGCTCTGGGGCTGTCAAGTGAGAAAGCCCCATCCCATCTATTATCCAACATTTCAAAGGGCAGTGCTTGGGGTGTTTGCATTTGTTTTTGTTGTAGTTATTTGAGACAGGGTCTTAATAGGTAGCCTTGGATAGCCTGGGACTTGCTATGTAGACCAAACCAGGCTGGCCTCAAACTCTTTTTGGGTTTTAGGGGCATTTTTAAAAAGATTTTATTTATTTATTATATGTATGTATGTGAGTACACTGTAGCTGTCTTCAGGCGCACCAGAAGAGGGCGTCAGATCTCATTATGGATGGTTGTGAACCACTGGGGTTGCTGGGATTTGAACTCAGGACCTTCGGAAGAGTAGCCAGTGCTCTTAACAGCTGAGCCATCTCTCCAGCCCCTCAAACTCTTAAAGTCATAGATTCTTGTTTTTGCCTCCCAGTGTTGGAACTACAGATGGTTTGCATCCTCAAGATGTCCAGTCAACAGAGGCCTTCTTCGTCTTATAAAAAACATCAGTTTCCTCATCTGTGGAAGGAAGAAATCCTGTTTCCCAACGTGAAGACAGAAGCAAGAACACACGCTGCTCGATGGAGCTGGGCGTAAGGGTGGATGTTAACCACACAGCAATGGAACAGTGGTGACACGTCCTCACTAGTCACATGAAGGGGACATCTGCACCTTCTCCATGACTACGCTCACCTTCCACACTGTAGCCTGGGGCTGTCGCTGGTCCTCCTTTGCACTCCTCTGTGACCTAACCCCTGGAGAGACTCCCTCCTGCAGCCTGCCCTGGGACAGGTAGCAAGCAGGTGCACCAGGAACAGGAACAGATATGCAGAGACTGCATCTGGCATCCCTCTTTTGGGACAGCTGACCCTCTGAGCTTCAGAGGCTCCCTCCACCCCATCCAGGAGTCTGCATCCCCACTGTGCTGCAGCATCCGACTGACTGGGCTTCCACAAGACTCGGACCCAGATGAGGTCCTCTCTGCTGCCCAGGCTCTATGCCTGCACCCGGTGAAGCGGCAACCACTGAAACGTGTGTTATTTCACCTGCTAGATTCCGGCATTCCAGGGCAGGGCTGGGGAAGGTCATAAAAACGTTGTGGTAACCTATATATTATTTTTATGCCGGTGCTTAACACAGCATGTTTGACACATGTGCAGGAGCCCATCATAAATCAAGCCTGGGGTCCACCCTTGTGTCCACGCAGGGGGTCGCCTGGCCTCTCACACGTGTATGGAGGCCCCAGCGGCTGTCCTCCTGGGAGCCAGGCTTCAGGCTGCTCTGAGGTCCAGCTGCTGGCTGCTGCCCCTTGCCTCCCACAAAGCTTCCCTGAGCCAGGGGAAGGGAGGGAGGCCAAACTGGGAAGGCTTGGGCCAGAAATGCTCAGGAAAAATGCATTTTGGAGTGAGCAGCCCTGGTGCGTGAGTGCGCTCCACGTGTGCATGTGTGACAGTACATATGTGTGTACAGGAATATGTTCATCTGTGCAGTTTGTCTGCATAAATGTGTTTGTATAGGAGTGAGCAGACTCTGTGTGTGTGCTTACATGTGTGTGGCCAAGTAAGCTTCTCTGTCTAAGTATCTGCACACGTGCTGTCTGTGTACGCTCATGGGTACACAAACAGACTTATGTGTGCACGTGTGCATGCTTGTGCATATAAGCATGAAGGTTTGCATATGTGTGCATGAGGTATGTGTAGGTATGTGTAGGTATGTGCCTGTATTCATTTGTGCGCATGTGTTTGCTTATGTATGTACAAGCAAACTTGGGTATGCAGATATGTGCTTATCTGTAAATGCATGAGAGGGTTATTTGTATGCATGGACGATGCTCATATGTGTGGTTGAGGAGGATTCTAGATGTACGTGTGTGCTTATGTACATGTATGCATATGCTAATATGCACAGGCAGATATATGCTTGTGTTCTTTCACATCTGTGTAAGTGAGTGTGCTCATGGATACACACTGCCTGTGGTACACTCTCCCTGCCTGGTGCCTGCTGGGCCAGGACTTTTCCTCCCTGCCTTACCTGTCCCCACCCTTTTGCTCTCCTGGGAGTGGAGGTCTTTCTCCCTAGTCAGACAAATAGGTGAGATCATCATTTAAAATTCCAGAAGTGTCTTAGTTACTTTCCTATTGCTGTGATGAGACACCATGATCTAAGCAACTTAGAAGGGGGGAAAAAAGCGTTTAACTGGAGGCTTTCTTACAGTTTCAGAGGGAGTCCATGGCCATCGTGGCCAGAAAGAAAGCAGCAAGCAGGCAGGCGTGGCACTGAAGCAGTAGCTGAGAGCTTACATCCAATCTATAACTTGGAGGCTCAGAGAGAGAAAGGGAGGGGGAGGGGAGGGGAAGGAGGAGGGAGATGGGGGGGAGACTGGGCCTGTGTGGGCTTTTGAAACCTAAGCTCCCACTCCCAGGGACACAACTCCTCCAACAATGCCACGCCTTCTAATCCCTCCTAAACAGTTCCACCAATCAGGAACCAAGCATTCAAATATGAATATGTGAAGGCCATTCTCATTCAAACCATCATAAGAAACATCTCCACTTTAGCCATGAACTGAGAAAGCAGACGGGCTGGGGCTCTCCTCACTGGTTCTCTGAGCCCCTCTGCACAAACAGCTGTCTCTACTGTTTAATGGGCTGGGTCACAGATAGGATGGAGGTTGAGGGACAGCAATGGCCTTCTCAGTTACCTTGTCTCTAGAAGGTACACATGGGTAGGTTGGTGGTCCCTGGGCTTGCAGCCTCCCCAGGACAGATCCTCTGGGCACAAGGGGCCCTTTATGAAGTGGGTCAGAGCTAAGTGCCTTTCCCGACTTCCCCTACCTAGAGAAACAATACAAGTGGCCTCTGAATCCTGCTTCTCTGACTTGAGGTCCCTATCAGAGCATATGTGGTGCCACAGGTAGGGTCACAGAGACTCCTGACATGGGTACAAGGCCAGGTCCTACGTCTCTCTGTGAGGGAAACAGTGACTTTGCGCCCCAGCTCAGGGACAAGTAGACAGTCAGAGTCTAATGGAGCCCCACGCATGAAACTCTAGGACTCAGGATCAGCAAGGCTACCATTCATTCTTTGTAGACACACATGTGCACATCTGCCTTCACAGGTCTGGGACAGCCCACTATGGGAAGACAGATCGTGTCCCCTCCAGGTCTGCTGAGAGTCATCGCTCACAGCCCCTTAAGAATATGTACTCTGAGGGCTCCCAATGGAGGAGCTAGAGAAAGTAGCCAAGGAGCTAAAGGGATCTGCAACCCTATAGGTGGAACAACATTATGAGCTAACCAGTACCCCGGAGCTCTTGACTCTAGCTGCATATATATCAAAAGATGGCCTAGTCGGCCATCACTGGAAAGAGAGGCCCATTGGACTTGCAAACTTTATATGCCCCAGTACAGGGGAATACCAGGGCCAAAAAGGGGGAGTGGGTGGGCAGGGGAGTGGGGGTGGGTGGATATGGGGGACTTTTGGTATAGCATTGGAAATGTAAATGAGTTAAATACCTAATAAAAAATGGAAAAAATAAATAAATAAAAGCCATCTGTCATTCCCAAAAAAAAAAAAAAAAAAAAAAAAAGAATATGTACTCTGGGGCTGGTGAGATGGCTCAGTGGGTAAGAGCACCTGACTGCTCTTCCAAAGGTCTGGAGTTCAAATCCCAGCAACCACATGGTGGCTCACAACCATCTGTAACAAGATCTGACGCCCTCTTCTGGAGTGTCTGAAGACAGCTACAGTGTACTTACATATAAATAAATAAATAAATCTTTAAAAAAAAAAAAAAAAAGAATATGTACTCTGTTGCATCTTGACGCCCTGAACCTGGAAGGTTCAAGCCACTCCACAATCACAAGTCGTTACTGCCCCTCTGATCCTCCTGGGCTAGGGTTCAGGGATGGCTGTCTGGCTGTTTGACCAAGTTGTCAGATCTCTAAGGGTCAGATGGGGCTGGGAGAACCATCCCTGGGAGAGTGTCATGTGTCGTGACTGTGGAGGTGGCTGTCTTTCTGCAAGGGATCTCTCCACACTCTGATGAAGCTGAGTGTGAGCACCGTATGTCAGTTCTGTCTCACTCTGTGGGTTCCATAGGCCACCCATGCCTCCAGGCAAGCCAGGGTTTCTGAGATAAAGCTTCTTTGCTTCTAAGACCAGTCTGACCCCAGGCTGGACACACGGAGGCGAGAAGGATGGGTGGGGATCTCTCCAGCCAAGGACATCTTAGATAGAAGCTGGACTTAGGGATGTAAGGATAGTCCAGGCCAAGGCCTAGGGGGAGGATTAGTGACTGTGCCTGCCTTGGAGAACACTCCCAGCTGTTCTGTAGAATGGGACGCAGGTGGTCACCATGCTAGCCCTCTCCTCTTTGTTGTCCCCTCTCTCTCTTCCCCTCTGCCCCCAAGCCGCTGACCTCCATGACTCCAGCTTGCAACACCCACCTTCCCAGATGCTTTCTTGTGAAGATGCTTCCTGTCCAGGGCTTTGACAGAGAGAGAACAGGATGAGAGGCTGGGGACCTCAAGAGGGTTAGATATTTATATCACTTAATACTGTGATAAATGCCTTGACTATGGCAACTTATGAAAAAAGGGAGCTATCTTAGTTAGGGTTTCCACTGCTGTGAACAGACTCCATGACCAAGGCAACTTTTTTTTTCATTTTTTATTAGATATTTTCTTCATTTACATTTCAAATATTATCCCAAAGTCCCCTATACCCTCCCCCTGCCCTGCTCCCCAACCCACCCACTCCTGCTTCCTGGCCCTGGCATATGATCTTCGCAAGACCAAGGGCCTCTCCTCCCATTGATGGCCGACTAGGCCATCGTCTACTACATATGCAGCTAGAGACACGGCAACTCTTATAAAGGACAGCATTTAATTGGGGCTGGCTTACAGGTTCAGAGGTTCAGTCCATTATCATCCAGGCAGGAGCATAGCAGTATCCATCAAGGCAGCCATCAAGGCAGGCATGGTGCAGGAGGAGCTGAGAGTTCTACATCTTCTCTCTGAATGCTGCAAGACTGACTTCCAGGGAGCTGGGATGAGGGTCTTAAAGCCCACACCCACAGTGACACACACCTACTCCAACAAGGCCACACCTAATAGTGCCACTCCCTGGGGCAAGCATAGACAAACCATCACAGGAGCTTAATTTGGCTTTTGGTACCCAAGGTATAAATGTCCATCATGGCAGGAAAGGCATGGGAAGAGCAGCGAGCATAACACAACAGTAGGAACTGGAAGCTGAGAGGAAGAAAGTGGAGATGGAATGAGGCATCTGACTCTCAGGGCCTTCCTCCAGTGACACGCTTCTACCAACAAGGCCACACATATCTCCTAGACCTCCCCACTAAAATGCCACCGTTGAAGGACCAAGCCTTCAAATGCATACGCCTATGGAGAACACTCTCATACAAACTGCCTTTCCCAGACAGTCTCATGGGAGAACAAAAATGACGTTTCTAAGAAACATTAGGGGGACAGAGCCAGAGGGTGGGAGAGGCGTGCCGGAGCGGTGGCTCAGCGGTTAAGAGATATGACAGAAGAGGGGAAGGAGAAAGGTCCTGGGAGGGTGTGTCAGTTCCCCAGTTTCCTAGGCCAGTGTCTGGCTGGAGGCAGGGGAAATGCAAGTGGGGTGGTTCCTAAGAGGTACAGGCTAGTGTGGGGTAGCATCTTGAAGGGTTCCCGATGAGTGGTCCATCCTGCAGACGGCCAGCTGTGTTAGCTCAGGAGAAAATGATCCCTAAGAGGACAGCCACCTGGCCCAAGGGCAGTCAGGATACCTGTGACTACAGGGGTATCCCGAGAGCCCAGTCCCAATCCCCTTGGCTCTGTTGCCTTGGGGGTGCATCAGCCTCTTCAGAGCTGCCCAAGGAGGGGCCTACAGGAGAGGAGGGGTGAGGCAGAGCTGGGGAGGTGGCCTCTGCACAGAAGGTGCTTCGTGGGCTGCCATTCCCAGAATGCTCTGCCTTCCCAGCCTTCCGTATGCTGCCTACACAGAGCACAGGCCCAGAAAGGGACACAATCTGTGTCTGAGTGAGGAGAGGAGCCCCCAAATCTGATAACAAGAACACATCTCGATGTGGGGTACGTGGGGGCGATTGGAAGGGGAAGCCAGCTGGAAGCTTACACTAGACGGGTCCCATCTTGGGCCTAGGAGATCTAGGCCCCATGCTGATGTCTGCCTAGTTTGATGTCACCTGGCCTTGGTGGCAGGGGATAAGGAGCACTGAGGACAGGGGACCCAAGGACCTGTGGAGAAAGGCTAGGCAGGACCTGCTCACAGGCGTTTTGCAGAGGTTGTGTCTGTGTGGTGAGTGTGGGATAGGGAGCAGAGATAAACTCTTCAGGGAAAGGCCAAATAATCTGGAGGAACACAGAGCAAAGGTGCAGGGCTCTGGCAAGCAGTGCCTGGGAGTCCTACACTGCAAACCTTCTGGGAGGTGGCGAGGGGCATGGCCTCCTGTAGCCCACAGTTGAAGAGCAGGGGGTACTGGAGCCTGAAGCTCTCCATAGTCTCCAAGATTTAGTTTCTTTGGGCTCTGGGTCAAGGCCCTTGACCCTACCCCTTACTCAGAGAGATGGCCGTGCAGGGATGTGGAGTTGTGGTGTAGTGTGGGGATGTAGATGGATTCTCTGTCTCTACCCAAAGCAAGCCGTGAACACGTACATACACTTGGCATACGCATGCATACACATACACAGGCACACAGATTTTATAAGGACACGGGATCGAGGTGGTGTCTGGCTTCTGCTTCAACGCATTTTATTAAAAGGGGGGGAAGGGAAAAAAAGAAAGAAAAATAAATGAGAGTCTCCCACGAGGACCACACACGGTGGCCTGGTGTAGCCGCAGGGCAGGCTGAGTCCCAGCTGGCACACTGCACTGCCACTGCCACCTCCAAACTGGACCCCCATGGCAGTAGAAGCCCAGGGGCAGAACCAGAGCCAGATAGGTACATCCGTGTGAGTTCTGTACATGGTTGCTCTCTGAGGGGGCCCTCGGATGGTTGACCAGGGGTCTGGAATGCGTTGGGAGGCTGAGCAAAGCCTTGACCTCCTGGTGTATCTCTGGGAGGATGTCAGGTGCTACCTCTTTCCTCCAGAAGAGCTGGGAGATGATGCTTACAATTGGAACCATGTCCTGACTCTCATTCTCCCAACCCAAACACCACCCCAGACATGCCCTGTCTGTATACTGATTTACACACACACAGACAGACACACATACAGACACACACACACACACACAGACACACACACAGACACACACATACACACACACACACAGACAGACACACACACATACACACACACACACAGACAGACACACACACATACACACACACACAGACAGACACACACACAGACAGACAGACACACACACATACACACACACAGACAGACACACACACATACACACACACACACACATACACACACACACACAGACAGACACACATACACACACATACACACACACACAAACAGACACACACACATACACACACATACACACACAGAGACACACACAGAGACACACACACATACACACACACACACATAGACACACACACATACACACACACACAGACACACACACAGACACACACACATACACACACACATACACACACACACAGACACACACACACAGACACAGACACACACACAGACACACACACATACACACAGACACACACACACACACACACAGACACACACACACACACACACACACACACACACACACACACACACACACACACACACGGTGGTATGCTCTTATTTTCCCAGCAAGACCCCCTACCAATCCAGGCTCAGGGCAAAGGAGGCTGGACCCAACCACAGTTTTAAAAAAGCCACAACCCAATCCCCATCCTATGGGAAGGATAGGGGCCCTCTCTGGTGTTTCACACAAGCAGCCCCCCTCAAGGCTGTGCACCTGTGGGCTGTGCACCAGGAAGGCCCTCTGGGGAAATGGAAGCATTTGAGACCCATGTGAGGAAGGAATCAGAAGGTGTCTGGCCTGAGGCTCCCACTGTGGGGAAGGGCCTGGGTTTGTACTTCTGGGGAAGGATCTTATTGTCACCAATTGAGGGGGTGGGCCTGGGTAGTAGTAACAACCCAGAGTCCCGCTCCAAGTGTGTCCGTCCCCCCACGCTGGTTCTGACAGAGACAATCGCTATGGACCTCACTGGAAAAAATGTTCTCATTGTGAACATAAGCAGGCAGCTCGGCCTCTGCCAGACGTGCCTGGAAAATGTTTAGGACCTCAGTCAACATATGAAATTTCCATCAAACTTTTATTAATCAGGAGGCGTTTGTTGTAAACCAACCCCTGTCTGATCCCTCTGGATGTCCAGGGAGAGGCCTGCGCTTTCTGGGGCCTATCCAGCGCCTGGTCTCCTGCCTACACAATCTGCCCCAACAGAGGAAGGCTCAGGGCCCAGAGATCAATGGGGACCAAGACAAGGCCAAGCAGGTCCCTCAGTGGCCAAGGGACCCTGAGGACTGAGGGACAGGATCCTTTCCACCCTCTGAGACAACCTTATCCCACTATGCTCTCCCTGGGCCAGGCCTGCGAGGCTGCGGCTGGCCCAGCTGCTTCTAGAGGTTCTGGACTGCTCAGCTGTGATCTCTTTTATGGGGTGGGAGACTCATAAAGGACCAAGAGCCCCACTTAGGAGCTGAGAGGCTTGGCGGCTGCCCAGCCTGAGGAGGAGGGGTTGAGGCTTGGGAGGAGAGAGAGCTAAGGAGAGGCAGGCTAGAGGGGTGGTTGGGCTAGAGAGGGAAGGGCCAGGGAGGGCCAGGGAGGGAAGGGCCAGGAGGGAAGGGGAAAGAAGGCCAGGGAAGGGCCAGGGAGGGAAGATATGGGGGGAGGTTGTATAGGGGAAAGAGGGGGAGAGTTGGGAAGAGGAGGACTGGAGAGGAAGCCTCAGCCCACTAGAACTATATAATCTGTTCCAGTGACTGGGGCACTTCATATTTCCCTCCTGTAAATAAACCGGGGTGATCGTGCCCTGCCCAATGGCCTCCCAGGCTTGTCTTCACTCCCATCCCCTGTGTCCTGTCAGTGACTGTGTAGATTGGTCACACAGAAAGTCAGGCACGTGTCCATCCCTGACACTTCCCACCTGAGTCCTCTGCTTTTCTTCTCTGGACTGTAGGCTACCCTTGCCCCTCATAGACTCGTGGACTCAGTCTCCCCTTCTGGCTAGGGAGCATGGAGGGAGAACCATCCTGTCAGGAAGCCAGCCTCAGGATTAGACTACTTGGCGTTTCTTAAGCATACCCCGTTTAAGTTCCTCTAGCTCTGGGGCTTAAGTCTCCATCCCCAGCTGCTGCCCCATTCCAGACCACCTTCTCCCATCAGAATTCATCAGCTGCTGAGACTTCCTGATGAAGACCAGGGAGCCAGTCTTACTGGCAATCAGACCTTTTTCTTTCAGGGCATGCAGGGCAGGATGTGTGTGAAGAGAAGGCCACCCTGGAGGTCCCAGGAACCTTCATCCCTAGAGAGAGCTAAGGAGCAACAGTATCCAATGCTGAGCAGAAGTAGAACCCAGGCTTGGAAAGGCAGAGTTTCCCAGAGCCTGGCTCATCATCCTCCTGCAAGGCCCCTAGACCTTGTGCATGCCTTCCTGGCTGCTCAGACCTTTCAGACTCTGCCCATAGTGGCTCAGCCATGTGTACCAGGAAACAGGCCAGAAATGTGGGCTTGACTCTGTGGCCTTGACACCATGGCTTTGATTCTGTGGGTGGGCCCTGGGCACTTGTCCTGGACCTGTATCTAGTATTCCTTATTTCCTTCTTGGGCTTTAGAAGGCTGATGTTTATAAGTGTGACTGATTTTGTGTGTGGATTTTGTAGGCTGCAACTTTTTGAAGTTTGTGTGTGTGTGTGTGTGTGTGTGTGTGTGTGTGTGTGTGTGCGTGTGCTCGAGCATACCCATTAGAAATGCCACAGCATAAAAACATACCATATAGAAAGTGGTGCTCCTTCCCCCTCTTCCAACTGGGCTACCTTTCCTTTTACTTGACTGCTTGCTCTGGCTAGCACTCCCAGTAGAATGCTGGGCGGCAGTGGGGAAATCTTGTATTGTTGATCTCAGGGAAAAGTTGTCTGTTTTCCCATTAGGCAGGGAACCAGCTGTGAGCTTTTGAAACGTGCCCTTTTTTATGTTGAGTGTGTTCTATTTTACTCCCAGTCTATTAAATGTTTTTTTTTTAATCAGAAAAGGATGTTGGCTCTTGTCCAATGCTTCTTTTGTTGTTTTAATAATTGAGATGTCAATGCCCCCCCTTCATTCTAATAACATGGCATTTCATGGTACTTATATTTTATTTCTTGAATAACTCTTGGATTCCCAAGGGCTTGGAGCTGGAAGGATTTCAAATAGGCAGTGGAGCTGGGGGAGATGGACTCTCCTGGCTCTTGAACCTTCTTCATTCAATGATTCATGAACCAGGATTCACCCCGATTCCCCACGACCAATCTCAGTGCCCTGAGTCAGGCCTCACAACTGCTTCTTCCAAAGGTAGGCCCATGCTCCTCATGCACCCTTCTGGACAGTGGAGGAAAGAAAACAGAACACAAGCCAGGCCGGTGTGTGAAGTAGCTCATGGCACCCCCACTATGGCCTACAAAGCAGAGCTTGATTCTGTGACCCTGTGGTCTGGGCCTTCGGGACACCTGTTCTCACTCTCTGATGCTCAGGACAAACAAGATGCTGGTGAGGCTGTGGTTTTAATCTGCCATCTCCACTAGCAACCTCAGCATCCTAAGACAGGCATCACAACTGTTCCTCCTGCTGAGTAGTGGGGGAGTCCATGCAGAAGTCAGTTCATATGGCCTAGGGTCCAGGGAAGTCCCACTCCTGGGCGCCAAAGAACTGCCCCCTTGTGGCAGGAGACGGCAGGATGCCAAGAAGCAGCAGGCTCCCATGTCTTAGGAAGAAACCCACAAATTGGGAGCTACAAATGAGGAGGCATGCTCAGAACCTTGGAAAATGCATGCGTCAGCAGGATTAATGTACCATGAAGGTTTGTGTGTGCAGACACACAAGGCTGAGGGACAGGAGGAGAAAGGTGCCCCCCCCATGCCCACTTTACCTTGAACATTAATTACTCAGGGTCTGCAGGCACTGAAACAGCACACCATGCACAAAAGTCTGTAGTATTATTTCAACTGGAAAAAATATATAAAAATTGGATCTCTAAACCAGTAAATAAACTGAAAGGCAATTTAATGAACTTTAAAAGAATCCCCAAAGGCTGGGGAAATGGCTCAATCGGTAAAGCGCTTGAGGACCTGAGGTTGCTCTTCGAGATCATGTAAAAAAAAAAAAAATGTCAGAGTGTTGATCCTATGAGCTTGGATCTCAGCTCTGGGCAGGCAGAAACAGAAGGCTCCCTGGAGCTGGCTGGCATGCTAGCCTATGTGACTGAGTGCGTTTCAGGCCAGTGAAAGAGCGTGTCACAAAACACAAGGTGTGAGCTGGGCGTGGTAGCGCACGCCTTTGATCCCAGCACTTGGGAGGCAGAGGCAGGCAGATTTCTGAGTTCAAGGCCAGCCTGGTCTACAAAGTGAGTTCCAGGACAGCCAGGGCTATTCAGAGAAACCTTGTCTCGAAAAACAAAACAAACAAACAAACAAAAACCAAGGTATGGAGCTAGAGCTAAGAGCACTGGCTGCTCTTTCAAAGGACCTGGGTTCTATCCCCAGGGCTCACAACCATCTGTGAGTCCAGTCAGAGGATCTAATGCCCTCTTCTGGCCTCTGCAGGCACCAGGCATGCATGTAGTGCACTGACATGCATGCAGACAAAAAACATTCATATACATTGAAAACAAACAAGAGACCAAAAGGAATGACACCTGAGGTTGACTTATGCCCTCCACATTCATGTGCATATATGCAAATCTTCTCATAATGATGTGCATGCGTGAGCATAAGAGTACATGCGAGCATGAGCATGCATGCGCACACACATCACACACACACACCCCAAAAAGATCTCTCATAATATGCATTCTAAACACACGTGATGTTCACAGACTTGGTGTGGGAACTTACTTTGTCCCTTAAATATTTACTATTTCAGGCCAATGGGTATGAAGGGCTGCAGAAAAAAAAAATTGTGTGCGGGTTTCACTAGAAACTGAACATTGTGATGATAAGAGTCATAACTGGATTGCTCAGAGCACCCAGCTTCCTCAGTACACACAGGGGCTGGAAAGAGTTCCAGTTCAGGCTGGAGAGATGGCTCAGCGGTTAAGAGCACTGACTGCTCTTCCAGAGGACCTGAGTTCAAATCCCAGCAACCACATGGTGGCTCACAACCATCTGTAATGGGACCTGATGCCCTCTTTTGGTGTGTCTGACGACAGCTACAGTATACTTACATATAAGTAAGTAAGTAAATAAATCTTTAAAAAAAAAAAAAAAAAAGAGTTCCAGCTCACGTGATTCCATCCAGACAGGGATGAGTGGGGCAGTGTCCACCCTGCCACACTCCATGGTCAGCACCACATGGGGCGGGCTCTTGGGGTGACTGCTGTGCACACCTATAGCACCCCTCTCTGAGTTGGGGCCTGTGAGGCCCCTACTAGATCCGAACGTTGAAGGATAGTCTGGGAAAAGAAAGATAATGTGCTCACAGTTGATCTTAAGCGATTGCTGCTAAAATAGATGGACTGGGGCAAGTACCTCTGAGACCACGGTGCCTCTTCGTTGTGGTTCTAACCCAGAATGGGAGGTCTGGCCAGCAGAAGCCAGTCACCCTATTTAGCTCTTACCTTTCCAGTGTAAGTGCCTGGCATGGCAAGTTTTTAAAATCTTTTTTTACCATGATTTTTGTTTTCTTTTAAAAGACATCGTGTAATCCAAGTTAACCTCAAATTCGTGATCCTCCTGCCTCAGCCTTCCAAGTGATGGGATTACATGCTTTCCGCCACCTTGCTTCTCTTTTCTTTACACGTTGAAGTACTGAGCGTCAGGCTCCATCCACTTCTGCTTCTGTCTGTTCCTGGACAGACCGATTCCCCGCCCTCTGTGACATGTTGATCACAGGGGCTGTATCTGCATAAACCTGCGTCACATCACTGGCTTTCATGTTGAATTGATTCTGAGCACATTTGCTTACTTGTGATTTGATGTAAATGTTGAAATCAACTTGTCTAGGTTCAAAAACAACAAATTCCTTTTTACTCCATGTTGCCCTGGCTGAAAATGTAACTGTCTTATCATCTATTAAAACTTAAATTTTGGTAGGAGAGGCCCTTAGTCCTGTGAAGGCTCTATGCTCCAGTGTAGGGGAATGCCAGGGCCGGAAAGTGGGAGTGGGTGGGTTGGGGATCAGGGGGAGGAGAGAGGGGATAGGGGGTTTTTGGAGAAGAAACCAGGAAAGGGGATAACATTTGAAATGTAAATAAAGAAAATATCTAATAAAAAATTTTTTTTCGAGATAGGATTTCTCTATATAGCTCTGGCTGTCCCGGAACTCACTCTGTAGACCAAGCTGGCCTTGAACTCAGAAATCCACTTGCCTCTGCCTCCCAAGTGCTGGGATTAAAGGCGTCCGCCATCACTGCCCAGCCTTTTTTTTACACACTGTCTCGTGTGATAATGGTGACTTTGAACTCCTGATCCTCCCATCTCCATCCTCTAAGTGCTGGGATTCCAAGTGTATTGCACCAAACTGGGTTTCTGTGGTGCTGGGGAGCAAACTTGAGGCTTTATACATGTTTGACAAGTATGAACCACACCCCAGCCTCGTCTACTCTTTGTTTCTTTGCTGTGTTTAGGGGTGCTAGAGCTTGGTTATGTCCCCGACATCCGGGGTCAGACACTTAATCCCGAAGCCATACGTCAGTTCCATGTGGGGGTGCCTGGGTAGTGAGGAACTGGTCTCATGGTGAACTTCTGGGTTTGTGGGTTAAGATAAGAAGGGAGTGACTGCTGTGCCACCGAGGTAAGGCACTAGCACCATGCTATTGATGGCGAGCCAAAGAAACACGTACTCTTTGTAAGACACATCACAGCATCGTGGTATTCTGACGGAGCAACAGAAAATAGACAGAGACAGGTGGCGTTTAAGAGATTGCTCACTGTTTCCACGTGCTGAGGTAAGGCTCCACGAGTGGAGTCATGTTCTAGCCTTCCTGACAGTGCGTGCTTTCTACCGTAAGTACAAACTCTTGTGAAGTGTTTCTCTTCACAAGTGCCTGATGCCTATGGTAAACTTGCACTTTCCTCCGAGTCCTTTTTTCAAAAAATGACTCCAACAGCTCCTTCCATTTCCTGGGACTGCTCCTCTGAGTGGCTGTGGTGATGGGCTCAAAAGCAAAGTGGGGACTGTCCCAGCCTTCCTGTGCTTCAGGCCTTAGAGCACACCTGGTCAGCGTCACTCTGCCAGGTTGGGGCTGAGCAATGCAAGCACACATCTTCCTATCCACATAATCCTATCTGTTTGGCTTTTGAATTTGTCAGAAAGCTTTCTCACTGGTATTCTCCATAGCAGAACAACTGATATGATGAATCTGTTTGATTAATTAATTAATTAATGTGTTTCCCAAGTGATCACAGTGCACTATTTTGAAAAGTGAAGTAAGATTCTATTTGTAAATTTTTCAGTAAGGTTTTCATTTATTTTTTTATTCCATTTATTATTTAATTATGTATATGTGTGCTCCTGTGCCAAATGGCACACACAGAGGCCAAAGGATAATCTGCAGGAGTCAGTGCTCTTCGCCCTGGAAAGCCCAGGCATTGAACTCACATTTTTAGACTTGGTGGCAAGCCCCTTTGCTCACTGAACCATCTTACCTGCCCCTCATTAGGGTTTTTGAATTCCTGTCCATACATTGGATTATATTGGTGTATTTTCATCCAAAGCCAGTTCTGGCAACAAATGGGATGCTTCTCTTTCATCTGATCTCCCAGAGGACCAGGCAGTACTGGGGCATCTCTGTAGTTGAAGGTTTGTACATGTCTCAAGAAAATCTGTTCCCAGGGATGTCTATTAAATGGGAGTAGGGAATGGGGGTCACTTTCTTAAATATCTGCATTGTTTACAGAATCTGGTCTGCTTTAAGCTTCTTTCTCTACTAGGACTAGTTTTTGCTTTTAAATAAAAGTGCTTTTTCATTACTTATTACATAGTGTCTTAGTCAGGGTTTCTATTCCTGCTCAAACATCATGACCAAGAAGCAAATTGGGAAGGAAAGGGTTTATTCAGCTTACAATTCCATACTGCTGTTTATCACCAAGGAAGTCAGGATTGGAACTCAAACAAGTCAGGAGGCAGGAGCTGATGCAGAGGCCATGGAGGAATGTTCTTTACTGGCTTGCTTCCACTGGCTTGCTCAGCCTGCTCTCTTATAGAACCAAGACTACCAGCCCAGAGATGGTCCCACCCACAAGGGGCCTTTCCCCCTTGATCACTAATTGAGAAAATGCCTTACAGTTGGATCTCATGGAGGCATTTCCTCAACTGAAGCTCCTTTCTCTGTGATAACTCCAGCTGTGTCAAGTTGACACAAAACCAGCCAGTACAGCTAGAATTAAGTATAATACTTTCTTTGAGCTCTTACATGCCCCCCTTTTCAGTAGGTGGCTTCCGCCTTTGTGTGTGTGTGTGTGCGCGCGCTATTTTGAATTTTTTTTCTTTTAAAAAAGCAACATTTCAAACTCCAGTGGTCCCTTAGCATCAGTGCAGGGTCAGTTTTCCTTTACAAGTGCTTGGTCCACTTTCCTCCGAGTCTGCCACATGCCGAGACCCTCAGACACCTGCTGTGCTTTGTAGAGAACCTACATACATCCTTCTGCGTGCTTTTTCCAGACAGGCTCCCTCTATGTAGGCCAGGCTGGCCTCAAACCGTGACCTTTCTGTTCCTGCATATCTAGTGCTGGAATTATGGGAATGGGCTACTGTTCCCCCCATAGACTTAACACCATCTCCAGGTGACAGATGACCCTTAACACAGTAAGTCTGCTATGCCAATCACTGTTACACTGCATTGTTTGGGGAGTCTGATCATGTTCAGCAGAGATGAAATTTGGGGGAACATTTTCTATTTGAGGCGGGCATAATCTGGGGCACAGATCCTGCAGACATCAGACTTGGTGCTTAGGGAGTTTCTGCTCACTCATTTCCACACGTACCCTTTTGGCTTCTTCCCCTGTGCCTGCTTATTCTCAGCTCCTGTTTTCTCCTTTCCCACTTGGGATACTTCCATATTTCAAAACTCTTTTTTGACAACATTTAAACTGTGGTCTCTCCCCTCATTTGGGCTGTACCCATAGATCTATCCAGGTCAGTGTCTAGAAAAGCTGTTTGTTTTATATTTCTTCCCCCTCCCCAGAACTTCATTATATGGATGTGAGTGTTTTGCCCACATGTATGTCTGTGTGCCTCATGTGTGCCTTGGTGTCTGGTGCCTGTGGAAGCCAGAGTTAGGCACTGGATCCCTAAAATTGGAGTTACAAATGGTTGTGAGCTACCAGGTTGGTTCTGGGAATTGAACCTGGGTCCTCTATAAAGCCAGTGCTCTTACCCACTGAGCCATCTTTCCAACCTCCTGTACCTACCTTTTCACGTGGTGGGCACTTGCCTGACCGTGTCTGGATAACCTACTTTCTATGTGTGGATTTCTACCTACTGCACAGGGAAGGTGCCTGTAATAACACCAGAGCACGCATGAAGCGAGGATGGGAGCTCTGAGGCATTTGTTTCACAAATCTTTAATAACTTTTGACTGTCACATGAGTAGAATCCAAGCTCTTGGTTCACCCTAGCTTTCCCCCAACTCTCCCTCCTGGTCCTGCCCCTCTCCACATCTCATGCTCAGCCTCTTACAGACTTAGAGTCTGGGACAAGTGTCCTGACTTCATGGAACAAGATGCGTGGAAGCAGGATTTGAGAGCTAGAGAGGATAGAAACAGGGCATGTGGCAGCTCAAGTGGGTGGGCGTCTCCGTCCTCACAAAACCAGCAGGTGCCCCATTATGGTCACAAAAATGATTAAGGTGTTTTTCGGGGATGAAGAGAGGGACGGGAGTATCTGAGGAGGATTGGGTATGATTTGTAAGTGATAACGGATCCAACTCAAAAAATAGGAGACATTGGCAAACACTCCTGGGTACAGGGGTTGGGCACAACCACGCCCCCAGCTCACTATTCCAATCTGCAACCAGGTCTGGTTCTGCTTACATACCAGTGGACTGCCAGAGTCACCCTGAAAAGGAAGAGGGGCTTTCTGTGATCTACTAGACCAGGTATGCCCCTCAGGTGCAGAATGAGCGTCCATCCCCTCCCCTCCATGTAGCCCCCTCTCTGGCTGCAACAGAGCCCAGAGCCTCAGCACTGAGGTCTGATACAAGCGTATATTGATCATCCACTGTCTGTCTGGGTTCAGCCACCCCCAACCAACAGTCCCCTGCTTACATCAGAGCCAGCTCTGATCTGAAAAAAAAAAAAAAATGGGACATACCTCACACACATTCTTCATTGTCTTGATGTCTGCAGCACACAACATTTCTGGCAGGAGGTAGGAGCTTAATCCATAGAGCAGCTGACACTGGAACCTAGGGATTAGTGGCAACTGGGCTTCCAATAGCTCGTTCCCGGTTTCGCCTGTGAGGGGAGACGGGAGAGGAACTGCCAGGTGAGGATGTGTATCTGAGTTCAGCTAGGTCTTTCTTAGTCCTGGAAGGCAAGGAGGCAAAGACATTCTTGTGTTCTTGGTTAATGGAGGAGAAATCTAGAAGAAATACCCACTCAAAGAGAGCCCTCTCCACAAGCAAGAGTCACCAACACACAGGGAGGCCATGTCCTACACAGGGAAGCCCCACCCACACAGGGAAGCCCCACCCACACAGGGAAGCCCCACCCACACAGGGAAGCCCAGTCCAATCAGGAGGAGTTTGTTTTTCACACACATCATTCTGTCCTCCTTTCACACATATTTTGTTGTTGCTGTTTCAATGTGGATAATTTCTACTGATCTATCCCCAAGGCTACTGATTCCCCCTAAGCCCACCATAGACCCCATAAAGGAATTTTTCATATCTGAGAGCTGGTTTTTTGTTTTTGTTTTTGTTTTAAATTTCCAATGGGTTATTTCCTTAGAATCTGCATCTTTTGGCTTAAGCTGTTCTCCTAACCATCTTCCCAGACGCCAGGGAGAGCCATTCTATGCTCTGCTCCCATGAGATCTTACTTAGCTCATACCTTGTGGCGAGATCATTCCCCATCCGGTAGTCCAGCAAGACAGATTGATGAGGTACAAGTCGGAAGGTGGCAAGCAAATTGGGAGCACAAAGTCAGAAAATACGATGGCGCTCTTCAATTGCACTAGCGCCACGTCCCCTCCAATAGGGTGGTACATCTGGAAGGTGGGGTGAATGATCACCTGGTAAATCTCAAACCACTGAGTATGTCTGTTGGCCTTCTCAAGGTTGGTGATGCCCACATATATATCATAGGTTTCGAGTTTCTTCCCCCTGCCAAGCAGAACAGAAGCCAACTGCTTGCAGCCCCCTGTCTCACCAGCCCACAGACAGGGTCTGCCGGGTTGGAAAGCGTGAGCCTGCTTGCAGCACAGTGTAGGCCTATCTGACAGTCTGACCTCAGAGGTCCTGATTTAGACTGAAGGAGACTTGGGGATCAAGTCTTAGGAGCCTGTGTCTGGGCTTTGAGAGCCAGATAGTCATGCAATGGGCCCCTCTGTGGCCTCCTCCTGAATAGCTGATTAAACCCTGTGGGCCTGACTGGATGAGGCTTGGGAGACAGGGCCATCTGACCAAAGAAGGTTCTGTGGAGGAACACGGTTTCTAGTGTGGAGGACCTTGCTGGAGGAGGGAGGGTAAGCTGGGGGCAGGGGCACACTGTAAATGGAGACTTCTCAAGTGGGGATGTAGCCTGGTCTGTAAAGGACTGTGCTCAAGAGGCCAGGCCATGCACCTAAGTACTGACTGGCCCAGTCAGCTAGGGCTGATAAATCCAAGCTGGTCCACTGGGAGCAGCTTGAAGTCTGAGATCAAGGGAATGAGTGCATCAGCTATGGTGTTTAGGTTGGGGGTTGGAGGAGGGTGTGTGTGGGGGGGGGGGCACGACTTCAACAATGACTGCAGCAGTCCAAGCCATGGGCACATGGTCGAGTCCTCTCCTTTCCTGTGTCCCTGCTCCACTCATCACCCCTAACAGCTCCTGAACCTCTCACCTGTCAAAGCAGTGTGCTGCCGACAGCACCCAGTAGGCACTGAGGATGGAGCCACCACAGATGTGAAAGCCAGAGTAATGCAAGCTGACCTGCCACGGCCATTTCCGATCACGAGCAAACTCTCCACCCAAGAGCTTGCCTTGCAGGACTGGCTGGCCACAGGCTGAGGAGGGGGACAAATGCAGAGTGGGCCCAAAGCCACACCACAGGAGGGGCGGGCCACGGAGGGAGGAAGGGACATCGTGTATTTGAGTGGGGAGGGGCCAGGCCAGGGCTTAGGGCCGAGGTTCCACCCAGGGAGAAAGGATCACCACCGAGACCCTGGGACAGGGGCCTACCCACGTCACCGCTCAGTGAATTTGCCTGGCTTTTTGGGTGTCGGCGACTAACTGATGTGACCCAGGTTGGGGAAGCCAGTAGAAGCGGAAACAGCAGGTATCCCAGGACGCCCAAGCCGGAAGTGAGGGCGGCCATGAAGCCAGAGTCGCAGCCCAGCAGGAGAGGGCAGCTGACCAGGAAATGTGACAGCGCCTCCACTGGTGAGGACGTGAACTGGACACGTGACGGCCCCTGGATCCTGGATGCGTTGGTGGCATCCCCAGCAGGTGACTTTGAACTAGCGGATGTGGATGGAAGGAACCTGAACTGTGTGGAGGCTGATACTGCAGATTGCCAACAGGACCACTCTGCCAACAGGGCAGGATGCCAGACGACCTAACCTCACCTCAGGTACGGGCGACAGACACTACCTGCGACACACACACACACACCATGGTCAGACTTGGATATACAAGTTCTTTTTGAGGATTCTGTGTTTCAAATTCCATTGCTCTAAGATCTCTCAGTGGCCGACTCAGATCTGTAAGATTTTTACTATTTACACATGCACCATCTACTATGAAATCTTTTTTTAAAATTAAGCCTTTGTTTATATACAGTAAAATCTACCCCTTCTTGTAAATTTTGACAACCCTTTTTTTTTACTTTCAAGGGAGGATCCCAGCTGATAGATAATGGTGGTGTATGCCTTTAATCCCATCACTGGGAAGGCAGGTCACCTATGGCCTTAGAGGTTCATTCATGTATGCATAGCTTCACCCACATAGATACACACAATTTAAAAGCTATTTTAAAAATACTATTTATTTATTATTAGTTATACGAGTACACTGTAGCTTACTTCTGACACACACCAAAAGAGTGTATCAGATCCCATAACAGATGGTTGGGAGCCACCATGTGGTTGCTGGGAATTGAACTCAGGACCTCTGGAAGAGCAGTCAGTGCTCTTAACCACTGAGCCATCTCTCCAGCCTTAAAAGCTATTTTAAGGAGAAGATTCCATAAGACTATGAAATAAAGGATGAGAAAAATTACAAAACTTTACGAGAGTTGTCGAAGTCAAAGGGATGGAGCTGTCCTGTGCACTTGGGTGTGATGTCATAAATATACTGTATACTTATACTGGGCATAAAGGTTGATGTCATAAACACAGCTGTTTCTGATCACACTAGATTCACAGCAAGTCTGAACAGAAGGCAAACAAGAAGAATTCTAAGGCTTCAGCAATTAAGATTATCAGTAAGGTACAGCCTAGAACAAAAACTAACAGGGGCAGGGAGAGACACGATGGAATTGTCTTCATCAATTCAGATGTTAAAACAAAACTCAGCCAGGCGTGGTGGTGCATGCCTTTAATCCCAGCACTTGGGAGGCAGAAGCGGGTGGATTTCTGAGTTCGAGGCCAGCCTGGTTTACAAAGTGAGTTCCAGGACAGCCAGGGCTATACAGAGAAACCCTGTCTCAAAAAAAAAACAAAAAAACAAAAAAACAAAAACAAAAAACAAAAAACAAAAAAACCCTCCAAGACTAGAGATGGTTTCGTGATTAAGAGCTAATGCTGCTCTTCCAGGGGACCTGGGTTTAATTCCCAGCACCCATGTTGTGGCTCACAACCATCTGCCACACCAGTCCCAAGGGACCCAACCCAATACCCTCTCCCGGCCTCTCCTCAAGCACTGCACACACATGATACACACACATGATACACACACATGATACACAGACATGATACACACACATGATACACACACATGATACACAGACATGATACACAGACATGCACACACATGATACACAGACATACACACACATGATACACAGACATACATGCAGGCAAAACATCTATACATATTTTAAAAAGAAAGAAAAGAAAAAAAAATCATTAAAAAAATTTAATCAGGCTAGATGGCTTGTGAAAACAGACAGTATTCTTTGCCTTTGGGGGCTGGGGTTCTGAGATTAGAAGGCCAGCATTGCGCTGTCAAGCTCCTCGTGGCTTACAGAGTGGAATCTGCTGCTCACGTCCTCACAGCGGCAAGGCTGCGAGAACTCCGAAGCCCCTTCTGTAAGGACACGACTGTCATTCACATGCATCACCACCATCACCCCCAAGGTGTCATCACTCTTCTTGGAGTCAAGACTCCAAGCCCTGAAGGGGAAGGAGGCAAACTTCAGTCTATTACTGAAATGAATCCCAGACTTAGATCTTTACACAGAGCACACAGCACTCAAGAGGCACACACTGTCAGTGAAAAGTCTGTTGGACACAGGATCTGCAGAGGGCGAGAATGTGATCTCACCACACCCTTTATACAGAGCTGAGCTAAAGTGATCAAGAAAGTGCTTTACAACTTTAGGTTGAAATGCAAGACAAGCTTCCGGTGACAATGAGCAACCCTCCTCCTAAGACAAGGAAAATCTCATGGCAGCACACAAATGTCATCTCCATAGAAGCAGGAAATATCTAAAGCATGGTGATGACTCCCCTGAGTAAGCTAGGCTAGCGAGGAGATCCTGGAACCCAGGCTATCCCGCCCTTTCGGGAAGGGCCAGGAAGGGACTCTGTCATTTTTGGCATCTTTCTGGGTTAAGGAAACAAATAGGAGTCCAGGACCCATCAAGGGTGTGGGCCATACTCAGCCACACCTGCTTTTGACTGAAAACAAAGAGGAGTGTGCCCAAAGGGTGAGGGGATGGGCAGAGGCAAGTCAGCACTCTGCTGGACAGTAGCCCAGCTTAGCATCATCTGGGTGGCTCAGGCCCTAAACTCAGGAATTCTCAAGTTCTCCAGCCCTCAGCTCAGTGTAACTGCAGGTGGCTGGGGGGTCTGTATCTGCAGCAAATGCAAAAAGGAGCTTTCCAGAACACCACCAGCCTTGCCCTAGCTATTGCTTATTTCTGCAAATAACATTTAGATATTTCTCCAGCCCAGGAGCAAAGACGAAAGAAACCTGAGAGGAGATATGGTGAAGGAGAAGCAGCCCAAAAACAGATGGTAAGAAACCTAGGCACTTGAATTATCAGCCAGAGACATAAAGGTCATGGTTTGTTGTGCTAGAGTCGGGGAGGAGAATCTAGGTCTCTAAATTTCTATTTTTCTCAACAACTGGACAGTATACAGCTAAGATTAAAAAAAAAAACCCACCATGAAACACCTAGAATTAAAAACCCCAAAAACCCAACTCAGAGCTCCCTGAATGGCCTTAACAAGAGTTTAGGCCCAGATGAAGGCAGAATCCATGAAACAGGGTGCAAGTCCAAAGAAGCTACTCACAGTAGGAGGAAATGGGATACTTGGAAAGAAGTGTGAGGTGCTTTAATGCTGGATGTGTCTCCCCCTCCTCTCTCCTTCCCCTCCTCCCTCCCCCCTCCTCCCTCTCACTCCTCTTTCCCTGGTTCCCCTTTTCCATTCCTCCCTCTTTCCACCTCCTCCCTCTCATTTCTCTTCCCCTGACTCCCCTTTTCCACTCCTCCCCATCCTTCCCTCCTCCTCCTCTTTCTTCTGGATCCTCCTCTTCCTCTTAGTTTCAGTAAACTATAATTTTTCTTTTTCTGTCTTTTTTTTTTTCCCTCTTTCAGTTTCTGATTGTTTGTTTGACACAGGGCCTCACACTGTCCTGCCTGGCCTGGAACTTGCTATGCCACTGAGGTAGTTACCATTTGGTGGATATATTTTCATTGTACAGACAGGAAAAGGAGACAGGTAGCCTTGATGTTTGTGCAAACTTATGAATGTATTAATGCCATTTAATTGTACACTTAAAAGTGCATGATGGTAAATGTTATGTTTCTTTCAATTAGTGTTTATTAATTATACAAAATAATGGGTTTGCATAGTGGCATTGTCAGGCATGTATGCAATGTCTTTTTGTAAGGGTCCACCATTTGCAGAAGAATTATACCCCAGACTCAAATAGTATGTAAATGCAAAGGGTGTTTTATTCTGTACAAGTCCAGCATGCTGGGGTCTCCCATTCCAAGATGGAGACACCCAAGTGAGATGCAGGCCTGATTTAAAGCACATTAGGAGAGTTCTGGGGGTGGATGACCTTTATTTTGTTCCCTCTAGGGGATATTCCAGAACCATTACTGGGGTGGTGAGGGAGGCTGGAAACTGTTTCTGGGGAGGTCTGGAAACTGTTGCTGACCCATTATCCTTGCCTCAGGCCAGGTAGTGGGGCAGCTTCTGATGGTGGGGTAGTTTCTGGCTAGCTTTCTGAAACCTGGGTTTTTTTTTCTAGTGACTTGCCTGGGCTTGCCCAGTTCTTAGGCCTAGTCTCCTGAACTGTTGATGTTCTGAAGCCTGTCATGGAGTCAGCCCAGCCTTCTCATTTGGACCATATTCTCCTCACTATGTGCTGGTTAGTTTCTTGACACAAACTAAGGTTGTCTGGGAAGAAGAAACTGCCCTTGGGAAAAATGCCTCCAGTCTCTCTCTTCACCTAGGGAAGAGGATGCAGTTCCCAGCTACTGCCTGCACGCTCCCATGCTCCCTGCCGTGATGACAGTAGACTAAACTTCTGAAACTGTGAGCAAAACCCCAACTAAACAGTGATTGCCTTAGTCATGGTGGCTCTTCGCAGAGGTAGAACAGTGACTGAGACAGATGCTCTCTCGACCTCTCTTTCCCCCACTTTCTTTCCTCTTCTTTAATAGACCCACCCTACCTTCAAGTCTTTTCCCCTTCAAGAGGAAACACCATTTGTCTTTCTGAGTCTGGTTTATTTTCCTTAACATAACAGGCTCAGGTAACATCCATATTCCTGCAAATGGGAAGATTTCCTTCTCCTTTGTGGCAGAATAAAACTGCATTGTGAATATTTATCACCTTTATCCATGATCTCATTGGCTGGCTCCATGACCTCATTATTGTAAACAGTGATGCCATAAACATGGTATGCTGACCTTGAATCCTCTCAATAGATGCCCGGAAGTAGTGTAGCTACATGATATGGCAGCAGTAGTTTTAGAATTTAGGAACTCCATGCTGATTTCAATGTGGCTACACTAATGTCCATTTGCACCTCAGTGTGTAAGGATCTCCCACCTTCTACTACACAACAACACCGTTAATATTTTCCGCTCTTGGTAAGAGCCATTATAACTAGGGTGAGAAGAGTCTCTTGGTTTTGATTTGCATTTTCCTAATGGCTAGGAAGTTGAATGTTTTTTTCATGTGTTAATTGGCCATTTGTAATTCTTCTTCTAAAAAGTGTGTATTTAGTTAGTTTGCCCATCTATTGAATATATTCTTTACCCTTTTGGTGTTTATACTTGAGTTCTTTGAATATTCGGGATATTAATCTTCTCCTGGAGGAATAGCTGGCAAAAATTGTTCTCCTGTCCTGTGGGATGCCTGTTGGCTCTGTTGTCTTTGTTATGTGGAGATATTTATTTGGTACAGTCCCATTTGTCATTTTTTTTAATTTAATTTATTGTTATTTTTATTTGTGTGTGTGTGCCCACAAAGACAGGAGAGTGTTGGTCAGATGCCTTGAAACAGCAGTTATAGCCGATATGGGTGTTGGATTCAAACTCAGGTCTTCCATTTCTCCAGCCTCAGTTTCCCTTTTTGTCAGTACTTTTAATTAATGAATTAATATTGATTGATTGATTTTAAGGCAGGGTCTCATGGGTAGCTCTGGCTATCCTGGAACTTGCTATATAGATCAGGCTAGTCTCAAACTCACAGAGATCCTCCTGCCTCTGCCTCCCCAGTGCTGGCATGAGAGGTGTGTGCCAGTATGCCAAACTGATTCCCTTTTTAAAGGCCTGGTAGAAGTCATCAATGAGTCTGTATGGCCTTGGGCTTTTGGCAGGGAGATGGTTACCACTGCTCTAAGCTAATTGGTTGTTATTGCATTGTTCAGGTTTAGTATTGGTAGGCTATAAATGTTGAGAAATATATTTACTATAATTTCTTTCTTTTTTTTTTTTGTTTGTTTGGTTTTTGGTTTTTCGAGACAGGGTTTCTCTGTGCAGCCCTGGCTGTCCTGGAACTTACTCTGTAGACCAGGTTGGCCTTGAACTCAGAAATCCACTTGCCTCTGCCTCCCAAGTACCGGGATTAAAGACATGCACCGCCACTGCCCAGCTATTGTAATATTCTGATTTATTAGAATATAACATTTCAAAATGTGCCTTCATGCTCTTGCCTTCAGTAGCATCTGCTGTGCCGTGCTCCCCTGCCCTCTAACTTTACTATCTGAGGCCTTCTTTCTCTGTCTCTCAGTTTGCCAAAGGGTTTGCCACTCTTGCCCACCCTTTGGGAGGAGCCTGTTCTTCACTCCGTTGGCTTGCATTTTTTGTGTCTGTCTCATTATTCCCTGCTCTGACTGTTATTGTTTCTGTTATTCTGTTGGCTTGGGGTTCCACTTGGTTGTGCTGGGCTGGGCTCGAGGGGCGCCTTTCAGCTGCTCCCTCACACTCTGACTTTTTCACTCATAGCTCTGAACTGTCCTTGTAGAACCAATGGCTGTCACTGCAAGTTCTGGCTAGCTGTGTTCTCATTTGCATTTGGGCATAGGAATCTTGTATTTCCTCCCAGAACTTCTTCAATGACCCAGTCAAAAGTGTTTTGTCCAGTGTTCATAACTTTGCATGCTTTCTCTTGTTGCTTTCCAGGTTTATTCCATATCCATCTTAAAAGATTGTAAAGTTATTTATTCCCCTCTTTATTTATTAAGACTTACTTTGTGGACTAAAATCTGATCTGGTTTGGAGAAAGTTCCATGAATTGCTGAGAAGAATCCATATACCACATGTATTAGGTGAAATAATTCTGCTAATGTCTCTTAAGTACTGTGGATCTATGGGGCAGTTGATTCTGAAGTTCTTTGTTGGATTTCTGTCTGGGTTGTCTACTTCTGGTGAGGAGGAGGTGGGACTCTCCTGCTGGCATTATATCTGGACTGATGTGTCTCTCCCTGTCCTCCCTCTCCCTCTCCCTCTCCCTCTCCCTCTCCCTCTCCCTCTCCCTCTCCCTCTCCCTCCCCCTCTCCCTCTCCCTCCCCCCTCCCCCTCCCCCTCCCTCCCCCCTCCCCCTCCCCCCTCCCCCTCCCTGGGCTTAAATGTAGCCCAAGCTAGCCTTGGGCAATGCTGGGAAGTAACTAAGGACATCATGTAGCCGAGGAAGGCACTCTACAAACTCAGTTGAATCCCCAGGCAGGGGAGATATCTGAAGGTAGTGCCTAAACTGGAACTGTTGAATATTTCAATGCTGGACAGAACAGAGGGCTTGTAGGGCTGGCAGCCCAGGAGTATGGGGAGATACCCCCTCGGGAGGTTTTGAAGCAGGAAAATTGCAGGCTGGGAAATGTTATGGTCTGTTTATTTAGGGTTACTATTGCTATGATGAAGCACCAGGACCAAAGCTACTTGGGGAGGAGATTTATTTTACTCACAGTTCTATGTCACAGTTCATCATCAAAAGCAGTGAGGGCATGAGCTCAAGCAGGGCAGGAACCTGGAGGCAGGAGCTGATGCAGGGACCCTGGAGGGATGCTGTTTACTGGCTTCCATGATCTACATTTCTCTTAACAGTCTTATCTCCAGGCTTTGTCCCTTTGGGAAAGATGATGGGAAAGAAGGAGATGGGACCAGGGCAGGCCTGGGCCTCACTTTAGGAGAAGTCCCATTTGATGGCTGGTTTCTACCTGGCTGAGAACTTCGAGAGTAGTTAGCAGGGGAGTATGTGTTTCTTTGCACCTTACAGATTTTTCATCAAATTCATGTGAGGTTTGCTCCTAAGACACATGTGTCTGGAGTTCTGGCTTAGTCCCTCCACCCCTGGTCCCCACCCAGAATGTGCCTGGATATGGTAGTTTCTTTAGCTCTTTCTATCCTCTAGGCCCTTCTGGCTCTGCACTCCAACAAGGCTCTCATTCCCTAAGCCATCAGAGCATACCAGGACCCCTCTAGACCCAGAGATAGGAATCAGGATGAGAATAGGAGACTTCAATGAGGAGGACAGAGGACTCTGTGTCAATGGACAGAGTAAGTGAGGTGAGCTCCCACTTAGGGCAGGGTCCAACCCCCTAGAATTTAAGCAGCAGTCAATCCGCAGCCTGCCATGCACCAAGCAGTACAGTGTGTGTGTGTGTGTGTGTGTGTGTGTGTGTGTGTGTGTGTGATGCTACCCACCATGTAGCATGAACACTATGTACCCTGTAACACGTTTGATATACTCCACACTATGTAATGTGTCTAGGGGCTGACCTCAGGAGAGTGGGCTGTAAAGATTCCTGTTCCATTCTCCATGAAAACACATCATATGTCATCGCTGCAGCCTGACAGGGGCTTCGGGCAGGCAGTCCTTCCTGGCTTGGAAGTAGCTCAGAGACCGGTTACTCCAGGATCAAATGCCCAAGAGTTGGGGACGGGAGCTTAGCCCACACTACAGTAAGGCTCATGCCCTGCTCTGTTTGTAGTGCTGGGAGGTGGGCAGGCTGCAGGAGAGAAGGATATTTGGGATGAAGGACACCCAGATGTCACAAAGACAAGTACCCCTTAATGCCATTTAGCTACCCACCAGTGTTCACAGCCCCATGGGGGGCTGTTCTCCTTATGACCCCCCCCCCCAGACTGCTGTCCAGAAGATGTAAGCATCCTTTCCCTTGCCTTTCTGCCCAGCTATGGAGCCTTCTGGGTTTTGATCTCTCCCCTGTGTCACCATGCCCCTGGAGGACATGGTCCCACATGTGAACCCTGGATCAACACTCCACACTGAATAGCTGGGTGGACAGGACTACAGCAACTGGGAGTCTTGAGTGACTGGCTATCCCAGTATCCAGAAGGCCCATTTGTAGACCTATGGTGCCTGCAGGTCACTACCATGCTCTGTCCAGATGAGATGCTCTGAGAGCTCCACCCCAGCCTCTGCAGCAGAAATCCCCACTGAGCTGAGTATTCTGAAGTGCAGCTGAGCCACAAGCCCCGTCAGCCCTTGTACAAGCCGGGGCTACTACTCAGACCAGGAGAATGTGCCCAGCCTTGTAAAGAGCTTGCACACCGTCTGGCATGCAAGGATCACTGCACCTCTCCTGAGGGTCAGAGCCCTGGCTGTCTTCCCACCCACCCCTCACATGGCTTCAATCAGAGCAGGGCTGGGTCAAGGCTCGGCCAGAGGGCCACACCTCCTCCCCTTCAGGCCAGCTTGTCCAGACAGACAACACGCCCAGCTGCAGGCTAGCCACTCTACTCTTGCCTGCCAGCTGTCTGCCTTTGAACTTGGGGGGAAACAGGAGGCAGATGCCTGTGGTTGGAAAAGTGTGTGCAGGTGCCACGCCGTCCTCCAAGTCAGCTTGAGATAGGCAAAGGGGCTGAGCTGCCTACGCTGGCCTCTGTGGTTTCTTCTGCATGCCTGTTCATTGTCAAAAGTGTGGCCAGCCACCCTCCTTGTGTGAGGTAGTAGAGACTGGCAGAGTGATTTGGTGATCTCCTCTACACTGCACTGGAGGGAAGTGGAGACTGGGCAGGGGTGGACTCCTTGGACTCTGATCTTTAGCTCAGAGAGGAGCCAGAGAGAAGCTATTGCTTGCTTTCCCCCCAACTTGAGTTGTTTAAGAAAACTACCAGTGACTGTTGCCCCTCTGGGGTGGGTATAGTATCACTGTCCTAACCCCGAGGGGACATGCCACAATAACAAGAACATCAGAAAGAAGGGTCTGGTAGCCCCCTGAACTCTGCTGCTGCGTAGGAGTCTGGGGGCAGAAGAACATCCTTCCTACTCTTGTGAGGTCAGCCAGGGGCCTCTGAGGCGCCACCCACTAGGCAGAGTCAATTCCCAGCCCGGCATGCCTGGAATGCGTCCCATCATTGGGCCTCACCCGAAGCCCCAAGCCCCATGCCCTAAGTTCAGCCTCTCTCTCTCAGTGGGGAACACGGTCAGGGCCAGGCTTGCTCTCCCACTGTGCTCGGTTAGGATTGCCTTGGCTCCCTCCAGAGCAGGCGGGGATGAGATATAGGTAATGTGACAGGGAAGTGCCCCCTTGGCCCTGGTGGCATGATTGGTGCTCTGAGTACAAGCAGGAAGGAATCCATATGAATAGACTGAACTGGAACCTATGAAAGGCACTGACGAGCCTGCCGATATGGATTCCTGATGAGCAAGCCAGAAAGACTTTGATTCCCCCCCCCACACACACACACACACTGAGGCAGGCAAAGCATTCCTAATCTGAAAATCTAGAATCCGAAAGGATCTGAAATAGGAAACTTCTAAAAGGTGTTGTGATGCCACAGTGGGTAAGTGATACCCGTGACCTGCTATGACAGGTCACACTCAAAGAGCAAGCACAGTGAGGATTCCTATGAAGCCCCTCCTAGACAGCGAGCCGAAGGTGAATAGGGAAGGTGAAGGTGTGAATCATGAGAAGGATTTCTCACGGCCTCAGATTAATTGTTCTGTAATCCAAATATTGCAAGATCTGAGAATATAAAGTCAAACAGACTTCCGGTCCTGAGCATGTGAGTGACAGACATCAAGTCACTGAACTCAGGACCTCTAGAAGAGCAAATTTACTGCACTATGCTCTTGTTCTCCTCCTCTTCCCCTTCACTGTGACGATGCTCCTTTCCCTACGTCCTCCCTACCCTGCGCTCACTATCCTCCCCCATCTTCCTGTTCCCTGTATTATGTCCACCTGTGGATTTTGGAGACAGGGACAATTTCACTCTGGTCAATTTCATTTGTTGTGGAAAATTTGTTACATGGCTGAGTCTTTTTTGTGCCCTTGGTTCAAGCAGTGGTGTTCTTTTATGACATCCAATATGTGACTGACCTGTGGTCCTGGGTGCTGGACTAGACTCCCTTTTCTTGCTTTGTTTTCTTTTTCTTTTTTTTAAAAAGACTATTTATTTTTTATTTATATGAGTACACTGTAGCTGTTCTCAGACACACACCAGAAGAGTGAATCAGACCCCATTGTGAGCCATCATGTGGTTGCTGGGAATTGAACTCAGGACCTCTAGAAGAGCAGTCAATGCTCTTAACCACTGAGCCATCTCTCCAGCCCCTAGAATCCCTTTTTATGGCCTAAACTTAACATTCACATGAGCAGCTAGAGCTGCTAGACCTATGGGCCAGTCTTAGGATGTTATGCCTAAACATGTCTCTAGGCTAGGGTGTTTACGTTTAGTTCCCAGTTGCTATGGCTAATCTTGGTCTTCAACTTGATATTCATGGGAAGACAGAGCATCAGTTGAGTCACTGCCTCCATCAGATTGGCCTGCGGATATGTGAATACCTCTCTCTCTCTCTCTCATCCTCTCTCTCTCTCTCTCTCTCTCTCTCTCTCTCTCTCTGTGTGTGTGTGTGTGTGTGTGTGTGTGTGTGTGTGTGTGCGTGCTTACTGTGGGTGGCAATCCCCCACCCCAGCAGGTGGTCCCTGAGCCTGGAAGCAAGCAGAAGAAACCATGGTTTCTGCATCAAGCCACTTCCCGTGATGATGGACTATAATCTGAAAGGAAAATAAAGCCTTCCCTTTCCTCCCCAAGTTTCTTTGGGTCACAGATTCTTAACACAGCACCAAAAATCTAGGGTGGCAACAGAATGGTGTTGGTAAGCTGCTGACTGCATCATCAGGTAACCTATCGGTGACTTCTGGGCTGAGGAGGCCATGAGAGTGGGGTCCTGGCTGAAGGAGGACCACTGGCCACCTGCCTCTGAGGGCTATGATGTATGTGTCTGTCCCCAGCTCCTTCCTGTGTCTGCCTTTCTCCACTGCTGGACGCTTAGTTGCACTTAGTCCCGGCTTGTCACCGGGAGCCAGGTGAAGGGGTACAGGACGCTCAGGAACCATGAACCCTGACACACTTGTCGTTTAAGTTGTTTCTGTCAGGCATCTCGTCACAACCACAAAATCCTGACCCATGTGTAGTGTCCACAGGACCCGTCACAGCCCTTTCTAGGGCTAATAATGCCAGCAGACTTGCTGGTCAGTGCTTGGAGTCTGATACCTAGAGTCCTGCTTCCTGGTCCCAGGAGCCCAGACCAGTGGGTGTGCAGGTTCAGTAAAGGGGATGGGGGAAGGGCTGAGACCCTGTAGTGCTACGGACTCTGGGTCAGGATTTTCGGTCTCAGTTTCCTGACTATAAACTGAGAGGTTTCAGAAGGTATTCCCTGGGGAAGTGGGACCAGGCAGACATGGCCACTACCCCCACCCCCAGCATCCCAGCCTGAGGCACAGCTGGTTCTGATTGTGGGGGCTCAGCTCCCCTTGGTGAAGTGAGCATGTCAGGCAGAGATGGAAACTTAATCCCAGCCCCTCGTCCCACACTCCGCTCCAGGAGGAGCCAGGAGGAATCCTCCCAACTCATCCTTGTCTCCTGGGGTGAAGCTCCCAGGAAGTGGATCTGGGGGAGCTCCCACCATAAGGACTATGAAAATAAACTGCCAACGACGTGAGTGGGACAGATTCAAAGTGATGGACAGGATTGTCAAAGAGACCACAGGTCACAAACCTGGGGAGCTTTGAGTATACTTAATATTGTTTAAGATATTAAGTATATTCTATTATCCCAGCTCCTCTTTTCTCTACTTAGCCTGGATTTTCTGGCCACTAGCTATTGGCTCCCACCCTTGTCTTCCCTGTGCCCTGTGTGATCACAAAGACACACACAGACACACAGAGACACAGACTCACACAGAGCCTGCCCCCAAGGTTCAGGAGCACTTCACACACACACACATGACACAGACACTGACACACATAGAGACATACACATAGATACACAGACAGACAGACAGACACAAGGGTTCAGGAACACCTGACACAGACACACACAGAGACATATACACACAGATATACACAGAGAGAGACATACACACAGACACACAAACACACACATGTTCAGGAATACATGACACAGACATACACAGAGACTATATATAGACACATACAGAAAGATAGATAGACAGACATGTACACACATGGGTTCAGGAATACCTGACACAGCCTCACACAGAGACAGATACACATACAGAGACATACAGACACACACACACACACAGTTAGGAGCACCTGAAGCCTGCCTCACTGGATTCTGAGGAAGGCTGATATCTACCAGGTTCTCAGACTCCAACACGATCTAGTCAGCTTCCTCAGGTGGCCACAAAACTTGGTTCTGAAAAAGACCCCCTCTCCTCCGGACCTGACTGCCAGGTACACCACCTTCTTGTTTTGTTTTGTTTTGTTTTGTTTTGTTTTGTTTTGTTTTGTTTTGTTTTGTTTTGTTTTTGAGACAGGGTTTCTCTGTGTAGCCCTGGCTGTCCTGGAACTCACTTTGTAGACCAGGCTGGCCTCAAACTCAGAAATCCGCCTGCCTCTGCCTCCCAAGTGCTGGGATTAAATAAAGGCGTGTGCCACCACCGCCCAGCAATACACCACCTTCTTGGGCCATCTGTTTCTCTGGTCTGAGGGTTCTGTTCGAGCCCAGAGAAAGGTCTTAGTGGTCCAGAGTTGGTCCATTTGTGCAGGAAGTGGCCTGGAAATAACAAGGACCCAGGACTTCCTGCTCTGCCTGTCCCTGTGCAGATAAAAGGCAGGGAGATCTGAGACAGGCTTGTGCTTACAGAGGCTGGTCCTAGGTTGTGCCATGATGTGTATTTAAACAGACACTGAGCTGTGCACATTTGTGTGCCTTACATGTGTTAACTGTGTGTATGCAGAGGAGTCAGGCCCTGCATCTCTTTCTTGGGAACACTGCAAAGGGACCAGGCCTGGCTCTAAGGAAGCTAAGGCTGATCCAGGCTATTCACCTGTGAGCCTGGAGGTCACACACTCAAGGCTTTGAAAGTAGACCTCACACGCATTTAGACACACTGATCCAACATGTGGAACAGGCTTCCTTGGAAGGCTCTCTAGCCCCTGAGTGCCTCAACAGATCCTGGTGGACATAGAGGGGCCCGGCTGGATGCTGAAGTTCCTACCCTGCTCCTGAAGGCCAACTCTGCCCAGAGCCCTTCACTATGTGCCTTTGAGAGTAACAAGGCAACAGTTCAGTTTCTTTGAAGAAGGCTGGTATAAGATCTGGCTGTGAATGTGGTACGCGGTGCCTCTGGAAAGTCGAGCAGTTACTATCTCCCTGGGTCCTGTACCCTCAAGGTTGGAGGCACTTTGGGGCCAGAGGAAGGCCCTTCCCTTGTTGACTATCCAGGCAGGAGGTGATACAACCCAGCTGAGGTGAGTGAGCAGATGAGGAAGACCAATGCTCTGCAGTGTATTTGGGTGACACACAGCAGCGAGGATGACAACACTGCCACCCGAGAGGCCTTCTAAAGCCTGCCCTCTTGTCCCCAGGGAGCACCTAAGTAGGGAAAGGCACGTGTGAGTGAGGGCAGGAGAGGTGAAACAGGCTGCAGGTGATGTCTGTCTATGAAGGACAGACAGTTGTCACACCCAAGGCTACTCTGCCACCTCCCTTCTTTTGTGTGGTGGGAAACCCAATGAGCAGACTCCTCTTGGGGTAGAGCTCACCTCTTGTCAGGCCCCTCTGGCCTCAACCACGAGGCACCCATCTGTTTCATGGGCTCCAGAGGATGGTGCAGTGACCCCTCTGCTCCCGTTTGAGTTCTTGCTCCTTCCTCTGATGGACTCCTGTGCCCTGGTTTGTATCTCCAGGGACAGAGAGACACAGCTGTCTTCGCCAAGCCTGGTTGTTTGTGCACAGCCTAAATGATTGTCCCACAGCCTGGGACTTTTTTTTTTTTTTTTTTTTTTTTTTAACATTCTTTAAACAAGAGCATGGATTTTGGAAAAGCTGTGGTAACTTTCTCCTGGGACACCGACGGGGTGGACTCTACTTTTTACTTTTGAGATTGTATTTTAATTACAACATGTCTCCCTTCCCTTTCCTCCCTCCAAACCTTCTCATGTGCTCCTCCCTCTCCTTTAAATGCATGGCCTCATTTTCCTGTTACTGTCTGCTTTTATGCATTTGTATACACATATATATTCTCAGATATAACCTGTTGGTCCACATCATGTTACTTGTATGTATATTTTCAGGGCTGACAATTTGGCACTGGACAATCGGGATGCTCTTCCCTGGGGAGGACCACCTCTCCCGCTCCCGACTTTACTCAGTAGTCTGCGGTTCTTTGTGTAGGGTGACCTCACCATGGACAGGCTCTCCCACCCCGCCCCCCATGCTGTTTGGCATGTTCGCTGATGTCCTTGTTCAGTTTACGTTTGGACGGTCATGCTGGTGATTCTTTACGGGTGTTGCTTATGATGTTGCTAGGAGACAAATCTCCCAGCAAAGCCCCTGATCTTCCAGCTCTTACAATCTTTCTGCCTCCTCTTCTGCAATTATCCCTGAGCCTTAGGTGTCAAGTGTTTTGTAGTTGTTATCTATTGGGTCTGGGCTTCACAACTCTGTATATGGAGTGGTTGTAGTCTTTTGTAGTGGTCTCCGTCCATTGCAAAGAGAAGTTTCCATGATGAGGAGTGAAGACGACACTCTTCTGTGGGTCGAGGACAAATGTTTGTAGATTGTTGTTGGAGAATATGTTGGTTTAGTAAATTGGTGGTTGTAGATTATCCTCCAGTAATCATGATTTCACTAGCACTGAGTAGTTGGCCAGGTCTCAAGTACCAAGCGTGGTTTCCCTCTTGTTGAGGTCGTAAATCCAACTAGAGCAGTTAGTTACCACCAAGGTTCATGTGCGTCTACTGCACTGATAGGGTTACTGGGCCAGGCTGCCTGCTGTGGCTCACAGGTATCATGGTCAGCCAGGTTGCTGGCTGCCTCCTTCCTTTGAAAGCTTGCATGATGCCTTTGGGTACCATGAAAGCTAGACCTCAGGGATGGGCACAGGAACCTCTTTTAAGTCACCGGGTGCTGACCAATTTCCGTCCTGAACATAGTGAGGCCACAACTCGGGTCTATAGGCCCCCATGCTCAGCATCAATGGTTCACAGCCAGTGTCAAAGGCTCACAGGAGCAAAGGCGTAGATGGTTGTCTCTCTGGAAGCTGTACCACTGTTGGTGCCCAGACCTGTACCACTGCTAATGTCAAGCCCTCCCATGGTGTCTGCCATTCTGCCACAATCCCCTTCCAGCTGGCTGGCTTTTCCCCCCTTTTTAATATTTTTATTTACTCTTTGAAACACTCATATATTTGTAAAGTGTATTTTGTTCCTATCAGCTGGCTTTTTAGTAGCAGGTGAATGTTAGAAGTGGAGACACGGGCTGGAGAGATGGCTCAGTGTTTAAGAGCACGGACTGCTCTTCCAAAGGTCCTGAGTTCAAATCCCAGCAACCACATGGTGGCTCACAACCATCTGTAATGAGATCTGACACCCTCTTCTGGTGCGTCTGAAGACAGCTACAATGTACTTAGATATAATAATAAATAAATCTTTTTTTTTTAAGTTTTAAAAAAAAAGGAGGAGAAGAAGTGGAGATACCTTGGGAATGGTTACTGGAGTTGTGGGCCTGAACTGCTGAGAAGCAAGCCCTCTGGACAAACCCCTTTGCACCACATTCATGGGAGCGTGTCTTGCCCACGCAGAACACACCCAGGAGGAATACAGACTCTTTCTTTGACAGGAGATACCTATATTTGCTTCAAAATCAACAGCTTCAGTTACACCAGTTTTCTTGCATATATAGAAGCCATTAGATTCAGTCTGGGTGTCCTGCCAAGTCCTGAGAAGGAATGGTAAGGTGGAAGAAGAAGGAGAAGGAGGAGGAGGAGGAGGGGGAGAAGAAGGAGAAGAAGAGAAGGAGGAGGAGGAGGAGGAGAAGGAGAGAAGAAGGAGGAGAAGAAAAGAAGAAGAAGAAGAAGAAGAAGAAGAAGAAGAAGAAGAAGAAGAAGAAGAAGAAGAAGAAGAAGAAGAAAAGTAGTTCCCTCTTGTTGAGAAAGTCGTAAATCCAATTGGAGAAGTTAGTGACCGCCAAGGCATGCTGGCTGCTGATGACCACATCATCATAGGTGTCATATGACATGTCACATGACACGTGGTTGGAGACCTCTCAGCGATGTGCCATTTCCATGAAGGTCAGTTTTCTGTTTTCCAATCCCTTTACAACTTGTGATTCATTTTCCCCATGTTTCTCTTTGATGTTTGACTGCAGCTTCCCCTCTGCTCTGCACGGCACCCCGAGGAGATCAGGTGACTGCCAGTCTGTCTCCACTGGGTCCCTAGCTATGCTCTTTATTGATGGATTGGAATAATTCTTTTTCTCTGTGTAGCCTTGGGGATCCTGGAATTCTGTAGGCCAGGCTGGCCTTGAACTCACAGAGATCTACCTTCCTCTGCCTCCCAAGGGCTGGGATTAAAGGTGTGTGCCACCACTGCCTCGAGGAGTCAAGTTTTTAAAGTAAGTATCAGTTGTAACTGGAATTTTTAGGGGGAAATTGGGCTCTAGCATCTCTTTCACAGCTCAGCTTGCCTACTAGTCTCCTAGTAACTGGTTCAAGAGATGAGTATAACTCAGGAGACAGGCTTACTCACTGTCTCACACAGAAGGACAAGCAAAGGGAAACCTACCTGCCTGACTTCCCACCGAGGTCTAAGCCCTTTGTCTTCTGTCTCTGACCATAAGAGGTCAGAAGACTCAAGACAACTAGAGTCTTCTTCCCGGGAACTCACAAGGTAGAAAGAGACCCGACTCCTGCCAAGTTGTCCTCTGACCTCCACATAGGCACTAGGACACTAGCACTCCAACAGATACGTGAATGTAGTAATAATAATGTTTACAATAATAATAATAATACACTTTTTAAGTGAAAATTTTCAAGATTTTGACTTTTTATTGGTCTATTTTTGTGATTTTGCTTTTTCAGAATTTTTTATTTTGGAAGACTTGGTGGTAGGTATCACGGTGTTTGAGACTGGCACTTTGGTTCATAGTTTAAACTCAGCCTTGAATGTTCATCTTAGCTCTTGGCCTTGACTCAGTCCTAGCACACACTCAGGCAGCTGGTCTGAGTTTTTCCCTCCTGTAGTTTCAAAAACATAACAGGGCGAGGCACAGAGCCCAAGCCTTGACCCCAGCATTTGGGATGCTGAGGCAGGAGGATCATCTGGCAACACAGTGAGTCCCTACATCAGAGAGACAACCAACCAAAACAAAACCAAAGCTGGAAGAAAACCCTGGCTCAACCCCAAATCCCTTCTCAGCTGAGTGTCAGCTGCGGGATTTGGGACTGTCCCCTGAAGATGTGACACACATGAGGGGGGCTGTGGAGGGGACTCAAGGGTGAGAATGCCTTGAGAAAACTGAAACTGGCTCTCAACGCCAAGGAGGTTTCCATGGGAACCCCATTAGGGCAACAAGCCAGGAGTGAATGAGCCATTCCAGTGGAGGTCGTGGATTTCAGACTCACAGCAAGGAAACAAATGAAACCCATATGCACGCATTTCTGTGAGCCTCAGTGCGGACCGCTTAGAAAGGCAGCGGTGGCGAATCGGCTTTGAGCTCCACAAAAATGTGAAATCTGAGATTAGGTGTCTCAGCTACAGTGCATTCTATAGGTCACATAGTAAATTCCTCCTCCTCCTCCTCTTCCTCCTCCTCCTCCTCCTCCTCCTCCTCCCTCTGGTTTTTGTTGTTGTTTTGTTTTCAATGTTTCTAGAGACCTGTGAGATGGCTCAGTGGGTATAGGTGACACTACAGCTGATGCCATGAGTTCAGTTCCCAGAACCCATATGGTGGAAGGAGAGAACTCTCCCCCAAGTTGTCCTCTGGCCTCCGTCTATGTTCCCCCTTCCCTCCCTGCTCTTGTGTCCGACATAAATAAATAAATGTAATCAATTTGAAATAAGTGGTTTTGGAGTTTTGAAACAGGATTTCATGTAGCCTGAAACTCACTATGTAGTTCCGACCGGCTCTGAAGCCCGGTTCTCTGGCCTCTACCTCCCAAGTACAGAAGCACTTAGTTTCTGGTGAACACTACCACGTCCCGTTTACACAGGAAATGTAACTCTTTTGAAAACTTGTCTGAGCCTGGCACAGTGGTGCAGATCTGTAATCTCAGCATTCGAGGGGCAAAGGCAGGAAGATTGCTCAGAGTTCAAGGTTACCCTGAGCTACATAGCAAGCCCTTAAAAAAGAAAAGAAAAAGAAAAAGAAAAAAAGAGACATTTAATTAAAATGACTCAGAAGCTCAAGAGAGGGAAGATGTGGCAAAAATCCAAACCCACAACTGCTTATATGTTTAATGAAAATCAATTAAGGGCAACGAGAAGCCAGCCAACCTACTACGTAGGAAGATGAAGCAGGATTGCTTGGGATCAGAGTTCAAGGCCAGCCCACACTTATAAGACTCCGGAAGCCAGTCTAATCTACGAAAGCTCTGGGTATAAGCAGAAGACCAGAAGCAGGACTGGGTCAGAAATGGCCACTGAAGTACCAGGACACTGCGGCCTGTTTGGAGGGAGTGACCCTAAGGCCAGCCCCTTGCAGCTGTCCTGCCTGGAACAGGCCCCTCTTACTAAGTTTGCCCCTGTGTATGCAGGGAAACGTGCATGCAGCTCCCCGTTCTCTTGGACCCCAGGAAACCATCCGACATTTGACTCAACAATGGCCAATTCGGGGGCTGGAGAGATGGCTTAGTGGTAAGGAGCATTTGTTGGTCTTCTAGAGGACCTGAGTTAGGTTCCCAGCACCCACATGGTAGCTCACAACCACCTATAACTCCAGATGCCAAGTTCTTGGAGATCCAACACCCTCCGACTTGATGGAATTCCAGGCATGAACTTGGTGTACACACAAATATGCAGGCAAACGATTCATACAGAAAATAAATCTAATAACAATGGCTAATTCACCAAGTTCTGCCAAATGGGTGATACCGTCTAACTTTTAGTTCTCCTTTAAGTGTCTCATATACAGGCAACATGACATGATGCCATTTTGATCAACAACAAGTGGCAGGAGTGAGGTTGTGAAATTCCTGTCATCTGGTGCCCTCATCAGTCCCTTTCCTGCTGTGATGGATATACTTGGGGGTCTGGATGGTGTCCCATACCTGATCCAGGATCCTTGGTTTTCTTATTCCTCCAGGCTCTTCAAGTCATTGCTATGTATAGTGTGTGTGTGTGTGTGTGTGTGTGTGCCGTCTACCCTGGGGCAGGACCTGACTCAGACAAATCTCTGTCTATCTTTATGTCTCTCTCTGTCTCCCTCTGCCTCTGTCTGTTCCTGTCTCTGTCTCTGTCCCTCTGTTGTTGCTTTTACTGTTTGCTTATTTGAGACAGGGACTCATTGTGTAGCTTAGGGTGGCCTGGAGCTTGCTTATTTAGACCAAACTCCAGGTTTGAAAAGAAAGAAAGAAAGAAAGGAAGAAAGAAAGAAAGAAAGAAAGAAAGAAAGAAAGAAAGAAAGAAAGGAAGGAAGGAAGGAAGGAAAGAAAGAAGAGAGAGAGAGAAAGGAAGAAAGGAAGGAAGGAAAGAAGGAAGGAAGGAAGGAAGGAAGGAAGGAAGGAAGGAAGGAAGGAAGGAAGAAAGGAAGGAAGGAAGGGAGAGAGAGAGAGAGAGAAAGAGAGAGAGAAAATAAACAACCAGGCTCAGGCCATTAAGCACTTGGGAGGCAGAAGCAGGTAGATTTCTGAGTTCAGGGCCAGCCTTGTCTACAGAGTGAGTTCTGGGACAGCTGAGGGAGGTTACACAGAGAAACCTTGTCTCAAAAAAGGAGGGGTTGAGGAACAAGGTTGGCCTCAAACTCACCTTTCCTGCTTGGACTGAAGGTGTGTGCTCCTATGCCTGGCTCTTCAGTTACTTCCTCTTGCTAATCACAAAGTGTCCCGGCCTGGAGAAGTCACCTGTGGGGATGATTCCGCTCATCCCTTCCAGGACCCAGGTCAAGGTTTTCCCTCAGAGACTCTCCTGATGAAGTCATGAGGAGCTATAGCATCAATATGGCAAGAGGAAGGGGACACACTGTGTCTCTTCAGGTCTTTGTCTTCTTCTCATGCTACCAGGACTCAATTGTGGACCGTATCTAGCCCAAATTACTTCCCAAATCTCCCCTCCCTCGTCATCCTTCACAGCGAGGATCCCATCTCGCCACCTGAAGTCTTGGGAGACATTCTGACCATTTCCAAACAGCAGCAGACTCCATCCTTGAGGGTCAAGTGCTGCTGACAGAGAGCACGGACATCCTTGTCAGGAACAACCTCTGGGGACTGGAGAACTGCTAGCTGGCTTGGCTGTCTATAGTGAGCATTCCAAGGGTGTTGGGCCCAGTCTCCTTCTGGGGGCTGAGTGTAAGCAGGTGTCCACCCTACAGAGTGCTGGTAAACAGGCAGAGATGAGAGGGCCCCTCTCCTACTGGTCCAGATAGCATATCCTATAATACTCAGACTGTCCAACGCCCAGCTGGGCCCAGAAGTGGGGACTGGTGTGTGAAGTGGGTGTGAGGACCATGTCTCTCTGGGAGAAGCAGCAGCCCTTGGTCAGGGTCTTTTGTGGTTCTGGGCCCTCAGATGGGAGGCTCAAAGGGAGGACCAAAGCTGGGCTTCAGAGAGACAGCCACTCCTTCCATCTAGAACCTTCCAGGAGATAGAGGAGGGGCAGTGGGTTTGGTGGGTCTGGGAACCGAGATGGCTGGATCTTCCATCAACTGGTTAGTGCAGGAAGACACTGTCTCTGCTCAGCTGCTCTCAACTGGATTCCAGGGTTCCTTGAAAGTAAGGTTTGGGAAGTATGGTTCCGGGTGGCGGAGGGCTGTTGTTATTTTAGTGCCAAAGTTCCCAGGAAGTGATAGACAGTAAGAAACTATGCAAAAGCAACTATTCCTGAGAGGAGTCCTCACCAGAGGTGGAAGCAAGGCAGCACCCAGCGCAGACATGCCCATGCTGTACACAGGCCTTCATGGTCAACACACGTGTGCACCTCCCACCCCAAAGCACACAGTGCAAATGTGAGAGCACCCATGCATGCCCTGGCACACACCGAAGAACGTCAACAGAGAAACACATCCACGTACACATGGCTTACAGCACACGGGAAGACACACATCTGAGAACACAGAGCGGAACAGACAGTCCTTCCCATCTCATACACACACAAGAAGACACACACCCAGGCGCAGGCATCTGAGAACACACATAGAAACACACTCTACTACGCTCAGGTTCCATAGTGACAGTTGGCAAAAGCCAAGTGAGCTGTCTCCAGATCGCAGTCTGGGCTTTGTAAAGAGGTGTGCCTTCTTGCTGCCGCCGCCGCCGCCGCCGTATCACCAACACCACAGTTGCCCTCTGCTTCTACACTCCAAACTGCTAACTCCCTCCCTTCCACAGCTGGGAACAGCTGCTTGGACCAGCCTGCAGCTTCACCTTGCTTGGACATTCTTCTCTCAGGCCCGACCTTCCCACCCCTCTTACCTCTGTTTCCACTGATACCCAGGATCCCATCTCCCTACCATCCCATCCCTTTGACAGCCTGTTCCCTGAGGCCTCTGTCTGCCTACCCTGCCTCTCACCCCTTCCCTGGCCACTTCGGATCACCATCTCCCCACCCCCACACTCTTACCACTTCCTCTGATTACCTCCTTCCTGCAGGCCCTTATCTCCACACCGGGGTTTTCTCGATTTCTTAGGAGCCCTACCCTCTAGTCTACCCACCCCCTCCCCTGCCCACCCTGTTTCCCACTTTCACAAGTGCCCCTCACCCCTCAGTGGTTTCACTCCCCCCTCAGGGTTTGAGGGTGTCACCCTCTCTCTGTTCCTGCCGCCCCCAACGCCGCCCAGCCCTGTCTGGGTGCTCCTAAGCAAGGGCTGCACCAGAGCGTTCACAGGCTCTGCCCACAAACGACCCTGGGAACTTTTTCTGGGAACTTTTTCCCGTCATACACGTAGCACCACGGGACCGTGTTCAAAGGAGCCTGTTTTTATCAAGCTCCAGACATAAGGAAAGAATTAGCTTCTTAGGAGGGATGATTCCAAATCTAAAGACTCTTGTTTTGGAAGCCTCTCCTTTCAAAAGCTGGGAAAGACGATGCCGCCCCTCTCTCTTCTGAACCTGTGGTCATTCTTTTATTTGTTCAGGCTGCATGCTGCGACAGGGATCCAGAGATGAACATCTGCTTTTGGTGAGAGATGGAGCCCTGGTCCAGCATGAAGTCAGTCAATCCACCTACCAGGGCATCTGCCTGGGTATTCACCAACAGACATGGGTGCAGACAGAGCTGAAGTCACCCGGCCACCCAGGCCAGCTCCCTCACCCAGGTCTGATAGCTGACTTTAGGTAACCACAATCTAAAGACATTAATAAAAATTTCCAAAAAATGGTTCTCTAGTCTGAACTCAACCATCCTCTGGGCGGCGTGGTAAAATTTCACTGCCACTGTGTATGTGAGTCACCCCTCTGTCTAGCTTTTTACTTTATCCACCCTGTAAGTGACCCGGGAGTCATTTCCATGAGCAGATCAATGGTCCAGCCATGAGAGTCCTTCCTTCGGGTGGGAAAGTGAAACCCACAGTACAGTAAACAAATTAAAACCCAGCCTATCCTGCTTGCTAAGGTCTGGGTGAGGATGTCCCAGGGTTGAGGGGTGGGGTGGGGCAGTAAACTTTGAGCAATCCTCCTGCTTCAGCCTCCTGGTGCTGGAATTACAGATATGTGCCACCATGCCCAGTTGCTGTATTTAGTTTCTGGCCATGGCTGAATTGTAGCTTATAAAATCACAGACAAAAGGCTAGCAGTCAAGGCAGATGCTGCGTGAGGTTTCAGACCAACCAATGGGATCTTAGAAGACATTCCCTGTGGATGTGTGGGCACTGTTCCAATGCTATCAGGTCACCCCAACACACACACACACACACACACACACACACACACACACACGATGGTGTGTTCAACTGCACACACCAAGGGTGGTGCTCCTGTTCCCAGCCATTCCTCCCTCTCCCCGATAGAACTGGGACCTGCCTTCTGCTGCTGGCCTGATTTGTTTCATCCCCCTTTGGCTCCTGCCTCCAGGAAGCCCTCTCCTTCTTTCTTGGGACCAGGGGCTTGTTGAATGATTCCACAGCTAGGAGTATGATTTCTCCGGTATGTTCCTGGAGATCGGGGCCCATGTTAAATGGGACTAGGCAGATAGGATTTCAAAATGCAGTGTTATAAAGAATCCAAGACATTCACATTCATCTCCCAAGACAGAGGCTATCTGCTTGAGATCGTCTTGACTCTTGGAATCTCTCTGTCCTCATGGCCCCCAGTTGCACAGCCCTGATCTGGGGCTAGCTGACAGACCAACTGTCTTGATTCCTACATATGGGAAAGGTTGAGGGATTCCAAGGTGGAGACCAGTGAGATCAAAGAGGCCCAGCCTTTCTGTCTCTTGGCTCTTTCCTCTCTTGGACTGCTATGGCCCTCAGGTGACCTATACCCATGACCATCAAGCCAGACATGATATCCTCTCTCAGACCAGCCTGTGTGCCAAGCAAGGTTTCTGGGCCCACAGTGCTTCCATCTCACTGATTTCACTGCTGTAAACACCATCCGCCACGATATAAACCATTAAATTAAAAACATGTCTCACATGTGGAACAAATCCCGGCAGCCCCGTGAATGGGCTATGCCTGCACCCAGTCCTCTCACTGTACGTCAACAAAGCAAGAACAAAAAAGGCCCTCCATCCCCTGGGTGTGGCAGCCGCTGTGGTGGTCTCACCCAAGCCCTCACTGGATTTCTTAGCTGGCTGCCAAGCTGCCACTATCCCACTGGGATGCTCGTGGTGAAAGGTGCCCACGGGGTGACAAGTGCTGGTTATTTCTTGGGAAGGACTGAAGATAACGAGAGAAGTCTCTCTCCAGAGCACCACTGTGTGTGCTCGCTGTCTTAGATATTGCATTGTTTCACAGATGAGGACAGGGAGGGGCTGCAGGAGGTTCAAGGCTGTATACCACGGGGCTGGGCCAAGGGTCTTACCGGGCCGGGACACTGCACTCTGTCACTGTTTATAGGAAATAGAGATAGCTCCATGTTATAAACATGGGAGTAAAAACTCGGATGGGGGTAGGGTGGGGCTGGAGAGATGGCTCAGTGGTTAAGAGCACTGACTGCTCTTCTAGAGGTCCTGAGTTCAATCCCCAGCAACCATATGGTGGCTCACAACCATCTGTAATGGGATCCGATGCCCTCTTTTGGTGTGTCTAAAGACAGCTCAGTGTACTCATATAAATAAAATAAACAAATCTTCAAAAAATATTTAAAAAAAACTTCAGATCAGAAGTAACTGCTGGAGCCCCACAGCACAGCACAGCCAATGCTGAGAGAGCAGGGACAATGTTTTATTGGGATGAAGGGGCTAGGGACTGGACAAGTGAAAGTGGACTGTTGACTTTCTGTTCTAGTTTCCTTCCTGTGGCTGGGACAAAATACTCTGATTAAAAGCACCCCGCGGAGGAAAGGGTTATTTGGCTAATACTTCCAGCTCCCAATCCATGCTTGAATGAAGCAGAATCAGAAGGCATGGGTGAGCACTGCCTGCTGGCTGGCTCTCATGCTCATGGGTAGCTAGATTTCCCATGCAGCTTGAGACCACCCCCCCCCCTTAGGGATGGTGCTGCTCACAGCTGGTTGGGCCCTTCCCACATCAATCATCCATCACAAACAGTCCCTAACAGACATGGCCACAAGCCACTCTGATCAAGGCAAGTCTTCAGCTGCGGTTCTCTCTTCCCAGGTTATGTCAAGCTGACAATAATATCTAACCAAAGGAGTTTCCTGATTTCACTGAGTCTGGTTGAGGGCCAGACAAGACAATGATTTTGTGGATGAAGGGAAAAGAAAGGCAAATCCTTAGATGCTGAAACGTTTCAAGCCCCGCTGTACACACAGCTCTCTAAGTGTGTACAGGTACTAATGAGGTCTTGGTAGGGCGACTCTGCAGATGGCAGCAAGGCCTGGAGTGAGTAGATGCTAAGACAGGGAGTGTTACCTTGGGCCTAGCAGCAGCACTGGTGAGAGCCCAGGAAGACCAGCTGGGGCCTCTGTGGCTGCTAGTGTGGAGGCAGAGGCTGTGGTGTGGAGAGACCAGGGGACGAGAACAGTCTGGCAGCCAGAGAAGTGGCAATCTGGGCCATTACTGCCACAGAAACTGAATTCTGCCTCCAATGTGGTGGCACTGGAGACCTCAGCTGAGCCCAGATGAGGATACAACCTGCCAGCACCTGGGTTCAAATCCCAGCCTTGGGAAACTGATAAGATTGTATATATCTTATTAAAAGGTGCATGTGGGGCAAATTCTTTTGTAATAGCTCAGAAGCAGGTGGATGTCTGTGAATTTGAGACCAGCCTGTTCTACTTCCCAATCCCGGGTCAGTCATGACTACATAGTGAGACTCTGACTCAAAAATGGGGCAGGGAGCTGGAGAGATGGCTTGGTGGCTAAGAGCACTGGAGGCTCTTTCAGAGGACCCAGGTTCAATTCTCAGTCACAACCCTCTGTAACTCCAGCCCCACAGACCCCACCATCCTTCTCTGACCTCTGGCCACCAGGCATGCATGAGGATATACAGGTGTGTGTGTGTGTGTGTGTGTGTGTGCAAACATCACACATAAAATAAAAATGAATTGTTAGGGGCTGGAGAGATAGCTCTGCAGTTAAGAGCACCGACTGCTCTTCTGAAGGTCCCGAGTTCAAATCCCAGCAACCACATGGTGGCTCACAACCATCCATAATGAGATCTGACGCCATCTTCTGGGGTGTCTGAAGACAACAGCTACAGTGTACTTACATATAAGAAATAAATCTTTCAAAAAAAATGAATTGTTAGAAATTACAAAATATTTCTATCACCCTATCACCAAAGTATTTCTATCTATGAGTCTTTTGCATCATGGCTGTCATTACTCACACTATGCACATAGACAAATGCAGATATGTTAGCTCATTTATTTTTAGTAAACTTACATTTACTGTATTCTTTCACAGAAACTTTGCCCTTTTTTGTTTGTTTTGTTTTATTTTTAAAGTTTCTGACCTCCATCTCTCTGAGAACAAGTCAGGGCTACTATTGACAAGATTTTGTCTGTCTGGAGCTATGGCTTGTATATAAGATATCTCCTGTGGCTCATGTGTCAGGAGATTGGATTCTCAGCCGGTGGCACTGTTACGAGTTTGTGGAACCTTTGGGATGTGGCAACTAACTGGAGGAAGAGAATTAGAGTCTGTTGACTATGCTGAGGAGTCAGGGACAGGGGAGACGCCATCCTGTGTGACTATGAAGGACAGTGACGACTTAGCCTAGTGTGAGGCTCCATCGTAGTAAGACCAGCGCCATCCTCACCTGGGTCCTGCAGTGGATGAGAGTCACCTAGGAAGGTGTGTGTCCTGCAGGCAGGGAGCTTCCTGCAGTGCTGAACTCTGCACGCTGAGTCAGAAGTCAAGTGGGGCATGGATGAACAGGCACCTAGGTGTTTTCTATGCGCTGTGTGCTGCTGACAATGAGGTGCAGGCTCTGGCATGCAGGTTGTCATGTTGAAGGTATCTCTTTGTGCCTGATTGTTGTGCTTGGTGTCCCCTGCTCTAACAATCCCTGTGCCTTCCCATCTTTCTACTCCAGAGTCAGCTTCTCCTTGTGTGCAGTGCAGTCTACCAGACAGTGTATCTGTGGGGTGCACTGACCAGGAAGGCAGGGTATACAGAGGGGTCATCTCTGAGTGTCTCTATCGCATGCTGGGCTTGGCAGCCTTGCTCTGCTCTGCATACTGGCTCCTCCTGAGCTGTCTCTGTCTCACAGGCCTACAGAAAGATTCTCAGGAAAATCCTAAAAGCTCAGGGGGCCTGGCAAACATCTATTTCTATCAACAGCAGACAGATGGTGGTAACACATCTGTATTCCTACCTCTGAGGAGGTGAGGCAGGACTTTGAGTGTGAGGCTAGTCTGGCCTACATAAAGAGACCCTGTTGGAGGTCTCCTCTCAAGAACAGGGTCTATTGTGCATACAAGCACAATAAAAGTATTGAACTAAGTCAGGCATGGTGGCACATGCCTTTAATCCCTACACTCAGGAGAGGAGGAAGAGGCAGGAGGACCTCTGCGAGTTAGAGGGCAGCCTGGTGTACTCAGTGTGTCGGCTAGCCAGGGCTAGCCAGAGCTACATAGTGAGACCTAAGGAAGTGGCACTCAAAAGAGGAAGGAAAAAAAAAAACCCCAAAAGAACAACAACAAAAACCAGGCAAACAAAACAAGTATTAAGATGTGCTACATTTGACAAACATGATCAGGGTCTTAGGACCCTGAGGTACCCCCTGCCCCACTCCAAGCTGTGTCCCATGAGTGCTCGACTCATCGTGCCTCCAGAGCAATTTCCAGTAACTTGTGTCCCTGCTCTACACTGGCACACACAGGACACTCTGCACACAGGACACTCTGCACACTCCCCAGAAGAACCTCTCAAGTCTGGAGCCCTGAGTGCCCAAACTGGGGCCTGCTAGCCACTCCCATGTTTGTGTCTTGACTCCACATTCCAGTGGCACAGGGAAAGGGGCTTAATGTGGGGGACTCCTAAGGCATTTACTTCCCTGTGACCAGAGAAATGCACGCAAAGCAAGCTCACCATTGAATCTGCCTATCCCAAACCCTGTTAGCGTGTCTGGAGGCCCCGGAGGGGAGAGAAGGCTGACAGGTCCTGTGGGTCAGGAGTGAGTAAAGCCGTGGCTGTTTCTATTCAGAAGGACCAAGGGGAAGAATCCTCCCGAACAGAATCAACTTTTGAGAAGGTGCCAGGGGCATAAGACATGGATGTGGAAAGGTGCCTACGACCAAGCGTCCTGGCACCTACATGCAGCTCATCAGCCTGTGGTTGGGACGCCAGGCCAGCCCCAGGCCTTCACGGAGGTCCCTTCTGGCCCTGGGTTGGGGCAGTGCCTCAACTTGCAGACCACACAAATCTCACTGACTGCTGTACAGGGATCAGTTTCTCAAAATGTTAGAACATGTCTTGAGGGGCTGTTGGGTGGTGCTCTACCCATTCACAATGTGTGGGTGTACAATGTGTGGAACCTCAGGGGAAAGCCTCGTGTGAAAGCCACATGTCCCCACACACCACCTTCTGGGCGTTACTTTTGTTTTTACTTTTTGTGTATGCATGTTTTGCCTGAACGTATCTGTCCACCCTGTGTGTGCCTGGTGCCCGTGAGAGGACATCAGATCCCTTGGACCCAGGTCCTCTGTGAGAATAGCCAGTGTCCTTAACCACTGGGCCACTGATCCAGCCTCGCGGCCTTGTCTGTAATCAACACAATTTGTCTTAGTCAGGGTTTCTATTCCTGCACAAACATCATGACCAAGAAGCAAGCTGGGGAGGAAGGAATTACTCAGCTTACACTTCCATGTTGCTGTTCATCACCAAAGGAAGTCAGGACTGGAACTCAAGCAGGGCAGAAGGCAGGAGCTGATGCACAGGCCATGGAGGGATGTTACTGGCTTGCTCAGCTTGATTTCTTGTTTTGTTTGGTTTTAAAGATTTATTTATTTATTATATGTGAATACACTGTAGCTGTCTTTAGACACCCCAGAAGAGGGTGTCAGATCTCATTATGGATGGTTGTGAGCCACCATGTGGTTGCTGGGATTTGAACTCAGGACCTTTGGAAGAACAGCAATGCTCTTAACCACTGAGCCATCTCTCCAGCCCTCAACTTGTTTTCTTTCTTTTCTTTTTTTTTTTTATTTTGCTTTTTGAGACAGGGTTTCTCTGTGTAGCCCTGGTTGTCCCTGGAACTCACTCTGTAGACCAGGCTGGCCTTGAACTCAGAAATCCGCCTGCCTCTGCCTCCCGAGTGTTGGAATTAAAGGCGTGCACCACCACTGCCCGGCTCAACTTGCTTTCTTAACACATCCATAGTGTGCTGTCAGATCAGGTGGTGAGAGTCCATACCCTCAGGAATCCATCAGTTCTGAGGTGAGAACTCTCTTCCAGCTGGTCTGAAATAATACCCATTGCTCATTCTAGTCTCTCTGCTAAATAGAATACCAGAGCATACTGCTTGTTTGACTTTAATTCTGTGCCCATTTCCCTGTCCCTGGCTCTAGTAATTACTATTCCATCCTCTGTTCCCATGAGATCAGATTTTCCAGCTTCCACATGAGTGAAGTCTTGTGGTATGAATGGATAAAAAAAAAATGTAGTAGGTGTTGTAAGTAGGGGCACAAGCCTAAAACCCCAACATTCAAGAGGCAGAGTTGGGAAGATCTCAAGTGAGAAGTCAGCTAGGGATACACAGTGATACCCAGTCTCAAAAGGCCCAGGGCTGGGGGTGCATCTCAATGGTAAATGCTTGCCTAACATGCACAAGGCCCTAAGTTGGCTCTTAGCACCAGCAGAAACAATTACCACGATATAGATAAATAGATCAGCATTCAGTGGTGAAAAAGAATGAAATCCTGTCATTTGCAACAACATGGCTAACCCAGGAGGACACAGTGCTTTATAAATCAAGCCAGGCACACAAAGACAAGTGCTGGATGTTCAAGGTCTCCCAGGAGCACTGAGTGGAGGGGGTGGGGAGCAGAGGAGGGGAAGGAGTGGAGAGAACAGGAGGAGGAAGGCTGGGGAATGGGAGTGAAGCAGAGGTAGGCAGGAGGAGTAAACCAGGTGCTCCAGAACACTGTAGTGTTAGTGACACTACAGTGCCTGGCAGTTCACTGTGCTCTTCATAAGATGGGGAGGAGAACACACAGGCTCCAACATGCAGGACTGAGAGGTGGAAGCTGTGCCTGTCTGATCCCATCACTGCACACTGCAGATATAGCCACATACCAGCCATCTGCTATCCACTCAGTAAATACACGAGGGGGCCAGGGGAGGTAGTATGGACCTAAAATCCTAGCACCTGGAGGCAGGAGGATTGCTGCAAGTCTGAGGCCAGCTTGGACTAGACTGAGAACCTGTTTCAAGAAAAACAAAAACAAACAAACAAACAAAAAAACAACCCACAAGACCCTCTCCCCAAATAATCAAGCCCATGCAGGAGTCCCCAGTAGCCCGTGGCAAAGGGGCTGGTGGAAGCAGCTCTGAGCAGTAAGCTGAGAATGCTCACTGAAAACACAGGATCAAGCAAAGGGCAACAGCAGGACAGTGTGGGCCACTTCTAAAGCAGGCACCTTGTCACATTCTGAATAGCCTGGGTCAGGAAACTGGGAGAGTGGCACCATGCTCCTGCTTCAGGTCAGAGTGGAGAGGTCCACAGTGAGCATCTGAGCTGGACTGGGCTGCACCCATGACTGCAGTCAGTCACCAAGCATGTGGAGAGAAAAGGCTGCTGCCAGGGCAAGGCCAGAAGGATGCTGGTCTTGGCCAACAACTTACTAGATTAAGAGATGTCTGGGAGTGTTGAGACATCCCTGTGTGTTTGTGGGGGTGCTTCCAGAGGGACAGTGGTTAGGGAAAGAGCTGCCCTGACTGTGGACCCAAATGGGAGGCGGAAGGAGGCAGTGCATGCTGAGTGTGCAGGCCTCTCTCTGACTGAGAATGCATGGCTGCCACCATCCTCTGCTAACACCAGCCTCCACTAGCTTTGATCTTTTAATGCAGAACCAATACCAGTGATTCCAGGAGCTTCCACGCCTTCAGCACTGGGGCTGCTGAGGGCTCCAGACTCTTGGACTGGGCAGCTATAATGGTCTCTGTTTCTCCAGTGTGCACATGGCTGTTATAGACCCGGCTCCTCTGATGTAAGTCATCGAATAAACATTCTTTTATTACGCACACACAGAGGCTACTGGTTACAGAACTCTAACTGATGATCAGGAAAAGGTGGCAGGGGCTACAGCAGCATTTGAAGGGGGAATTGATGTTTCTGGCAAGTGGATGGCAGAGCCAGACCAGAATGACTGACATTTTTCTCTACTGTTTGGCAAAAATGGTGAAAAGATGACAATATGATGTGACAACATGATGCCACAATGGCAGCTCAACGCCGGGGTCTCAGTGTGGACAGGAAGGATGGCTACGCTACGGTGGCGATTCTTGCCTGAACAGGACATGGCCCTCATGCTTAGGGCCCCGGGAAACATACATGCTCATGCATATTGTGGCCTCTCCTGGCCCATCCTAGGAAGGTGTAGTTCCCAGGTAGGGCCTCATAGTTTCACAGTACCCAGAATGGCTTCCCGGGTCTCAGGGGAAAGGAAAAGGGCTAATAGCAATAGAATCAGCAGAGCCATGCCAGGGGTGGCTGTTTACAGCTTGCCCCACTACATCAGCTTTCTCATACGCCGGTTTTGCTTGTCCACATTCAGGGTTGCCCGGTCCACAGCTACGGTGATGCCATCCAGAGCCGCATCCTGGCGTTCCAGCTCTGCCTCAGTGTCCAGTGCGAGTCCCTTCATTTTGCTCAGGATCTGGGGAAAGCAGAAATGACAAGCACACACTGTTTCCATTCGTATCTCAATAGCAACAGTCTGACCTAACTAACTAACCAAAGGGATACAGTTTCCTGAGTCAGGAGGACACAACATACAGAGTTGCTGCCTGAGCTTGGCCTTAGCACTAGGCTTGACCCTAGTCAAGCCAGGATGCAGCTGCCCCCAGCAGAAAGCATACATAACCATGCCCTGGAAGGTGCTGAGTGAAACCCATGTGGACCTGGCCAGGAATACACCCATGAACTGTGGGATTCTGTGTGAGGGGAGCCCTGGCCAGGCACATGGATCTCGCCTCACTCTGCCACCCAGTTGTAAGACTAACAAGACTGAAAAGAACAGAGTCCTTTCTCCTCCACACACACAGAAGGCATCGTTCCCAGACACAATAGTCTTTGCCACAGAGCAAATCTCTGCTGCCAAGCAGATATCTCAGAGTTCCATGAGCTGAAAAATACTAGCTGCCTAATGACACTGCATCACAGTGCCACAGCCTCACATGTTCTGTGCAGTGGCACTGGCATGAACAAACCTAGTGTGTGGCCACTTATACAAACCACAGTGCAGATACTCACATGTACGTCTGGGCTAACAGAGTCTCTAGGCTGCATGGTTCACACTGTTAGACAAATATTGGGGTGAACCTTGTATGCAGCACAGTAGGGCGCTTGCCATGCTGCAACAGCTGTGTGCACCTGTGTTCACGACTCTCAGATCAGCAGGGAACCAAGCACTCAGGCCTGTGGAAGTCACTGAGATGTTACATTGTGATATTGAAGTTGCCTCACAAGGAGCCCTCCTCATCATGGAGTGACAAGTGCCGGTAATTTAATAGGCTACACACCACAGAGTCACTTCAACAAGGCTAGCCTCACTTACCTAGGGTCCGAGGTGCAGAGAGCACTGAGGGCCAGGTAACAAGTATGTGTGTGCATGGAGCCACTGCAGGCCAGCCCAACTCCCCTTAGCCTCCCTTCCACTCAGATCCGTGATGCGTGTCAGGCAGTTTTATTTTATTGCAGTTCCAAGTTCTTCGGGCTGTGGTTGCTCTAACTGTGTTCTCATGGAGCTGGGCTAAGCAGCTCATGCTTTCAAGCTGACAGCAAAAAAGAAAACAGCGACCGCGGCTTGTGATGACTGCCCGCACCTTTCAGGAAGAACCTCACTTCACAGTGGGGCCAAGGAAGAGGACATCTTGGTCATGATCACTGTCTCCCCACAGCAACATATGGCAGGGATGGGTTGAGTGGAGACTTCTGAGGTCCCCAAGGCCTGTCTAGTGACTGCATTATATCCTAAAACCTTCCCTGACCCTTACCTGATGTCACACATACAAGTGTCCCATGAGGGCCCAGGCAGAACTACCACACATCTAAGGTGGCCCAACTGCTCTATCTGCACCCAGCTGGCGCCATGGTGACACACTAAGTGCTCAGTTCTAATTCACAAAGGTACCCTTGCTCATCGGGTGGCATTTCCACTAGCTTAGAGACCTGGTCAAGAACTCTGCATCTGACTAACAACAGACAACACAAGCAGGAAATGCCAGGACGTAGGGCCTAAGCTCTTTCCCAATAGCTAGAGACACAAGATAAACTGCAAACTGCAAAGGCCTGTGCTAGGGCCACCAAACGAGTTTCCTCTTCAGACAGCCCGTGTCTCCCCATGAACACTGCCATCACGAGACAGTTTATGATGGCTGCCTGCAGTTCTAGATCTGTTCCCCAGGAGCCGGTTGGAACTCTGGAAAGCACACAGTGGGGACAGTGAGCACTGGGATGGGTGATGACATCATACAGTAGTCTTTTCCATCTCCTAGACTTGCTGACACCAGACAGCAGACTGAAACAAGGAAACAAATCCCTAACACCCAGCCCCACCCTTCTCTCCTGCCCGCCTGCCCACTGTGGTGGGAAGGTTATCTTGTCTGTGTCGCCCACTTGCCTATCAGTTATGTCATCTGACAAGCCTCCTAGCCTCCCACAGTCAGGTCACACATGAGCCCTGGCTATGCCTCTCTACAGTCTCTGGGCCTGTGCACACATGGGTCCCATAAGAGCGCATGCCTTTCCAGGAGGCATGAACACTGATGTGCCGGTACTGCAGTTCTCAGCCAGCATCCTTGTCCCTAAGGTACATGTGTCTGTCTGAAACAGAAATACCTTTAGACCATGACCACTTTGAAGGCTGGGGGACAAGTCCTGCCAGAACTTGGGCACCAGTTTCCAGCTGTGCTATGTGTGGATCCTGTAGCCCCTCGGGCACTGGCTCACTTGATTGATACAACCGTTTATCTTGTCTGTGTTTAAGAAGAACCATGCTTATAAGAAAGAAGAGAATTAAAGAAGAAAATAAAAGCTGTCTGTGACTCAAACTACCATTCCTCAGGTTAGCCTGACAAGCTAGCATTCTTACCCCCAAGTCCCAAATCTGAGACTTTCTGAGCTGATGAAACACTGCTGCTGAACACAACCCGTGAGCCCACAGGACAGGCCACATCAAAACTCCAATCAGACATGGAGGGGCACATATACAATCCCAGGACCTGGAAGGTAGAGGCAAGAAGACCAGGAGTTCAAGGTCAGTCTCAGAGACATACAGAGTTTGAGTCTGGCCTGGATTACACAAAACAACACAAACAAAAACTTAACAAAACCAAACTCTCCAGAATGCAGGTCCACGCTAAGTGTCCTCTGAGACCATCTTCAGGTGCATGTCAGAGGTACTCAGCAGACAAGTGGAGTCCATGCTTATTTAGCCTGGGTGCTGGCCGGAGGCGCTATCACTTGTCGGAAAGATTTAAAAATCCTAAACAAGCCCAAACCAGCACAGTCCTGAATGCTTCAGAAAAGGGACGCTCAGCCCATGTGGGCTGGATTTCATTACTACATCCACATGCTTGTGTGAGAACTCAAAATACGCGATGAAAGGACACTCCCAGTTTTGTTTCCTGTTGTGTACTTTTTCCTCTTTTGGATAAACAAAAGCTTGAAATATAGACTCCCCCACCCCCAATGCCACTCCCAGAACTTCATTTTAGAAACTGTTCACCTGTTACCTCAAACTCTTTTTTAGAATAAGGTCCAGAAGAGCTGAGCACTGGCCATGAGCTCTGGGGCTCCCTAGATTCAGTCTGAGCCAGTTACAAGAGACATAACCACTAGCCTAGTGTTCATTGCCATGGGCAGATGACTCAGTCACAGCACCAGGGCACTGTGAGAAATCGCATGTCCCTGAAAACAGAGCAAGGACCTCATCTGGGCCTGGAGGAAGCACAGTCACAAACTGGATGCTGGGCTGCAGGACCCACACCAGCCCTCAGAGCCTGGAGTGGCCACCAAGCTGCAGGACAGGAAGAAACCAAGAGGTTTTAAACAGCCACCCACACACTGAGGAGTGAGACGTGAATATATCCAAAATATATTTCAAAAAGTAAACAAATGAGAGTCAGGATTAGTTAAGTATAATATACCCAATACAGAAGTCCTAATCTGTCAGTGTGAAAAGCAGGCTTAACAAACATCTCAGCCAGGACAAACATGAATACTAGCCATATGAAACAGGACCAAGAGGCCACAGACCTTGAGTGCACTCTATGATAATCCTGTGAGACTGCATTTCCTCTGTCATCTTCCTGAAAAGCTCAATCAATTGGCTCTTCCTTGTGCACAGTGAAAGTGTAGCCAAAGGAAGACTATGTATGGGCTGAGGATACAGCAAAGTTGAAGCTCAGACCCCAGAATTATAGAAATAGGGTGTGGTGATGTCTGCCTGTTATCTCAGCACTTGGTAAGTAGAAGATAGAAGACCAGAAATTCAAGGTCATCTTGGCTAAACTACATAAGACCTTCTCAAAACAAAACAAAACAACCCTCCCAAAACAACAAAAGCAAAACCAAATCAAAAGAGCAAGACACTGTATTCTGTGACCTTTGCCTAATATCACACATAAATAATCCATGGCACAAACAACTGATTGCCTATCCAAGTTTTAACATTATATTATACAAATACTCAAATAAAGGCTGGTTGCTATTCAACCTTTGATTTGGAAAAAGTCTCACCATTTTAAAAGTCTTAAAAATAGAACTGATTCCAAATAGCCTGCTAAGACCCCTTGGCCTGTCTGCCAAAGTGCACTTGGAATTAATTAATACTGAGAAGCCATACTGAAAAGACATCCAACAGCTACTAGGCCTGCAGACAAAGAAAATCACTGAGCTAACCTTCCAAGCACTAATACCTCTAGAATACTGGTAGCCTTTTCTCTTTAAGAGAGGGATTGAAGTAATTAAATAGCACCATGTACATTCCATATAACAGGGGACGGAAAGAATGGAGCTCGTGAAGTCTGGCCAAACCTTAGAAACAGTTGTTCCCTCTGTGGCTCAGGATGACAAGCTGTCTAGTCATCAGCACATATTGCTGCCAGCCTCTGACATACCCTGGGGGCCCCTTGATGAGCCCTGACTGGCTGTGCGTCAAAGACCAGACCCGAGTGGACATTCCCACAAGTCCTTGACACTCAACAAACAACACGGTAACCAGGCAGCCTCACCTGCGTGGATGCTCAGCCCCTGCTAGACAGGCAGGACACAACCATGTGCAAGCCTGTGTCTGGGAAAGTTTGGGAAACTGAGGGTTCTTCTCCCAGAGAAGCTATGGCTACAATACAACAGTCGGCAGCTGTTGTGTCGGGGTCACATCAGCTCCTCTTAGTGTCTGTGGTAGGAGAGGGGAACTCCAGGTGGCTCAGGCAGGAACCAGGCAGAAGTGGAGAAACTTGTAAGTTCAGGAAGGAGGGCCCGCACAGCTGTGTCCTCAGGGCAGCACAAACACAACTTTGCAGAGGGCCATTCGCAGGGAATCCTTAGGAAGGGCTTTCTAGCCTTGCTGGCCCCAACAGTCCCAAGGGTCAAGGCTTCTCTGGACCAGAGCTCACAGCTCGGTGGTGATGTGATGAGTGGTCTCTCAGCACCAGGCTGCCTGGACTCAGACAAGCACCACCAACACAGTCCCGGCTGGCGCGGTCACACCAGGTAACCAGAGGAGCAAACACAGAGAGATGTCAGCCCCCTCGGCATCTCTACATTGTCCACAGCACAATATCTACATACAGCACAGTATGTAACCAGCACTGATTGAGGTGGTGCAGATGCACTGACCACGTGGACATGTCTCCACATATACTCTCAAGGGGTCTCAGCGCCTCGTGGTGTACAGCTGTGCTGTCAAGACAGCCTAGCTCAGGACACACTCTGTGTGCCCACACAGGTTTCTACCTTCATATAGGATCTGAGCAGTGACGCTCTGCTCCTCCCTGTCCTATGACTCTGTGAACCCGAGCACCCACAGTCTGCATGAGCGAGGCTGTCTGCTCTCAGCTGTACTTACACTGACTCACCCAGTAACTGTGAATTTTCCTACAGTGAGAAATTAGCAACCATTTAAGAACAGAGCTGGGATAAATCAAGCTGTCTGCAACTGTGAACTGTTCTTCCAGTTGAGCCATTAACATGTTGTGGAGAAGGTAAAGAAGGGAAAGTTGGCTTTCACAGCGGTGAAGCCCTAGGGGCTGCAGGAGCATGCTCTGCTGCAACCCATCACACACAGAGCTCACAGACCACCCGGTCTCACGGCCCAGCAGCTGCATTCCTAGGGGCTGCTGGTGGTCTGGGGCTGGCAGGGAGGGTGGATGTGAGGCTCATGGTCCCTGCATTCTATGGCGTGCATGGGCTTGCTTGTGCCACTCCTGAGGCAACTTAGAGACAGCAGAGTGGCTATGCTCAGGTCTTCAGGGATCTATGGGCCTAGAACTACATCTGGCAGGTAGCCATCAGTGACAAATAGCTGCTCTCACTTGAGGCCCAGCAGTGGTACTTGACTACACAGGTCGAAAGCTGACCCAGGCCACTGTTACACAGCTCAATCATAGGTGACCTCAAAGAGAGTCAAACGTGTGCATAAAGACTACACAAGTCGGGGGACATAAGGAAGATGTGCTGAGGCATGGCTCCCCAGAATCTTAGCTGACATGTGAGCGCCTCACGCTGCTTCACAAAGCACTATCTGTTCTTATCCAAGCCTTCGGTACAGCCCTGCTGCATGACAGGGACAGTAACATCATAATACTAACACAACTGGTTACATGGTGAGGATGTAGCATGTGCCACCTTCACGCTGCACACAGTGAACTATAATCCACTCCTCAACCTGAGGACACGGGGAAGAGTAAGTGTAGCCTCACTGCCCCTTTTAACACCGAGAGTGCGGATAACCGGGAGGGTCCTACAGCTCCTCCTTGGGTTGTACTGATTTGCTCATAGTTCACAGACTTAGGAAACAATTATGTTGACTGGTTCACCATGAGGGTAATTACCAAAGATAATTACCAGAAATGGAAGAGTTCAGGTGTGGCTACAGGGCGGGGCTTCCATTGTCTCCATGCACACTCGCCCCAGGAGCCTCCAATTGTTCAGCCCTTGTCTGGAAGGGGTGCGGGGTGATTAAACCAACGGGCATCAGTGATGCACTCAACCCCGAGGCAGTCTTCTGAGGTAAGGCTAAGGGTACTCACATTCCAATTTTGCCCTGGTTCTTCAGCAGCCAGCCCCACCCTGAAGCTACTCTAGAGGCTGTGGCTACTGGCCAGCAGAGGAACATGGGAAAATACTTCACTTTTGGATTCCCAGGATTTTAGGAGTGAAGTAGAATACCCCATGCTTCAGTGACTTTCTCCAGCATACATCATATGCCAGGGAATGAATCTCATTAAATGTACAGTGACTGAAATAATAAGTTTCTTCTCTGACCACAGTGGTATCCATTAACATTCATAGGTATCTACAAATTAAACAGCATGCTCTGCAACAACCAATGAAAGGGAATTAGTAAATTCTTAGAGACAAATGAAAATGAAAACACAACACAGGAAACAGACTGAATCCCTATGGGACAGATCCCAGAGTGCAGGGGCTCTGTGAGGAATCAAAGACTCAACATCAGTGACACAACCAAAAAGACCTTCCACTGACAAAGCAAGGGCATCAATGAAGCCCAGCATGCCCTCAGGAACAGAGGTGACAGAGCTCATGAGTGTCTACCAATAGGGCAACCACATCATGGAGGTCAAACAGTGAAGCAGGGGCTGCAGAGATGGCACAGTGGTTAAGAGCACTGGCTGCTCTTCCAGAGGACCTGGGTGCAATTCCCAGCACACAGGTTGCCTCACAACTGGCTGCAGCTCTGGTTTCAGGAATGGATGCCTTCTTCTGGCCTCTGAAGGAACAGGACCCGAACACAGTACCACAGACATATATGTGGGAGAATCACTCATACACAGAAAATAAAATAACTGGTGAAGCAGGAAAGGGAACACCCAAATGATTCCTGTGTGCAGAGGCTATCATCTGACTACAAAAACCTACAGCTCAGCTAAAAAGGTGACCAGGTCTGAGCCATGAACTCAACCAGCTGCAGGACAAAAGCCTGCAGCTTCCTGTAGCAGTAGCAAAGGACTGGAAAAGGAAGTCGAGACAATCACCCTGGTTATGACAGCATCCTAGAGAATGGAACAGTAGCATTCACGTAAAATATTTGCTTAATGAAGTTAGAAGCTGAAACAGAAAGATTCCCTAGGTGCTGGGTCAGAAGGCTTCAGGCTGTTCTGGCCATGGAACCTCCCAAAGTGACACAGAGACAGTATAGGCAGGGTCAAAATGCAAGCTGTAGTTTGTAAACCAAAACGGAACGGCTAACTTTCAGAACCTTATGTAAGGGACCTAGGACGCCAAAGTGACTCTCACAGAGTGGGAGCTGGGTGTGGTGGTAAACACATATGTGACCCCAGCACTTGGGGAGCTGGAGGCTCAGGAGTCCAAGGTCCATATTGGCTACATAATGAGTTTTTAGGGCAGCCTGGGCTACCTGTCTCAAAGACTAAAAAGTAACCGACAACAGAGGTATATCACACAGAGGTGGCTACAAAGTTACAGTAATTAAAACACTGATCAATAGACCAGAACAAAGCAGCAGAGAGAGAGAAACCCATACCTCCATGGCTAGTGGACATCTGACAGGGCTTCAAGATGATGCAAAGGGGAAAACAGTTCACCAGCAATGTGGAAGCCACCTCATTCTACACGCAAAAATGAACTCAAGATGAACCAACTACTTCAGATGGAAAAGGTAGAACTCTAACAAGAAAAGCAGGGCTAAGTCTTCAGGGACTTGTTTTTAGTGATGTGTTCTTTAAGCACCAAGCCAGCATATCACAAACAACAACAACAACCACCACCAAACAAAGCAGAAAAGTGCATAATAGATAAATTGGGGGCAGGAGGTGCACATCTTTAGTGCCAGCTCTTGGAAGGCAGAGGTAGATGGATCTCTGTAAGAGTTGAAGGCCAGCCCCGGTTATATAGTGAGACCCTGTCTCAAACACCAAGTGTCAGACGGGGGATAAATATTATAATTTAAATTTTTGTACCCTTGTTGTATTACAAAGAATTTAAAAGCTGGGTATAATGGTATAACTGGGAAGGAAAAACAGGAATACTGTCATGAGTTTGGAATAGACCTGGTAACAAAGAAAATTCTAGGCTAGCTTGGGTTACAGAATGAGCCCCAAAATAAATAAATAAAAGTAGAAAGATAGATAGATTAAAAAAATAATCAGAAGATCTAAGTAGCCTTAGTTCCTGGGTCCTGGGAGTATCTAGATCTTTGGGACTTCCCAAGTAACAGGAACATCTTTGTCTTTGTAACCAATGAGACCCGGGCCTACACTTGAGTTTATGGCAATGTAATGACTATCTGTGTGTGACTGGAGGGTGAGGGTAGTAGCCACACAATCCCACTGTGACCTCTCAGGGAATGGGGATTAGGTACTAGGTTCAGGTATAGGCTGGTCAATCAAGCATGACCTGCAATGTAACCCCAATAAAGACAGTGGAGGTCCTGGCTGCTGATACCAATGTGCTGGAGGGTAATAGGCCAAGTCCCTGGGAGTGGATGGGAAACTCTGAGACCCTCTCTGACCTAGCTCTATATTTGTGCCCTTTATGTTACAATGTCAGTTGTGGGCTGGAGAGACGATGGCTCAGTGGGTAAAGGCCTTGCTATGCTAGCATGACGACCTGAGACCAGATCCCCAGCACCTATGTCAAAGTTGGGCACTGAGGTATATAGCCATAACCCTAGAACTGTGGAACAAAGACAGATGGATTCCAGGCCTCGCTGGCTAGTGAGTCTAGACAAAATGGCAGGTTTCAGGTTGGGTGAAAGACTTTATTCTAAAAGGTAAGATGGAGAAGAGATTGAGGAAAGATATACCTGGCCTCCACGTGCATCAGGTGTTCAAAAAATTTTGAATTTGAGGATTAGATATGCCCGACTTATGCCTGATGTGCAATGGCTTAGCTCAGTGTCAAAGTGGACTAGAATTAAAGCTCTAAATAAAAACATTCCCCAGAGACCTTCAATGAAGGCAGGAACTGTGACAGTTCCACAGGAAAGTTCCAGTAAGTGTGAGGACACTTGGGCACCAAGAAGTCAAAACCCTGCAGTCGCCAAAGCCGCTCAGCGCCTTCTCTCATGACAAATTAGTCAAGAGATAGACCCTGAACTCAGCCTGGCAGGGAGGTCCTCCTGGGCTCTTCCCTTAGAGGCTGAGCAGCCTGGTTGTATAGACTGATGGGGGACTGTGTATGGCCCTTGCCTGTGGAGCTGAGACCTGCAGCATATGTGAGGGGACAACATGGCACATGGCACTGTGCTGAGCAGACCTGGGGTCTCAATGAGCAGACAGTGTGGGTGTGGATGCCCCTGACCTTAAATTCTGCTTCAGCCTCAGGGATACTTGAGATATATTCCTCTCCTGCAGGTGAGGTTCATGCAAAATGGCTGACTGATGTTTCCCAGCAGGGAGAAGGTACAGTTTGAGGTAGGATTAAACCTGGGTACCAGGGAAACCAAGCCAAAGCGATGGGCACTGAAGATGATAAACCATGTTCCACATTTGCTCAAAAGGAATAAAAAGACAGAGACGGAAGACATGGATTTAATATTTTTTCATTATATTCTGTTTTTTTGTACATACACATATGCATGTAGTGCTCAGAGGGCAGTTTGGTTTTCTATCATTATTATTATTTTATTATCATTATTATTTGCTATGTTTTTGTTTTAAGATGGGGGTCTCAATGTATAGCCCTGGCTGGCCTGGAACTCGATATTTAGATCAAATTGTCCTCAATTTTTTAATAGAGATTCTTCTGCCTCTGCCTGATTTCTGGGGATTAAAAACACGTAGCACCATGCCTGGCCTAGAGCAACCTGTGAGACTTAGTTTTCTCCTTCTACCATGTAGGCCAGGCTTGGTGGCAAGTGCCTTACCCACTGAGCCATTTCACTGGTGCACAAATGTCTTGAAATAGGTTATATAATCAGTAGAGAACCACAAAATTATTTCCAGAAAGCTACAGTTAATGATCTGGCCAGGTACAGGTCTATGTGGTAGGAGCTGGGGTAGAGGGAGCACGTGGGAGATTCCGAAGAAGATATAAAACAGCAAGCATAAGGCCAACATGCTCTGCAGACCTCAGCCGCCCAGTGTGAGGAGCTGCAGCGTATGACACCTTACACACAGGAGTCTCCTTTCTCTGCTACAGCTCATTGTTAGGGCTAGCTCTCTTCCTGCCCACAACCCACCCGGTCTGATCATCTTCATCTCTATGGTAGAATCCCAGGATAAGGCAAGGTGGGATGAAGAACCTCCCCACTCAGATCAGGACACAGCCACAGGGACAGAAGAAACCCTATACAGACCCTGGGTTGTGTGCCTTGCGTTGGGACAGCAATCTCCACTTCCTGCTTTATCATGTCCACCCTTTGCTACCCACAGTATGTGCCTCTGCAGATCCCGTGAACCAAGTGAAGCCACAGTTCTGAGGAGGAGCAGACACTCTGCTAGTTGTCAGTTGAGGGGCTGTGCCAAATCTACCAGGGGATTGGTTTCCTTCTGGCCTCCTGGGCTTTTTCTCCCCCAGCCACAGTGACGCGGCAGCCGGTGGCCACAGACCGCATATCCACTCAGCTCACTCCCACCCCTGTATAGTCCTGGCCACTTCCCCATTAGCATCCCCAACTGCAATTTAAATCACCAGGACACATCTCAACATAATGGCTTTAATAGCATCTGCAACCAAAACCACAGCTGGATGGAGGAGGATTTCTTGCATTTTTGTTTTCCCCAGAATTTAACTCATTCCTACTTGGGTTAGAGCTTCAACTGCACAGCCAGGAATTCTTCTCTAAATATGAAACATGTGTTTTACCTTGAAAAGACCATTTCACTTTGTAAAGCCAGGCTGCACCTCCTGACCATCGCGAGTCCCCACCTGCCTGTTCCCTCAGGTCCAGCCTGGCACCGCAGACCCCCTTCCAGCACCACTGCCCTCAGTGTTCCAATGCTACTACCTCTACACTGGGCTCAGTGTTGCCAGCACAGAGGATGCCAGGGCCGCCCAGGTACTGCCACAGACAGGCACTGTGGAGCCCTACCCCATTCTTGGCTTGGACTGTGTTCAGCCTTACATTGTCCCCCTGACCCTCAACTTTAGGATGAAAGCTGCCAGAAATTAGATATTCACAACAGGAGATGCCTCTCAGACCACATGACCACCATTGCAGTTAATAAGTAAAATTCTGCCTAAACACAACTGCAGGGCAGAAACACTGTCATAAAGGCAGACTGAGCAGCCACACACCCAGCCTCCCAAGGCTGATGCTCTCTTGTCCAAGAGCTCAGGAGAGGACTCAGAGGACACTCAGGGACATGGGCCCTGACATACTAGTCATTCTCAAAACCCCAGAGGAGGAAGACCACACCTGAAAGGTCATGAAGACAATGTGACTAGTGACCTACAGAAGATGATGCTCACAGCTGGCTGTGTGCCTGGGTCATGCTTACAGATAAACATTGGACCATGAAGAAAAAGGAATAGGGGTCTATGTTTAAAGCATTTCATAAAAGGATGGATTTTCCCCTAAAGAGGAAACTGCTGAGCTCAAAGAAGTTTGTGCCTATGCAGACACACAGCTGAGAACTCATTTCTAAAACCAGGTTTACTGATTCACAGCCACCTCTCGATGGAGACAGTATCTGCTGGAGGCATGTCCCCACAAACAGAACCCCTGTATTTACCTGCAACTCCCATAGACGAGGGGCAGAGCTAGGGCAGAGCTGTTCCCATCTCTGAACGTGGCTACAGGTCTTGGTTAGAACAAGCCTCACAGGAGGTCCAGGGCAGTGTGAAGGCTGACTCAACATTTTAGTCACATGTCCTTTTAAAAGGTTTACGTAGTAGCACTTTATGTGTACGGGTTTTTGCCTAGATGTACATGTGTGCACTGTGTGCATGCAGTATCCACAGAGATCAGAAGTCAGCATTCCAGACGACTGTGAGCCACCATGTGGTTTCTGAAAAACAAGCCCAGGCTTCTACAAGAAGAGCTAGTGCTCTTAATTGCTAAACTGTCTCTTCGGCCCCCATTTTTCCTTTTCTAAATTAAGAACTGGGTTATGTTTACTCATGTATGTATGTATGTATGTATGTATGCATGCATGTATGTATGCATGCATGCATGATGTATGCAGTTCATGATCTGATTACCTTACCCTCATGCTCCAGCCTTACTAACAGCTCTTATCTGGGTGTTGCTTTTGTTGTTATTGTTTTGTTTTTAGACAGTCTCTCTCTTCAATCCAGGCTGGCCTTGAACCTTTGGCAGTCTAGCCTAAGCTCCCAGAGTGCTGTGACTACGGAGACAAGCCATCACATCCTCTCACCATCTAGGGTACAGACTGAAACACCTGTCAGTAAGAGGACACACTGACAAGACGTTTCTTCAAAAACTCGAGGAAAGGCACCTACGCTGTGCAGCAACACCAAAGCATTTATGTGGGATTTCAATTTCAATTTTCTCAGGGAAAGTGGAAACCTTTCAGAATCTAATGTTGAGCATGAGAGATTTGAGCAAGCTAGTTTATCTTTAACTGTACATACATGCTTACAGAGAAGAACATGTGTTCATGTACAGCACACAGCATACAGTACCTGTATACCATGCAACACACATGGAGCACATGTATACTGTACATTACTAGACAGTATACATATACTATGCAGAAAAGTCATAGTACATATGCAGTGCACACACGTACAGCACATACATACATACATACATACACACATATCAAGTGGAGGTCACAAGGTCAGCACCATATATGTGCAGAGGGTGTGTACACTATGAGTCTGTATGCCATGAAACAAGGGACCTGGGATGGGCATAGCAAACCTAGAACCAAGCAGCTTCTTTTAGTTCAGTGGTTCTCAACCTTCCTGATGCTGTGACACTTTAATACAGCTCCTCATGTTGTGATGACCCCCAACCATAAATTTATCTTCACTGATACCTCATAACTATAATGTTGTTGCTGTCATGAGTCATAATGTAAATATCTGATAAGCAACCCCCAAAGGGGTCATGACCCACAAGGTGAGATCCACTGCTTTAGTGAAAGGCATGCATAATCTAACAAGGGCCTGTCTTTAGGCAGGAGAGGAATAAGGCACAGATGGAGAGGACAGAGATGCTGGACTGTCCCACTGAGGCAGTGGGAACCCTCTACCTGTGTCAGCTCCTGGGCTTCCCCCTCAGAGAACAGTGGCAAGTTCTTCTGCAGCTGCAGCTGCTCGCCTTCCTGTCCTCCTGTGGGCAGCTCTCGGTGTGGAGTGCAGCCCTTCGGTCTGGATGCTGGAACAGGAAGCTGAGGTCAGTGGTGAAAACTTTCGGAAGGGAGCAAACCACACACAAGCGTTCAGAACATCACAGAAGGCATTTAAGACTGCCACAGGCTTTGGCCCAAGGTGCGCGTCACAGTATCCATATGGGTATGTGTCGGCCTTGGTCCTGGGCCCCTCCTGAGCTGAATGCCCCATATCAAGGTGACTTTACAATACTGTAAGCACCCAGAGCTAACTTTGTAAGTATCTCTTAAGAGAAGGGCCTATAATTCACACATGTTTACATTTTTAAGGATGTGGCATATAAAACACAAGAACTATAGAACCCTGGTGAAATATACATATCACCAGGAAATGTGGGGACAGTTGAGCTATTCCACAGAACACTGTGGTTCCAGAGAGCACAGGAAATGGCCAGCTACTGGAGCCAAGTGGTGCTGCATGTACAAGCCTGCCCCAGCTTGTGAGTCAGAACCACCCACCCTGTGGTCAGGCAGCATTCAGCTCAATGGGACAGTTCTGCAGCTCATACAAATCCACATACACCTGTGTGTTGGGTAATCTCTGCACCCAAGACAGGACAACTGGCAGTAACAGTGCAACCAGCCCAGTGTAGTGGGTCCTGGTGGCTACCACGTGCCACCCGTTCTTTATTTAGGAGCAACTCCAGCCACAAACTCAGAACTTCATAGCCCAGAGAAGGTCTGCAACTGAAGTCTTATATTTCCTCTTCCCTACAATACGAGGTACCCCACATAAAGAGCAGCAGCCAAGCCGGGTGTGGTGGTGCACGCCTTTAATCCCAGCACTCGGGAGGCAGAGGCAGGCGGATTTCTGAGTTCCAGGCCAGCCTGGTCTACAGAGTGAGTTCCAGTACAGCCAGGGCTACACAGAGAAACCCTGTCTCGATAAACCAAAAAAAAAAAAAAAAAAAAAAAAAAAAAGAGCAGCAACCAAGTGCATTTACTAGGCTGGGAAGAAAGAGGGGAACACTGAGTTTGACAAGCACCCCCTCCAGTGGCTCTCACCCTCCTCTCAGCTAGGCAAGGTAGTGCAGCCTGGAGGTCACCGCTGCACACTAGAAAAAGAGAGAAAAGGGGATACACTTAGGGGAGCTCTCACTGGGTCTGAGGGCAGGGACCGAAAAGATCAGTCACTAAGACATGCCTGTCTTTCCCAGGTGCTTCAAACACAGCACAAAATCTCCTTCTCTTTGAATCTCTTCCAGCAGTCTTAAAAGGCATCCCTCCTGAGAAAGGCACACCCTTAGGAGGAAGACAGGCAGGATGAGGACAGCCCGTGAGATTGGTAGATAAACACAGAGGTAAACCCCTTCACCTCACACACACTGCACACTTCAGTGTGTAAACCCAATCTACCAAGTAGCTGAGTTAGAACCGTCACTGGGACAGTGGTTTTCCTACTGCATTCTCAACAAAACTGCGTCCAACAAGCCAAACTGATTACAAACTCATATTTGCCAGGTACTAATGTGGGGGTGGTAGCTATCAGCCTCCCTCAACCCCAGCTCCTAGGGCTCACTGCTGGCTGACTGGACTTCAACAGCTTCAACAACTGGGACTTTGCTTTAACAAACAAAGCTGAAGCAAGATTCTCCTAATGGATGTTTCTAATGACCCACAGACACATGGAGTCTGGGATGTTTTCCACAAGCTGTGGGGTCAGCTGGGACCCATCTAAGCCACAGAGTGCTCTGCCACCTCCAGGGCTGATTGCTGACTCGCTGATCCATGTTTTGAAACATCTGAGAAGAATTACTGTGGCTCTGGGCAGGATGGTTTCTATCTCTTCAGTCACTAATGATCTGTTTAATAAAAGTGAGCAAGAACGGCTCCTGCAGCAAGGCAGTGAGAGTACAGGGACAGAGCTGTAAGATGGCCTGAAGGGAGGTCAGCTGGCAAAAGGGACAGATGCTATCTCCCCACGGACAGCCCGCTGGCACACAGCTCAGAGTAAAGGCACCAAGACCAACCCAGGCAGACAGATTCCTCTTCTGGGAAATACCTGGCCTCACATTCCTCATCTGCACTTGGAAAGCAGCTCCTCTGGGGGGCTGCAGGCTGCATGAGGCCTGAGCCGAGAGTACAGGTCAGAAAACAAAATGCACATTCATCCCCAAGGACAGGACAGAGCGAGGAGGAAGGGCAAACAGAAGGAAATCATATTCTGTTTCCACACACACCCTATACCTCCATGGTGACTTTGTAGCACAGAGCAATATCAGGCATGGAGACCACAGGTGTGGAAAGGCCAAGTCACTCTCCCTAACCAGCTTCCCAGCCAACCCAGATCAGCACAGTGCAACCCTGAGGATCCTGCCTTTGGACCCAGGAACACCAACACCCACAGTGCCACTCATGTCTATTCCTACAAACCCTGCCCTGGGGCCCAGAGATCGCCATCAGGCAAAATGTATTAACTGTACCATCAGGGACCCTTTGTGAGAATTCTGCCAAACAGCACAGCATTTGCACACTTGAGGTCCTTATCCTATGGTGCTGTCAGAGTCATCGGAGAGGAGGGAACCTCAATTGAGAAAATACCTCCATAAGATTCATTTGTAGGCAGCCTATAGGACAGTTTCTTAATTAGTGATTTAAGGGGGGCGGGGGGAAGTCCACGGTAGGTGAGATTACCCCAGGACTGGTAATCCTGGGTTCTGTAAGAAAGTAGGCTGAGCAAGTCATGAGAAGCAAGCCAGCAAGCAGCATTCCTCCATGGCCTCTGCATCAGCTCCTGTCTCCAGGTTCCTGCCCATTTTGAGTTCCTGTCCTGGCTGCCTTCAATGATGAACTGTTATGTAAGTGTACACAGAATAAGCCCTCTCCTCCCCAGCTTGCTTTTTGCTCATGATGTTTCATCATAGCAATAGACACCATGACTAAGATGGATACCTATATCTAGGACTCTCAAGGGCTTCTAAGCCGTCTTAAAAGACAGTTTGGGCCAAGCTGATCAGATGCCATCTTCTGTCCTCCACTGTGATGTATGGTCGGGGACATGGCGAGTGGCTTCAGGCATAAGTGCTGAGAGCCCTGAGCACTGTCCTACACCAGTGTCTGGGGACGGTCCTTCTGGGCATGTGACAACAGCAAGCAGCAAAGAAAGAGTTAGCAGGGGATGGTGAGATGGCTCAGTGGGTAAGAGTACCCAACTGCTCTTCCAAAGGTCCGGAGTTCAAATCCCAGCAACCACATGGTGGCTCACAACCATCCGTAACGAGATCTGACACCCTCTTCTGGTGTGTCTGAAGACAGCTACAGTGTACTTACATATAATATATAAATAAATCTTTAAAAAAAAAAAAAAGAAAGAGTTAGCAAACAGATGACTCAGAGCACACTATGCGTGTTTTGGTCACAGAATGGGAGGGCACCTTACTGCTGATTTCATCCAGATAAACCATAAAAATGCATGGCCTGTGTACTCCAGCAGGGAGTGTTGCGGTGGGGACTTCTACAGGCTTTTCAGAAACCCACAATCACAGGACCCTGGGGCTCTGGGGACAGAGGGGGCCAGGCAGAGGTGAAGTGAGGTAAGAGATTAGGTACCTGCTATGGGTGCTCCCTGGAGGGACAAGGAGGCATGCTAGCACTAGAAGTTGACAACAGAGCAGATTTGGGGTTGGGGCAGCATAGGACTCTAATGTTAAAACCCAGAGTTCATATGCTGCAAACTTCAGGACACTCTGAAACAGTCTGTGCACAAAATCATTGAAAAAAATGTATAAAATCACCCTTGGCCTGTGTGCCTAAAGCAGATATGAAGCAGCAGTGAATTCCACATGCAGACTTGAGCTCTGTTATTTCATTACTGTTCACAAATATTCCACAATCTGAAACTCCAGAGTCTGAGATACCTGTTACCACATGACACTGAACAAAAGACAATGACCTGTATGTATTGTTTTCAACCTATTTTAAGCTCACAAGTCTTTAAGGATGATCTGAGGGGGCAACAGCATCAAGCTGTGCTCTTCTCAGATACCATGGCCAATCTTCCTGCTCTCCAGGCCCAAGCCCTTGATACTGGCAGCCTGTGGCCCGCAGGAAGCATTCACTACAGCAGTCTCTGGGGAGCTTCCCTGCGTAAAGTTTAACTCCCGACAGCAAAAGCTCGCCGTGCTTCAAGACTGCCCCTGTGTGTTCACATGCACATAGCACACCTTCAGAAGAGGCTGGGCCTGGGGCCTCAGTCAAGGCTTCCAGTTTCCACCTCCCAGTGGTAAGATAGAAGCTAGCTGAGCACTGCAGCACATGAAGGTGTGGGCAAGGTGCCAACCCTCCCCACCAAGCTGTGGGTAAGAAAACCACCGAGTTCCTACCTCCTTGGAAGCCATCTTCCCCATTAAACCTCAGTACATGTGAGCTTCCTGCACAGAGCAGCCAGCTGGGCACGCCCATGTGCTAGAAAAAAGGATAGTGCCTCCTTCCTACCAAGTATACTCAAAACACTTCCGGGAGTCCCCAGGAGACATAAACAACAGACTGTCACACTCCAAGTGCTCTATTCACCCCATGCAAGTGCCCTGTGATGACCACTTCCTGTGCCCCCTACAAAGAACAGGTCCCTAATAACGCAATCAAATCCCAGCATGCTGTTGCTAGCACTGTGGTTACAAAGAAATCTCTGATTCTGACATCTATAATATGGGAGGTTGGCCTGCATCAGTTCGGGGACTGATCAGGAAGGGGAGCTTTCCCCAAGGTAATGCTATCTGGACATCGAGCCACAGGCAGCCTGTGCACAAGACTAGGCCTTCTGTCACTGGGTGGTCAGCAGAACTCTCACCAAACGAGACCCACTGGATGGATGTCTATCTTGCAATGAACCTATGACTTCATGAGTTATAAAGTCATGAGAGCCCCAGGAATCTCCTTAGGGAAGTTACTTTACTTTTAGGCTATTGTGGCCTCCTCAGTCCTCCCTCCACTGGCATAGCTGCCACCCTCCTAAACATTATAGTGCCTCCTAACTAAAGCGCCCCCTGCCCCAAGCGGAGAGGACAGGCATGCACACATATCATTTCCTCCCTCAGTCCTCCTCCATTGGGACAGCTCTCATCCGGCTACAGTATCACATGCCTACTTACATCATCTCCTTACTCCTGCCTCCACTAGGAGACCCCACTTACTCCTTCTCTGCTTGTGCCTCACGGGTCACTCTTGGTCTTGAGAGGACAGAGCACAGCAGTTTGTTCTCTCACACTGACAGATGTTCTGCTTCGTTTTGTAGCATTTCATCTCTTACATGGAGGCCCTCACTTGGCTGAGCCTAATCCAGGGAAGCTGAACACCATGGGCAACACACACACACACACACATCATGTCCAAATGGACTACCCCTATCCTGGGCCTTGGTACTATGTTCTGCTGCCCCACTGACCCAATGCACAGTACCTGAACCTGAAAACTCAGCTCTGTGTCCAAGAATTCAAGGACGCAGACCTCTACAGTGTACATCTGGGTAGTGGCTGAAAAGACCCAACGTGATGCCAAAGGATAGTGGTAGGCTGGTAGGGGCAGGTCAGGGTAGATGTGGATCACACAGAATGCATCTGAGAGTGCCGCTTCCTGAATTAAGCTGAGGAGAGGCAAGGGCTAGAGACTTGAAGGTTCTTTTGGAAGGCTCACCCAAGCCCTTCGCTGTTGTTCAGAGATGCTCTGAGTGTGTCTCCCAAAAGTTCATATGCTAGGTGCGCTAAGTGATGCTGAGAAGGGGTGGTGCCTTGAAGGGGCAGAGCCTAGGCGGAGGTCACCAGGTCATATGGAGACTGTCTTTAGGAGGATTGTGGGATCTTAGTAAGTTTCTGAGAGAGCTAGTTGTAGCAAAGGAACAAGCCTGTCTCCGCAATCTCTTCAGCATCCTGTCCTGTTAACTATTCTTAACATGGTGCTATCTGCCATGTGACCCTCTTAGCAGAGACCAAACAAATGGAGCTGTCCAATCTTGAACGTTAAGCTTTCAGAATGTAAATTACCTAATCTTTCCTTTATATAACACCTAGCTTCTGGTATCTTAGTTTTCTATACCACAAGGAAAGATCCAATCAAGCTGGGCAGTGGCGGCGCACACCTTTAATCCCAGCACTTGGGAGGCAGAGGCAGGAGGATCTCTGTGAGTTTGAGGCCAGCCTGGTCTATAGAGTGAGTTCCAGGACAGCCAGGGCTATAGAGAAACTCTGCTTCAAAAAACCAAAAAACCAAAAAAAAAAAAAAAGGAAAGACCCAATCTACTTATCTAGAGAAAAGATTTAACCTAACTCATGGTTCTAGAGGGTCCCAGTCCAACGTCAAGTGGTCCCTAATGCTGTGCACCTGTGGTGAGGCAGGACACCACAACAGGAACAAAACTACTCACTGTATCACTAGCAAACAGGAGGAGAGGGAAAACGTCTAAGAAAGTCTTTCCTTCTAAAGGCCCCACCATCTCCTAAGAGTGCCACCTTGAGAGGTAAGCCTTTGGGAGACATTCAAGAACCAAGCCCTGCCCTGAAACCTAATTATCTGTCAAGGGCAGGTGTAAGTTGGCAGTCTGGAAGGGTTGTTCCAGCCTGTGACTGCCTGCGAGCTGGAGCCAGCAGCTGCTGATTGATGGGCCTGCTGAACACGAATCACAGCATGCTGAGTGAGGCTCTAATTTTGGAAGTGAGCACACGCACTGCCCTGCTGGCCACTCACCTGCATGCCTCTCTGCAGAGGAAGCAAAGACCTTGTTCCTGAGCACTAAGGCGTCTTCCAGGAGCTCAATCTTGCTGCTGAACTGCACTTCTAAGATGGGAATGACCTCTGGCATCTTGGCAGATATCAGCTGGTAAGCCACGTCTGGCTTCCCAATGAAGCGCTGGCGTATGCTGACCTCATAAGGAGAGTGAACCTTGATATCATCAACATCTTCCTTCTCAAATCTGTGCAGGAGCAACGAGCAGGAGTCATAGATTTCCAGAGCGGAGACCAGGACAGTGAGCTTTCCCAGCTTGGAATGAGACTCTGCTCTCTCAGAAATAATAGCAGGGACCGTGATCACAACCCCTTCCTTTCCAAAGGGCTCACAAGTGGAAGACACACCTTCCTTGAGATTTTCTTCTGCCGGCATCTTCCAAAACTTAGAGCCAAAAGGCCACCAGGAAGGTGTCTCCAATTCTGTCAGCAATCTAAGGGAACAAAGAACACACAGAAACCAGGGAGTTTTAGTTTAAGGGTTTTTGTTTTGTTTTGTTTTGTTTTGTTTTTTCCAAGACAGGATTTCTCTGTGTAGCCCTGGCTATCCTGGAACTCACTCTGTAGACCAGGCTGGCCTCGAACTCTGAAATCCGCCTGCCTCTGCCTCCCGAGTGCTGAGATTACCACTACCCAGCTTTAGTTTAAGTTTTAAGGTGTACTGCCGTTGCTGTTCTCAGCAGACTGCTGTAATCTCTGCAGAGCATGTTACCATTCTATAGTCAATCTTCCCCAACAAGCACTCACAAAGCAGAAAGAGCAAAGGGTGTGGGCTGAGGCTTGGGGTGGAAGCACACCTGTCTACATGGGAGCCAGCTAACCAAAGATACCACACACATGTGCACATAATTAATGTTGTTTTTCCACCCTGTGCCTTGACCTGGAGAATTCTGACTCAGAATCCATCCACAAATTCATCAACCCACCAATCTCTACTGGGCTGTTAGCTACAGCTTTCTGCAGCATGTCCAAAACAACTGGAGGCACACGTAGCTACCAAACACTTTATATATAGCCATGCCAACTAAGAAACCCAATTCTTAATTCAATTAAGTCATTGTAGAGCTGGGAAATCAAATTCAGGTCCTCATGTACAGCAGGCAAGAGCTCTATCTCTAAGCCACTTCCCAGGCCAGTATAATTCAGTCAGTGACTACTACACTGCACAGCACAACTGTAACACCAAGAAACATATCCAGTGCATCAACAGAAGAAAAGTGGAGGCAGGAAGGAAAAGGCAAATACTGGAAAGAACAAACAGCAAATGAACATAAGGCAGAATTAAAGAGTTAAATCAACCCAGGACAGCATCAGTCTAAAAGCAAATGAACCAAGGTAAGAGACACACTGTCAGTTTGAAAGGGACAAGAGACAGCTATATCGTGTTCACAAAACACTGTAAAAACAAGAAAGAACAGATACAGAGAAGAGAAAGAATGAAAATGTACACATCAAACACAGGACGCTAACAGTGAATGGGTGCTACTGCTATGGTAAGAGAATCCACCCGACAGGGAGACTTAACAATCAGCATCTATACACCAAACAACACCGCTTCAAAGTTCATGAAGCAAAAAACTGACAAAGGTAAAAGAAAAAACAATCACAGTTGTAGACTTCAACAGTTACATTTCTTTCAATGACTGATAGGACAAGACGACACACACTCAGTAAGAACTTAGGAGTTTTGGAGAGTGTTATGGCAGCTCAGCCTGACTGAGAACAGCATCACCAGCATCTGCTGAGTGTACTCTGCTCTCAGCTGGACACAGACTGCTGACAGGAATGCAGCTAGGTGCAAAGGCAAAGGTCCAAAGGACAATTACAAATCTGAAAATATTTACAGATTAATGCATTCTGAAGTACATGTACCAAAAAATGCAAAAAGGAAATCAGAAAATAGTTAAAGGGGCTAGAGCCATGGCTCAGTGGTTAAGAGCACTTGCTGCTCTTGCAAAGAAGCTGGGTTCCTTTCCCAGGACCTACATGGTGGTTTACAACCAACTATAACTCCAGTTCCAGGAGATCGGACACCTTCTTCTGCCCTCCAAGAGCACAAGTATGCATTCGATATACATACACAGACAAAATATTACTATATATAAAAACAAATCTTTTTTTTTAAAGAAAGCATTTTTTTTAAAAGAAAGTGAATAATACTGAAAATATAACACACATGAGAAGCAAATACAATCCCACCAGAGAAAACTGAGTTTTCAACATGTATATATGTATATTAGAAAGGTTTAAAATTAGGCAGTGGTAGCCCACTCCTTTAATCCCAGCACCCAGGAGTCAGAGGCAGGTGGGTCTCTGAGTTCAAGGCCAACCTGGTCTACAAAGTGAGTTCTAGGATAGCCAGGACTACACAGAGAAACCCTGTCTCAAAAAAAAAAATAAACAAACAAATAAATAAAAAGATAAATAAATAAATGGTTTTAAATTAGTTATCTAAGTGTCTACTTCAAATTATTTAAAAATGAAGAACAAAATATACACAAAAAAAGTAGAAAAGCCAAAGTAGAAATTAATGAAATTGGAGTTGGGGGGAGGGGCGGGGATGTCCCAGGGTCTGGGGAGCTAGGTCAGTGGGTAAAGGAACTTGCCATCAAACCTAAGGTCTGAGTTTTACCGTTAGAACCTACACGGTGGAAGGAGAGAACAGACTCCAACTGTCCATACAGATATTATAGCATGTATGTGCCTGCACACACAGAGAGAACAGAAATAAAAATGAGTGATTGGTGACTTTAATCATAGCATTCTGAAGACAGAGGCAATCCTATATATATGCATATATGTGTGTGTGTATGTATGTGTATATATACACATATATATATCTTTAGAAAGAAGCTCAATCTGTAAAAATGGCACCAGAGGGGCTGGAGAGATGGCTCAGTGGTTAAGAGCACTGACTGCTCTTCCAGAGATCCTGAGTTCAATTCCCAGCAACCACATGGTGGCTCACAAGCATCTATAATGGGATCTGATGCCTTCTTCTGGTGTGTCTGAAAAGAGCAATGGTGTACTCATATACATAAAATAAATAAAAAAAGATGGCCCCGAGAGAACACCAAGCCCTGAGTGGTTTTCCTAGTGATTCTGCCAAAGATAAGAGCAACACTGTCTGTCCAGAGCAAACCTGTGCATGCAGCTCACAGGCTGCATGACTCACACCAAGACAAGACATATAAATCCCAACACAGCAAAACTCCTTATTTAAAACAAAGCGAAACCAAACCAACAAGTTGGCAGTGGTGCCACACACACTTGATCCCAGCACTCAGGAGGCAGAGGCCAATGGATCAATTGAGTTCTGATTTCAAGGCCAGCTTGGTCTACAGAGCAAGTTCCAGGAAAGCTAAATCCTCCTTTATCACTGAGTAATGCTCCACTGTGGGGATGTGTGTGCGTGTGTGTGCGTTTGCATGTGTGTGTGCATGTGTTTGCATGTGTGTGTGTGTGTGCGCGCGCGTGTGTGCATGTGTGTGTGTCTCACATTTTCTTTATCTGCCCATCCATTGATGGACACATGGGCCACTTCGTTACTATGAATGATACCACAGCCAAAAAGTTGTAAACAACGAAAACAAAAAGATACCAGGTCACATTTTTCCTTTATGCAAAAATCTTCCCTGTAAGTTCTGAGGCTGGAGGCCCGTCTGCAAGGTGAATTACAAGCACCAGGCTGGAAAAGGAACCAAACATCCTAAGGCCACAGAGCACTATTCCCAGACAGACACCCTCTGTCTAGTCTGCCATGCAAACTCATGCAGGCTCTTTGGTACTTACAAATAGGCAGACACTGAAAACATAAGACATCGACACCAAGACATCTGGGTGCTGACGGAGTAGGCTCTTTAAGGCTGAGCACTGTCAGGATACAAAATAGATCTCAGAAAGAGTAAAGCCCTGAGCCAGCTCCTGCTGTGACTGGCCCTGCAACACCAAGGTCTCACTTCTCTTTGACTCATTTGCTGAGTTTTCACGGAGAAGACAGAGGCTCGAATGTATCCAGTGTGTCCAGATTAAACCTCATTTCCCAACAGGAACCAAAAGTAAACAATAGGAACTCTAACTTGGCAGACTATGAAATATGCTGAACTATCCCCGAGTTCCCATAAAGTATGTATCCATGTGCACAAAGGGGCAGAAACTGGCTAGGACATGGTCAATCAGAAGAGGAGATGTTGTAAAAACACTCCATTCCTGGAACACAGAGAGTTTACTCTCCATATTCATTTTATAACAGTTCATCCTGAGGACAAAACTAAGCAGGGGCCAGAGAGAACAGAGTTGCCAACTCTAAACACTGTGGACTCTGCTGTCTGCTCCTGTAACAAGCCTGACACAGGCCTACCTCCATGACACGGTCCTACAAAAAAAAAATCTCTGTCTTAATGAGAGAGGAGGATGTGTCCGCACACTCTCTCTGAACACATACATCCCTAGCCACGTGTGGACTATAGTAAAGGCCTTCACACCTAAAAAGCACTTAGAGGGCCTGGACATTCTACCACATAATGGCTAGGGAGCACTGCACAATTTTCACATACACAGCCCTTCATTCAGAGAGAATGCATGTTCCTAGGCCCTGAGGAATACTAGAAATAAAGGGTAGTATTAAACCCCATAGTAGCTGTGTTTCTAATACACATACTTATGATGTAGTTATGTCTAGACCACTACTACTACATTGCAATAGGAGTTATGTGAGGAGTCTCCTCTCAGAGCAACTTCCTGTGTTTCACTCTGCAGCCTCTCCCTGGCATATCCAAGTTGGGAGCACCACTATCCTGCACTTTAGGATCAGTATTAAGTAAAGCACTGCTGAACCCACCACTGAGACACCTAAAAATATCTGCTAACCATCATGGCTGCTAGCGGCTGACATGGGTAGTGAACAGTGCAGACAGCAGAACAAAGGGCTGACCCCATCCTAAGAGGCCTGGGCAATCAGGCCTGAGATCTCACTAGGCTATTCAGAGTGGCACGGACAATGCATTTACCACTCGAGAGGTCGGCTTCTCTACCTAATATTTTCAGAGGGACTCTGGGATAACCGAAACAAGGAAACAGAACTGTAGACAAGAGGGCTGTAACATTTCCAAACTAAGTTCTGGAAAATAAGCATGGAAATTTAACGCAAGTTTGAACTTGGTGTGCGGAAAAAGAACACTCTCAAAGATGGGCCTCGGGAAGGATGGCCAGGGAGTACTGTTCAAGAACTACTACTGCATACCACTTCACTGGGGACAGAGAGACAGCCACAAGACCATGAGACTTTTCTACATACCAATGGTGGAAGAAGCTGAAAATCTAGGTGCAGTAACAAAGGTAGTATTAGCATCCTCTGAAAACAGGAGTGGGCTGTGGTCAGTGACAGAGCAGGCCAGCTTGGAGGAAGACAAACAAGAGCCTACATCCAACCTGGGCACTTTGGAAGAGACACTGTTTAGCAGGGACAGAATGGGGAGAAGAGAGCTGGGTCCTCCACACCAAGGCAAGCAAGGCTGATGGGGTCACACTGCAGGAGGGATACAGAGACCCAAGATGACATTTTACTGACAGTCCAGTCCTAGAAGTCCCCTACACAGGGGCCCTGGGACAATGCTTCTGACTAAAGACAGAAGATAAAGAAAACCAGACAAAGAGAAAACTAGGAGAGACAGGTCAATATAAAACAAAAAAAGGCTGGTGGTACACACCTTTAATCCCAGCATTCAAGAGGCAGAGGTAGGCCAGCCTACTCTACAGAATGAGTTCCACGACACCCAAAGCTACATCTGAAGCCCTGTCTTGAAAAACCAGTAAGTAAATAAAAAAATAAAGTAAAATAAAACCTAAAAAGGCAACTGAAATGTGGAGATGAGAGGAAAGAGATTCCGGATTTCATCAGCACCCAGAGCTGACCCTGTGCCACAGCTCTCCATACCCAAATCCCACCAGGAGTCTCCCAGGAGTGCTGACACACCTGAAAGCACAGGTGAGACCACCACTTCTGCTCAAATTCCTGGCTCAAGAGGGACCTGCCCAGAGCCATGAGGACACAGGAACCAAGGAACAGCTGGGGACAGGATCCTTCTAGTTTCTGTCTGCCACCTGGAGCTGACCCTGTAACACAGCTCTCCATACCCAAATTCCTCCTGGAGAGAAATGGTCTCCCAGGAGTGCTAACACACAGGCTTACAGGAGGGACAAGCCACAGTGACAGACAGCAAAGACCAGCTAACACCACTGATAACCAGATGGCGAGAGGCAAGGGCAAGAACATAAGTAACAGAAACCAAGGCTACTTGGCATTATCAGAACCCAGTTCTCCCACCACAGTGAGCCCTGGATACATCAACACACCAGAAAAGCAAGACTCTGATTTAAAATCACATCTTATGATGATGATAGAGGACTTTTTGTTTGTTTGGTTGGTTGGTTTGTTTTGTTTTGAGACAGGGTTTCTCTGTGTAGCCTTGGCTATCCTGGAACTCACTTTGTAGACCAGGCTGGCCTCGAACTCAGAGATCCGCCTGCCTCTGCCTCCCAAGTGCTGGGATTAAAGGCATGCATTACCACGCCCACGATAGAGGACTTTAAGAAGGACATAAATAACTCCCTTAAAGAAATACAGGAGATAGCCGGGCGTAGTGGCGCATGCCTTTAATCCCAGCACTCGGGAGTCAGAGGCAGGCGGATTTCTGAGTTCGAGGCCAGCCTCGTCTACAAAGTGAGTTCCAGGACAGTCAGATCTATACAGAGAAACCCTTTCTCAAAAAAACAAACAAACAAAAAAAACAAAACAAAACACAGGAGAATACAGGTAAACAGGTAGAAGCCCTTAAACATAAAAATCCCTTAAAGAATTATAGGAGGGCTGGAGAGATGGCTCAGTGGGTAAGGGCACTGACTGCTCTTCCAAAGGTCCTGAGTTCAAATCCCAGCAACCACATGGTGGCTCACAACCACCCTGAGACCTGACGCCCTCTTCTGGTGTGTCTGAAGTCAGCTACAGTGAATTTATGTATACTAATAAATAAATCTTTAAAAAAAAAAAAAAAAAAAAAAAAAAGAATTATAGGAAAACACAACCAAACAGGTGAAGGAATTGACCAAAACCATCCAGGATCTAAACATGGAACTAGAAACAATAAAGAAATCACAAAGTGAGACAACCCTGGAGATAGAAAACCTAGGAAAGAGATCAGGAGTCACAGATGCAAGCATCACCAACAGAATACAAGAGATAGAAGAGAGAATCTCAAGTGCAGAAGAGACCATAGAAAACATTGACACAATAGTCAAAGAAAATGCAAAATGCAAAAAGCTCCTAACCCAAAACATCCAGGAAATCCAGGACAAAATGAAATCAAACCTAAGGATAATGGGTATAGAAGAGAGCAAAGATTCCCAACTTAAAGGGCCACTAAATATCTTTAGCAAAATTATAGAAAACTTCCCTAACCTAAAGAAAGGGATGCCCATGAACATACAAGAAGCCTACAGAACTCCAAATAGACTGGAACAGAAAAGAAATTCCTCTTGACACATAATAATCAAAATACCAAATGCACCAAACAAAGATAGAATATTAAAAGCAAGAAGGGAAAAAGGTAAAGTAACATGTAAAGGCAGAACTATCAGAATTTCACCAGAGACTATGAAAGCCAGAAGATCCTGAGCAGGTGTCATACAGACCATAAGAGAACACAAATGCCAGCCTAGGCTACTATACCCAGCAAAACTCTCAATTACTACAGATGGAGAAACCAAGATATTCCATGACAAAACCAAATTTACACAATTCCAGCCGTACAAAGGATAATAGATGGAAAACTCCAATACAAGGAGGGAAACTACATGCTACAAAAACCAAGAAAGTAATCTTTCAACAAATCCAAAAGGTAGCCACACAAACATAATTCTACCTCTAACAACAAAAATAACAGGAAGCAACAACCACTATTCTTTAATATCTCTTAACATAAATGGTCTCAATTCCCCAATAAAAAGACATAGAATAACAGACTGGATACATAAACAAAACCCAGCATTTTGCAGCATACAGGAAACACACCTCAGTGACAAAGACAGACACTACTACCTCAGAGTAAAAATATCATTTAGAGTGAGGTAACTCAGTCACAAAAGAACACACATGGTATGTACTCACTGATAAATGGATATGAGGCAAAGAGCATTGAATATCCATGATACAATTCACAGACCACATGAAACTCAAGAGGAAGGAAGACCAAAGAGTCTTCAGTCCTACTTAGAAGGAGAACAAAATCATCAAGGGAAGTAGAGGGTGGGAGGGACTTGGGAGGAAGAGAAGAAAGGTAGGAAAAAGAGGAGCAGAATTAGTTAAGGGAGGAGATGGAGATGTACAGAGGGTCAGGACATTGAACAGAGATGTGTAGCAACGGGGGATGGGGAATTGGGGGCAGCAACCAGAAAGTCCCACATGCCAGGAAAGTGAGGCTCCCAGGACCCCATGGGAATGACATTAGCTGAAATACCCCAAAAAGGGGAGGGAGACCCTGTCAAGACCATATCCAGAGGTTAAGCATGGCCCCTGGTTGAGGGATAGGGGCACCCACCTCCAAAATTTTAACCCAGAATTGCTCCTGTCTAAAAGAAATACAGGGACAAAGAGTAGAGCAGAGACTGAAGGAAAGACCATCCAGAGACTGCCTCACCTAGGGATCCATCCCACATGCAGACAACAAATCCAGACACTACTGCTGATGCCAAGAAGTCCCAACCACTGGACTGAGCACAGGGACCCCAATGGATGAGTTAGGGGAAGAACTGAAGGATTATCTGGCATCAATGGGAGGGGAGGCCTTTGGTCCTGTAAAGGCTTGATGCCCCAGTGTAGAGGAATGCTAGGGCGATGTGGGTGGGTGGATAGGGGAGCACCCTCAAAGAAGCAGGGTAAGGGGGGATGGGATAGGGGGTTTGCAGAGTGGAAACTGGAAAGGGGATAACATTTGAAATGTATATAAATAAAATATCCAATTTAAAAAAAAACTGAAAAAAAAAAGAAATTAACATCTAACAGAAAGGAAAGAAAAGCTCAAGAAATACAAACCAGAATGAAAACAAAAAAAGAAAAATGAAGAGAAAACACAAGACAGCTGACAAAGGAGAACAGGCACAAGGCACACACACAGAATGGGCGCTCTGAATCAGTCACATACGTTAAAGATGTGAAAAAGTTACCAAAGAAATAAACATTGCAAGGTACACACAAAACAAAAACAAAAACAAAAAAACCTATTTGCTGCCATCAAAGCAGATCACTACCAGGAGGGGACACAGATCATACTCATGATCTGAGAGTTGGAGATATGACCAATTGGCCCACAGGAATCACAGCATTAACAGAGCAAGACACCTCCCTCAGGCAGCCCACAACATGGACACCCGCCCCCTACTCTCTGTGAACCAACAGGATCTGCATGGTGACAGGCAATGTCTCTCTGGGATGAGTCCCACATAGTCCACCTAGTAGGTACCCAGCCTTTTCTTTAGGGGCCGGGAATATGCTAACCATGAGACTGTCCCAGTAGAGGCAGAGAAGACCCTGGAGTCTGCCCACCTGTCAGCCACGTCCAGGTCGGACTCCATCTTCTCCAGGCCCTTCAGGACGCTGTCCAGCTGTTCGCTCTGCTGCTGGAGATCCTTCGCTGTGTCTTCCATGCGTTTCTGGGAATTTGCCATCAGTCCTATCAGCTCCTGTCCCCTGGTCACGTGGGAGGGTATGTTGGCAGCAGTGCCTGGCTGGGACAGTAGCAGCTCCCTCCAGAAATGTTCGATGACGTTGAAGACCACATTTCGACTAGGCTGCAGTGAGCTGAACCAGTGCTTGGTCTGGCCCTTCTCCAGGACTGTGATCGCACCGAAGATAAAGAGAGATGACTCTTTCCTGATCTCAATGATGCTGGAGAGGGGCAGGCCAACAAGGACCTCTTCTGTTTTTTCCACAATGAACTTCAGTGAATGAGGAGTCAGGGTCAGTTTTCCAGAAACCCATTGCTTCTCAAGGTCCAGATAGTAGGAACAAGACCAGGAGTGGACACGCATATCAGAACTCATCTGTTCCTAGGTTGCTGGGCTACCCAGAGGCTGCAGTATCTGCTTGAGGGAAAAGAAACAATTAGTGGGCAGATGAGCCTGCAATGTATCCCTTTCTTTTAGACTGCAGATAGGAGGAAGCTGGCCTGGAGAGAACGTGCAGCCTCAGGGAGCTCGGGGCCCTGCCCAGCAAGCCAACTGTAGAGAGGGCTGAGAACAGAAGGAAACTGTTTGTCCATCCCTCCCTGCATGAGACCCTCCACTCCTGTGCCCACTGAGAAAACGGTGAGGACAGCAAGCACCAGAGACAAGGCCCCAGATCCCTCCACACACAGGACCCTGTGGCTTTGATGTCCTTATCACTGTGTGTCTGTACAAGGTCCTCCTAAGGGTCCTCTCTAAATTCACTGTGTATGTATCCAGCGGTTTACTGGAAAGTCTTACAGACACAGTCCCTTCCTGCAGTCATCTCAGAGCTACTTAAAAGTCACATGTACATGGATGCACTTACATATAGACAGGTATTATGTGGCCATAAGCAGTGAAGTGTGCTAGTGTCATTTTCTTCTGCTTCTGTCCCCCTACCCCCAGTAATGAGGATCAGACCCAGGTACATCTAGGAAAGCCCTTTGCCACTGATCTCTAACCCCAGCCCTTGTTTGTTTGTTTTTAAATAGGGTCTCAAATGTAGCTCAGACCAGCTTTGAACTTGCTATGTAGCCCAGGGTGGCCTCAAGTTCCCATGCTTGGCCAATACTAGAAATATTGACTTGTGCCATCATACCTGGCTGTTTGAAATGTCATGTTTATGATTATATTCATCAAGGTAGTCATAAGTCATGACTTAACCCTTATAGGATATGTTGCCCAATCCTCTTTGTACAGGTAGCAAATATTAGTCAAGAAAGGAGGTAGTCTATGGTACTGACTGGGTAGGAGCTAGGCCTGGCAATGCCCAGTAAAGTGTTCTGCCCTGCACAATACAGAGCAGCGCTTTCCCTACCTCTCCCTGCCCTGTATTCTCTGTGGTTGTGTCTCTGATTCTGTCCCTCTCTCTGTGGATCTTTCTCTCCCTCTCACCCTCCTCCCTCTGTGTCTCTCAAACAGTTTTCTTATGATATGACTTTACTTCTTAGGAAATATCTTAGCATGATCCCTCAAATTCTGAACCCATTTGTAGGCTGCAAGGATACTGCTATCAGTCACCAGGTGGATAAGGCCCTGACGTGACATGCCATGATAGGCAGTAAGCATACAAAGGTAGCACTGGCATGCTCCCTAGCTCCTATGATGTGGAGTCAATGGGAAATTCACTCATTCGCTCAGTGAGTCACCTCTGAGAAGCCAGTCCTGGAGATAGCAACAGTACTAAACGTGGTACCATCCAGTCCAGACCTACAAAAACACAATCTGGGTCAAAACGAGGCTCCTGCACAGACTGCACTCCCATGATGGGGTCTCCCTGAGATGTGGGCTGGGCTGCTACCTCGCCTTCAGCCATGTGTCACATGTGTTATGTGGAAGTCTAGAGGCGCAAGGGCATCGATGCTGAAGGCCAAGTGCTCCCTCTTAAGTCTGTAAGGAGTGCTGTGGATTCAGTGAGCAGCAGTGGGTGCAGGAAACCTAAGAGGTTCTGGCCTTCCCATAACCTCTACTCCTCCTGTTCCACATGGGTACCAGCTGCCCTAATCAGAAGACCTGTGTCTACACAAGCCACCAGGTCAGGAACTCGGCAGCATTAGGACTTCAGCTGCCACCATCCTAAACCCCAGAGTCACAGGCACTCAAGTCTGCAGGCACAAGGGAACACGGTTTTGGAATCCCATGTCCACTGTAAAGTTGTGCATCTATTCCCACACTGCTGTGAATTGGGCTATGAAGGTCCATGCAGCACTGCTGACACGGACTACAGCTGGAGAAACTACACAGGCCACACTTCCAAGCTCACCTCTATGTACACTGCACCCTAAATCCTATCTAAATAAAAGTCTTTTCCTATGAAAGCTACACCACAAGACTGGAAAATGTAACCGTTATGCCAGATGTGAAAATATCAATGAAGAAATTTAAAAAATCAAGGATGCATGGCATTTCCAAAGGATACAGATACTGTCTGAAAATAGATTTCAATACAAAGGAAATCCATGGGTTGTCTATAAATAATTAAGAATAAAATCCTAAGGAAATCCAGACAGACAGCAAAATGAAGAAAGCTATTCATTATATAGATAAGAAATGTGATAAAGAACTAGAAAAAAACCATATGGGTCAACCCGAAATCTTGGAAGAAACTCACAAGCAAGTGTGAAATAAATAGTGCCATCATATTCGGGATAAACAGTTTCTGAACTGAAGGCAGTTCTTCTGAAGGATCTCACCAGGCAATTCTAAAAAGTCACATAACCGACAGCTCTGGAGAGATGGCTCGGCAGTTCCGAACTCTTACTGTTCCTCAGGAGGAGCAGAGTTCACTTCCCAGCTCACAACCGCCTGCAACTGCAAGTTCAGAAGGTCCAGATGCCTCTGGCCTCAGCAGATACTTTATACTCACATGAGCGCGCGCGCGTGTGTGCGTGTGTGTGTGTGTGTGTGTGTGTGGTGTGCACGCGCGCACACAGAATATGAATGAAGAATGAACTAAAAATAATTGTAAAAACAAAACAAAACAAAAAAAGAATGAAGACATCCTTTGAGACACATGGGAAACCATTAAGGAAACAAATAGTTGCACTATGGGAATTTCAGAGGATATAAGAGATAAGGCACTAAGACTGTATTTATTAAAGTAGCAGCTGCAAACTCCTAAAGATTTTTGTCTTAGTCATTGTTCTATTGTTATGAAGAAACATCATAACCAGGGTAACCCTTATAAAGGCAAGCATTTAACTGGGGACTTGCTTATAGTTTCAGAGGCATAGTTCACTGCCATGGAAGGAAACATGGTGGCACACATGGTACTGGAGAAGTAGCTGGGAGCTTTACATCCTGATCCACAGATACACACACACACACACACACACACACACACAGAGAGAGAGAGAGAGAGACAGAGACAGAGACAGAGAGAGACAGAGAGAGACAGAGAGAGAGACAGACAGACAGACAGACAGACACTGTTACAAGCTTTTGAAACTTCAAAACTCACCCCCAGTGACACACTTTCTCCTTGTTAGGCTACTTATGTGAGCTATTCGAATTCAAACCACCACCGCTCCCATTATCTTTCTATGAATTTGTTCATATTAGGCAAGTGATCTACCACGGAACTACATCTCCTACCCTGAAGCTTTCAATGGGATGTGGACATTCAGATCCATGGAGTTCAAAGAATTCCCAAAACAAGCTTCTCAAGGGAATATAAAAGTTAAAATGTCAAATGTACAAGACAAAGACAGAATTTTCTACTACCCTACAGAAACGGACAAATGACCTCATTCCTAGAGAAGCATTTCTGAAACACCACCCAACCCATAAGAAACACATTATGGAAAAGGATGGATACAGCAGTGCCTGGAGAGGCTAAGGGAGGAAGGCTGAGTTGGCGGCTGAGGCATACTTTTCTTAGCTATTTTATTAGGCTCTTATATCTATTACCCTTCCAACCCTTAGGCCACCCTCATCTCTGTTAGAGGGGAAGGGGTAGGTGTCAGTCTCCTATTGATTAGGGGCATAGGATTCCTTGGGAGAAGTCCAATCTTTGTCATCAGGAGATCCAATTTCTCCTGAAAACCAAACCACATCAGTGAACAGGAGTAGGAGAAGCAGGAGCCAGCCTTAGTTTTTACACTCTGGTTAGTTACTCTCAGACAATATAGGTACAGAAACAAGCAGACATAATAGGGAAGAGGAGGAAAGAAAAGAAAGATGAAGAAAGGAAACTTCGGTCACACTTAAGATATACAAAAGTGCCAGGGAAAAACAAAATGGCGACTTGGCTTCTCTGCTAACCTAGCTCACGTTCTTCACAGACATATCCTAGAGCTATTCTCCATGACAGCCGCAGGAGCAGACCCATATTCCCCAATACGTGTCTATGGCTATCACCAGTCACTCCTACATCAGCAAATCCCAGCTCCACCAGCCCCAGGACCTGAGCTAGGATGTTCCTGGAAGAAAGTTGCCCAACTAGCTGTGAGAAGTTTGTTATCATCACAAATAAGAGAAAAGAAGACTATACATAAAAGTTATTTTTTAGGAAAGGATTTCAGAGATAACTCCAAGTTGTAGAGGACAACCAGGTCCTATGCCGAGCCTGAGCCAGGTCTCCTAACAACCTGTCCTTGGCTAGACCAAGGGGAACCACCGCGTTTAAACAAACAAAACACCTCGAATGCTTACCTCAGGAAGGCTCCATGAGAAACAGCCAGGAAGTTTACAGCCTGATGTCACTGGAAAAGTGGGGGAGATTTTCTCAGCTGCAGGAGACACTTCCTTCTGTATAGAAGGGTGCTTTGTCTTTCTGAGGGAGGGATTTAGAAGGCGAGTCTATATTATGAAGCCCTCCCTGGCACACCAAGGCCACACCAGTGGCAATGTCTTCTACTTGGATAAACCACAGGAAGTCACAGGCAACAAATCCCTGAACTAGGAAGCCCGTGCCTAAGCCTTCCACCATAATGCCTGGAAATACAGGGAGCAGGTGCTGATAGCTTCATGCCTCAAAAGACCTGCCTATACTCCAGTAAGACTAGTGGTCACAGGCTAGAGTACCTCTAGGCCATGCATGTGTCCTCTAGACCCTTGCAAGTCATTGGTGGGGCTGGAGCAATGGCTCAGCTGTTTAAGACACTGGCTGCTCTTCCAGAGGACCCATGTTTGAGTCTCAGCACCTGAATAGTGGCTCACAACTGTCTGTAACTCCTGTCCCAGGGGATCCAATGCCCTCTTCTGGCCCCCAAGGGTACTGCATACATGTGGTGCACATTCATGCAGGCAACATACCCATACACAAAATAATAGCTTTAACAATTATAAGCATGTACCTCTCAGAATTAGAGGATCCACTTTAGCCTAGCCACAGTTTCTAAGGCTATGGTAATTGTTAAAGGCAGGAAGCCACACAGACACAGAAAGTACTACTCAGGTTCTGAAGACAATCTTGACTCTTTCTGGCTGGAAGGGACTTCCCATCAATCAATTGTAAGCAAACATGTCCAAAGGACAGTGGCTTGTTCAATATCTAGGTCCAGGTAAGGGGGAAAAACACCCACCAAACTCAAGAGTTTCTCCGACATTACTATCACTTCTGCAAATATATGTGTGTGTGTGTGTGTGTGTGTGTGTGTGTGTGTGTGTGTGTGCGAGTGTGCACACCACCCCACCTAGCAACTGGTTCTAAAGTGGACACCAGCCGGGTGTCTCTAGCCCACTTCCACTGCAACCTTATCTACTTGAAGGCAGTCTGTTCCTAAGCCAGCCTCACTTAGACGCCAAAGTCAAGCCCAGGCTATATCTGACCCACAGCCGGTAAGTCAGGGTCTACCGCCTTCTCAGATTGGATTCAGTTTCTCAAACAGCTTATTCAACTCGGAAAAACTTAGGTTTACTAGTTGATTTTAAGGATACTAAAACGGATGCAGATGAAAAAAACGCACAGGGCCAGGTATAAAGAAGGGAAAAGGCATCCTTGGCCTTCCTGGAACTTCTGAGTATTCAGCTATTAGGAAGCCTACCTCTGTGGCAGTCTGTCTCCCCACACAGGCTTCATTAAATGAGTGACTGATTCAACCACTAGTCATGGGTGATCCAGACAACCTTCAGCCCCCTTCCATCTTTGAGGCCTGGGACTAAGACTGACCTCCCTAACCTCTGAGCGTGCCCTGGATTTTCAATGACCAGTTCCCCTGAACCTAGGGACTGCTGGCCCGCAGAAGACACTTCCCCTCCCAGGATTTCAGGAGTCATTTTCTAGGAAACAAGACAACACGCTATTGCATTGCTAGACACCAAAAAGTTTGTATCAGCTCCACAAGGCTGTTCATGAGCAGAGCACTGGGGGATTCTCCACGAGTAGGCAGTGAAATTATCCACATTTTCCCCCAGAAAATCCCCACGCCCAGCCGCGCAGCCGCAGCGGAGCTCACTGTGGTTCCAGCTGCCGCTCCTCCGCTCCTCCGGCTCCACCACAGTTTTATGACTTGGGAAAAGTTACCTCACCTTCTGGACCTCTGTTGACCCTCGGTAAAATAACTAAAAGACCTCAAACTCATTGAAAGATTCAAAGAGGAAAGGACAGAGAACCAAAAGTTGAGGAGAGGACCAGCAAGCACCTGTCATATGACATGACAATGAGTATGCGTGCCGTGCCCAGGACTGAGAGATTTCAAAGGAGAAACATGTGGCCACAACTTTTCCTACTGCAGATTTCCAGGATGTCTTTTCCAGAAAGCCAAAATAAACAGATATTCAGTGGAAGGGCAGAAAGGAGAAAGCTACTCCCACCATGAGGGAGAAGCTGCCCATGCGTGGTTAGACCCTGTGACCTTCCTACTTGCCTAGATCGACAGAGTCCCCACTGAGTCCTCAAGGGGCTCCTGCTCCCCTTGAAGCCAGACCCACCCACCACCCCACCCCACCCCACCCCACCCCACCCCCAGCATCACTGACTTCGTTCTTCTTTGTACCAGGCCTATGAACCTGGCCCGAGGGCCATGCAAGTGCTTTAGGCTTAGGAGCCATGAACCTTAGTCACTGTCACTGACAACACAGATTAACACATAACTGAGGGGTGTGGCTGTGCCAAGGAGCTTCATCTACAATATACTAGCAACTGGACATGGGCTATGGGTTGTAGTCAATCCCATTTACTTTTATCTCTCACCTTAAATATAATTAACAGATGTTTCTTCTGGAGCCATTTTGAGTGACCAGGGTCCAACAACACAGATTTAGGTTACCCCAAATTCCATGTTCCAAAGTGGAAGCCGTTTCATGGAGTTTTATAAGTCAAGGCAAAGATAAAAATGTGTCAGTGGACTTGTAAGAGTCTATTGCGGCTACAGCAAATGGAAAATGCTGTTCTCTAGGCCTCGGTGTTACCCGATGGCATTCCTAGCTTTGGGTTTGGTAGAAGCTGGTGGTCTGTTAAGTCAATAGAAGCCAAAGGCTTTCCAACCTCTCCATGTCATTATAGTTTTAATAAGAGACTACTTACCAGAAATTCCCCTTAAGAACTTCGTCAGTTTACAAGCCTACTATAAATCTAGTTAAACCAGGCACAGTAGCAAACACCTTTGATTCTAGCACTTGGAAAGCAGAGACAGGGGTACCTCTGGTCTACAGAGTGAATTCAAGGACAGCCAGGGCTACACAGAGAAACCCTGTATCAAGCAACAAGAAGTCTCCAAGTTAAAGCATATATATACCCTCCCTCAGATACCATCATCCCTTTCAGTTGCTGCCCCCACTGTGAGACACAAAGATCTAAGAGTCAAAGCTGACTTCACCCAATCATATCTACCAAGTCCATGAGCTCCCAAGGCTTCAACTGAGACTTCTGGCTGCCTGACAAGCATCTTTATAACACACCTTACAGGCAGCTCCTACAGCCTAGCCCCACAGCCAGCTCCTTGTTTAGTCATCTGCTGGATATCTCATACTGTTCTAGGCCCTGGCAATGCTTTTCTCTCTCTCTCTCTCTCTCTCTCTCTCTCTCTCTCTCTCTCTCTCCTGGCAATGCTTTTCTCTCTCTCTCTCTCTCTCTCTCTCTCTCTCTCTCTCTCTCTCTCTCTCTCTCTCTCCCTCTCTCTCTCTCTCTCTCCCCCCCCCTCTCTCCCTGGCAATGTTTCTCTCTCTTTCTTCTTCTTCTTCTTCTTCTTCTTCTTCTTCTTCTTCTTCTTCTTCTTCTCCTTCTCCTTCTCCTTCTCCTTCTCCTTCTCCTTCTCCTTCTCCTTCTCCTTCTCCTTCTCCTTCTCCTTCTCCTCCTCTTCTTCCTCCTCTTTTTTTTTTGGTAACAAAAATTCTGTTGGAACCAAGAGTTTCTGGATCCCTCTTCCTCATCCTCTTAAACCTATAGTAAATCCTGGTCTAACAGACCTGGCAGAAATGAAAATATTTTAAAGAGACAATTATTCCTTTCAATCCAACTATCAAAGTGTTAAAACAAAGGCACCCAGAGAAATGGGTATCTCCCTGGGAATCTCAAACTGGGAGAAAGAAAAGGCACCAGCCAAAAGGGGACCTGCCCTTTCACATAATTTTTTGTTTGTTTGTTTTTTGTTTTTGTTTTGTTTTTTTTTTTTTTTCGAGACAGGGTTTCTCTGTATAGCTCTGGCTGTCCTGGAACTCACTTTGTAGACCAGGCTGGCCTCGAACTCAGAAATCCACCTGCCTCTGCCTGCCAAGTGCTGGGATTAAAGGCGTGCGCTGCCACCACCACCCAGCTGTTTTGTTTTGTTTTTTGATTTCACATAATTTTAACAACTTCTTAGACCACCTTACAGAAGGAGACTAAAGTCCAGACAAGGATGGATTAACAGTGTGTGTGGCCACACCTGTACTGCTCAGGTATGCAAATCTTCTGCTTTCTATTTAATCTCACTTCAGGACTTGGTGGTTCATCAGATCTCTTTGTGCCTCTTCCAATGTGGCCACACTGAATAAATCTCCTTTTTCTTTTTTCACTTTTAGCTTGGCTCCGTTCAAGTCCAACTCTGCTCACTCTAATGGGCTCTGAGCTTCACTCTGCTGCCCCCCTCCCTTACAGCCATCTCAAGGCTCCTCACTGTCCTGTCTCTGAATTGTTTTTCTACCTTAAAGCTTCTACTTAAAGAGCACCTTTACCCTTCCTAGTGCCCACTACCAACCACAGCACTCCAGACCTGAGAGCTTTCCCAATGCAACTCAACATGTGCACCAAAGGGCACCTGCCCAGAATCGCGTCTCGTGCACACTGCATGGACACCCAGTGTACACACAGTGAATGGGCCCTCCAGAGATGCTCTGTTCCTGAATTCTCTGTGTGGTATCTGCCTTTGTAAGGTTATAACTTGCCTTCACCAGGACAGGTACAGAGTAGTTAGCCCTGAGAGGACCCTGTGTGAGAGAGACACAATTACTGTGGGAAGTCATGTCAGGCAACCCCTGGGTGTCAAGCAAATTCACATAAATGACGTTCTTGGGGAATAGGCCCACGTCACTGTGACTCCTAACACACTGGGATTGGCATAATGGGTCTCTTTCAGCATTTCCACCACACATGTGCCCTTGAGTAAAACTCAATAGCAAGTAAACAGCCTATTTTTAGTTAATTTCCAAAGTAACAGAAGACGCAACATTTTGCACACCTTCCCATTACAAGGCTGAGTGGGAGAACAGTGGGGCAGTGTGTCCGAGCGGGGGCGGCAAGACTGGCTTTTTCCATTACCTGCCCTCCTGCTCTGTAGCAGACCCTCTTTCCACTCCCTCAGAAGTTCCCATCCCCACCCTGGGAGGCTCAGGCATGCTGTCTGAGGATGTTTCGAGCAAACACCACAGCCTTGCTGCAGGGTATGCTCTAGAAATTCAGAGAGAGAAATGAGACTGTGCAGTGTTTCCACCTCCCCTCCCCTCCCCAGGGTGCCAATTCCAATCCTTTCCTGTTTTCTTCTGGGGTGGCTCTGCCCAGGATGCGCAGTTTCCATAGGTCTGTGTGGGCTGGGGATGTGCATCACCAGCACTTCCCAGCTGGAGGTAGGAGAGGCAACTTCATGGGCACACACCTGGGTTTCGGGCCTCTCGCCAGGCCTCACATAATCGGCTCTGTTACTAACACCCAGAGGCCAGCTATCATGTGAAGACCAGGATTACAGCACTAACTACACAGGGCACAAGGGCTCATGTTCCCATTACAGTGCCACAGGCTACGCTGCCCCAGAGCTCTTGAGAGCATATATACCTACCTGCTGGCCCTGACCTCTTTCTTGCTCGTGGACAATGGTCTTAGATACTCAAGCAAAGAAGTAATTCCTAACTGGGTTTCATACTTTCCCAGAAAACAAAACAAACTACATATTTTACCTCTACTCTCATGTCCTAGTCAGTACAGGATTCTGGGACCCTAAAAGGGTCCTTATCAGTGAACACCAGAGGAAGAATGTCCTTAATTCAGTTCAGCTCTGACAAATGTCTGCCTCAAGATCATATTAGGTCCCAAGGGTGGGGTTCTGTCTCCCAAGATGTCCCTACATTGGTGCAGATGCAAGCCCAGGTTGTAGTACCACTCTGATGGCCAGCACCTAGAAAGCAGGGTTCCAGAGGTCCTCCTTGGTTTGGAGTTCCCCTAGAAGCTCGTATTACTCAGAAAACCACCAACTTCTAAGAAGAACCAGCCCTCACCTCCCTAAGCACATAGGATCCTCTGAATGGGTCTTCTAGGGATGCTGTGGACATGACTGATGAGACACTGACCACTGATGACCCACTCAACCTTTAGCCCTAGAAGCTGAGGGCTGGGTTCAAAGTCCCCACCCTCTGATCCTACTCAGGTCTTTCAGTGAGCCATTCCATCTGGAATCTACCCTACTGGCTGTTGGATGGTGTTGGACTCATTAGCATGCAAAATGGCATTTATCAACTCAACCTGTCCAGGAATTTTAAGAATTGTAGGCCAATTGTAGGAGGAGATTTTAAAAAATCTAAAATGGTGTTTCCAAATATAACATGCTGCCAATGCAGGAAAAGAGGGAAGAGAGGGAGGGGGTAACAGGGATAAAATGTATAAACACATGCATACCTGGAAAAAACTGGCTCAATACCAGAGTTAGTGATTACACGTGAATGGAATTCTGGGTGCGTTGGGGTTTTATTGTTGTTGTTATTGTAACCTGGCTTTTTTTCTTTTGGAGCTAAGTCATGATTTGTGGTTCATTTTGGCTTAGAACCTCGGAACCTTTCCGTTTCAGCATCCCCAATACTGGGATTATAGGCGTGCACCACGAGTCCTGGCATCGATGTTTCTCGTCACTTGAATTTCTCTATGAGCTGTCATCTCTACCATGACCTAGCCGCAACACAGCTCCAGACAAGCGTCACGATAAAGGCCACAACAGGCGAGTTTGGCCAAACAACCCTCCTCCGCCTCGTTTCTATCCTTCCCCTCTTCCCAATGCATACATACCTCTCTACCTGAACCTCAGCATCTCCCCCCCCCCGCCCCCCAAAAAAGCTCATTTTCTCCTTTTAATTTTTCCTCGTTCTATTTCTAAGGAAACATCACAATCCTTTAAAAGGTTCCTCCACAATCTATCCAAGACACTCGGGAACATCACCCCCACCCCCCACCCCGCCGCCCAACCCCGCCGCCCCACCCCCACCCGCCGCCCCACCCCCACCCCGCCGCCCCACCCCCCGCGGATCCTGACCGCCCGCTCTGCGCCCCAGCATCCTCTCAGGACCCAGTCATCCTTTGAGGTTTGAGACTGATGTTCATCTCCTGTGTCGGTGGCGGGCTCCGGTACTGGCTAGCTGCGCGGTAGCAGCTCACCTGAGGCAAGAGGAGCACGCAGAAGACGCAATGGCACGCTCCACTGGACCACCAGACAGAGACGCCAGCAGCTGGGGAGCAGGTCAGCCACTCGGCGAGCGCTTGTACGCCTGCGCGAGAGGGCGGGGCCGCGTAGGCGCGCACGCGCACACCCTGGGAGCCCCAAGGCCCGCGTTCCTGCTGGAATGTCGCACCTGTGGCTTTTCGTTCCGGGCTCTTTCTCTGTGGTTACCACTCCGAGCTGATTTTAGGGGGTTTCTCAGCCTCCGGTCCCTATTTGGGGTGTAGCGAGAAGCCGGACTGGGCCTCTGGGGTCAGGTTTCCCGGTGGATGGATCGGGAGACACGCACCTTTGCCGAGCGGTACTACCGGGACCTCCGAGACCCAGTCCCTAGCGGCGGTGGCGGCCCCACACCCAGCGGCGTGACCTTCATTCAGACCCCGAACGCCTTCTCCTATGCTGACTTCGTGAAGGGCTTCCTGCTGCCTAACCTGCCCTGCGTGTTTTCTAGCGCCTTCACCGAGGGCTGGGGCAGCAGGCGGCGCTGGGTGACCTCGGAGGGAAAGCCTGACTTCGAGTATCTGCAGCAGAAGTATGGTAGGAGGGCGCAGACGGGAGGTATAGACCCCGGCATGGGAGGGCGGCCGGGGCCGGACAGACTAGTGGAGTCTGGATAATTCGGCCAGAGGGTGGCCGGACCCCAAGATGGTGAACTACGTGTATGACTCTGCCATTTCTGTGCTGACTCTCTCGCTGCAGGAGACGCGGTTGTACCGGTTGCCAACTGTGGAGTGCGAGAATACAATTCAAACCCCAAGGAGCACATGTCCTTCCGCGACTATATCAGTTACTGGAAGGACTACATCCAAGGGAGTTACTCCTCTTCGCGGGGCTGCCTCTACCTCAAGGACTGGCATCTGTGCAGGTAATAAGACAGGACGGCGCATGGCCATTGGGCACTTACCCTAAGCAGCTAGTGCAGCCAGTCCAGGTGGAGCACGCCCACTGCACTCAGAGGGGCTACCTCTACAGCAGAGTTCTAATGTGTATCACAGAACTGATGCGAAGATGTGGGGAGATCAACATAGCGAGCCAGGTAGACTATTATGGGGAAGGTAAGTCTTTCGTACATCTTGTATGGGTACAGGCGGCCTGGTGTCTCCTTCCTCTTCTGTATTTTTGAGCTGGTATCTCAGATCCTCTGGGGCTGTCCTCTCTGCAACCCCACTGAGAGGACGCTTGTTCCTTCTACGATTGCTCTGGGGATTCTTGCCATCCCCTGGGCCATTCTAAGCTCTCTAAAGGGACAAGTGACCTTTCCGCAACCACTCTTGTCCCACTTTGGAAACCCCTTTACTCTTTAAAGACACATTCAATACTCTCCCTTATCAGCTTCCACTTTTCTCACACAGCATCTTGTGACAGCTTTACTTAGGAGATTTTTGACGTCTTGCTGGAGCAAGAATGCATTGCAGTCAGTAGAAACTACTTCAAAATTTGAATTATGGTGTCTTCCCAGGCTAGCTATATATGGTCTGTTCATCTCCCACCCTTCTCTCTCAATGATGGACAGGGTCAAGAAGCCATAACCTCCATCTAAACCCCCGGATCTACTAAAATGATCACACCTTTACAGTGTGCTCTGTTGCTGTGCTAAGCTACGGTAGTCATGCACTTAGGCACACTGTTGTGTTTTCCTTTTGGAACTGGGAATGCTAAGGTTGTGAGCATATAAACACATACTGTTAGTATGTTTTGACATTTATGGTATTTTCAGCTTGGACATGTCAGTACGTAAGGCCATCATAAGCCGAGGCGCTCCCTACATCTCAGGAGTTTGGGCTGTCCCTAAGACCCAGCTCACGTGATGCTCTCTTTGGGAAGAGCATTACCCTTTTCCATGGTGACCCTGCGACTGTGTGTTTTCCTCTACCTGACGTCCCTTTCACAAGTACAGACCATTGTACTCAGACCCCCAGCAAAAGGCACAGTGTAACATTGAGTGAACCAATGAACAGTTGAATTCCTGTATCATTTGTGTGCGCAATAAGGCTCTGAACTGTAGAGTGGGATGGAATTCAGGCCCCTGCAGTTCCCATAACTGACCAGATGCAAGAGAAACACCAGCTTCCAGCTACCCTGCCATGCTACTTCTGTGGGCCCAGAGCAGGAGCTGGGTAAAGTGTGACCAGACACACGTCCTGGATCTCATCGTGGCAGAAACAGACTCACAGGCCTGTAGTACAACCAATTTAAGCTTATCCCCACTAGTGTACAAATAAATGATACTCAGACTGTGGTTTTTTTATTTAGCTTTGATAATTGCTGGGGGAAACCCCTGTTCTACTTTTCTAACCGTGGCCTGGCTACACCCCCAGTGGTGTTCCCCAAGTGCGTGATGTTTCCCCCGGCCATGTGCTCAAGGGCCATCTCTCATGGCGCCTTCTCCTCACCTCCTCGTTCTTTCCTTTTTTCTCATGCTCAACCAGGTAACTAAACCCTCCCACCCCTGCCTACCTCTAATTTCTCCAGTAATTGGCCATAGCCATTTTTATTTAATCAATAGTTTTAAATTAAGGAACAAGGTTTGCACAACAAGAGCTGGTAACTGAGAATTCACTCCTAGGTCTAGACCTTAGGGTACAGACTTTAGCAACAGAGCAAACCTTAACACAGGCCCTAATACTGTTGTGTGTAGTAGCTTGGAATTTTAGGTAAACTTTTTTTTTTTTTTTTTTTTGGTTTTTCAAGACAGGGTTTCTCTTTATAGCCCTGGCTGTCCTGGAACTCACTCTGTAGACCAGGCTGGCCTCGAACTCAGAAATCCACCTGCCTCTGCCTCCCGAGTGCTGAGATTAAAAGCGTGCGCCACCACACCCAGCTTTTTGGTCTTTTTTGTTTGCTTGCTTTGATGCTGCTGGTATAAGTATTTACCAAATATTACACTGGCATATTTATGCTAGAAAATTGTCCATTTGAAATAGTGTTTGACTGTACTTTTGTCTAGAACCTGAAGCCAGAAAGGGCAGAAGGCGTAGCATTGCATAATCAGGAGGCCGCAGAGGAAGCCATACCTGAGAATTTAAAAGATGAATGAGTTTGCTACATGTGCAAAGGCAAAGGATCCTGATGTTTGGGGACCTACAGATAATTTGTTGCTACTAGGGTTCTGGCCATCTCTGTCTTTTGTTGGGAGTTATAGGCAGATGAATCTAGAAGTTTTTTTCCCAGAATCTCCCTTAAGGATGGTGTTAGTGTAATCCATCATTTGGAGGCCCATTGATGGGTTTTGAGACTCTCACACTTGGGGCTGCAGCCTGCAGATGCCAGGTACCATTAGGCTCTGAAGTGTTGGTGAAGAAAAGGGGGAGGCCTGTAGCTCCCTGGACTGATGCTCACCATGTGCTCTGAGGCTCAGTGACTACTGCCTAAGTGGGGTGGTTAAGCTGGGGTGTCCCCAGAGTCATCTTCAGCATTCTGAACTGAGCAAGTCCACTAGCACTGGGTGATTTTAGGTGGCCCTCTTAGATGGGGGTGCACCTGCTTGGGTGGGGTAAAGAGTGGACTCCTGTGCTAGCTCCTGTGCTCTCCACAGAGACTCCTTGGTGAATGACTTGGAAGACATATTCACCCTGCCCGTGTACTTCTCGTCAGACTGGCTGAATGAGTTCTGGGACGTCCTCAATGTGGATGACTATCGTTTTGTCTATGCAGGCCCCAGGGGCACCTGGTAAGAACAGAAGGGACACGGATACCTGGTGAAGGTGAGATGGGAGGTGTGGCTATCTGGGGTATTTGCCTAGAGTCCTATCAAAAATAAGTAAACAGGCTCCCTGCAGAACTCCACAAGACACAAACCAAAAGCCCTTGCTGTAGGTCTCCCTTCCATGCAGACATCTTCCGCTCCTTCAGCTGGTCAGTCAACATCTGTGGGAAGAAGAAATGGTTGTTCTTCCCGCCAGGCGAGGAGGAAGCCCTCCGGGACTGCCATGGTAACCTGCCCTATGATGTGACTTCCACTGAGCTCCTGGACACCCACCTGTATCCCAAGATCCAGCACCACAGCCTTCCCATTGAAGTCATACAGGAGCCTGGTGAGATGGTGTTTGTGCCCAGCGGGTGGCACCATCAAGTGTACAACCTGGTAAGACTGTGCACATGACCTTGCTTCTGCCATGCTCCCTCCCTCTCCCTCCCTGCCTTTCCCACTCTAGCTGCCTCTGTATCATTAAAGAGGGCAGTATTACTCCTCTGTGAAGGCTGGATATAAGGTACAGAAGCCACAGATGAGACTATTGAGAACGTATCCCCTTGCCCTATGTTAACCTGGCTCCTGCCATGGCCTATGAAGTTCTTTCCCTCATCCCTCATCCCCCATCCACATTTCCTGCTATAGTATCTGAGAGTCTGTTTTCTACCTTTGCCTACTATTCTTCATTGCTGTGATAAAGTACTCTAATGAAAAGCAACTTAGGGGAGAAAAGTGTTTATTCCAGGTTACAGTTTATCATTGTGGGGAAGTCAAGGCAGGAACTTGAAAATGACCAGTCACATCACATCCATAGTGAAGATTAGAGGAATGAATGCATGAAGATTTACTTCTTGATTTACCTCTCCACTCAGTTTCTCTAGTCTTACACGGTTTAGGATCCTCTGCCTAGGGAATGGTACTACACACAATGAGGTAGGTTTTCCCACATCAGTTAAGACAGTCTCCCCACAGACATGTCCACAGGCATGTAGACAATTGCTCATTATGAGTTCAAGGCTAGCCTGGTCTACAGAGTGAGTTCCAGGACAGCCAGGGCTATGAGAGAAACCCTGTCTCAAAAAAAAAAAAAAAAAAAAAAGATTATCTTCTCAGGTGATTCTAGGTGGTGTCAAGCTGACACTGAAACTATTACACCCACCTTAAGCACTGAGCCTGGTGGGCATGGGCGTGGGGTGGGACTTGGTTTGCTCGCCCATGGTGAGGCCTGCTGCCGCCTCACAGACCAGCTTGTCTTCTGCCCTCCAGGATGACACCATTTCTATTAACCACAACTGGGTCAATGGCTGCAACCTGCCAAACATGTGGCACTTCCTGCAGCAAGAGCTCCAGGCTGTGCAGCATGAGGTCGAAGAATGGAAGGACTCCATGCCTGACTGGCACCACCACTGCCAGGTGGGAAGCAACCAGATCATATTGAGTCGGCCTTGGGGCCAGCACAGATGCCAGGGCCAGGCTCCATGACGCAGACCCTACTGGCAATTCTCCTAGCTCTGAACCTTTGTCTCTGGGTCCCCTCTTAGCCCCTGACCCCTGAATGTGTGGGAGGGATCTTTACATACCTAAGCAGTCTGAGTCTGGATGTGACCCCAGGGCTTACTTTCCCTTTCCTCTTGGTCCAGGTCATCATGAAGTCCTGCACAGGGATCAATTTTGAAGAATTTTACCATTTCCTCAAAGTCATCGCCGAGAAGAGGCTCCTTGTCCTGGAGCAAGGACTGAAGGGGGATTCAGGGGACAGCCGGAGCCTAGACCTGGGCCTACAGCAGGCTGCATTTGATATTGGCCGCCTTGCAGATGTGCTGGCCTCTGTGGTTGTGAATCCTGACTTTCAGAGAGTGGACACCAGCGCATTCTCACCACAGCCAGAAGAGTTGCTTCAGCAGCTGGAGGACGCAGTGGCTGCTGCAGAGGCCCTTTAGTATGCTGTAGCTCAAGATGCAGGAAGAATTCTGGAGAGCATCTTCTTCAGAAGGCCCAGGGCCCTTCTGGAAATTCAGGCTACCTTCCCAAGGAATAGGATGTGCTCCAAGCCTGTGCCAGTACAGTACTTGCAGAGGGTGAACCTTGAGGAAGGTCCAGCCAAAATGGGAATTTAACTCTTGGAGGCTAGAGAGATGTTCACCCATCTAGCCTCTAGCAAGCCTGCCAAGAATGTGAATTGAGTAGTAGTCATGAAACCAGGTTTCTTTGGAGCCTCTCAGCCTCTTGTAGTTATCCTAGGACTCCTGAGTGATGGACATCCGACTTGCCTACCTCGGAGGTATCCCTGTGTAACCTGGAACATAGATGTATATGTATGTGTGCATGTATGTATGTATGTATGCAGTTGCCCTCCAAGACTCTCATCCTCTAGTTCTGTCCTAGGAGCTCCAGACTCCAACTGAACTAGGAGGAATTAATCAGTGTATGAAAAGCTGAAGGGGGAGTTCCTTTTTTATAAGGTATTTATTTATTATATGTGAGTACCCTGTAGCTGTTTTCAGACACTCCAGAACAGGGCGTCAGATCTCATTACAGATGGATGTGAGCCACCGTGTGGTTGCTGGGATTTTGAACTCAGGACCTCTGAAGAGCAGTCAGTGCTCTTAACTGCTGAACCATCTCTCCAGCCTGAAGGGGGAGTTCTTAAGCTGGGTGTCAGTGGCTAGAGGCACAGTACTAAATGGCTGAAAAACCCAGGTTCTGGTCCATCCAAGTCCCCAGGATAGAGATGATTGTACAGAACTAGGGAGCAGTCGCATTCTTCTCCATGGCAGTCCTTCAAGGCCTGGCCTCCTATGCTAGCTCATCTGCAGAAGTATAGGGAGCCCTGTGGAGGACACGGATAGACCCAGTCTCAGGCTGACCCTGGATGAGTCAGTGCTTCCTCTGTTGGCTATGCTCACTGCCCATGCATGTTGGAGACAGACAATTGCTTCATGGCCTCCATGAGTCCACATGACTAGTGTCTGCACACCACCATGTTCTCTGTGCTGTTTCTAGAAGTAGGGGCTGTGGCTGAGAACAGGCCTCTGAGAGCCTGCTGTTTACTCTGGACTGCAGCATAGACCACCAGGATGAGACACAGCTCTAAATAATGCTGAATTTGTGAACATCTTTGCAGACAACTGTCTAAACCTACAGCCTTCAAGGTCTGAGCTGAGGCCTTATAGGAACAAGGAAATTATAAGTAGAATTGGCCACAATCTTTGTAGGGTTCTTATACAGGACCTTGTGCCAGTGACACACCCTGTCATCCCTAAGAAACCCTTCTGGGTAAGGCCTGGGAACATTTCAGAGGAGCCATGTGAGGCACAGCTGGTGGTGTGCTGTGCTGCAAAGTAGCTAATTCACCCTGTGAGCTGCAGGTCCTCTACAGACTAAGTGTAAGCATGTGGGTAGGGGCAGGGACACCTATCTTTCCGCCCTGCCTGCCACAAGGAGCAGCTCTCTTGGTTGGGACCACTGGAGAGCTATGGGAGATTACTAGCGAGGAGGGTGGCACTTGGTGTTAGATGGAGAGTCAGTGGGAAGAGATTTACTAAAACCTTCAAGCCCTTTGCCAGCTAAATAATGGCAGCACCTCCTATTTCAGAGCCTATGCCAGCATTATCTTAGGGAGTCCTCAAACATGGCCAGGTAGATAAACTTGCTCAGGGAGGTTGTATCTGGGGCCCTGGTTCCTTTCCTATGTGGAGACACTTCAACTTCACTCAAGTGGCCCAGCAACTGAATTTACCTCCCTTACTCTAGACTGACAAAATTAAGAAAAATTAACATCCTAGGCCTTGTGTGATAGATATTAGCTACTATGTATTCCCATGACCATCATAACTAGAATGATAATAGAATCCCAAATCAGATTAGCAAGCCAGGAGGGGCCCGTGATAAAGGGCTCAGCAGGTAAAGGTACTTAACTTGCTGTGCAAACCTGTTGCCGGTTTGAACCCTAGAATCCATGTCAAAGTGGAGGAGCCCCTTCATGCTGCTTAAATAATTCATTGACTGCCCAAACCCTAGCTTGAACCATAGCTGCCACAATTTGAAAGTTGTTTAGTGTTTTGTGAGATCTTAAATCATCTCATTGTGTTGCCCCAGCTGCCAAGGGCACAGCCTTAGTTTAGTGACGTGTTCCCTCCCAAGGAGGGCTCAGATTCAACTTCACTCAAGTGGGCCAGCAACTTAATTTACCTCCCTTACTCTAGACTGGCAGAATTAAGAAAAATTAACATCCTAAGATTCAGGGAATCCTCTCTACTCATCCTTCCCAGTGGGAGGAGGATACACACATGCCACTATGCCTGGCTGAGCCTGCAGTTAAATAGTTGGAGAACTCAAGTGTAGATACAGATTAGGGGAGGGTAAAATAAAAACTCAAGAGCAACATTAGAAAATACACCGGAGAATACCAGAAATGAAGTGACAATATACAAACTATCTGTAAGACAGCTAAAGCCTTACCTAGAGGGAAAATGATAAATTGGCAGGACTAAGAACAAGTGTTTTGGATCAATAGCCAAAAAAATAGAACATACACAATAAATGGAAATAACCAGCACAAGTCTTTGAAATAGAGAATAGCAGTGAAACCAAAAGTTGGTTTATAAAAGACCAATAACCTGGGCTGGAGAAATGGCTCAGCAGTTAAGAGCACTGACTGCTTTTCCAGAGGTCCTGAGTTCCATTCCCAGCAACCACATGGTGGCTCACAACCATCTGTAATGGGATCCTTTGACCTAATGTCTCTGAAGACAGCTACAGTGTGCTCACATAAGTCTTTATTAAAAATAAATAGCCTGTGCATACACCTGTAACCCCAGCACTTGGGAGGGTGCAGAGCGCCAGCGCAACCCTAAACTCTGGGAAGCCTTTCAAGGAAAATGCATGCCTTTATTTTCATGAAAGTTATGTGGTTTTAACGTAATGATAAGCTTAGAACAGTTACAGTCCCGCCAGGGAAACACCAAAAAAACCCTGTTGTGAAGAAAACAAATGTACACACACACAATTATCCATGTTCTCGGAGGACTGAAACCACACAAATAGTGTCATTGTTAGGTGTCTTCCACCTTATTTTTTTCAGACAGGGTCTCTCATTGAACTGGTCTACTCCAGGACAGCCAGAGCTATTCAGGGAGACCTGATCTCAAAGAACAAGCAAGCAAACAAACCCAGCTGCTTCTTGGCTGTGGGAAACAAACTAATTTGGCAGATTGACACAGGAATGATGTGATGAAGGAAAGTGAATGGGACAGAGAGAAAATTAAGTCCTGCAATAGAAGGGCAAGTCCCCTCTTGCTGAGGAAATGGGCCAGGAAGCTTTCACGTCTTTCTCTTGTTTCTCACTATTGGAATTCACAAGGCATGGCAGGAGAGCAATGAGTCATCTCCTTAGACCCACACAGGACCAAGTGTATGAAGTCAGGTTCTGTCTTGTCAGCTGGTGTATGCAAGCTTCGACAATGACCTCTGTGTGGCTGGAATTATGCAAGCGATTTCTGCATGCAGGCCTTGCAAAGGGGGAAGAGTACGTAGCTGCATTCCAGTCATACCTGGTGACTGACTCACGCATAGACCAGACCTAGCTAGCTATTCCTCACACAGGCACCTTCTGCCAGTGCTTGTGTGGGAAATTCCCAAGTGGTGGCAGCCTTTCTCCCAAATGCCTCTGAGGAACTGCAACAGGAGGAGACAACCAACTCAACCTGACAGGCAGCAGTTGCCCTCCATACCCAGCCGCACCAGTCCCTGTCCCAGCACCTACTACTCGCCCACACATAGGTGCCTCCCAAGTGTCGAATCATAACTCCCAAGGAGAAGTCCCTGTACTCTGCAGCACTGCCAGAATTCCCATTACATAGGCACAAGTTTGCAAATCTGCATGTTAGATTTATATATTGTACTGGCTGGTTTTGTGTGTCAATTTGACACAGGCTGGAGTTATCACAGAGAAAGGAGCTTCAGTTGGGGAAATGCCTCCATGAGATCTGGCTGTAAGGCGTTTTTTCAATTAGTGATCAAGGGCCCCTTGTGGGTGGGACCATCTCTGGGCTGGTAGTCTTGGGTTCTATAAGAAAACAAGCTGAGCAAGCCAGTGAGAAACATCCCTCCATGGCCTTAGCATCAGCTCCTGACTCCTGACGTGCTTTGAGTTCCAGTCCTGACTTCCTTTGGTGATGAACAACAGTGTGGAAATGTAAGCTGAATAAGCCCTTTCCTCCCCAACTTGCTTCTTGGTCATGATGTTTGTGCAGGAGTAGAAACCTTGACTAAGACATAGACCCATATACCATCCTTAAGGTGGTTTTCTGTTTAGCTGGTGAAGAAAAAAAAGCCATTGAGACATGGAGAAATAAATATGCAGAAGTCTATGATCCCTAGTCATCAGGGCTGATGCTGAAGATGCGGAAGGAAAGTAGAGCAGAACATACAAAGTATATGCTATATAAATTATATAGATTAGTATATAAAAAATAAGCCAGTGATAGAAACAAACAGGGGCAATGGGGGGAGGGGGAGGGGGACCAGGGAAAGCCCACCCCCAACTGAAACTGAATCACCTACAAGAGCACACTGTACAAATAACATACAGACCCCAATTTGCTGGCTAGTGGAAACATTGAGCCTCTGACTTTTCTACCCATCTATGGCCCACCTCCCTTCTTGGAAGTATTCTTTCATATTAACCTGTCTCTGTAGCCCTAGACATGTGTCAGTGTACAATTCCTTGTAGGGTGCCTCGAGACTCTAAACTTTGCCTAGAACTGAGCACAGTCTGTGTGCATTCATCTTTGCTTCATAAGCAGTGTGCATGCACATCCTGATAGTTCAAAGCACAACAGTTCATAAAAGCAGTTGTACAATTATGTAGTTAACACAGGCATCCACATGTGTTCACAGGAATTACAGGCTGGTGCAGTGGTAGGTGTTCCGGCAGCATCTACCATTACGTGTTCTACAGGATACTGGCAACTATCCCTGGCCTCACCCCAGGACAAGCATAGGTGATGCCATAGGCCATGATCCTTTACAACTGTGAGAACTTCTTCCCTGGGACCCAAGCATGCAGGTACATGGGATTGTAGGAACAGTGGCTCAAGTTTTGATGTCACAGGATGCCATGGAACCCTCACCAGGTCCTGTGAAATGAGGCCCTGGTGTGTGACATGGGTAAGCCCAGAATATCTAAGTTTTGAAACATAAACGGTACCTTCCTTAAATAAGAGCTGAAGAAGGTATCAGGGCATATAGCATTCTGTGTCTGTGTCTGTGTGTGTGTGTGTGTGTGTATGGCTTTTCAAGACAGGGTTTCTCTGTGTAGTCCTGGCTGTCCTGGAACTCACTTTGTAGACCAGGCTGGCCTCAAACTCAGAAATCTGCCTGCCAAGTGCTGGGATTAAAGGCGTGTGCCACCACATCCGGCTGGCATATAGCATTCTTAACCACTTGTTGTGACCACTAGATTCAATCTTCTTGAAGCCTCATGGTATAGGCCCAAATAGTGTCAGGGCTTTTTTTTTTCTTCTTCTTCTTCTTTTCATAATCTCAAGTCTTTGTCTCTGAAAATCTCCCCTAAGAATTATGGAACATTTAAAGGTAACATTTGGATTCATGGTGTCAATCTCTTGCAGTTGTAAAATGAGAGACCTTATATCCCTTGAGTAAAGATTGTGCTAGGCCTTGTAACTTTGGTATGTACAGCGTACAGGATGTGAAAAGGATGTCTACAGATTGTTATTGATAACTTTCTGGAGACCTGCTCTAAAGTTTGATGGCCACATTCCCAGGGCTGCAGAAGGACCTTCCATCGTCCTCAGGGACGAGAATGGGTAATGCTGAAGATTCTGTGGAGTTGTTTCCTTTGGTTGGTTTTGTTTGCTTGCTTGCTTTCTTCCTCTCTCCCTCCTTCTCTTCCCTTTCTTTCCTGTCTCTACCTCTCTATTTGGGGGATTAAAGGTATACCACCACATCCAGTTGATGCTGAGGATTTTGATAGCAGCTGCAGTCCCAAGTCCATGGGTTGGTAAGGAAGCCATCCCTGTTTTCCACCTGGTGAAAACAGTTGATGCTGAATATTGGGGATCCTGGTAGCCATGCTCCTGGAGCAAGAAATAGCTACAGACAGGGACTGGGGTGGGTAACTGAAACACTTTATTCTACACACTGATAAAACTCCAATAGCATAGCCATGTAGTATAATACTATAGTAAAATAGTGGTTAGTTACATACCATATAAACTAGTTATATAATATATACTACTCATATACAAACTATACTGTATCCTACAGATACATGTATATACATGCATACACTGTATGTACTAAATAATACTATATTATATACTATACCAAGATACATAAATCTCTTTGAATAGTTTGCAAAAAGTTTCAATAAAATACTACAAAATTGTATCTAATATAAAAAGACACATTCCATGCTTTAGCCCAGAGAAACAATGTTTTCGCATTGTAAAGTCAATGCATTGCACAGCCATCTCCAGTGTACCATGTACCTTTCAAAGAGACATGAGCTCAGTACTTCCTGTACCCAATAGTCTTTTTCTAGATGAGTTCTAGCATCACTTCGAATGAAGATGGGAAACTGAAGGTCTTGTGACAGTTCTTAAGCTCAGAATTTCTGCAGAGTGTTTCCTTGCTTCTCAGAAAGAAGTGTAAAATTGAAGCCTGCCCACATTACTTAGGCCTACAGGTGTTTTCCCCTCTGGTCCTTTTTATGCCTTTGAGGAACACTGAGAATCTGAGTGCTTCCCCCATGTTCCTAGTCCTAGTGTTTTAGCTAAGTATGTGTTCTTTCACACAGCCTGAGACAGCTGTGGCATCTGAAGCCTTACCTCTTTTCTCACAAACGTGGGCTTCCTACTGTTCAGTGTGAACCTTTTTTGTGTCCTTTATGGAGATTAGGAAAGCACTGGTTTTTCATAGTCTTTACAGTCACTCTGATGATATGCTGTCCAAGGAGTAGTTTCTTTGAGGGCAAATGGAAACGGTGACATTTACCATATTTATTTGTACTCAAAGGACATGTCTCCCGTACAAGTTTACTCATGTTTTCAAGGCAACTGTAGTCAGTGGCTCTCCAGTGCTTGCATTAATAGGGATACTCTCCAACATGAATTCTTTATGGTTCTGAGGATACCTGGAAGAAGTGAAGGATTTACCGCATTGTCTGCATTCACACTGTTTCTCTCCTGCATGAGAGTTTATTTGATGTGCTCTAAATATGCTGGGGCTGTGAAATGTGAAAGGCTTTTTTTCACATATTCACATTAAAAAGGTCATTTCCAGTGTGCTTTGTCATTTTTGTTTAAACAAAAACAAAAATCTTAGTTAGAGAAACTAAGGATTTGCCAGAATTTACATTCATAAGACTGTTATGAATAACTTCAAGACAGTTAGTAATCAATTCTAACTGGAAGCAAAGGCTTTCCCACACTGTATTCATAGGCATTCTCCCCACTATGAGCCTGTTCGTGTCTCCTAAGGGAAGTGGAGCAACTGAATGCTCTAGCACCTTGCTCACGTTTATAGGGCTTTTCTCCAGCATGAATCCTTTCGTGTGTTTGCAGAGAGCTGGAAGCACTGAAGCACTTACCACACTGCTTGCATGGATAGGGTTTCTCCCCACTATGAGCCCGTTCATGCTTTCGAATGTAACTGGGACAACTGAAAGCTTTCCCACACTGTTTATAGGCGTAGGGCTCTTCCCCAGTGTGACTTCTTCTGTGATTCTGAAGTGAGGTGTTGGAACTAAACCATTTATTGCACTGTTTACATCCATAGGGCTGCTTCTCTCCAGCATGAGATGACTGATGTCTTCTAAATACACTGGAAAAGGGAAACACTTCTTCACATACATTGCATTTAAAAGGCCCATTTCCAGTGTGCTTTATCATGTGCGTTCGAACACTTGTGAGAGAAAAGAAGGCCTTACCACACTGCTTGCACTCATAGGGCTTCTCCCCAGTATGAGTCCGCTCATGCTTTCGAAAGGAACTGGAACAACTAAAGGCCTTCCCGCATTGTTTGCATTCATAGGGCTTCTCTCCGGTGTGAGTTCTCTCGTGTTTTCGAAGGGAACTAGAACAACTGAAGGTCTTCCCACACTGCTTACACTCATAGGGCTTCTCTCCAGTGTGGCTTCTTTCATGAATTTGGAGATAACTGGGACAGTTGAAGGCCTTCCCACACTGTTTACACGAATAAGGCTTCTCCCCAGTGTGAGTTCTCTCATGTTTTCTGATGGAACCAGAACAATTGAAGGCCTTCCCACACTGTTTGCATACGTAGGGCCTCTCTCCGGTGTGAGTTCTCTCGTGTTTTCGAAAGGAGCTGGAATGGCTGAAGGCCTTTCCACACTCTTTACACTCATAGGGCTTCTCCCCAGTGTGAGTTCTTAAATGGATTCTGAACTCACTGGGGAAATGAAAGGCTTTCCCACAGAGCATACACTTGTAAGGCTTACTTCCAGTGTCCGTTATCATATGTCTTTGAATACTCATAAGAGAAATGAAAGAGCTCCTATACTGTGTACATTTATATGGCTTCTCAGAGGATTCTTCACTTTCATATAGGTTGTATCCAGAGTTGGCTATGATGTGCCTATTAAGGAATGAACAACATATGAAGGTTTTTCTAAGCACATTCTTTTTTCAGATTAAGATTTGTAATCTCACTGAAACTTTACCCACGTTGATTTTTATGATCTTTACTTGGACAGAATCTACCATATGACTATGACTTCTGTACAAAAGGTAAGCACATAGTGAAGGTTGGTTTACTGCTGAACTTCTATTCATTAATGTCTTGGACTTACATTATAACCAATTTCAGAGAAAGCCTAAGTGTCTTGGCACGTCTTAATTATAAGAAAGTAAATGGAATCATGTTTCTGAATCATGGCTTCCCCAAATCTATTATCAAAACAGTGGCATTCACATAGTTTCTTAGTACTGTATGAAAATCAACTAACTTAAAAAGAAAACACTGGGGCAAGATGGCTCAGCGGGTAAGAGCACTGAGTGCTCTTCCGAAGGTCCTGTGTTCAAATCCCAGCAACCACATGGTGGCTCACAAACACCCATAATGAGATCTGACACCCTCTCCTGGGGTGTCTGAAGACAGCTACAGTGCACTTACATGTAATAAAGAAATAAATCTTTAAAAAAGAGAAAGAAAAAAGAAACTACTGTTAAACTGGGGGTGGGTACAAATAAGCTAGTAATCAATGTTTAAAGTATGCTCATCTGTTTCATTTGTTTACCACAGTTCACAGACATGCTACGCTTCCCTCTAGAAACATCACACCTTTTATGAATTCAGATTACCTTAGATTTGTCTGAGGATTTTTGTCCTCATCCTCAACGTTCTGGTCTTCCCACCCTTTCTCTAAAATATAGACCAAGGAAAAAGCACTATTAATTATGTACTTCAAAAAATTAGTAGTAGCTTTGAGATTCACTGTATACCAAAAATCATGCCCATTTATTCATAAAAGTAGTTCCTTTCCATTGTTAAAATTGATAAAAAAAAAATTCCCAGGGCATTGTAATTAAGTAAAGAAATGTTAGGCAAGAGATAGCTCTGCAGTTAAGACCACTGACCGCTATTCTATAGGATCTGGGTTCAATTCCCAGCACCCACATGGCAGCTCACAACTGTCTGTAACTCCAAGATCTAACACCCTCACACAGACATATATGCAGGCAAAATACAAATGTACAAACAATTAAAGTATATTTAAAAGAAAAAAATTATCATTCTTACCTATAGAAGTCAGGTTCCTAAATACTTCCTCCATCACATCTCTGTAGAGATTCTTCTGGGAGGGATCCAGTAAAGCCCACTCTTCCTGGGTGAAGTTTATAGCCACATCGTCAAAGGCCACTGAGTTCTAAAATATCCCACAATAGAGGCTGGGTAAGACTTATACCAGTAGGAATCTATAGGCAGATGTTCATGTGATTTTTGTGATTTCCAAATATTCATTCCATCATTTGGTCACCTAACAGTTTACTTTCTTATGTATTTAGTTGTCCACATGCAGCTGTATTAATATCACTGAACCGAGGCACTCAGGAAAGCAACAGCAGAGTAAAAACACCCTCCCTCCAAACTGGTGAATCCAGGGAGTACGAGATGCTTGCTGGTTATCTCTAGTTTATCACAGTATAGGACATCTCCAATCCATGTTACTAACCACATCCTACCGTCTGCTTCTCAAAGTGATGTTGTTAATACTGTACTGTCAGAGTTCTTAGAAGTATATGAAGTAGAAGGATATGCTCACTAAGTTGGACCTTTGCTGCTGTATCAGGAGATTTGGGAGGAATTCCAAAATTCCAACTTTTAGAGTGACTAAGAACAATTAGCATCCTGGATGACTGACTTATTGGAGTTCAAAACCAGTGCAAAGTTTCACATGGAAGTATAAGACAGTCAGAAAACTACAAGATCCCAGAAAGATCTTCCTAATGCCAGCACCTGCCTCTTACTGCAACAGCGATGGAGGGAACACAGTAAAGCGATGGCACAAACTGCATCAGTCCAGGAACATTCACAGAGTCAGGGAAAATGAGGTCAGCAAAGTGGCTTTGGGCTGCTCCAAACACACGGCCCTCCACAGAAACATGAGTAAAGTAAAACTGTCAAAAAAAAAACTTTGCTATAAATTTCAATATTCAAAATTTTTATATCAGTCATGTGAGTGTAAGCGTATGGAAATCTGAAAAGGCCTTGTGAGGCTTCTACTCATCTTTGTTTTAATCTGTCTCTGACATGCTGTGATGGTTTGTTTATGGTTGGCCCAGGGAGTGGCACTGTTGGTAGGTGTGGCCTTGTTGGAGTGGGTGAGGCCTTGTTGGAGTAGGTGTGTCACTATGAACATGGGCTTTAATACCCTTGTCCTAGGCTGCCTGGGAACCAGTATTCCACTAGCAGCCTTCAGATGAAGATTTAGAACTCTCAGCTCTGCCTGCACCGGGCCTGCCTGGATGCTGCCATACTCCCACCTTGATGAAAATGGACTGAACCTCTGAACCTGTAAGCCAGCCCCAATTAAATGTTGTCCTTTATAAGACTTGCCTTGGTCATGGCGCCTGTTCACAGCAGTAAGATCCTAATTAAGACACATGCTATGGTCTACAGAGTGAGTTTCAGGACAGCCAGGACTACACAGAGAAACTCTGTCTCGAAAAACAACAAAACAAAACAAAACAGACACATGCTAACAGTCTTAAAGGCAGCAGTCTATAACTTTCCAGTTCAGGGGTGGAGGCTGGGGGGGTGGGGCGGCTGGGCATGGTGATACATACCTTTAATCCCAGCATTCAGTAGACAAAGCCAATTAGAGCTCTATGAGATGGTGGCCAGCTTATCTACATAATAAGGCTTTGCTATTTAAAAAAAATTTTTTTTTAGTTTTAAAGAAAAAGTTTGGACAGGATTTTTACTACATAAATGGACATGGCTGGCCAGACAGTGGTGATCCACACCTTTGATCCCAGCATTCAGGAGGCAGAGGTAGACAGATTTCTGTGAGTTAGAGGCTCTAGCCTGGTCTACAGGGTGATTTCCAGGACAGCTGGGGCTACACAAGGAAACCCTGTCTCAAAAGACACACATGGGGGCGGGGAATGGGGGTGGGAGGATGGAGAGATGGCTCAGCAGTTAAGAGCACTGCCTGCTCTTCCAGAGGTCCTGAGTTCAATTCCCAGCAACCACATGGTGGTTCACAACCATCTGTAATGGGATCTGATGTCCTCTTCTGGTGTGTCTGACAACAGCGACAGTGTACTCACACAATACATAAAATAAATAAATCTTTAAACACACACACACAAAACAAAGACAAAGTAAATAGCTAGTGTTCAATAAGCAAGGCCAGATAGCAGAGAAAGTAGAGAAACTGATTTTTCAGTTGTCCTATATTACAATTGTCAAATGTCCATTTTTCAGTGAAGAAACCATAACACCAAAAATAGAGAATGAGAAAAAAGATTTAAGATTAATTATCTTTGAGAAACCAGACACCACAGTCAACAAGTGCTACACTCACTAAATAGGATGTTTTAAATGAGCGACTGACTGCCTTTAATGTGTGTAACATAAAACAGACAGCTAATCACATAGGGAAAACTTCTAGAATTAAAATGCAAAATAGAGAAATTCATAATTACAGTTAGAGATACCAAACTACTCTTTATCAATAATTGACAGCTCTAAATGGACAGGAAAGCAGTAATGGTAATAGTGTTATTCAACAACATCAGGCAGGATTTCAGTGTTATTTCTGGAACCCTTTAGTCAACAGCAAAACTAAATGATAGACCAGATCTGAGTGAGCAAACACACAAAGTACTCAATGAACATGGAAGCATTAAATAGTGAGCAGTAACAGAAATGCTGTTAGAAACCTCCGAACTGGAAATTAAATCACAAAGTGCCAAATCACACGTGGACAGATGACAGAGAGTCATCTGAAGGAACCCGACTAGTTCAAGGAAAAGAATCTTAAATTGTGGAATACAGTATAGCCAGTACACAGGAAAAGTTTAAAGTTTAAATTGTGGAATACAGTATAGCCAGTACACAGGAAAAGTTTAAAGTTTAAATTGTGGAATACAGTATAGCCAGTACACAGGGAAAGTTTAAAGCATCAAATTCACTTCCAGAAACGTGGGTCTTCTACAACAGTAGTATACACTTTTAACAGCAAAGCATCACTCCAGCTCCCTTTTGATTTGATTGCGACTCTATTGGCACCTCCTCAGTTTCCCTGGGTTGTTGATACAGGGCTCCCTTGTTCTTCATTCTTCCATTCCTAGCACCCAATCAGGGAGCTGTCAGCTCCTGTAACTCCAGTTCCAGGAGGACCTGAAACCTTCTTCTGGCCTCCACAAGCACAATACTGGTGCACAAACTCTTGCATGCACATAATCAAAATAATTTAAATTTAAAATAAATGATATGTCTTTAACAAAAAAAAAAAAAAAATGGGCCAGGGATACATGAGACCCTGCCTCAAGAAATAAAACAAAATTAATAAAAGCTAGGCAGGATGGTGTATATCTTCAACCCCACAGAAAGTTCCAAGAAATAAATACATCAATTAATTGGGCTAACAAAATGGTTCAGAAGGTAAGGAAGGCATTTGCTCTATCTAATGCTGATGGTATGATTTCAATTTCTAACTCTACACCTGTTCTCAGACTTCACACACACACCTTGGCATGCAGGCTGTATTGTGGCAACTTGACACAAGTTAGATTCATAAGAGAAAAAGGAATCTCACTTGAAAAATTGGCATTGTGAGATCCAGCTGTAAGGCATTTTCTCAATTAGTGATCAATAGGAAAGGGCCCAGCCCATTGTGGGTGATGCTATCCCTGGCTGGTAGTTCTGGGTTTTATAGGAAAGCAGGCTGAGCAAGCCATATGAAGAAAGCCAGTAAGCAGCACCCTCCATGGCCTCTGCATCAGCCCTGCCTCCAGGATGCTGTTCTGCTCGAGTCCTTGTCCTGATGTCCTTCATTGAAACACAGTGTATAAAAGGATAAGCAAAATAATCCCTTTCCATTCCAACTTGCTTTTTGGTGGTATCTCATTGCAGCAGTAGAAACCCTAACTTAGACACATGCAAACAAACTCACACAAATAAATAATAAAAATAGATCAAATGAAAATAATGCATTATAGCAAAAACTAGCTATTTGTGAACATGATTATAATTGACAAATCTATACTTAGGTTTAAAAAAAGAGAAGATAAAAGAATTACTTAGAAGATCATTTTCAATCCTATCCTCCAGACACTCAGTTCTGTTTTTTGAGACAATGTTTTATATATATTAGTCTGGTAGCACATCCTTCTAATCCCAGTACTCTCAAGGCTGAGACAGGCGATTCTGAGCTGGAGGCCCACCTGTTGGTCTACACAGCAAGTTCCAGGCCAGTTAATGCTACATAGCAAGACCCTATCTCAACAACAACAAAGCCAACTTAGTAATTTACAAGTTCATCTAACGTACTTTGTGGAAATGTATTCATTTTTACAACAACGATGGGAAACTAAAGTTTTCTCAATTGTGAGTCTAGGCCCATATGACACCCCCTGACTTGCCCCAATCAAAACATCCCAGAAATGTTACTGCTTATGCTAGGGGAAGCAAAGAGTTAAAAAGAAATCAGAGGAAGTGAAGCTCTACTTTTTGTTGTTGTTGAAAACTACTTCTTGCTAGCTTCAAGAATATCCACCTTGCTGAGAGACACAGCTTTAATCCCAGCACTCGGGAGGCAGAGGCAGGTGGATCTCTGAGTTCCAGGCCAGCCTGGTCTACCAAGTGAGCTCCAGGACAGCCAGGGTTACACAGAGAAACCCTGTCTCAAAAGAATATTTACCTTATTCAGCTCTGAGTACAATTCATACTTATTGAAAAGCTGAGATTCAAATAAATGTGCAACGATCTCAAGGTGATGACTATAAAAAAGGGGGCAAGTCCTGAAGACCAGACAGACCTGTCAGGATCAAGTGCCAAAAAAGGCTGTTCCCTCACCCTAGTGCTGCTGAAAACCTCACCAGCCACACCTCGGGAGACCCTGGACTGACTCAAACACAGTGTCAGCTTCTGCCCCACTGCGCGCTGGAGGTTTTCTTTCTAATCCCTTGAGAGAAGGTTTTCTCCCCTAACAACTGAGAGACTGGAGATGGCAGGAAGTGCTGCTCTGAGGCCCACATTCACCAGCACCTAACTAAACAATGATTCCTAGGAGTGGAGCTAAGCTTAGAGGGAGACAATGTCCCTAAGAATTAACTACGGAGCTGGAGAGACGACTCAGCGGTTAAGAGCACTGCCTGCTCTTCCAGAGGTCCTGAAGTCAATTCCCAGCAACCACATTGTGCCTCAACCCATCTATAATAAGATCTGCTGCCCTTTTCTGGCCTGCAGGCATACATGCAGGCAGAAGATGTATACACAATAAATAAATCCTTTAAAAAAAGGGGGGGGGGCTGGCGACATGGCTCAGTGGGTAAGAGCACTGACTGCTCCTCCAAAGGTCCTGAGTTCAAATCCCAGCAACCACATGGTGGCTCACAACTACCCGTAATGAGAGCTGATGCCCTCTCCTGGTGCATCTGAAGACAGCTACAGTGTACTTATGTATAATAATAAATCTTAAAAAAAAAGGAGGGGGCTGGAGAGATGGCTCAGCAGTTAAGAGCTCTAACTGCTCTTCCAGAGGTCCTGAGTTCAATTCCCAGCAACCACATGGTAGCTCACAAGCATCTGTAATGGGATCCGATGCCCTCCTCTGGTGTACTGAAGACAACAATAGGGTACTCATATACATAAGTATTTAAAAAACAAGGAAAAAAATGAACTATTGAGATGAGGACTATTCGATTGCTCCAGCTCCAGGTCCTCTAGCTGCTCCTCGAAGAGGTTTCACCCCAGATCTCAGGCTGCTGTCTAAGTGGATGATGAAAGGTCAACTTTAGGCTAGGACATATGGCAGCTATAAGAAATTTGTCAGCATCTGGCAGTTCTGAACCTGGGACCATTACTAATAGGAAATGAAAAAGATATTGTGTCAATTTCTATTTATTTAGCAACGAAAATAAACAGTAATGGTTGTCACTTTTAAAACCTTTTACAGTAGAAGTTGGCATTTGAAAATACTGGTACTGAAACTGTTGGGGGCGGGGGGCACTGCAGAGATGGCTCAGTGGTTAAGAGCATTTGTTGCTCTTGAAGAAAGCTGGATGGAGTTCAGTTTCCAGCAACCACTTTGGGGCAGCTCATAACCGCCCATACCTTTAGCTCCAGGGAATCTGACACCGTCTTCTGACTTCCTCAGACACCCACACACGTGTGTGTATCCACATACAGCCACAAATAAAGGCGGGATGACCGCCTGGCATCCCGGCCTTCACTCTGCCGCTGAGGGCACAGAGATAAGTTATGGTCCTTAACCTGCAGTCACCCAGGATTCATGGAAGGACAGCCCTTCACAGAAGCAGGAGCTATCTCCAGAGAAACACCTAGTCCCCTTCAGGTCTCAAATGAGCGGAGACAAAGATGGGCGGGGCCCACCTTACATTAGGCTGCTGTGTTTAAGCTTTTTTTTTTTTTGGTCTGGCCTTCCTCTATTTAAGCCTAAAGCTCCTGTCCAAAGATCAATTGGGGTAGGAGTGTCCTAGACCCTTCATCTGTCCCGCTTCTACGGTGCCCGCACTGACGAAATCTCTCTCGGCTTTTTCCTACTAACCAACCATCGATGTCCTGAGACTAGCGGGGGGACGGCCCTAAAGACTGGAATTTTGGGACTTCACTGTGAACACGGGGGCGTGGGACAGGCAGGCGAAGAGTAAATAGATTGAGACCCCACTTTCCAAGACTCGGGAAAGCCCAGCCATGGCTGAAGGGCGGGAACCCACAACCAAGAAGCCAGCGTCCCAAGTCCTAAGGTGGGTCGGCCATGACGCCCCAAGTCCTGAGGTGAGTCGGTCAGGCCGCCGCGAGGGCAGATGGGAAGCGAGGGGACCCAGGACACCCAGGACACCGGACAGCACCGGGATCGGGCCGCAGACACCAGCTACGGAGGCCTTCCCTGCGGCTGGTACTGGTTGGCTGTAGCCAGCGTCGGCCGGAACGCTCACCATTTCCGAATTTCTGCTGTCCCGCATCGTCGTCGTCTGCACCTCATAAGGACGCTAGCTACAGCGGAGCCACCATACACAACTGTGAGCCAGACATAGAACCTGAAGAAACGGAACCTGAACAAGAACTAAACAGTGAAAAGAACCAAACACCGCGAGAGTAAAGCATCCTGCCCCGCCCCTCCGCTCGAGCTGCGGCCTGATTGGACAATTCCACTCTGATAGACGAAGGGTTTGGACACGCCCCCAATCCTTGAGTGATTAGGGATGTAATCTAACCTTTGACAGAGAGATACTTACGGGACAAGATTTGTTTGCACTCTAGCAATGGCCCTGCCAGGACAGGACACACTTGTACTTTACCTACAGAAACATATCCATGGAACAATAACATATAGATAGATAGATAGAGAGAGAGATAGAGATAGAGATAGATAGATAGATAGATAGATAGATAGATAGATAGATAGATAGATATACACATATACATACACACACACACATATGCTATTTACAACTGGAAATTCCTAACATGACAATTATTTGAAATTTTTATTGTGAATACATTGAGACAGGGAGGGTCTCGTGTAGCTTGCCTCAAATACAGTTCAGGCCAGCCTTGAACCCCCGGATCTGCTTGCCTCCATCTTTGGAGTGCTAGAAGGACATGTGTGCTATTATGCATCACTGGGGATCCTGCTAAGGACTTCTTGTATTCTAAACAAGGACTCTGCCAACTGAGCCAGAGCCCTCATTTTTAAAAATTTAGATGTCATAATCTTCCTAGCTTGAGGACTGTAATGGCTATTGTTGGTTGTCACCTTGGCTACGTCTAGAATCAACTAAAACCCGAGAGGCTGGGAATGCTTGTGAGCGATTTTTCTTGACTGGATCATCTGAGGTTAGAGGACCTACTCTAACCCTGAAGCACACCTTCATGACAGGCTATATGATGCAATGTGGAAGAAGGAAGCTCCTGCTCCTTACCTGCTTGTCTCCCCTCCCATTGGCAAGTCTGTCTCCCCTGCCACCAAAGCATGCCTTTGCTGCTATTAGAATCTACTTCTTTAGGGTTCCAGTGTCTACTGAGGACCAACAGAGACATCCGTCCCCATGGGTTGCCCACAGCTCTCTGTTGGGGGACAGCTAGTATCGAACTAGCTGAACCACAGCCTGTAAAGCACTCTAATAAATTATATATATACTATCAGCTCTGTTCATCTAGAGAGCTCTGGCCAAAACAAGGAGCTAGCCTGAGCTTTAAAAGGGAAGGCACTCCTCTAAGATAGCAATGTTGAATAGAAGTTTTGTTTGTTTGGTTTTTTTTTTTTTTTTTTTTTTTTTTTGGTTTTTCGAGACAGGGTTTCTCTGTGTAATGTTGGCTGTCCTGGAACTCACTCTGTAGACCAGGCTGGCCTTGAACTCAGAAATCCGCCTGCCTCTGCCTCCCAAGTGCTGGGACTAAAGGCATGCGCCCCCACTGCCCAGCTTCGAATAGAAGTTAATGAAGGGCCACATCTATAATTTTTTTTTAAAGGGTGAAGCACTCCAATGCCAATTTATTTTAATCGGGCTCTGTGTTATCTATGGTTTGCCTCTTTCCCTTATAATCGCACAACCTTTGAAAATTACATAAGTTGTAATGATCTAATACTATTAATAGCCATTCAGAAAAAAAAGTCCCCTCCCGCCCAACAACCATCCAGGGGAAATTTAAAGTCCTCATTAGAGGCCAGCTCAACACGGCCTCTACCCTGGTAGAAATAAAAATAAAAAAGATGAGGAGAAAACAAATCGGCTAAGAGGTGTGTTGCCAGTGTCTTTCAGGAGTGGGGCCCTGGCTGTTGCCTGGGTGGTGAAAGGCAGAGCCTGCAGCCTGCAGGACGGCAGCCGGGCGGCCTCACAGCTACATCTTCCTCACCCCGGCACAGCCACAGCCCAGTTTAGGTGTCTTGAAAATCCTTTAGCAGGGTTCTTCTCTGCTGCTCTGCTATGTGCATCTGGTTTTCTAAGTCCCCTCTGTCGTAGCTGTCTGCACGCTCAACTTTCCATGAAAGGTTTTCGATCTCAGCTTCCAGCTGAGCCTGCTGGTATTCAAACAGCTTCTTCCTGGGACCGGATTCCATGTAGTATGCATATGGATAGGTGTACTGCAGGGTATATCGACACTTGGCTAAGAGCTTGGCGGCATTCTGTAGGTACTGCCAGTCAATCCAAGTTCCCAGGTTGTTCATAACCCTCTCCTGAATCTTCTCATGAATCCGCTGGTATGTTTGTGCCTCCAGCTGCAAGCTTTTGTTGTGATTTTCCCACCTCTCAAAATAGAACAAGTACTTCTTGAGGGCCTCCCTGGCCTGTGCTTGCTGACTCTGGTTGACAGTGTCAGGATTCTCCTTGTACCGACTACATTCATAGTACTCACTACCATGCGTCTTCCAGTCTCCTAGACACATCCAGCAGAAGTCGTGCTTACACTTGGAGCATTGCATGTGATTACAGCCTCCATTCTTCTCGATGCAGATGTTGCACTTGGGACAGTCTTTAGTGTGAGCACTAGTGTAGTTAGCTGTTTCGGAGTTGTCTGCACACTTGGTGAGCCATTTCCAGATTGTGGTGCAGTCTGTGGGGGCATGATACATCTGTCGACACTTGAAACAGAAGACCTCGTTGCACCGATTGCACTGCACTCGGCGGGCTCTAGGCTCCTGTACCCGGATAACCATGGGGCAGTCTGCACCGGGGCACAGCTGGAGTTGGCAATGGCTCTCCACATAGTCCTTAAAGAGGTAGCGCCTGTATTTATCTCTCAATTCTTCATTGGGAAGCAAGGGAAATACAAAGTCCTCTGGTGTTCGAAGTGGACAATCCTGAGCCATACATGAGATTCCTACACTAACACCATCTTTGACAAGCACTGAGCAATGCTGCTCCCAACAGCTTTGGCAAAACTGATGTTGGCAGGCCAGAGAGAGCAGGTTTTCCTTCCACACAAATTGCATACACACTGCACAGTGGTGAGGGGGATGGGCTGTGGGGACATGTTTGGATGGATTAGGTTGAACTCGAGCCTCAACAAGCAGCTGAGCAGAATTAGACCTGTACCTGTCCAGAATCTCTGAGACTTGCCAGTGGAAATTAACTAATATAAGTTTTGCAACTGAATGAGATACCTTTAAGACAGAGGCTAAGCTGGTCATATGTTCATGGAGGGCGCCCTAAGACTCCTTATAGGTCAAGCAAGTGAACTGATACTCTTCGGGATCAAAAGCATCAGCCCCCTGCTGCTCCACATCACTGGCTACTCCACATAGTAAGTAGTCCTCTATGTCCCCAGGGTCCTCTTCCTCTTCTTCCTCTTCCTCACAGTTTGGGTCATAGTCCTCTTCATTGCTGTCAGACCCTTGGCTGTTCATGTCCACGGACATCTTAACATCCAGCAAAGTTGCAGAAACAGTTGCTTTTTTCCCTACCCCCAATTTTTATCGTTTTCTCAAATGCATTAGCGTTTATTGTCTTCTGTAATGTTTAAAGATCTTTCCTGCAGATATCACCCAAACTGTCTGTCATAGGATTTCCATCGGGAGCCGCGACCTCGCGGCCGCAGAGCCCAGGCCGGCCGGACCAGGTCAAGCCGGACCAAACGAGGCTGACAGAGGCGTAGCGGCAGCGGAGGCGGCCGGTGGACGCAGCTCAGGCCCGCGCAGCTTCCTCCGGCAGAGCCCTATAATTTTTAATTTTCTAGAAACCACATAAAAAAGTTAAAAGGGGGCTGGTGAGATGGCTCAGTGGGTAAGAGCACCCGACTGCTCTTCTGAAGGTCCGGAGTTCAAATCCCAGCAACCATATGGTGGCTCAAAACCATCCATAAGGAGATCTGTCTCCCTCTTCTGGTGTATCTGAAGACAGCTACAGTGTATTTACATATAATAAATAAATCTTTAAAAAAAAGTTAAAAGGAACAGGTACAGTTTGTGGGTGGTGGTGACAGAGGACTTGGCAGCTGGTCTTCAGCACTCTTAAACAAAGCAAGGAACCAAAAGGCTTGAGTCAAAGATGGATGACGAAATGCTTCTGTATGCGATCGCCATGCATGACTTGAAGATTAGGCTTACATAAGTGTTTCAAGTCAAGAAACATAGCCACAGCTGCCCAGAGGCTGGATAACATTTCATTTCTTCAGACAAGGTCTCCTGTAAGTCAGCCTCACCAAGCATTATAGAGCCGGCATGTTCTTACCTTCCACTGCTGAAGTTCCAGGCTTGAGCCACCATGCCCAACAGGCAGGAGGACCTCAGACAAGTGCCCGCACCTTAGAGGCTCTAGAAAATCACACTTCTCCCAGAGTAGCTGGATTACTTTGAGATTTGTGTCTGTCTGAGGTACGTTAAAAAGACAGGAGACATTACAGTGATGTGAGAAAGGAAAATAGCCTATTGTCTTGCCTTTTCTGCCTTGCCCTTTCTGCTGAAAAAACAAAAACAAAGAACAAAACAAAACAGGACATTTTAGGCACCACTGAGGAAACCCAAATAGCCTATAAAGAGATTTCCAAAAGGCATCTTGTCAAACACAAGAAATAAATTGTGTTTCTTTGGGACTAGATAATACTTTCCTAAAGACATTTCAATAAAGGATATTGAACAGTAAATAAACTATGTTTATATAGAGCAAAAATTATTTATAGGGCTGGAGAGATGGCTCAGTGGTTAAGAGCATTTGAAGTAAAAACTTAAGGGTTCTTTGGAAAGCAGGTTGGATAATGTTTTGCTGGGGCAAACACATGAAAGAATGTTTAGCTGAAATGGACACAGATGAAAGGCTAAGGCAGACTCATAAAGGAATGTTTAACTGAAGTAGACACAGGGGAAAAGATGTTCTGTTAAAGCAAGCACGTAAAAGGACGCATGATGAAGGACTCTTTGCTAATGACATGCATGTACTAGTCCGCCTTATGTTGCATAGTTGAACTCCACTTGGAACTCCATAGAGAGAAACACATCAAAAAGAACTTCTGGTGGTGTGCTGCAGTTTCTTGCAGACTGGGGCTGATTGGCAGAGTGATGTCATCTGAGGCAAGACTGTTGGAGGACACGTGATGTTTGGAGGCAGTATAAAAAGAACTTGACAGTGACAGAGGCTGAGCTTGGCTTGCTTTTAGAGTTAGCTGTGCAATGCTTGTGGGTTTCTAGTCGCTGATCTTCACTTCGCTGAGAGAGGCACAACGGAGACTTCTGGTGTTGTCTCTCCTGGTCCCTCCTGCTGACTTGAGCAGAGGCTGAGGTCTGGCTGTCTCTGCTATATAGTGCCACAGCTGCTGATTTGTGTTTGCTATCCTGATGCTATTGAACTGGACTGCTGGTGTATCTTTGAAGTGTTTGGGAGTAGATCGAGCTGCCTCTGTGGACCTGTGAACTGAACTGAACTGGTTTCTAGACAATGCAGATAGGATTTGCTCCATAGAACTATTTCTAAACTGGTTCACTTCCCATGTATCCTTTCTTTTCTACTACCTCTGATGGGTGATGGACTAGAGGGTAGGTTAAAGCATTTAAGAGCCATCATTAAAAATAGGCAGTGAAAAAATTGAAGTTACAAGCACTGACTGCTCTTCCAGAGGTCCTGAGTTCAATTCCCAGCAACCACATGCTGGCTCACAACCATCTGTAATGGGATCTGATGCCTTCTTCTGGTGTGTCTGAAGACAGCTAGAGTGTACTCATATAAATAAAATAAATAAATAAATAAATAACTCTTTAAAAAATTATAATCTTAAGTATCATCTGTTCTTCCCTAAACCTAAAAAATTTACTCCTCATAAATATACCTCACAACTTCGTTTACAAAAGAAACTCTTGCCGGGCCGTGGTGTCGCACGCCTTTAATCTCAGCACTCAGGAGGCAGAGGCAGGTGGATTTCTGAGTTTGAGGACAGCCTGGTCTACAAAGTGAGTTCCAGGACAGCCAGGGCTATACAGAGAAACCTTGTCTTGAAAAACAAACAAACAAACAAACAAACAAACAAAAATAACTCTTTAAGTGTTTTTTTTAGTTTAAAAGTCTTTTAAGACTTTTTTTTTCTTTTTTCTTTTTTTAGATTTATTTATTTATTATATATAAGTACACTGTAGCTGCCTTCAGATACTCCAGAAGAGGGTGCCAAATCTCGTTACAGATGGTTGTGAGCCACCATGTGGTTGCTGGGAATTGAACTCAGGACCTTCAGAAGAGCAGTAAGTGCTCTTAACTGCTGAGCCATCTCTCCAGCCCCTTAAGACTTTTTCTAAAGGTTTAGGGTTTTTTTTGTTTTGTTTTGTTTTGTTTTGGGGTTTTCTTTGTTTACTTCTTGTTGTTTGTATCTGTTTTTTTTTAACACAGAATATTTTTAAGGCTTATTTACTCATGTATTTTGTAGATATGGCTTCTTTGTCTGTATATACATCCACACACTATACCATGATTTCACATCCCATTACAGTTGGTTGTGAGTTGCCAGGTGAGTGCTGGGAATTGAACTCAGGGCCTCTGGAAGAACAGCCAGTGCTTTTAACTGCTGAGCCCCTCCCCAGCCCTTCTATGTATGTGTGTGTGAACATGCACCACATGCATGCAGTACTCAGGGAGGCCAGAAGAGATCCTGCACACCCCCTCCAGAACTGAAGTGACAACCATTTGTGAACTGCACAGTGTGAATACTGAGAACTGAACCCCACTCCTTTGCAAGAGCATCAAATGCTCTTCACCTCTGCACCATCTCTCCAGCCACTCTTTCTGTTTATAGTAAATCCAACTGTGTTTCATACTGGTTCTCCCTGAGATCCTTTCTTCAGCAAAGCTGTGAACCTGGTTTTGCCTGGGAGGAAATCTCTGGGGGAAAAAAAAAAGTCCCAGCTGGGCATGGTGGCATGTGCCTTTAATCCCAGGACTTGGAGGCAGAGGCAGGTGGACTCTGGTCTATACAATGTGTTCCAGGTTATCCAAAACTACATGGTAAGACCCTGTTGTGTGTGTGTGTGTATGTGTGTGTGTGTGTGTGTGTGTGTGTGTGTGTGTGTGAGAGAGAGAGAGAGAGAGAGAGAGAGAAGAGAGAGAGAGAGAGAGAGCTTACCATATAATGTATTTGAGGCTATTTATCTTTTTACTTATATACATTTGAATTCTTCACTATTTGCACTTGACTAAAGGGAATAGGAATGTTCTGAAGTAAATTTTTTTTTTTTTTTCGAGACAGGGTTTCTCTGTATAGCCCTGGCTGTCCTAGAACTCACTCTGTAGACCAGGCTGGTCTCGAATTCAGAAATCCGCCTGCCTCTGCCTCCCAAGTGCTGGGATTAAAGGTGTGTGCCACCACTGCCCGGCTTTTATTGTTTTACTGACATTTGTTGCTTGACTTTTTCTGAGATGTGAAATTACCATCACAGGGCTCAGTAAAGCTCTTAATGGTGAGCTAAGAAGAAATTGTTGAAGACTTCCTTCTAGTACAGGAAGTAATTGAGTGGGGTATTATAAGACTTCTCTAGAGAGATGGAAAGCCATTAAGGCCCTAACCCATAGTGCCCACTGAATCTGAATTTGCCTGTGAACTACATTTTGAACAGTACAGAGAACTGAATCTCAAACTGCCTCTCTCACACCATTTTCTCAGTAATGGCTGCCCTTCCCCTATGGTTCTTATGAGGACTTCACCCACATATTGAAAAGAGAAAGATGGCCACCCTGAGACTTCCCTCAGTGGCATTCCATTCTCAGATGGCTTGGCCTTGATTGGCTATGGTACCAGCCATCACGGACAGCATGTAACTCTTGTTTCAGCAAGGAGGCCCATTGTCTCCTACAAAGGATAGGGGAAAGGTAGCCATGTCAGGATGGTGCCCTGTGCATCCTGCATCCATCCTTCACCATCACCTGGACCAGCCTCACCTGCCTGCCTCAGCACCCACGGCCACCACTCCTCCATGACTTCTTTCTTGTTCTGTTGATCCCTATTTGGGCATTTACAGTGCTGTGTGTCTTTTCCTGGAGAGAGAGAGAGAGAGAGAGAGAGAGAGAGAGAGAGAGAGAGAGAGATCCATCTACTCACCCCAGGCAGGGCGTGGACAACAGGTCAAAGAAAGGAGTCCAGTGTAATTCCATCTGGTGAACCTGTGAGTCTATGAGGGCTACACATGAAGGTATGGATAAGCACGAAGTAGTTTCAAGAGCATGGATGCTGTCAGGCAGCTGCCTCAGTGAACAGCATGTCCTAGCCTAGGTGACGACCCAGGAAGGCTGCACAGTCTCAGGCAGTGTGACAGGTCAGAGAGCCTTCTCTGCAGCAGTTCTTACTGCTTTTACAGCTGTATGACCTGGGCGGAGACCTCCAGAATCTTTTACATTTGAGGACTTTCCTCCAGTTTGAGAATGTTTACTTCCTGAGCCTTGTAAGTTTCGTACACTTCCTGAGTCTTCTAAAGATGATTTTGTATAATTTTATTTTATGTGTACAGGTGTTTTGCCTGCGTGTATGTCTATGAGCCATGAGCCTGGTACCCTTGGAGGGCAGAAAAACGCATCAGATCCCCTGGAACTGGAATCATAGATGTTTGCAAGCTGCCACATGGGCGCTGAGAAATGAACTCCGGTGATCTAGAAATGCAGCCGCAGGGAGCTGCCCTGACTCTCCGTCTCCTGGAGCAGAACCTTTCGGTCCTTGTTGTGGCAATGGCAACTTCCATGATAGCACCTCCTGATCAGAAAATTTATTTTGATTTCTTTCAGTTATTAATGGGGGGGGGGGAGCAGCTCTTAACCACCAACCTCTACTTCCTGACTCTTTAGAAAAAATTATTCATTTTATTTTTATGGGTGTGGGTGCTTTGCCTGCATGTATGTCTGCATAACACATGTGTGCTTGTTTAAGCTTGGAGGTCAAAAGAGGGCATCTGATCTGTACCGGAGTTACAGACAGCTATGAGATCCTATCAGGATGCTGGGAATCAAACCTGGGTCCTCGGAACAATTGGCCAGTGCTCTTAACTGCTAAGCCGTCTCTCAAAGACCCCATTCTTCCTCTTAATGAACCTTTCTCCAAGATGGGATGTTTCAATTAGAAAGAATTGCTATACAACATGCATGAGAACGAAGTATTTTGTATATGTTTACATATTCATATGCTTCAGTATATGTTTATTCTTTCTGGTAAATAGTTTATTTTGCTTGACATCTGAAACATATACACATCCACAGGGGCTTAGTGTCAAGTTTCCTGGACGTGCATATGGCTTGTACTCTAAACTTGACATCTCTTTTTTTGGTTTTTCAAGACAGGGTTTCTCTGTATAGCCCTGGCTGTCCTGGACCTCACTTTGTAGACCAGGCTGGCCTCGAACTCAGAAATCCTCCTGCCTCTGCCTCCCGAGTGCTGGGATTAAAGGCATGTGCCACCACGCCTGGCTAACTTGACATCTCTTTACCCAGCCCACCCACACATCCTTTTCAATTTCTACCTATTAGTATATTCTATTTCAGAATCAGGTTGGTGTTTTACCTTCTGTACATGAGAGATGGAATGCACACCAACCCCTCCCCCATTAATAACTAGGAAAAAATTAAATTTTTTTCTGAGCAGGAAGAGCCACCATGGGAGTTGCCATTGCCACCAGGACCAAAGGGTTCTGCTCGGGGCACCCAAGAGCCAGGAAAGCTGCCTGCAGCTGCTAGTGAAGCTATACAGGTGTCCAGCCAGACAAACCACCTGCATCTTTAATCAGATTGTGCTGAGAAGGTCATTCTTGTGTCACACTAACCAGCCACTTCTGTCCCTGTCCTGGATGATCTGAAAGATGAAATGCTTCTTGACTGAGAAAACAAAACAGCAATAGTTATGGGGACAGTCACAGACGCCATGCAGGTTCTAGAAGTCCCCAAGCGAGTGGGTGCATTGCAGGTGAGCAGCCAGGCTCACATTCTCAAGACCGGGTTAAGAGTCTCACCTTTGGCCCAGCAGTGGTGGCACACACCTTTAATCCCAGCTTAGATCTTCCTGATGAAATGTTCTCACTGTTAAACATGTGAGCATATTCCCAAATGGCACGTGGCCAAGCTGTTAGTGACTACACGACAGTTGCTGGGCCATCCCCTTCCTTCTCCCTAGCATTTGTTGTATCTGAACAAACACATCTTTCCCCCTACATCTCCTCCACTCTAAAACTTTGATTTGACATAGTTGGTGGCAATGTTGGAACTGGTCGGAGGCAGGAGGCCCTACTCCACTCTGGAAGTTCCAGCATAGGACCTGTCTTCAAAGCAGGTGAAAGGGATGGGCGTTTCCCCTCATCACTCCTCAGCAGGAGCTTCTCTGAGATGGCCAGAGCCAAGAGCACTGTCTCTCTTTCCACCCTCCTAAGGCCCTGAGACCAAGTATCAACCCTTGAGGCTGTCCAGTAAGGAATTGCTGAATTTCTTTTTTTGTTTGTTTTGTTTTTTTTAAGATTTATTTATTTATTTATTTATTTATTTAATGTATATGAATACACCATTGCTCTCTTCAGACACACCAGAAGAGGGCATTAGATCCCACTACAGATGGCTATGAGCCACCATGTTGTTGCTGGGATTTGAACTCAGAACCTCTGGAAGAGCAGTCAGTGCTCTTAACCACTGAGCCATCTTTCCAGCCCCCCAAAAATGTGTGTTGTCCAGGCTGGCCTTGAACTCTTTTTCTTTTTCTTTCTTTTTTGAGACAGGGTTTCTCTGTGTAGCCCTGGCTGTCCTGGAACTCACTCTGTAGACCAGGTTGGCCTCGAACTCAGAAATCCACCTTCCTCTGCCTCCTGAGTGCTGAGATTAAAGGCATGCACCACCACGCCCGGTTTGGCCTCAAACTCTTGATCCTCCTGCTTCTGCCTCTTTCAGCAAATCCTACCAATGTGCACCACCACAACCAGTGGTTTTCCTTCTGGATCCATCTATAAATGACACCTCAGGACTGCCGGGACAAACTGTCCAATTTGCTGAAGGAGTTCTTTCAAGTCCCATGTTAAAATTTCCCATGTTTGTCAAAATCCTTTTTTCTTTTCAATCCAGTGTGTTAGTCTAAAATACTTTGAGCTTATGGTGACCTCGTGTGGTTGCTTGTATAATTGCAGGTTGGAGCTCAGCAACTCCCAATTTGATCCCATGGCATTAGCTACACTAATGAAGATTAATTGATTGAACTCCCCCCCCCCCCCCCATTTAGAAAGATAGCTTAGTGGTCAGGTGCACATACCTCCTTCAGAGGGAGCAAGAGTTCAGTTCACAGCCCCCAAGCTGAGGAGGCTCGGAACAGACATCTCAAGGTAGGCCCAATTCCTGTGACTGACAACACACACTCATTTTGTTTGTTTGTTTGTTTCAATTGAAAACCAAAGAGATGAAGTTCTGTCTCAGTTTATGGGGTGGTTTCTAGGTGACTGGAACCCTCAGTAGTCCATCTCTGGTAGCATGAGACCCCCAACTGAATCGCATTCCCCCATCACCTGATTAGAAGGGGCATTACCAGCTCACCCAGAAAGGGTGTATAGGAAAGGACTTCTCCCTTAGTTTTCGCTACCTCAGTTCTCAGAGTTCAGGCCTTGACGAGAGAAAACTGTCTTCCGCTGAAACTTTGTCTTGTTGTTGGTTTTGTTGTTTGGTTTTTGTCTTTTTGAGATAGGGTCTCTCTACTCACTACATAGAGCAGGCTGGCCTCAAACTCTCTCCCTCTCCCTCTCCCTCTCCCTCTCTCTCTCTCTCTCACACACACACACACACACACACACACACACACACACACACACACACACACACACTACCGCATGAGCTGGGACAGGAAACAGGAAAAATATACAGTTAGATATTGGAGAAATGGCAAAAGACGGAATGCTACAAAAGGTATTGATGGAAACACTCATATAACTCCTGAAATAAACAAGATCATACAAAGTGTTGATACAAAAACCCAGCTGGGTGTGGTGGCCCGCATCTTTAATCCCAGAACTCAGCACTGGAGAGGCAGAGGCAGAAGGATCTCTATGAGTTTGAGGCCAGCCTGGTCCAGGACAGAAAGATCCTGTCTCAACATCTGGGCTTCTCTAGAGAGTCATATCACTGGGGGTCTGGATAGTGAGTCCTACAAACAACCCCAAAGCAAGCCTACAATCCATCTACTCAGGAAGTTTAGAAGCAGTTTTCAAGTTCAAAGCCAGCTTGGGAAACTCGGTAATAGTGAGGCTAGGAATACAGCCCTGTGATAGCAAGCAGAAGGCCCTGGGCTTACTTCTGAGTTCTGAGGGTTAAAAAAAGAAAAGTGTCTGGCCTTTGATGGAACCAGCAAGGTGATGTAAATTTCCCTCCTACTGCCTGGTCTAAATTCTGCTCTTGGCTGAGGGAAAATCATTGAGTAACTTGGACCAGATCCCCACTAACAGGTTGACTCCCTTCTCACTGTGACGCATTGTCAGGGAGGGACCTTGTGGGCCACTGTTCTCACCTGAGTCCCTGCCAGGGTGAATTGCTAGGACCATAAACCTGTGTTCTGATAACCAGCTTCACACTATTTTTACTGAAGTCTAACATGAATCTCAACTCACTGAGTTTTTATTATGCCCCTGCACCAGCTGTGGGAAGCAGAGGACTGGAGAGCCTGGATGTCCAGTGTCGGCCTGTAGGTTTCTGTGGGCCATTATGAGGAGGCATGGAGGAGTCAAGTGAATTGACACTTCTCAGCTGAGGCCTCAGACAGCAGCAGCCAGAAGGGAGATGAACACTAAGGTGACCCAGTAAGGACAGGACGTTTAGTGGAGGTTTGCCACTGTTCCTCAAAACAGGTAACTCCTACTTACTCCTGAGAGGAAGAAACCTAGGATTTGAGCTTCTACCGGGCTGCTAGCATAGGTAGAAATGACATTCCAGTTATGGTGATGCCCTGGCGGGCTCTGGTCAGCAGTGAGGGCTCCCTGACCGTATCTGGTGCATGCTTCGGACACCTCCTTTATTAACCCTTGCAAGTTTGGTTATTAGCTGACAAGTACACAGGTGAAGAGCACCATGTCCCTCCCTGGGTAACTGAAGCTCAGGCGACAGGATAAATAGAAAACCCTGGTCTCCGTGAGCAAGGCTTCCCTCCCTTGACCACAGAGACCCAACGCCTCCCTCTCCAGACACAAGGATAGAAGAAAACTATTTAGAAACTAAGAGCTTCCACAGTTTATTTCTTCTCCAAGGTGTGACCAAATGGTTTTATTGCATTTACTATTTCTGGGTGATGCACTGAGCAGAAAAAGAAACTCTGTTCCAAAGTCTTAAGAGTCTTTGATTGGGTCTGGACTAGAGGCTTCTTCATGTGAAAATCAGGACAGAGAGCACCAGAGGCCTTGAACTCATTTCCCAAACCTCCTATCTGCTGAGAGCCGTTACAGCCCACTGGCTGCCTGCAGCTCTCAGGTCCAGTCACAGCCACACTGAGCCTGGCCAACACCAGTGTGCCAGGGCAGTGTGGGACCACGTGTTTGGTTGCTTGAGGTTTCCTAGCAACAACAACTCCCAGACTCTCAGGCTCTGAACTTAAAGGCCATGGATGAAGATTCTCCCTGGCAGAGGACAGCAGCCCTGAAAGCAGACAACTGAGCTCAACATTCAAAGGAATGGCTGCCTCAAGGTTGCATTGGTTCATCTGAGGCAGGAACAGCAACAGCACCATGGGATTAACTGGAGTTGTGGCTATGTCCACTCAAACCCCAGTGTTGAGGTCCTGACTCCTAGTACCTCAGGATGTGACTGTATTTGGAAATGGCCACTCCAGATGAAGGTGGGGCTCTGCTACAGTAGACAGGGTGAGCCCCAACCCAAGACTGGGATCCTTGTATAAAAGGTAAGCTTGGAGACTGACACAGCGGAGATGAAGGCAAAGATGGAGAGATGGTTGTACAAGTCCCCGGGGACAGACAAGTGTCAGTGACCATCAGGCCCAGAATGATTCATTCCCCCTTCTAGCCTCGGAAAGAACCAGCCCACTGACACCGGACCTAGCTTTGCAAATTCCATAACTGTGACAATGCTGTGTGCTGTTAGAAGAGCCTATGTTTAGTACTAGTGACGACAGCGCTAGGAAGCTAAATAAATGCCTTGGAATCTCTACCCATGAAGGACGACTTCACAGAAGCTTCTGTTCCAGGGCAGGGCTTGCCCAGAAGAGCCTTGAGGGCCTGGCTCTCAGCTCCTAGACAGGACGGGAAGGAATGTGAGTGGTGACAGGCAACTTCCAGCACACATTTCTGAAGGGTCTTGGGGCACAAAGAAGATGTGGGGATAAATTCATTAACTTTCAAAATGTGACCTCCTGATGGCCAGTGGCCTGGCCGTCGGTGGATCTGTGGGATGCTCCCCTGGCTGACACCCTGACTAAACCCAGGCTGACTTCTGAGGAGACGTCAGTGCAGGCTTTTGGCCAGCTCCCTACTGTATTCACCCCATCCCTAGACACCACTGGGATGGGGGTAGCCCAGCCCCACTGAGGGCCAGAGCAAGTGGCTGAAGATCCAGAGATGCAGGTCTTGAGGTTGGATCACCTCCCTGGGTTTTGGCACAGTAGAAGGAATGCGCAGGGGACTGCTTTTTATCTGGGGAGCAAGAGGCATGGCACCAGAAGTTAGACACTACCTGAGAGCAAAGGGCAGGTGGTGAGGGTTCTGTGCTGGGGCAGGGGCTGGCTTGTGGGGCCACACCCTGCTCAGTATGAGTTGAGAGCCTGCTTGGAGCGTCGCTTCATGTGCAGGCGCTCATGGCGGAGGAGGTCATAATTCTGTCGGAAAGTTTTGACACAGTACCGACACTGGAAGGGACGGGTCTCATCCTTTAGATGACAGTGTCTACGGTGTCTCACCAGATGGTCATGCCGCTGGAAGCTCTTCTCACAGTCCCCACACTGGAAGCTCAGCTTGGCTTTGCTCTTCTCCAGCAGGTCGCTGGCACCCGTGCCCTCTGTTTCCAGAGCTTCTTCCTCACTCTTCTTCATGGGCTGCTGGCTGGCTGGCTGCAGGTGGATCCGGCGGTGAGAGATGAGGTGTGAGTTGAGGCGGAAGCTCTTCCCGCAGGCAGTGCACCTGTAGGGCTTCTGGGCCTCGTGGGTCTCTAGGTGACCATCCAGGTCCTCGCTGTCACTGAATAACTCCCCGCACACTGAGCATTTGTGTGGCTTCTGCTCCCTGCGGCTGCGCAGGTGCCGGATGAAGTTGACCCTCCAGCGGAAGATCTTTCCACAGTTTGGGCACACGTAAGATTTCTGTGAGGTTTGCACCTCCCCCTCAGCACTAGCGTTGCTCTGGTGGGCTGGGACACTGTGCAGGTCTTCTGGAGGGCTCCTCAGCTCCTCTGTGCAGTATGGGCTGTGCTGGGAGTCCTCATCCCCAGAGCTGGACAGCACGATCTCGATGGTCACCTCCTGGTCCAGACTGCTCTTGAGGGCTGGCGGGTCACCTCCTGCTACAGGAAACCGGTATGGTCAGTGGAACTGTCCAGATCTTAGGGACCCTACTTAGAAAGGCTTAACTGTGGGCCCAGACTCCCTGGGGTTGTAGTGTTCCTTGGTGACTCCTGAGGGCCTGGTTGCCCAGTACAGGCTGTTGGGATAGCAATTGTCTCTTTCTTTCTGGCTTTCCTGCTGTTTTCCCCTAATCCTTCACTTTCAAAACCATTTCTTCCTGAGCTACTGGGACTTAAAATTCTAAGAACTGACACTCACCTGTGAAAAATTTCAACATTTATATTACTTGCCAGGCGTGGTGGTGCATGCCTTTAATCCCAGCACTTGGGAGGCAGAGGCAGGCAGATTTCTGAGTTCGAGGCCAGCCTGGTCTACAGAGTGAGTTCCAGGACAGCCACAGAGAAACCCTGTCTCAAAAAAAAACAAAAAGAAAAGACAAAAAACAAACAAACAAACAAAAAAGTGCTACTGTAGACTACAAAGGTCTCTTCTTTATGCACTAGGAGATGAAATATCTATGACAGTCCCAACCAAACTGACTGTGCCCCCAAACTCAAACACTCAACAGCTGAAGTAACCCTCAGGGTAGCAGAGTGCCACTATATCTGGGACAGCTTTTCAAAAGCCAAATTGACTTCTATGTAGAACCTAGAATTTTGAAAGGAAGACTGGAGAGACAGCTTAGTAAAGAGTGCTTGCTGCTGCTGGACACTGGTGACGCATGCCTTTAATCCCAGCACTTGGGAGGCAGAGGCAGGCAGATCTGAGTTCGAGGCTGGCCTGGTCTACAGAGTGAGTTCCAGGTCAGCCACTCTGTTCCAAGGACATGCAGCTTACAACCTAGAACTCCTCCTCCAGAGACTCTGATGGTCTCCACAGGCAACCACCTGCATACACAGATACAAAATGAAAAGAAACCTCTTAAGAAGGGAAAAATGAGCCAGCCTGGTGGGACACCCTGTAATGCAAGCTGCACAGGAGGCTGAGGCAGGAGGATTGAAAGTTTAAGAATGGAGCCAGACAGTAGTGGTGCACATCTTTGATCCTAGCACCCAGGAGGAGAGGCAGGCAGTTTGAGGTCAGCCTGGTCTACAGAGCAAGTTCCTCAACAGTTTAGGGCTACACAGAGAAACCCCGTGTAGAAAAAAGAAAACAAAACAAAAAACCAGACACAATACCCGAAAGTTTAAGAATCATCAGGGTTACAGAGGAAGTTCAAGGCTAGCCTAGGTAACTTAGTATAAGAGCTTGCCTGGCACATACAAAGCTCTGCCTCTAATACTCAGTATCTCAAGCAGAAAGGAAGCTACTTGCAAAGAGGAGCAGCGGGTGACAGGAAGGATGCGCACCAGTACATACAGGAAAAAATAACAATGAATCCTTTTACCACACCACTGGTTTTAAATAGGAGAAGACAGAGGTAAGTTAAAATGAGGCTAATAGGTCCCAACACAACTTGTGTTTCTACAAGAGGAAACCTGATGCAGTGAGACCCTGTAGGTCACAGTGAAGAGGTGGGAGGTGAGAGGGAGACCTGGGAAGAAACCTACCCTAAGGAGACCCTGATCCTGCACTAGTGGTCTCTGCAACTGAGAGAAACTTTTATGTGCTTAAAGCTTGGCCAGTGTGAGGCCGTAGCAGCTGCTTAGAGGGGAAATACAGCACCATGGGGCAGCTCATAAGGGCCTATTACTCATTTCTAGGGGAGTTGATGCCCTCTTCTGACCTCTACCAGCAAATACACACACATTTAAGAAAATAAAAAAAAATCTCCGTCTGTGATGAGCTACTCTGCCAGCCTCAGGCTCATGGCTTTTCTATCATGGGGACAGCTATTAGAAGCATGGGGACGTGCGGAAGCTGCTTTGGAACCGGGAGAAGGCTTACGGTGCGTGTTATTGACAGATGTGAAGAGGTGACTGGCAGAAACAGGCCTATTTAAAGTGCTTCTGGGAGGAACCTCTCAGATGAAAACCAGCACGAAGTCCTGCTGTAAGGGGAAGGTGATTCGTGCCCAGTGGTGGAACGTGGCTAAGCCATGGCTAGGCATTCTGTCACAAGAAGCTAAGTGATAAAAAGGAGATTTAGCTGAAGAGATTGCTAATGTTGAATGTTCTATGTTGAAGATGCTGTTTTCTTTCTTTTTGCTGCTTAAATTAAAATCTGGAGAGAGAAAATTTAGATACTGAAGAAAAGAAACTGGAACTGGAAGATGGGCAGTGTTTTCTTAAGTGGCTTTAGTCAGTTTTCATTTTAGCAAAAAAAAAAAAAAAAAAAAACCAAACCCTAGGGAAAGGGGGTGGGGCGTCCAAATACGCAATAGCTACAGTTGGAGCTAGAGCTCCAAACTTTCCTACTCTGTGATGTTGGGGACCAAATTCCTGTCCTTGTACACGCTAAGCACAGGTTCTAAATGAGATATGCCTCCAGTCTCTGACCCGATCATCAGCTCAAAAAGCAAGCCTAGGTTTTAGGCATGAATGGCTTAGCAGAATACTCATCTAGCATTCACAAACCCAGGCTGGGTTCAATCCACAGTACAGAAAAAAAAAAAAAGAAGAAAGAAAAAAAAGCTGGCTGTGGCGGCAGCCCGCCCTTCATCCCAGCACTGGAAAGGCAGAGGCAGGCAGCTTTCTGAGTGTGAAGCCAGCCTGGTCTACATAACATGTTTCAGACCAGCTAGGGCTGTAGAGAGACACTGTCTCCAAACAACAAGAATAAGAAAACAAAAACAACAATAAGAACCCCAAACAAACTACAAAAAATACATGGCTGCCAGTGACTCCAGCTTTCAGGACCTCAGCACAGCTGATAGGAGCTCTGGTGTTCACATAAATAATGGACACATGATTACTGTCTCAGAGCAACCTTGTACAGAAGCTAGGAGGGCTGGGTCTCTGGATATATATACGATGGCCTCTGTCGCCTTGAGAGCAACAGGAAGAAGGCCCTGATGCTGAATCAGAACAGTCTTTAGAAAGTAAACTGTATAAGGGCTGGTGAGACGGCTCTGTGCTCAGTCACAAGGATCCAGGCCTGTCACTCCAGCTCCTGGGGATCTTACACACTCTTCCGGCCTTTGAAGGTACTAGATTCACATGTACACAGTCACACAGATAGACACATAATCGGAAAAAAATCATATAATTTACTAAGGATATAATTGTGTTTTTCGCAACAGAAAGATTAAAATCAATTGGTGCAAGGTTGTCACTGCTGTGACCGACTGAGCACAGTCTCTGGAGGATTATGGTGGCATTTGGACTTTGGGCTGGAAAAGCCACTGAGTGTTCTGAGCTTAGTGAACTAATGAGGGAACTAACGTTCAGCTCAGGGCAGTGCACAAGAGGCAACATTTGTAATGTTTCAGGGGGGAAAGACAGACGCTCAGCGCCATTTGTATGCCATGGTTCTCGTCAGTTGGGAAGAAACAGCTGTGACTAAGAAGAGACCAGAACTACTAAACTGAAACATCTGCTTTGTTGGAACAATTGATGCTGGTCAGCTGGAGCTAAGGAGTCAGCAGTGATTAAGAAGAGACCAGCGCCAGGAGGTGGTGGCGCATGCCTTTAATCCCAGCACTTGGGAGGCAGAGGCAGGCGGGTTTCTGAGTTCTAGCACAGCCTGGTCTACAGAGTGAGTTCCAGGACAGCCAGGGCTACACAGAGAAACCCTGTCTTGAAAAAACAAAACAAAAAACGAAGAGACCAGCATCGCCAGGCAGTGGTGGCCCACAGCTTTAATCCCAGCACTTGGGGGGTAGAGACAGGCAGATTTCTGAGTTCAAGGACAGCCTGGTCTACAGAGTGAGTTCCAGGACAGCCAAGGCTATCCTGGAAACCCTGTCTTGAAAAAACAAAAAAAAACAAGGAAAAAAAAAAAGATAAAGAAGAGACCACCACACCCAGTAAAACCTGGGAAGTGATTTCTCATAGTCAGCACACAGAAGCTGTCCCTGGCACTGGCAGCTGAAGCTAGAAATATGAATGTTAAAGACAGGACACTAGTCGGCCTCTGCTGGTGGTTACTTTTCCATGACTCAAGACTCCATACAGGGAGGGAGGGCAACCGTGCAGCTTCTGCATTCTAGAAGCTCCTCTTAATGAGATCATCTTGGGATTCTGGTTATCCACAATCAGGTAAAGGCACACTCACGACATACAGAGCAGTGCTAGGTTAGCCTTGACAGTCCACCCGGGCAAGGCAATGAGCAGGGCAGCAGTCAGCAGGAGCCTTGGGCAGTTTAATACCCAGCCCCAGTTCTCCACTTCATACCAAGCACACCAGGCTCCTCACCTGGACAGGGACTCTGACTGAGCACCACCTGTGGGCAGGGCTGGAGCTCTGGCACCTGCAGCTCCTCCCACTTCCTTCTTTCTTCTCCTTGGAATGGCTGGAGGCTGGAAAGGTCTTTCCAAAGAGAATGGAGAAAGTGATTTGTCACATACCGATATCACTACTCAGAAGCCACTAAGGAAGAGGCAGGCTATGATCTGCAGGTGCTGCGCTCCTTCTGGGGCGAGCACGAGGCGTCATTCTGCTGAGTGAAGGAACCTGAAGGCAAGTGAGCAAACACCATGAACCTAGGTTCTGAAGTTGGACTCAATTAATGTAGGTTCTAGTTCTACTACAGATGGGTAACACCTTCCATGGTAGGCCCTGCACGGCACACAGACCTTCCACAAACAGACTGTGTTGAGCCTACAGGACAGAGATGGGAGGGGCCAGAGGGAATGGAGGTCCAGTGTTACTGCTGATTCTGTCCAAGGCCATGTGCCTTCATAGCACAGATTATACACACACAGACACACACACACACAGACACACACACAGACACACACACACACACACACACACACACACACACACAGGGGTCAGAGGGGATGGAGGTCCAGGGTTGCTGTTGATTCTGTTCAAGGCCACGCCACTTCATAGCACAGGTTATACACACATAGACACACACACAGAATGAATCTTCACCCATCCCTCCCCATGGAATTCTCCAAGCACTCTTGTGAGTGGGTGGGGAGCAGGCTAGCAGTGTCTAAAAGGGTTGCACTTTGTGCCGGGTCCTCAGCCATATGCATCTGACCACTCTTCTAGAGAGGACTTTATTACAAACCTAAGGCTACTCTAGATAGCAGAAGACATTTCCTTCTCTACAAGTCCTTGGTTGAGGAATACAATCTCTATGCATAGCCACCCCTCGCCTGCCCACTCTCTACGAGAAGCCAGAGTCAAGGTAAGACTCTGAGGTAATGCCAAGAGTGGGGAGCTGGGGAGGAATGCTGGGGTGCTCTGGCTGCAATCGGTTTCCACCCTGCTGTCCACCCACCTCTGACTGTCACTCACCTAAGCAGGAGGCCTGGGGGATTTCTTTATCCTGGAGGTCTGTCGTCCACTCTGTGACCCGCAACCCGTTCTCCTCTTCATGGGAGTGGCCTGGCTGAACTGGAGGCTCATCTATTAACAAAGAGGTAGGACAAGGACACCTTTAACAGGGACCTGCTGTTGTGGGTAACCTCTGTTCAACACCAGAGGAGACTGAGGAGGGATGGCCAATGCGCTGTGGCAGGTACCAGTGGGGCTATAAAGGAGAACAAGGACAGACAGATTGGGGTAGGGTGAAAGGAGGCACGCTACAGAGCAGGCCAGGGCTTAGGACCATCTCTCTGAGGCCCACTGGGTACATAAGAAAGAAAGGGCCATTCGAGCAAGAATGACTGGAAACTGATGGAAACTGAGTCCTGCACAGAGTAAGTCCTTTCAAGGTAAGAGGGTAAACAGAGAATCAGATTCAGCCACGGTACCTTAACCTCACAGGTAGCGTCCCACGTTCAGAGTGGGGCCTCCACCCACCTTCCATATACCTGGCTGCATGGGAGCTAGGTCTTACTTGGAGGCATGGAGACTGCATAGTCTTCCCCAATGATGAATTCGCCATAGAAACCAGTCTGTGCCGGGTCCAGAAGGGACCAGTCCTCTTCTGAGAAGCATAAAATCATGTCCTTAAATGGGGAGACTCGGTTCTGAAAGTAGAGCAGGGCTGTGTCAGCTGAGGAGGAGCAGGGCCTTCCTGAGTATTAGCTGATGGTGGGATACCACGGCCAGGTGGCATGTAACACAGGCACTTATGCCTAATGACTTCAGAGGCAAGAAATCAAGTCAGGGCAGGGCAGAGTGTGGAAAGAGCCTGCTTCTTTGGGTTTGGTGCCCTTCCTGAGCAGTGGTGGCACACTTTTAATCCCAGCACTCGGGAGGCAGAGGCAGGCAGAGCTACATAAGTTTGAGGCCAGCCTGGTTTACAGAGTGAGTTCCAGAACAGTCAGGACTACACAGAGAAACCTTGTCTCAAAAACCCAAAAAAGACCATGGTGGAAGGGGCTTTCCAGGTTCTACCCAGTATCATTACATTCTCACCGTGCCTACACTTCTAGGCCTCTGGGTTGGTAGAAAGAACAAATGAAATTGAGCCTCCGCTAAATTTATGGGAACTTACAACCTTGCCTGGCCTAGAGCCTGACTTTCAGTTCTTTGCAATTTCAGATACATCCCTTTGGGAAGCACAGATGTTTGAACATCCTCCCCTGGGGCCCGAGCTTCTTTAGCTTCTGAAAAGGGTATTTGTAGGTGTTGCCAAGAACTTACTAAGGCTGTTAAGGGAGGAACCATCTTTGGTAAACCACCTTTTGTACTGGACCAAGGAGAGTGAGCTACCTAAGCCCAGGTTGGTGGTTTCATTTACTGGGAACAGAGCTCAGAAGAAAGTGCTTGAGACCCTGGAGAGGACCAGGATCCTTGGTGAGGACTCTTGTGGCCAAACCAAAAGGAGCAATCCACTCTCCCACCTGATGGATGTCACCTGTCACTGGGCCGACCGAGTATGGCTCTGCTTCTTTCTGAGCAGAGAGCTAGTGCTGGCTGGAGATGGACTTTTGCTCAAGGGTCTGGCTAAGTCATAAGCTGCTGATTATTTTTAATAATTTTTTTTAAAAAGAAGATTTCTTTTTTTGTGTATGACTGTGTTGCCTGAATGTATATATCTGTACCATGTGAGTGCCTGGTGCCCTCAAAGGTCAAAAGAAGCCATGAGCCCCTCTGGAACTGGTTACAGATGGTAACTATGGGAATATTGGGAACTATACCCAAGTTCTCTGCAAGAGCAACAAGTGCTCTTAACTGCTGAGCTGTCTCCAGCCCCTTGAACTGCTAATTCCTGCTGGACACCCTGATTCCTGTACAGTCTCGACACTAATTTTGTTCTTGAGAGTATTTTTTGATTTTGCTGCATAAGCCAGTTAATGTCCTTGTGTTTTAGATTGTTATTTTAAGCTACTAAAAAGAAAAGGTTTAATTAAATTTTTAAAAAAGATTTATTTATGTTGTATGGGTGGTCTGCCTGCATATATGTCTGCGCCCCATATGCATGCAGTTCCTATTGAGGCCAAAAAAGGGCATCCGATCTCTTGGGACTGGTGTTAACAGGCAGTTGAAGTGGCCATGTAGATAGATGTTAGTAATTGAACCCAGGTCCTCTGTAAGAGCAGCCAGTACCCCTAACCCCTGAGCCATTTCTCCAGCCTTTTGGTTTTGCTGTTGTTCGAGACAAGGTCTCACTGTATAGACCAGAATTCACCTGCCTGCCTCAGTCTCCCAAGTACTTGGAGTAAAGGCGTGTGCTACCATGCAGGGCTGTGTGGAGTAAAGGCGTGTGCTACCATGCAGGTTGCTGAGGTGCTTATGGGCTCTTATTCTTGTCCCTTCTGCCCTGACACAGAGAGCTGACTGCTTAGCCTGCCATCCATCTGCAAAGCTTTCACGGTGCCATGCGAGGCACCTCCTCCTCCTCCTCGGAGGGACCACCAGTCAAAACCAACCTCACACCTTCTGCCTAGCCAACCAGTAGCTCTAGTCAATCCAGGCCACTCACTCACTCACATGCTTGCTACACCCTCAAATTAACTACAATATTATCACACAGGCAGACACTGAACGAAAAACAAAAGACGCCTCAATGGACTAAGCCTATAACGAACTAAGATGAAGGTCCAGACAAACCTGGATGCTGTAGGACTGACCCAGGCTTAATCACCATCAAGTCATACACAACACGCTAAACCCGTGGTGCTTGGGGAGAAAGCGGCCACCCATGGGCCCTGAGACACAATCCAAGATGGCTCACAAGAGACAGTGTGCCTGTATCCATACTGACTCAGAGACACCAACAGTGCTCACCTCAAACCCTTCTTAGATCAAAGCAATTACTTTTCTGTTGGGGGCTCTCTTTGGCCAAATTCTTCCAAGTGTTTACCAGGAGCAGGAGGAGCCCTGAGCTTCTCTGGAAGCCCTGCAATGGCGGTGCTGCTTCTGATGCCACCAGCTTGCTTATGGGGGACTCTTCACCACAGTCCAACGTGAAAGCAGTAACTAAACAATGGACCTGCCTTGCAGTGCACAGTGACAGAGTAAGGAGGTGGGTGGACTGGATGAGTATCTTGCTGTGTGGGAACAAAGATCCACGTGGAAAATGTTAGACAAGAAGCCACCCAGCTCCCCCAGGCCTCTCGGACTTCCCCAGACTTAGTCTGGTAGTGAATGTTTAGTTCATTACTAAATATTTTCATTGTTCAGAAAAAGCAATAACAACTATTATAGGCTGGCTTAACAGTTGTATGTTGTAGTCCTTTGACTGTTACACCCTCTAAGTGCTGAACATTTTTTTTTAAGTTTATTTAGTTTATGTGTATAAGTACACTGTCGCTGTCGTCAGACACACCAGAACAGGGCATCAGATCCCATTACTGATGATGGTTGTGAGCCACCATGTGGTAGCTGGGAATTGAACTCAGGACCTCTGGGTGAGCAGTCAGTGCTCTCACCCGCCGAGCCACCTCTCTAACCCAGTGCTGAACGTTTTATCTCTCCCAACTATGTAAATTGGCAGAGCAAATTCCAACCACATTATGCTGGCTCAAAAAAACTCAACCACCTGCCTACACTTTTCCAAAACAAGCTACTTCTAAAAATACAGACCAGGCCTCACGGTGTCAGGATATTCTCCTTCCCCTTTCTCTGTCTCCTACCACTGTGGCAACGAGGTGAAAGGACATATCACAGATCTGGTCTGTCCACCTCCTTCCTTTATAGAAAACAACTTCCTAGGACTGAGCCTTCCCCAAAGAGGATGAGACTGAACACAAGATGATTTTAAACACACATAGTAAAATACAGTAGTCACCTGGGAGGCTTTCTCTGGAAAAGTCCTGTGGAAAACAAGGAGGGGGCTGGAGAGAGGGCTTAGCAGTTAAGAATACTTGCTTTTACAGGGGACCCACATGGTGACTCACAACCACGTGGTATACATTCATACATACAAAATAAACCTTTAAAAATAAAGAGGAAATGGTAGAAAAAAATTCTGAGATGTTCTAAGTCCTAGGCTAGAGAAGGGAGAGAGACTGGGTCATTTCTAACTCAGTTTCAGGCTAAGCCAGCAGAGGAAAATAAACCCATCTGCCCCATGTTGTTTTCCTCTGCTGAGGGTCTCTCAAGGCCACAGTGGAGTCTGCTTTTTGAAAACAATCAGCCGAGAAGGAGCAAGACTTAGGAGGTAGACATGGTGCCACACGCCTTCACTATATAATCCTACTGGCACCTGGGAGCCCGAGGCAGGAAGACTGCCATGAGTGCAAGGCTAGCCTGGGCTACAGTGTTCAAATCAGTCCCAAAAGAAGGGAAAAAACAAAGAAAGAAACAAACAACAAACAAACCCCAAACTCTTTTGTTCTTAGACTGGCCTCCTTCCCCTTTGACAGTTTCTGTCCTGTCCTGTGCGGTCATCTACAACCAGTGAAGGTTCAGTGTGAACAACCTGAAATTTTCCTACTCCCAAAACCTCATGGATTCCTTGGTCTCTGGTCCTATAGACACTTTCCAGTTGCTGTCTGTCCGTGGTGGCTCTGGGAATGTGTCAAAGCCCTCCACCATCAGCTCCCATCGGTATAGTGCCACCTCCTTGTTCTTTTAAAACATTAAAAGGATTTAAAAATTTATGTATATGGTTGCTTTACCTGTATGTCTTGTGTACTGCTTGAGCAGCTGGTGCCTCAGAAGGCCAGAAGAGGGCGCTGAATACCACGGAAATGGAGTTACAAATAGCTGTGAGCTGCCACAGGGGTGCAGGGAATCAAATCCAGGTCCTCCAGAAGAGCAGCCAGTGCCTTAACTGCTGGGCCACCTCTCTAGCCCGTACATGCACACACATTGGCATGTGTGGCCGTGAATACAGGAACCTCCACACGCATAACTTCAGGCCTTATTCCCATCTAGCTTTAGAGTTTTTGCCATCTGTGGTAGATGGAGGTCGCTCTCTGGCCTGAAAGTCACCAAGTCGGCAGGGGGAGCCCAGGATCTACCTGGTTCTGCCTCCCCAGTACTGGGACTAAATGTGTGCTACTAGCCTGGCTTTTATGTGGGTTCTGGGGGATGAGTTCAGGTCCTCATGCTAGCAAGACAACTTTACCAACCAAGCAAGCCTATTTATGAAAGCACCAATTCATTTAGAGGACTCTGCGCTATGACCTCCCCAAAGCTCCCTCCTGTAACTCTCAAAAAAAAAAAAAAAATGGAGAGAGTTGGGGGTGGGGAAAATGACCAAACATTCAGGCCACAGCACAGGAAGTGATGCTACAGAGAGAAAGGGAGGGGCCAAGCTAGCCTCAAAGTCAGTGACTGGTGGCAGAAAGTAAGCAGCAGACACAAATAAACAACTAACTCTTAAAAACAAACAGCACAAAATAACCTTCATCTGCATATGAGATATATATGAAACAAATGAATTACCTGTGTAAACTTGGGTCTTATCCCAAGTCCTCATTTTATGTATGCGAATTTTTCAATACCCACTTCAAATCGCTCTAAGCATTCTGGAGATGGGGTTGTTCCTTTTTGCCTCTTCTGAACAGTCTTCTACTGGGGCAGTCCTATACTCTGCAAAGCCCACAGTGTGTGTGTGTGTGTGTGTGTGTGTGTGTGTGTGTGTGTGTGTTTTACAGTGTAGCATCATGCAGGGCAGCAGAAAGGGGAAAGCTAAGAGGTCTGTTGAAAACCTAGGCAGTCAGATGAAGGAAGGAAATAAATAAGTGTGCCACTCGTGAGACCAGATCCCAGCTGTGCCCACTCTGAACCCCACCCCCCGACCCCACCCACCGACCCCACCCACTCCCACCAAGGACACTGAAGCAAACTTGGACCGGGAACACAGACAGGGCACACCATGGAAGCCCCATGTGACATACACCTGGTCATGTAACGGTGCAGCAACCACTATGCTCTCTTCCTGAAATGCAGCTACTAATGAGAAGATGGCCTCATTAAAGCTTCCTTCCTTCCTTCCTTCCTTCCTTCCTTCCTTCCTTCCTTCCTTCCTTCCTTGAGAAGTAAGGAGCTGTGGTTTCTCCCTTCCACTGAAGGAACTCAGAAAAGGAGAGAAGTCTCCTCCAGTGGCTTTCTATGTACATCTGCAGTTTTCTAAAGTGGGCGGGCAAGCAGCACTTTGAGCTTCAGGAAACAGCAGAAGCAATGGGCATCTTTAAGCCCATTGGTTCCCTGTTCACCTTGGTTCTTTGGGCTAAGGCTACATGCTGTGGCAAAGAGCAGGCAGGCCCGAGTCCTAGAAAACTATCCCATGGGGCACCTTAGAGATCAGCTTTTGGTAATCACTCACCGGGGGAAGCTGGCAGGTGGCCACGGGCTGGGCATCCCTGATGCTCTGCTCCTGCACAACGAACGCATCTTGCGGAACTGGAAGAAATGGAAAAGATGTCCCAAAGGGAGCCAGGCTGGTCCCCAACGCCTCCCAGACTTCCAGGGCTGGCTCTGTGCTACAGATTGTGCAAGGAGAGAGAAGCAGAGAGGGCCAACAGGGAGCCACTCCTGTTGCCCTGCATAACTAGGAAAACTCCTGCTGCTCCCCATAACTTGAAAAATGAGCACTTTGCAAACCACCACAGGGTTCTGGAAGTCTTTTCAGATAGACAATGGGGGGCTATCTCAGGGAAGGCTGGGTTTAGGATGGCCCGATCAATTTGATATTCAACCCCTGAAAATCCAGGAACTTGTCTCAGCATCTAAATATGCTAAGAATACAGTGTTACAGGCCTGTAATCCCAGCCTTTAGAAGAGGCAGGAGAATCGGCCAGCCTTTAGGATGAGACCACCATGTCTCAAAAAATAAATACAGGGCTGGTGAGATGGCTCAATGAGAAAGTGCACTTGCTGCTAACACAATGACTTGAGTTCAATCCCAGGGACCTACAAGTCATCCTCTGACTATCACATTTACAACAAAGCATGTTTGCACCGGTATTAAGTGTTCACATAAAAAAAAAAAAAAAAAAGCCTAAATGAAGGCTAAAAGGCTAAAACTGGCAGTTCAGTGAAGGGAGGGCCCATGTGGACCACTTGTGAACTTGTCACCTGCACAGTTCCAAAAAAGGCTGTTTAAGAAGTTAGTGTGGATGCAGTTAAAGAGAATCCTGTACCTTATTGAGAATGTGAATTAGCACAGCCATTAGGAAAAACAGCAGGTCTTCAAAAAATGAACAAAACTGTTATTACTGAACAATCCCTCTTGTGACTAGAAACCACAAAAGAAATAAAATCTCAAAGGGGCAAGTCACTGTCACGTTCCCTGGGGAATCAGGCACAATAGCTGTCAGAGGATCACAGTGTCTATCGGCAGATGGATAGATAAGAAAATACGGTCTACGAGAGAGAAGATTGGTTAAGAATAGGGGAGGACAGGGACACAGAACACCTGGGTGGGAAGGAGGGCAGTAGGGTAGAGTGGGGGAGAAATGAACACAAGGAAGGAGAAGACGATCAATAGGGACAACATAACCTAACACTGTGTGTGTGTGTGTGTGTGTGTGTTCGCGTGCGCGTGCACGAGTGCACAGTATGTATGTATATTAAAGCCATGTACCATCACATCCAGCTGCATATTGTCTCTTAATTTTTTTCCCAGCACGTGGGAGGTAGAGGTAGGTGGGTCTCAAGTTTGAGGATACATAACGAGAGTTTCATGGCAGTCAGGAAGTCCTATCTCAAAAAGAAAAACAACATGAGAGAGACAGACAGAGAGACAGAGCGAGACAGACGGGGAAAATATGCAAGCAAACATATAGACACTTGAGATGCGACTCAGTCATGAAGGGTGGCATCCTATCTTTCCTGTGCAACATGGAAAGCACATCCTAAGAACCAGAGCGGGCACAGGGTGACACAGCACGGGATGACAAGCACCGCTCAATCTTGCTCATATACTGAATTTATATCTGGAAGAAAAGTTTAATTCTGCTCCCTAGTGCCTGCCACCTATTATGGATGGATCAACGTTTCATTCTACCCAGAGGCTACTTTGGCAGAAGAGCATCACAGTTAGAAGCTAGTAGGTCGTCCTAGTGTTAAATGTCTTCCCAATTGCTGACATCAGGAAATTCTGTATCGAGTACTGCCCAAGGAAGCAACCCAAGTCTGAGTGGACACAACTGGTGTTCTAGAAGATCCCTCACAGCAGGCCTCTCCCTGGGCATCCCTCCCCTAGAAGGGCTCATATGTATATAACGGCTGCTCGCACAGTAGTGTTGACTTGGGGGAATGGTCCTTTCCTTATAGTGCCTGATATATTTGAACTATGGTCCCTGTAAATTCACAAGCTCTAATCCTAGGCACCTCAGAATGTGACTGTATTTGGAGGAAGGCTCTCTAAAGAATCAATTAAGTTAAAATGAGTTCATGAGCATGCGCCCAAACTCAACCTAACTGGTGTCACTAAGGAGGGTTATCGAGAAGACAGGCAGATGGAAGATACAGCAAGGAGTGGTTGTCTGTCTGCTAACTCAAGGAGGCTCAGAAGAACCCAAGGCTGACCAGTCAACCTCACAGCCATGAGAGAAGAAACTAACTGCTGTTGGAGAAGCAATTCAACGTGTAGAACACAGGTGGGCAGTGCCACCGCATCAACACAGATGGTCCTTCCAGCCAGAGGGACAGAAGAGTTCTGATTTGTACAGAAGTCAGTAAACACTGGCAGGCAGGAAAATATACACACACATACACACACACACACACACACACACACACACACACTTTCTTTTTTTTTAAAACAAAAGACTCTAATTGCCAACTATGGTTGAGTGGGCCTGTAACTGCAGCACTCAGGAGGCTGAGGTAGGAGACTCACCAGTTTGAGGGCAGCCTGAGGAAGGGATGGGAAGAGGAAGAAAGGAGAACAAGAAAAAACAGAAGCAGGTTTTGTTTTTAGTCTAGATAAGGTGCTGGAGACGGAACTAGGGGTGTGTGCACGCTAAGCAGATGGTCCACCACAGAGCTGTACCTCCAACCACTGAACAGAGTCAACGCCAGAAGTAACAAAAAAAAAATCTCAAAAATGCACCTTTTCCATTATAATTAAGAGTACTGTTGTGGTGGCAAGGCTTATAAGAGGGATACGGGGTCCCTGGGCCTTGAGGGGCCTTGGGGAAGCAAACCTCAAGGAACCTAGAGATGACCTACTGTAACTCAAAGGAACAATGGCTCAGGCTTTGAGTCTAACACTTCCCCCCTCTTTGCAGCTGTTGGATGGTTTAAACAGATACTCAAACCCTGCCACAGGGCACTGGAGCCATCTGCAGGAGAGGCTACTGCTCTCTCCCAGGGGATTTTAGATGTTCTTATAGCTGCAGAGTAACCTAGCCAAGAAAATGTGGTTTCGAGAGAACAGAAGACAGAGCCATGCTCAGATCAGGCCACAGGTCCTGGTTCTACAGTGACTTTCTCTGTCTCCACTGAGAATACTCTCAAAGAAAGAAGACCATATAATCTCACACCATCTGTTCACACAGGCCTTCCCTCTGGGAGGACTCAATACCAAGAGACTCTGTGTCGGTTGCTCTGCAGAAAGACCCAGAACACAGTAATCGTGCACAGTTCAGAGGAGACGAGAAAACAGAATGTAAAAAGGCCATCACTTTAGTCAACACCCAAGCACACTGGTAGTGTATAATTCAACTCTCAAGCTCACACTACAGACTGCATACCTAAGTCTTCGCTAGGCTGGCCTGGTGATCTGCTTAGAAGCCCAGTGCCCTGTACTAGAGCCCCAGGCGGGGCATCAGGGTAGCTCTGGGACTCTGCTGACATTCGTTCTTGTTCCAGGTCCTGAGGCGCAGCAGGCCCGTCGCCATCGTCAATCACCACCGGGTCTTCACAGTGCTTGAGCTGCAATCCCAGAAAGCAGCAGATCAGGGCCAGGTAGAGAGAGAGGAGTATGATAAAGCCCGGCCCATAGGCTCTGCACAGATCTGTGTAGGCCTTCTCCCTTTCTGGTCTTGCCATCCATGGACTTGATGGGTAACAATCATCTCAACTTAGACTTCATAGAGAGTAATGTTTGCTTTCTTAGGAAAGAAAGCAAACTGGGTCTGGACAGAATTTCTCATCTGGGGTCAGAAGTCTCACAGGGTCAGCAAGGGCTCCCCTCTCCCAGACGCCCGGTGCTCACCCACTGCCAGGGTCTCCCTGGCTCCCGTTCCAGAGCCTCTACTGCAGCCACAGCCTGCTCTCCGCTCTCAGGCTCCTGGGCTCGCACCCAGCTCTGGATCTCCCACGGCAGGATAGCCAAGAACTGCTCCAGCACCAGTAGCTCCAGGATCTGCTCCTTCGTGTGCCTTTCGAGCCTCAGCCAGCCCCGGCACAGCTCCCAGAGGCGCTGCAGGGCCTCCCGAGGGCCTGCGGCCTCCTGGTAGCGGAAGCGGCGGAAGAGGCGTCGAGAGGACTCTGGGCTGGGAGGCTCACCCTGAGGGCTGGGGTTCTCTCCAGGAGGACTCCTCATTTTCCTGGGCTCCTCACTTTCCTTTGGAGCCAAGACTCGTGGGCACAGGGCTGTGGGCATGATGGGATTTGATGGGGGTCAGCGGCAGAAGACGACCCTATTTCCAAACAGAAATCACTGGCTTCAATGCTCTGGTCTCCTGTGGCCACTTCTGAGGGGGTGCTAGGCAGAGCCCATGGGAGACCAGCCCTTTGAGGAATTCCTGGGAAATGTACGAAGTGTTGGTGTGGCTGGTCCTTACACATGGGAACCGAAAGAAAGATGACCCTTCCCACAAGCCATCACTCCATGAGGAGTCCCCTAACATGTGGCAGTAAAGAAGGCAGGGCATTTGGGAGAAAAGTGGTGGCGATTCAACAGGACACTGGCATTCCCAGTACCCCAGGAGAACAAGGAGGCCACAGGCATCTATGTGTAACCAAGGTTTGTGATACCTTTGATGGACAGGTCCTCCTGGAGGATAATAGCCCCAGCAGGCCACAATCTTGAAGCTTTGGAGTCGAAGTCACCGTCTCTGTTCTTGAGGTCTTCACAAATTGAACTGGAGGAAAAAAAAATATGCAAGGGAAGTTATGCAAGACCACCGTGGAACAATGTCACTCTGCCAGGGACAGAAACTTTCACTCTGTGCTGGCAAGGACAAAAACTCCCAGGTACAGAAGGAACTCAGAGCGTTAAAGTAAGACTTGTATTTAAAACCACCAATGCTAGGCCTGGGGGTACAGCTCAGTGTCAGAGTTGCAGCTAAGACTGTGCCTCTTCCCCATACAGTGCTTTATGACAAGCCTTACACGCACCTGGTCCAACACAGGGGCTGCAGAAGCAGCTGAGTGGTTGGTTGAGAGTACACACTACTTTTCCCTCTGTCCACAAAGTCCTGTAAGTGTTTCCCACACCCTCTTCGAGCCTCCATGGGCACCGCACCCAAGGGCATAGACTCACACAAAGATATCTACACAGGTATACATGTTATTAAAAATTTAAATCTCAAAAAAAATTTTTAAGTTCTTGTTATATAGTTAAGTGTGCAGGTGCGTGCATAAGTGTGTGTGTGTGTGTGTGTGTGAGTAAAAGGGGCTGGAGGGAAGGGAAGGGGGTAGTTATGTAATTATATTTTAGTACCTAAAAATGTGGCTAAAAAAAAAAAAGCTACTAGTGTTCCGTCTGAGCCTATCCCTTGTTTTCTCCAGATTCTCCTTAAGGCAGTGGTACACATAGTGACATTGTGGCCCTTCCTGGTCATGAGAGAGGAGGCAGTCACCGCCAGGCTTTCAGCCCGACTATCACATACACAATCCAGCAAACACACCAGGGGCACAGTATATCACGGTCTCTCCACTTGACCCACACTTTGGAACACTCGGAGAAAAGGTAAACGGAGTCACCGAGTTGGGCTCTCGGGATTCCGGAAAAGCCCAGGCAGGGCCGCTCACTGCCTGGCCCTTTACACCCTCACCTGGAAGAGACTCCCAGCGGGGCAGCACCACTTTGCTGGAAGACAAGCGATACCAGAAAGCCACCAAGCAACCGAATAACAACCTGGAACCTCAACTTTTCTGTATTCCTCTGATTGCCGAAGTAAAGGCAGACACCCGACGCGAGCTTCTGAAAGCAACAGGCTGTGAACCTCGACTACTCTCACGTCTTACTCCCGTATTAAGAACCCAATCCGGGCCCCGCCCGCTCTCTCCTGCTTCCTCCGCCCACTGTCTCCCACCTGCTGGGCCCTGAATGGCTCAGGTCTACACTTAGGATAGTGTGTCCAGGGTCCCACCCTCAGCACCCGGTTCTGCTGGGGGACTGCTCTCAAAGAGCCCTAGGCCAGACAAGCGTGTGCCTCTTTGTCACTCTGGCACCTGGCGCGCAGGAGCCTCGGGAGCGGAAGCTTTATGAATGAACTACCGTTAGGGAGGGGAGGGCTCCCGCAGGGGCGGGGCTTGCCCAAAGCAGTTATTGAAGGCGCAGGATCCCAGGGAAGGAATGAAGAGCAGGAGGAGGAGGAAGAGGAGGGTGTTTTAGGCCAGGAGAACTATGGGGTTTCTGTCGCTTCCACTCTTTCAGATTTGCTGGCTCTTTCCTTCGAAGCCCGGGACAGCAGGCGAGCAGATCCTCACCTTCCAGCTCGGTCTCTCTGGTGTTTTGGCAGAGGCGGCTCCAATGCATGGGCCAGACTCGGTCCCTGGCCAGGCCAACCCTGTCTCGGGATCCTCTAGAATGCATCAGCTGGGCTTGGGAGCGAAGGGAGACGCCTGGAAGAGAATTGTATTGCTTCATCCCCGAGGGCACCTATGAGGACGCGGCTCTGGGAGCAGGGATCTGGGCCCGGACGCGGGAAGAGGAGAACAGGGAGCAGGACCCAGGCGCGGGCTGGGGATCAGAGCGCGGGAAGTGGGGAGCGGGTTCCGGGTTCAGACAGCGGGGCATGGGAAGCCGGGCCACAGTATACTCACCGCTGCGCAGCGTCCCGGTTGGCGGGCCGCGTAGGCCGGGCCGCCGCGGAAAGGAAAGGCCGGAGCCCTCCGGCTCCCTCCCCTGGGACACTTCCTGCACCGCTCTAGGACCGAGGAGGTCTCCTCATCTCAGTGGTTCGCTTCCCCGCCTCCTGGCCGAGGTGTACGCGGGGGGGTGACATCCGACACCCCCGGCCCGCCTGGACCGCCCCGCCCCGCCCCGCTCCGTGCTCTCCCGGCCTGGGCCCGGGGCCCGGGCTTTAGCTTTGTGGGCCTTCCTAGCGGGCTCGGGATGCGCGCGCGCGCCCCGGCGGGACCCGGGCGCTGGGGGCCAGTTCGCGCGGCCACCAGCCAGGGAGGCCGGCTTGGGGCTTTGCTCTTCTCTGCTCCTCTTGTGTGGGCGCAGGGAAGGGCTGGTCTGGCGGCGCTGGCGAAATGCCAGAATTGGGAGGAGGAGGGATGAGGTGTAAGGGGATCTCCCAGTGACCATTTGCATCCCGTGTGTGCTGTTGTGCCCCAATCCCTTCCAGCCGCAATTCCATTTCAAAGCCAACGCTGCCAGAGCCACCCAAATCGGTAGGACTGGAGAAATGCAGACCCAGCGATCCACGGTGCTCGCCGAAGCAGCGGCCCGCGGCTTCGTGGCATGGAGATGATCTACGATTTCTCTGTTTAAGGAAGACTGTAGCACTCTGGGTCCCTCTGAGCACCAGGATAGTCCTGGTGAGTACGGAGAGAGAAGGTTGCCAATCCTGAGAGTATGAGTTGGGGAGCTTGTCGCTGGCTTAATGCATAAACACAGGACAGAGTGACTTAAGTCACGGAGAGTGAGAGGTGACCAAGAACTAGGGCATTGGAACCTATTCCTGCCTCATCTACCCTGTGTTGAGTAGAGTCCAAATCCTCCCTCAGTTCCCTCGGGCTGGACAATGGAGCCGGACTGTCAAAGGGAGGAAGCAAAGAAAAATCTGCCTAGAAGTGAGCTACTGTGCTGATTTTTTTTCCCCTTTCTGGTTCTCTTTCGAAGGTACATGGTAGGAAGTCACCCTTAAAGAAGGTGGTTTGATAGAGACACCCCACCACCGGCAGACTTCGTGCTTCCGTTTCCTTCTAATAATTGGGACTGGGACAATCTCTTCCGACTAGTAGGTATGGAGTTAAGGGTCGAGGTTTTGGGACATTAGGAGGTGAGTCAAGTGGATGATTGTTCCCCAAGTGCAGAAGAACGCTGAGCAAGCAAGGGTCACCCAAGGCTGGGACTTAAGGCTCACAGAGAGCAATAGGAGCCACCTAGACTTACAAATCCATGCCAATCCCTTTTCAAAAACACCAGCCAGGAAGCACAGCCTGGAATGACCAAAGACCCCGTTGGGGAGTCAAGCCTAGTGATTAGTCCAGTTGTGTATCCCGAAGGGCTGCTGTTTAGGCTCCTGCCTGGTGGCTGCTCAATACTTGGATTCCTCAGAGGCGCACTTATTGGAGCCCTCACGCAGGTAAAATGCAGCGCCAGGAGGTGGCTGATACATGGGATTTTTCTCCCCCCACAAACACTTTCCCTTTAGTTTCTCCCCCTGAGCTCACAACTCTCAGGATTTAGGTCCCCTCTCGCTGTTCAGAAGCCGCCAATGACTCCTAATATGCCTTCTTTCTGTGTTTCTTCTGCATAGAACCTGGAATAGGGACTAATAGACTGGAATCGGAGCACCTGTGTTAAATCACACCCATCAAGGCGCAGTCAGGTGATCTAAGGCCTGCGTGACCTCTCTGTGCTTCAGGTACCTCCCTCATACAGGAGACTGATGCTGTCTGCTTCATTGTGAGGCTATTCAGGGAATATGTACTGAGAGTCTGCAAGACAGCTGCAGTTTGCCACTCCCATCCAGATCCTGGGCGCATCTGTGCACCCCACTGACCATCGGAAGGGCGAATAGTGAGCAGAGCTCTGGTCAGTGGAGCCACGGGGAAACTGAATCAGAACAGCAACCTCAGGACTGAGTTCTGAGCAGAGCCTGAGAGTTGTTACCATGCTGTATTGAGGAGTCAGGTGTGTCAGGCATCCTGGCAAAGGTGGTCTTTGAAATGAAGGAGTTGAGGTGATGGGGCCCTGGGGCAGCCACAGAAAGGCATTTCACTCTGTAACAAGCAGGGTTCTGTCAGGAGTTGTGGGTGAAGTACCTGATGACACTTGTAAACCCTGCTCTGTGGTCCCAATGATCCCCCCATCTCTGTTGCCATCAGAGTGACAGCCTTAAAATGAGTGTGACTTTGATTTTTTTTTTAAAGATTTATTTATTATATGTAAGGACACTGTAACTGTCTCCAGACATACTGGAAGAGGGCATCAGATCTCATTATGGATGGTTGTGAGCCACCATGTGGTTGCTGGGACTTGAACTCAGGACCTCGGGAAGAGCAGTCAGTGCTCTCAACCACTGAGCCATCTCTCCAGCCCGGGACTTTGACTCTTGCCAAGAATGGGAAACAGACTTGAAAGTCAACTTCCTACCCCTTGGCCATGGGAGTACTCTAGCTATGGTGTAACTGAGGGGGGCCGACTGCCTGGGTGCATGCCTGTGAGTCCCAGCACCTGGGAAGCTGAGGCAGGAAGACGGAGAGCTGGAGGCCAGCCTGGGCTGTGCTGCATGTCTAGTAGCAAGGCAGCCCAGGCTAGACTCTTATCTCAAGGGGCAAAAACTAAGGAAGGTGGGGGCACCAACTAACAAAATAGGAATATTACTTTTTTTTTCCTGGGGATTCTGGAAAATTTCCAGAAAATCCGATGTCCCTTTTTATTCCTTTTGTGATCCTTGGCAATTATTAACTGTCAGGAGATTGGAGACATTGCTTAGCTACAGATGATTAAAGACTCATGGCACCTTAACTTAGCGTAGATCTAGCCAGTTTGAACTGGCCTCCCAGAAAAGATACTTTGGCCTTTAGATCCTTTTGGCCAGCTCTTCTCTGAAACAGGGAAAGGAAGAAGTTTAGCCGGGTCACTGAGGTAGAACTTGGGGGTGACACAGAGGAACCTAAGAAGAAAACCCAACTATAAGCAGCTAGAAGGGAGCAGGGTGGTGTGGCGCACAGCTTTAATCCTGGCAGAGGCAGGCGCATCCGTGCAAGTTCAAGGTCTACAGAGCTGGTGGTCTACAGCACGAGTTCTAGGACAGCCAGGGCTACCCTGCATAGGAAAACAGAGAAAAGGGAAGGAAATAATACCACCAGGGACTGGCGAACAGTAAAAGGAAGCTGAGAAAAATTGGGAGATCACTGGGAGGGGGCAAATGAGGGGAATGGAGGCAGATACAATCAAAATACTTTATATATGTGTCTTTTATCATACCTGTATCTTGGGCTTTAGAAACTGCTAATTTGAGTTTTATTACTCTTAAGCCACAGTACATGTCTGAATATCTTAGGTCCAATAGACGGAACTGGTTTTCTTGACAAGGGTTCCCAAACAATGTGTCTGATTCTTCCACATTTGCAGGGATCGCATTTGGATGCATGTGCAAGCTGTGCTGTAGCCACCTCAGGTCCTGAATCTTTAGGACTTGCTGGAGCTCATTGCTGATCTATTTTGGCAGGTACGGGATACTCAAAGTATTTATCGTTCTCCTTGCTGTATACAATTGGTTCTATTCTTTTGTATGACTCCAAGAGGTTAAGTTACATGTTCCTCTGATGTTTGTGATCCTGTGCGTCTAGCTGCCTCCGTAGTGTCACTGATCTTACCTGAGCTCTCATACTCATTCTCTCTCACTTCTCTCCCCTCCTCCTGGTCCTCTTGCTTCCCTCCAGCCTCCTTTAGAACTCATTATCTTTTAGAGTAATACCACCCTTAACCAGTAGTTTAACTCCCCACTCCCTCAAAGGGGACTCATTTGTCTCACTAGTGCTTATACATGTGTTACTGTAATAAAGTAAGTTTTTTAAATGTAAATTTTTCATTGTGCAGTTATATGTAAGCAATAAAACAAAAATAGCATTGCTTAAAAAAAAAAAAAAAGAAAAGAAAATGGCCGGGCATGGTGGCGCATGCCTTTAATCCCAGCACTTGGGAGGCAGAGGCAGACAGATTTCTGAGTTCGAGGCCAGAGTGGTCTACTGAGTGAGTTCCAGGACAGCCAGGGCTACACAGAGAAACCCTGTCTCGAAAAACAAAACAAAACAAAACATGCTAGTAATATGTGGTCATCGAGTAACAGGTGCCTTAAGGACAAATAGGAAAAAAACCAAGAAGACTGAGCTTGCTTCCTCGGCCAGACTGAACAGGGTTAGGCCAAACTCAATGGCAGATTGTTCCCCCACCCCAAACATATTAATTACACACATCATTAAATGCTGGGCATAGTGTTGTCCCTTGTAATCCTTGTACTCTAGAGGCTGAAGCGGGGAGGACCAGTCTTTAAGGATAGCCTGGGATTTCAGCGAGACCCTGTCTAATGAAAAAAAGAACGTTTGTGTGTGTGTGGGGGGGGGGGGGGTGGCTAAGGATGTAGCTCTGTTGGTACAGTGTTTGTCAGTATTCACCAAGCTCTACATTAAATCCCCAGCACGAGTGGTGATGCACACCTGTAATCTCCGCACTCCGGGACTGGGGGCTGGAGGATCAGGTCATGGTCTCCTATATAGTGAGCGAGTTTGGGGTCAGCTTGAATGATGAGATACCCAGTCTGAAAATAAAGATGCAAATTGATGAGCTGTGGAGCGACACCCGCATGCAGTTGAGTCATCACGCATATACCTACCTCCCCACATCCTTCATGGCCCCCAGGAAGCTCCAGCTGGCTTACAGACTGACTTGTTTTGAGATAGGGTCTCACTGTGTAGCCCTGACTGGCCTGGAACCCACCGATCTGCTTGCTTCTGCCTCCTGAGCTGCGTGATTAAAAGCATGTGCCACCACACCTGGCTCTATTGCATTTATTTATGTATGCGGTGGGAGTGGGTACGCACACACACTTTAGAGGTCAGAGAACAGCTTACCGCGATCAGCTCTCTCTGTCCACCCTGGGGATTGAACTCAGGTCGCCTGGCTTGCTAGCCAGTGTCTTTGCCACAGAGCCATCTCAGCAGGTCAGTTTACTCTTTTAACCTGGGAGAGAACATGCGGTGGGCCTTTGTCCTTCTGTGTTACTATTTCATTTAACTTGATGTCTATCCCTTTGGCTATAAGTGAAGAATTTCCTTACGGATGCCTGAATAAAACTCCATTTTGTATATACACTGTGTTTTCTCAATACATTCAGCTTTAGATGGCTCATAAGCTGACTCCACATCTTAACCAGAGTAAACATGGAAGATGGGAACCTCTGCTCTCTCTCAGATGCTACTGATGGCATTCTTAGCTTTTAGGTTGCTGGAAGTGAGTGGTCTGTTACTACCTCCTGAAAGATCCCATGTGATGCTAGGTCAGACACTGAGGTGGCCAGGGAGTGCCTGTTAGAGACAGCCTGAGATTGGCTCTGGATCTGTAACATTCCAACTCTGCACAGCAATCCTGGGAGTTTGAAAGGAGTCTGCATTGTTGAATCTTCAAAGCAGGTGTGGCCTCCTGCCCCCCCCCCTTTCTAGTTTTACTCCATGGTGTGGGGGAGGTAAGAGTTTGTTGACGGCTCATTGTTGGGAGCACAAAAGCACAGAGAGAGCCAGGTTGTTAATCACACAGGGCTATTTCCTCAGTGGAGGAGATAAAGCCAAATATCTGCATTCCATCCTGAAATCTGAGAGTGCATTTTGTGGGCAACCTGGTGGACCTTTTGCTATCTGTGGAGGCTGACCTCAACCAAATTCCCCAGAGTGATTATCCCAGACTCTTCCTTCCCTAGACCTTAGGGGAGATGTTGCAGTACTTTATGGCCTGCTGACCTCTAAGCTATCGGTCAGAGACCACATTAGGTTCTAGGCCTTTTCCCTATAGAACCCACTCACATGGCCACAAGTACTTTGTAAAAGAGTTTCTGGGCTGGTGAGATGGCTCAGTGGGTAAGAGCACCCAACTGCTCTTCTGAAGGTCCAGAGTTCAAATCTCAACAACCACATGGTGGCTCACAACCATCTGTAACAAGATCTGTCTCCCTCTTCTGGTGTGTCTGAAGACAGCTACAGTGTACTTACATATAATAATAAATAAATCTTTTAAAAAAAAAAAAAAGAGTTTCTAAGTAGTTGTGGTTCCTACTCTGCCCCACTCTCCCTTAATGGCAGGCATGAGTGCCTTCCATCAGACCGGTGGCCTGAGAGAGAAAATGAGGCAGGAATGAATGGTGGGAGCGGGGTGGGACTGGACGGGACAGTAGAGTGGGGGTGGAGGGGTATGATGGAGACCTCAGGCAATGGGTGAGCATGGCTAGAAACGGACTTGAATGAGCAGAATGCTTCTTCATGGAGTGTTTGCTTCTTTGCACAGCTCGTTTAACTAGAGGAACAAAGGCTATTTAAAACCTTTGGTGACGCCGGGCAGTGGTGGCGCACGCCTTTAATCCCAGCACTCGGGAAGCAGAGGCAGGCGGATTTCTGAGTTCAAAGCCAGCCTGGTCTATAGAGTGAGTTACAGACAGCCAGGGCTACACAGAGAAACCCTGGCTCGAAAACAAAACAACAACAACAAAACCCAACTTTGGTGAGTAAGTAGTTGCTTTAAAGGTGAGTGTACAGCCTTGTCCAGGGCCAGTGTGCTGGGGACGCCTCATTTGCATACGGAGGGATTCCAGGTGCTGCTGGACACGACCTTATAAGGGGAAAGGAAGTTTAACCTGGCTACCGGCTACATGACCTCCTCTAGTGGGGCAAAGGTGGTGACAAAGGTCTGTGTGTGCCTGTCCATGCGGGCCCGGTGCAATCCTACTACTGCTGATGTATCTCTGGATGAGATTTCCAGGGTCTGGGCAGGCCTCCACCCGACTCTTGCTCCAGGCCTGCTCCCCACGGCTCCCCTGGCCCCCACATGTAGTCACATCGTAAGCTTTATTGTGCAGCTGGATTGGATTGAATGTTGCCTGGAAATCTTTTCCCAAATTGTTTTGTGCTTTAAGTATGCTGACAGTGAACCAACCGCCCGGCGTTAGATTCCCTGAAGTCTGACCCAGGTGGACGACATCAGTGAGCACTGGGTTTTCATTTTCGTCTCTGCCCAGTTTACCTGTCTGACACATGCAGGGTGACCCCTCAGCTCATACCGGGGAAATTCAGACAATGGACCCCCTAACATAGAGATCCAAAAGGAGAACTTAGCGGGTGGGTGCTGTGAGAAGGTCCTGGGTGGAGGGGCCTTGGTTGATAGGCTAGGGTACAGCCCACTAGCAGAAGGTGTGGTGACCATTACTAGGAGCATGTCCTTGTAACCACATTAGTTTATCACTGATTGTGTGGACAGAGCCACAGTTCTATTCCACTCCTGCAGCCTGAAGGGTTCTATTTTCCTTTAGTGACCTTCACTCAGACCAAAGAGGTTAGCGGCTTCAATAAAGAGACATTTTAATATAATTTTGGTTTTTTATTATTTTTTTATATGAGTGTTTAATCTGCATGTATTTATCATGTACATACAGTGCCTATAGAGGCCACAAGAGGGTGTCAGACTCCTCCCTGGGATTAGAATTACAGAATGCTGAGTCGCAAAGGTGGGTATTTGGAATTGACCTTGGGTCCCCTGGAAGAGCAGCCAGTGCTCTGGAACTTTCTCTGCCCAGTTTCTCTGCCCAGCTCTCTCTCCATTTCCCTTCCTCATTTTGAGATAGGGTCTCAACATGTAGCCCTGGCTGGCCGGGAACTCACTGTGTAGACCACACTGGTCTCAATCTCACAGAGATCTGGCTGCCTCTGCTTCCCAAGTTCTGGGACTAAAGGTGTGCACCATCACCCCTGGCTTCCATACAGATCTTGATCAATGGGATTATTAGAAAGATACATGAAAAAACTGGCAATGGTGGTGCACACCTTTAACCCCAGCACTCAGGAGGCAGAGCAAGGCAGATTTTTTAAGTTATAGGCCAGCATGGTCTACAGAGCAAGTTTCAGGACAGTCGGGTTTATACAGAAAAAAAAACCTGTCTCAAAAAAGGGAGACGGGGTAAAGAAAAATAAAAATTTGGAAAACATTAAATAAACAAAGCTGCAAAGATAAATTTAAGTGGGTTACTTAGATTTAAGAAAAGGGTTAGGCTAGTAACTTAAAGTTAAATATCATTTGGGTCTTGAGTAAGCAGTTTGCTTCCTGTCTAACAAGCTGTCCCTTGGAAGACACACAATATCTCTGGAAACCGTTTTGGCTTTATCAGCAGTTCCCCAAGTTTCCCAGAAGGCAGCAATCCAGACCTTTTCCATTCTCTCACAGACTTTCATTGTTTTTGTTCGGTTGGTTTGGTTTTTGAGACAAGGTTTCTCTGTGTAGCCCTGGCTGTTCTGGAACTCACTCTGTAGACCAGGCTGGCCTCGAACTCAGAAATCCGCCTGCCTCTTGCTGGGGTTAAGGTGTACACCACCACACCTGCTACCTCCATCACTTTTTCTTTCTGTTCTGCCTCAGGTTGAGGCAAAACTAGCCTTCTCTCCTCAGTGCCCGGCAGGGCCTCAAGTGCTCTCAGTCCGCCTAATAGACCCTCAGGCATCAGGGAGTTAGGAAGCTTTGAGAAACTTACAAAGCAGGAAAGGGGCGGGGGGTGGAGGGGGGGTGGAGGGAATCAACTCTGTCCTGTTTGCTGTTTAGAGACTTGTTTAAGAGAAGTGGAGCTAGCTAGAAGTGGGTGGTCTCTGGTTGTCCAGCTTAGTAGCTACGGTGTCAGGCAAGCCAAGGAACCCTTGATGAGGAAGCCAGATCATTTCCAGAGTGGCTGTGTTAACACTGCTCAGCTGAGTCTACCCCCAGACCATAGCACACAGGCTTTTCTCTCCAGGACTTCCTGGTTTCTGTACTTTCCCTCCCTAGAGCCTCTGCAGAGGAAGAAATCCAGATCATTACGGGCCTTCCTAAGGGTCCAGGAATATGAGCTGAATTCTTGAATCTGGATTTTCTGGAAGGGAACTGAAGCTTAGAGAGGCACTGTTGCTTGCTTCTGGTGCTGGGCTGAAGGTGTGGCTGTGGGGGACTGAGAGCCTAGTGTGTGAGATTGAGTTTAGGGTTAGAGTTAAGCAAATATCCATCCTGAATTCCACTGTCTGTCTGTGTCTCTCTCTGTGTATAAGAGAGAGAACCCATGATGGTACCACAGAAGGGAGACTACGGAGTATTTTCAGCATTTGGTGGCTGTATCCTCCCCTGCAGTTTGGGTGTTCTGTCTGTCAGCCAGGTTCTTCCTGTGCACCCCAGGCTGCCCTGGTGAGCCAGGATCTTCCTGTGTACCCAAGACAGGCTTGGGACTTTAGTTGACCTGTCACTGATGGAAATGCAGACACGCATCACCATACCCAGAGGATAATTTGCATTTATATCACTGACTCCTCACCACTGTCTCTCCAGGAAGCTGGAGAGTTACCACCTAGACTTTGGGTCTGTTCTCCAGAAAGAACGGTTTGCTACTCCGAGTCTACCTACTACCCAAAAGGCAGGGTGGGGTGTAAATCTTTCGTTCCTGGCCGAGCAATGCGGGTCCTGTGGTATTGTAGGATGGCATTTCATGTGATTTACAGAGGGGAAACTTGATTGAAAATTCTTGACCTGTATGTCCAGCTGTCCTTGGTTGGCACTGTAAGTTAGAAATATCTGGTCTATTCAGCTTCCTTCAGTTTTCTGTAGTATTTCATGAAGTAGAGGACACCCTTGGCAGCTGCATACCTGCCCTCATGTTTAGCATTTTTTGACTGATGTATATAATCTGTTAGCTCTAACCTCTCTTGAGTTTCTTACAATCCTTTTCTCTCTTGTAACCTCTGAGAGAACATGACTTATGTCCTTTCCTGTACCCCACAGCCAGTGCTTGCCCTCATTTTGTCTGCCGACCCATCCTAGACTGCCCATCCTAACAGTGTTGTGATTCAGTCTCGGTGCGGGTGCACTCAGGGTGTCCTACAGCCTAATTGTGATGGGATCCAGTAAAATTCCCGATGCTGTTCCACAGACTTCTCCTGGCTTGTTCATGCTGATGTTTGTTTCCACGTAAGAACACAGCCTGCCGATTTCGAGCCAGTCCACTTACTCATGTGATCATACTGTCCCTGGATCAGGCCTTCAGACCTTAGCACAACCGACTCCAGGATGGAAGTACTATTCAGGCTGTAAAACTCGGCATGTAGACACAGCACCACCTGACAAAATCCTGCCTGATCCATCAAAGCCCACAGTTCTGGCAACTGTGTCTCTAAATATACCAACCTTGCTTGCTTTTTGGCACCTGTAGCTCTGCTTCTGGCTATCTGCTCTTGCTAACTGAAGTATGTCAACCCAGGGTGTGCTTTTTTGTGTTTAAAAGCTCTCCCTAGGAAAGACTCAGGGTTACACTGCTATCCCCAAAATCCACTGTAGTCTCCAACCAGCTTATAAAGACTTTCCGTTTGTTTACTCCTGTATCTAAGCAGTCACCTCTGGTGATATCCCTCAACATCTCTCTATCAGTCTGAGGTGTAGAACACCCCCACATTCAACTCCTTAAATGGGGGTGGGGGAGAGATAGCACCTGGTTCCTAGGATAAAGCAAAATTGTAGGTATGAGTATCTCAGCACAGAGCAAAAGACAGTCTCAGCTCCTGTTTGTCATAGCCATTTTCTCCACACCTCCAGGCACTCACGACTTCTTCTTCTTCTTTTTTTTTTTTTTTTTTTTGTGGTTTTTTTGAGACAGGGTCTCTGTATAGCCTTGGCTGTCCTGGAACTCACTCTGTAGACCAGGCTGACCTCGAACTCCGAAATTTGCCTGCCTCTGCCTCCTGAGTGCTGGGATTAAAGGCATGCACCACCACGCCCGGCTGCACTCATGACTTCTAAACGTATCCACTGTTTGGCTTTTCTGATGTTACTGTACCTCAGCTCGCCTTTCTGCTTTTGACACTTGAACGCCATGGTGGAGTGACGGCTGATCATGTTACCAACTTGATATCCCTGGGCAGCTGCTTCCATCAGACCGGCCAACCCAAAAGCCCACGGGTATTTATCATTGCCATCATCATCATCACCACCACCATCATCATCGATAACATATGTAGGAGGGCCTAGGTCATTGTGGCCTGTGGGTGACCATTCCTAGGCAGGTGGGCCTGGACTATATATGAAAGCCAGGTAAGGGAGGAAGCCATTGAGAAGCGTTCCTCCATGGTTTTGCTTCAGTTTCTGCCTCCAGGCTCCTGCCTTAGTTAACTTGATGATGAACCTGTAAACTGAAACCAATCTGTTTCCCTCAAGTCACTTTGGCCATGGTGTCTGTATCAACAGAAAAATAGAGCAGTTGACGAAGTTGTTTGTATGTGTGTGTCTGAGACAAGGTCTTAGGAAGCCAATTAAAACCTTCTGACTCTCTTGTTTCTACCTTCCAAGGTCTGGGGTCATAGTTGTGTATGACCTGGCCTGGTCTGTTTCAATTTTTTTTTTTTTTTTTTTTTTTTTTTTTTTTTTTTTTTTTGCCTTGTTTCAGATGGAGCTCTGAGCATGTGCACTGAGCTGACTCTCCACTCTGGCTTTATATTATCATCTCTGTTTCTTTGCAGAATGGGAACTGATAACACACACCCAGGCAGAGAGGTGTGTGGGGATCCAGCTCACTTAAGGAAGTAACTCACACACCTGGACACTCACAAAGGCCTGCGATGATCAGGATTTCTTTCTCTGCAGAAGCTCAGTCAAAACTTCTCAAGGATGCAAAGTGTAGAGTCAGGAAGGCCTGGAGAGAGAACCCTGTGTGCTGTGGACTGTGGGCAGACTCAGGGCATCAGCTGAGCAGTGTTAAAGCATCCACTCGTGGCATTAAAACTGTATCCCCGAGCCAGAACACTATAGAGTTTTAAAGCTCACAAAGACCTGTGCCAAGCTCCATCACAGTGAGGCATCAGTCAGTCTTTTGTTCTTTCCTGGTTAGGAACGATCACGTTTTGGGAACAGAAGAAGGAAGTTGGCGGGCTATCTGGAAAGCTTCCCTAGAGCCTGAGAACTTGGACTTAGTGTCACCTTATGATGAAAATGGAGTCTGAAAACAAAATGGCAGTACGTAGGACAAGTCTCACGTATTTGATCCCAAGTCCTCCAAGTAGAGAGGAAGCTTCAGCCCCGGAAGTGCTGTCTGGGCTGTAGAGGGAGGCTGCAAACAGAGAGCACGTGCCCGGGAAGCCGGAAGTGCTGTCTGGGCTGTAGAGGGAGGCTGCAAACAGAGAGCACGTGCCCCGGGAAGGGGTGCAGGCTGCATGGGGCTCGCTATGCAGCCCAGAATGACCTTGAACTCAGCAGTTTTTCTGTTTCCGTTACTTTTTTTTTTTTTTTTAATTTGCTGTTTCTATTAGCAGACAGATAACACTGATAAAATACCCACCATCCAACTTCATAACTGAGTGGAAACAGGCTGTGATAGGTTCAGGACCACATTATCTAGAGGAATTTATGGGACCAAAATACTTAGCTATGATTCTCAGTCTTACATCTCCTTCTATCTAGGGGTGGGGGTGGGGGTGGGTGAAGAAAAAAAAGTGAAAACAACAAGCTAACGTTATAGAGGATTTACCAATAAACCTGCTTAGAAAATACGAAGTTTTACAGAAATAAACTTTAGCCTCAAGTGGAACACATAAGACAAGCAGCACACTACCCAGACTTCTGAGACATTGTAAAACATAAGGAAACCAGGGTTGTACTTCTAACACAATTAGAACTCAGATTCACCAACAATGTGTTCCCTTTTGAATTTGCTCACCACGACTGCCCCGTCATTAAATTCTTTCCCTCTTACCAGGAAGAGTGAAAGTCGGCCGGGCAGTTCAAAAAGAATGACCCTGACTAACATCTGCCCAGAAGAACATCTCTGGCCTAACTCAAAGATCGCTGTGATATGACTTCTGCTTTGTAAATCTTCCCATTTGCCCAGTAATGACACAGACGTGCAGTATCTGTATCCGTGAAACCTGTTAAATTGCTCAAAGTGTAACTCGCTTGGTAAGAACCTGCAAAGCCGTCTGCAGGTAAAAGCTTATTTAAGCTGGGCAGTCCCAGCAATCAGGAGGCAGGCGGATCTCTGGATTTCAGGCCAGCCTGGCCTACAGAACTAGTTCCAGGATAGCCAGGGCTACACAGAGAGACCCTGTCACCATGCTGATTAACTGATTAGAGCATCACTGATTGTCGGAATGTTGCAGGACCAGAGCCTAATTTTGCTTTATCTTGGGCTACCTTTAGCCCTTAAAATGGCTACTCCTTGCCCACCTCCGTGTCTGACCTAAGGTCAGATGAATAACAGATAAAACCTTTCGGGGTGCATTAACAAAACTAAGTTTTCACCAACCCCAAAGCCCAGAGTGTCCCTAGATAGCAGCTGAAGTCTGTAGCCGCCATTTCTCTGATTCGCTTACTTACTGTTTCCACAGTGTATTGGGAAGTGCCTTGATTTATGGCTTTCTTTATTCAGCTACCATAAAAACAGCATCAGATAGAGCGCCTCAGCTTTATAAATGGAATTCTTAAGAGATCACAGTGACCTTGCTCAACCATTCTGTCAGTCCAGAAAGGAATGTCTGCTGAGACAGGTCTGTCTTGCCTTGGGCAGACAATTTCAGGAAGGGGAGGCTGCAGACCACAAGCAGACCCCTGAGTTCTAACAACTTCCTCAGTCCCAACACTCCCCACCCCCATAATGCTCTGCGCTAACCTTTACCCTACAGGCCCTGCATTTCCTATGGGAGAGAGGCTGCCCCTTGCTGTGTACGCTAATTAACACATTTTATCTGTTGAGGTTAGACTCTGGTCTCTTTCTGTCTTCTGTCTCTTCCCACTCCCTTAGAAATCTAAAATCAACCTGTTACCACATTGGACATGGAATTTGGGGTACCCAAGTCTGTTCTTAGGCCATAGTCACATTTGCTTCAGAATAAATTACCTCTGGTACTTTTTGAGATGAGAATTGTGTTTTTGTTTCAACAATGTCCAGGTTCTTGCGCAGTTGTTGGAGCTGAGCCTAATCTAATAATTTCCAGGGTGAAAGTTGTTTTCTTTCTTTCGTGTGTGTGTGTGTGTGTGTGTGTGTGTGTGTAGCTCTGGCTGCCTGGAACTATTTATATAGACAATGCTGTCCTTGAGTTCACTACCACCCATCTACCTCTGCCTGCCTCTTCAGAGCTGGGATTACGAGTGTATGCCTCCACAACTGGCAGAAAGTTCTTTTAAAAATCTAAAGGGGATTCAGAGATGCTCAACGATAGACATAAACTGTTCTTTAGTTTCAGTAACCTTTGTAGCTGCACGTGGAAGCACAAGCCTCTCTCTCGTTCAACACTTGGGAAGCAGAATGGCTGCAGGTTCTAGGGCAGCGTGGCTTACACAGTTCCAGTGTGACAGGTTTAAAAAACAACAAGAATATCCAAACCAAGAAAACCCCACCCCAGCAGGGCCACAGGCACTCACCTCCTTTGCTGAGGGGAGTGTTCTAGATCTGATCTCTAAGGATCTCAGTGATCTCAGCGGTGGGCGCCTGTGACTTAGGGAGGGGACAGAGTTACCCTCCCACCCCTTCTCTTTCAGAAGGCTTGCTGGTCCTCTGTGCCTGGCAGAGAAGTTCCTCTGGTCAGTGTTTCTGGATGGTTACCTGCCCAGCAGAACACTGAGCACTGCTCATTTATGGGGAGAGCAAGTGTGTGTGTGTGTGTGTGTGTGTGTGTGTGTGTGTGTTTTCTTTCTCAAGCTTTGCCTGTCTTTACTGAGAACAGAAGGCCCTCCCACCCTGTACAATTTTGTTAAAGGTTCTCTGGAGGTTGGAAAGTCCTGCTAAGAAAGCAAGCCTTTCATTTACCTTTGAGAAGAAATTCGGCTTTATATTGTGTGAGTCAGCCTGACTAAACAAATAAATGGCAAAACTTCTATGGGCAAGAACTCCAGACAGGCACACATATTTAAAAAGGTATTCAGAACAGCAATGGGGAGTGACCTGAGGAAAAAGGTTGAGGGATTTGGGTCTTTAATTGTTAGAATTCGCTGCAATGTTCCCACTACAGATGGCTCCCCAAACCACTCAGTGTTGCTTCCTGAAATGCTTTTAAATTCCTGATGCACACCATACATGTAGTAGTTATACTAAATGTGTTTCCTCAGGCACACACAGTGCCACACACTGGCACTGTGTTGTGGCACTGAGTTCTATGCCAATGTGAACTGCTTAGGGAGACCCTGTATTTTGTTTAGTCCTTCCTTCCTTCCTTCCTTCCTTCCTTCCTTCCTTCCTTCCTTCCTTCTTTCCTTCCTTCCTTCCTTCCTTCCTTCCTTCTCTCTATCCCTGGCTGACCTGGAACTCACTATATAGATCAGGCTGACCTTGAACTCACTACAGAGATCTGCCTGTCTCTGCCTCCTGAGTGCTGGGATTAAAGGCTGTTAATCCTACAGATTCAAGGAAAAAGGCCACCAAATCATGGCCAAATTAGCTAAAGCAAGCAATTAATTAAAGTAAGGTTTTTAAAATTCATATACATGGACTCTCTCTCCGTAAAGGTGGGATTCAAGATATTAGCATTGGATATGGGTAAAGTAAGGGGTTTTATGGTTCAGGAGTAGGGGATTTTCAAATGGGGGCTTTAGAAGGCACATAGGCAGGGTTTCAGAAGCAGAACAAAACCACAACACACTAGTCATAAACCCCTCCTGAAACAGGTTTGTACAGTGGTCATAACAAGATGGTTATAACAAGGTGGTCACAGCAAGCTGGTCACCACAAGGTGGTCATAGCAACAGCTGGTCATAATAACTTTTTGAAACAATAGCATGGTTGTCATTTCCTGGAACAGGCAGTACAGAACCATGTGTAGTTAAAGCTACATGTGGGGCACAGCCCAATCCTTGAGAAACAGAGGTTTAATCATAAACAGGGACGAACCTAACTTGTCTCTAAGATGGCTTTGTTCTCTAAGATGGAGGCAGGCTGGTTCACCAGGGTGTGACACCACACCCAGCCCAAGTTTGTGCTTCTTCTTATTTGTGTTTTACCTTTTACTTTCTTTTATTTATTGCTATTATTTTAATACCTTTTTCTTTTTATTATTTTTTTTAGATTTATTTTATTTGTCTGAGTGTTTTGCTGGTATGTGTGTATGTGTACCCTGTATGTGCCTCAAGCCTTAGGAGGTCCGTCGGGTAACTGGAGCTGTCTTTAAAAGCTGAGTGCTAGCCGGGCGTGGTGGCGCATGCCTTTAATCCCAGCACTTGGGAGTCAGAGGCAGGCAGATTTCTGAGTTCGAGGCCAGCTTGGTCTACAAAGTGAGTTCCAGGACAGCCAAGACTACACAAAGAAACCCTGTCTTGAAAAAACCGTGGAGTGCTGGGATCAAAGGTTTGTGCCACCACTGCCTGGCTTCACTCTAAGGGTGATCTTCCTGCCTCCCCATCTAGTACTGGGATTACAGACATATACTACTACTTCGCTCCATTTATGCAGTCAGTACTGGGGATTGAATCCAGGGCTCCCTGCAAGTACTCTAAACTGAGCTGCAGACCCAACCCCTCTGCTGTCAATTAAGAAAGCATGGAACAGTCTGGTAAAAGGTCATTAGTTCCTCAGAGGTGTGTAGTAAATGCTGGCCCTCCCCTAACACTATGTCTTCAAAGAGGGTTTTCCTAAAGTGCAGCAGGGCTGTCCTGTGGTAAAAGACTTGGTTAAGGCTTGCAAGGTCCTGCAGTCCTAAAACACCCTCCTTTTTTGGGTAAGATCCCCTGTGGGTTCACCTCCTCTCTCCTCCCCTTCTTTACCTCCTTTTCTTCTTTAGGTCCTGGAGGTCCTGCTCAGGCTCCCACTCTCCTCCCCCACTATGCCAGCCAAATCCCCAGCTAAACACCAGTCCTGGGTGAGTTTCCCAAACACAAAGGTGGAGAGCCTCTGCTTCGAGGGGCATTGACATATATGAAGATGTCCCTTGAGCTCCCCTCCAGGACGCCACTGTATTTTAATAGGGAACAGAGGATCATGCTCCAGTCAAGGGAAGACGATGAACTCTGAGGGACCTCGGCCCAGAAACCGGGAACGTGGGTGCTTAGCATCCTTGGCCCATTTTCATCAGCCATTCCCGGGCAGGCAAAGACACTGGGGAAGGACTCGGTAGTGACGTAATCCAGACCAGGGGAGGTGGGCAGGTTTCATGAAGAGCTTCATCTATAGTGTGCTCACTTACAACTAAAACAGATACAGAGAGCTAAGCAGTCATATCTTCCTGGCCCAAGGACAGACAATGACCCAGGAAGGCAGAATGCTTTAGAGGGAAAGCCATTTGGATGGTGTGTATTTCTCTAATGGTAGCACTGGGGAATCTTAAGCAAGAGGATAAAGGTCATAAAAGAGAGGTAGAGCGTGAGGTGAGGGCAGAGATTGTTTCTAAACACCAAGAGCAAAAAGGGGGAAATAGAAGATAAAGAAATCTTGGGCTAAGTAAGGACCAGTGCTTGCCGGGAGTGTACCAAAAAAAAAAAAAAAAAAAAAAAAAAAAAAAAAAAACCGAGGTCCTGGGCCACAGGATAGAGGCCCTGACCACGGGGTAGGGGTGGGGGGCTCCTGGCTCCCAGTGGCTGTAGAGGCTTGCTGAGCTGCTGAGGAGCTGAACTGCTACTGAACTTATTTTCTCATATTCTATTATTTATGTTTTATGTCTGTGAAGTTTGTTTTGGCACAGTAAAACATATTTGAGGATGAAGAGCATTTAAAACCTGTCATGGTTTGATCCATTTACAAAGGAGTATTCTGCTGGGCAGTGGTGGTGCACGCCTTTAATCCCAGCACTCAGGAAGCAGAGGCAGGTGGATTTCTGAGTTCGAGGCCAGCCTGGTCTACAAAGTGAGTTCCAGGACAGCCAGGGCTATACAGAGAAACCCTGTCTCAAAAAACCAAAAACCAAACCAACCAACCAAACAAACAAACAAAAAGGAGTATTCTTCTTAGATGATATCTGCCTATGATTGAAACTATGATGAAACACAACACTTCCCAATTTTATTTTATTTTGTTATTTTTTTTAAAGTGTACTTTTATGTGTGTGGGTATTTTACCTGCATGTATGTGCACCATGTGTGTGCAGTACCCGCAGAGGCCAGAAGAGGGCTCAAGATGAGACTGGAGTCAGAGATGGTTGTTTAAGTGACCATGTGGTGTTTGCAATTGAACCCAGGTTTTCTAGAGAAAAGCCTGGCTCAAGAATTCTTTCTCTTTGTCCACTATTCCTTACGGCAAATGCAGAAATACACCCAGATACTGATAGAGCTGAATTCTCTGTGAGAGACTGATGCTGAGAAGCAAAACGAAGCTCACACGGTGTAAGGTTTAGTGATACTGGAAGTTTTGTGAGCTGTCAGTTTAAACCACCAGAATATGGAACTCAGTCTTAACAATCTCTTAGGTCTTACTCCTTTCAAACTTTTTACTCAATGAATTACTTTCAGAAAAAAAAAAAAACGTGCAAGTACGGGAACATTTGTCCACTAATAAAGTTATCCTTTACTTCCTCTGTATTGTGAGTTGAATAGCAGGGTGGAGCAGAGCCTGTAACACCAAGGGTGTTAATACAAAGAGTTTGCACCTTTTCTGTACAGCCCAACAAAGCTAAGGGTGATCCGTCCCAAGGTCGGCCTCTGCAGCTTTCTGTGATTCATCCCCTTGCCTGTCCAGGGACCTGTGACTATGGAGGGTGCGGGTTGCACCCTGATTTAGTCCATCTCAAAGCCAGTACGTCTCTGGAAGCAGACTTGAGGGATAAGTACTGGTACGGCTATGATGCAGCTTTGGAACCAGAATGGCGGCCTTGGTAGCGGGGAATGTGCCCTTCTGCAAACTATCCTGGAGCAGGCTGGTTCCGGAGGAAGAGTGAGACATAAGCACATCTAACCCTTAGGGTTCAGAGGAGCAGAACTTGGTTGGCTTCCTTGGATACCGCAGAGGACATCTGGCTTTAAGAGAACTGCTATCTTGCATTTGAGAGCTCAAGATCATTCCAGCCCTAGACGACTAAAAGATGCAAATTTCGGGGTCCCGTTAGGAGTATTCCCCAGGGAGTCAGAAAAATCACAGAGGCATAGCAGAATCCAGCCGTAGGCAGTTCTTGGCAGTTCTATTCGTGACCAGCAGAGAGCAGCAAAGACAGCTCCTAGGCTACTTCCACTGTTTTTTAAAAAAAAAAAAGTCGAATGTTGTGCTGAGCAGGAACCATATCCATGCTGTTCCAAAAGAGGGCGCTGTAGAGACAGGCTTCCTGCACCACCGGTGCGGGCCTCGCAGGCAATAAGTGCTCCTCTGAGCTGTGGGAGCCACATTTATGAATTTTCAAGCTTGAGATTGGAGAATTGTTAGAAAGCTTGACTTTGTAACCAGTTGGCTAGAAGCGGCAGCCAAGGACCTTAGAGTGATACCTAAACCCAGGACGTTATGTGAGGCTGAATCTTAGCCTGTGGCTGATCTAGAACGCTCTCTGTAACTCTGAACTCTCCCTACAGCCTCCACTCTCCACATGCTGGGATAAACCGCCTTACACCACCACATTTGGCAGCCTGTGGGATTTGATGCCAATTCCAGGTGGATAATAGGTTAGCATTTGAGTTCCAACCAAATTTTGACCCTCTCCGTTCTCCCTGAAGCTACCTGCCCATTTCATTCACACTCTGAGGATATCTCCGTTATATAAAAGTGCTTAGTTGCTTTTCCCTAAACAGAGAAGCAGCCAGACCCGAACAACACAGGAAGGGCAGGAAGTGATGGCGAACGCCTTTAATCCCAGCACTGAGGAGGCAGAGGCAGGCAGATCTCTGAGTTTAAGGCCAGCCTGGTCGACAAAGAGAGTTCTAGGACAGCAAGGGTACACAGAGAAACCCTGTTTCTAAAAACCAAGGCAGGTCAGGGGACAGACAACCCACTATGTGGAGCAGGAGGATATCTGACCCTCTCTTCACCTTTGGGAAGAAACTTCACATAACTTGATCACAAAGGTAACATCTCTAGGATCGAGGCTAATTCAGTGAGCTCAGAATATGGAAACTCTGAGTCTTCCAAGTGCTGGGATTAAAGTGGGATTAAAGAGCCACCACCGCCCACCTTAATAGAAGTAAATTTATGTGGTAAATTAAGAACCTAAGTGCCAAGCAAGCCCTCACCCACACAATTACCAGCTCTCTCTAGCATTTCATCCTTTGCTTTTTCCTGGAAACCTCAGTCAGATCACACGGTCTTGTTGCCTGCGCTTACCTTTTATTGTCTGGTGCTCCCTGGGCTGTGGCTTCACACTCTCCTCCGCTTCTCAGTTTTCTGTTCTCTCCATCTGGGGATGGCGATGGAGGGCAGACAGTCCTAACATCCATGATAACCAGCGGGAGCAAACAGACAGCAGGAGCTTTCTGTGGACCCAAGTGGTGAGATCCGTCCTCTCTCCAGCGCAGCCATGTGGAAAGCACGGGGATTGCAGATGGGGCAAGCTGGGCCAGGTTATGCTTAGGAGAGGGAAGAGAAGAGGGAGGGAGGGAGGGAGGGAGGGAGGGAGGGAGGGAGGGAGGGAGGGAGGGAGGGAGGGAGGGAGAGGAGGAGGGAACACAGCAGCTTAGCTGGAGCAGTAGCAGAAGTGCAGAGCAGTCAGGAAAAGCATTGCAACAGCAGGTTGAGACCAGTTCCTTTTTTTTTTCTTCCTCCTGGTTTAAGAATCTCAGTTCATTAAAAGGGAAGTGGTAACATACTGTGACATGTAGTGTTTTAAATGCTACATCCACTAAACCCTTTTTAAAACTTGAAACTCAGTGCAAAGATTTTTTTATTGGTATATAAATTGTAAGTAACAATGGGTTTATCTGTGACATTTCCATATGTGCACATAGCATATATTGGTCATGCTGCCTGCTCTCTCCCACAGACTCCTTTCCTCTCAGCTACTATGGGTGTGTGCCCCCGTGAGTCTCCTTAGGGCTCTTCAGCAGTACTTGTACCTTACTTGTGGCTACAGCACTAAAGAAAATGTCTCACTCTTCCATCAGGCACTATGGGTATAAATCCTCAGGCTATACAACACATTTGTTTCTTGTGTACCCAGAAAAGGCACAGGGCAATTGTTCTCACCATGTGGGTCTCGAGCCCTTTGGTAAGCCTCTGTCTCCAAAAATATTTACATTACATTTCATCAAAAAAAAAAAAACAGTAGCAAAATTACAGTTATGACGTAGCAGCGAAAGTAATTTTTTGGTTGGTGGGGGGGGGGGTCACCACAACATGAGGAACAGTGTTAAAGGGTCATAGCATCAGGAAGGGTGGGAACCACTGATGTAGGGGAAGCATTTGACTGAGGCACAACTTAACTGATCTCATTATGTTTTTGGTTTTTCAGTCTTTTGAGCTGTGGCTCCCAGGTCATTCCTCTCATCTTCATTTCCACCCTCCTCACTCTGGGACATTTCGACATTACACCGTGAGGAGTCAGAGTGACAGCTGTTATTAAAGGTGAAGAATCCTGAGCCCAGTTGAAAGATCAAGGGAGACTTTACTCAGGACCACTGACAGCTGGGAGGGAGCTAGTGAGTGCGACAGTAATCCAACAGGACAAGCAGACGTTTACATATACAAGATGGGGGTCAGTGAGTGGAGAGTTAACTGTGCGAGCACATGTGTGTGTACGTGCATGTGTACCTGTGCAAGGGTGTGTGTGTACATGTGTGTGTGTGTATGGGTGTGCATGTGCACCTGTGCAAGGGTGTGTGTGTACGTGTGTGTGTGTGTGTGTGTGTGTGTGTGTGTGTGTGTGTGTGTGTATGGGTGTGCATGTGCACCTGTGCTTGAGAGAGAGTGTGTGTGTGTGTATGGGTGTGCATGTGCACCTGTGCGAGGGCAGGCATGTGTGCACATGTGCATTGGACACTCTGAGAGTGTAGCTCAGTGTGGGAGGGGGTAGCAGGCAGGAAGGCCTTGATTCTGTCATGGGTACCCACCACTAAGAGGAGACAGCAGGGGTCACAAAGACACTTTGTTTGACCAAGTTTTAGTCAGGCTTTTCCCCTTATTTTTATTCTAATTCTAGGATCAAATCCAGGGCCTCATGCAAGCTGGGCAAGTGGTCTCCCTCTCCCTCTCCCTCTCCACCTCACCTCCCCCTCCCCCCTCCCCTTCCTCTTCTTTCCCCCTCCCTTTCCCCCTCCCCCTTCTCCTCCTCCTTCTTTTTTCCAGTTTTTTTTGAGACAGGATTTCTCTGTATAACCCTGGCTGTCCTGGAACTCACTCTGTAGACCAGGCTGGCCTCAAATTCAGAAATCTGCCTGCCTATGCCTCCCAAGTGCGGGATTAAAGGCGTGTGCCACCACTGCCTGGCAAGCCGTCTACTTCTGAATCATAGCCATGGTCCCAGTCAGACTTCTTTCTTCTAATCCTATCTGAGTGCTTCCTTATAAACTCTACTTTTAGGTAAGAATCTTGCCAAGTCAGTTTAGTAAGAACCCCCTCCTTGATACTAGATCTTGCTTCATCCCTGAGTCAGGATGTCTATCCTCCAGCCCCAGTGGCTCTGACCACCTTACCTCCCTGTGACAGGAGTCTTGTGTGTCTACTCTCAGTCCTCTTGCCCTTTAAAAATTTTCATTTATCTATGTGTGTATTTTGACTGCATGTATCTATGTACCATGGGTGTGAGGTACCTGTGGAGACTAGAAGATGATGTTGGATCGCCTGGAACTGGAGTTACAGAGAGCTGTAAACCATCCTGTACATGCTGGGGATCAGATCCAGGCTCTCTGGAAGACCCACCAGCTCTCTTGGCCACCAACTCATCTCTCCAGCCTCCTGTGCTGCCATATTAGTAACGTCATCTACTGCCCCCCACCCTTGCTCCAGCCCCATCCCCATCATTGTTGGTTGTATCAGCCTGACACAAACCTAGACACGTCTGGGAAGCAGAAATCTTAATTCAGAGGTTGGGCCTGTAGGTAAGTCTGTGATGATTCATTGTCTGTCTTGATTAAGGATTGGTGTGAGAGGGTCCAGCTTACTGTGGGCTGTGTCACCTGTGGGCTGGTGGTCCTGGGTTATTTGAGAAATCAGGCTGATCAGGCCATGGGAGCAAGCTAGTAAGCAGCATTTCACTACGGCTTCAGCCAACAGTTCTTGCCTCCAGATTCCTGCTTTGAGCTCCTGCCCTTACTTCCCTCAGTGGCCTGGGAGAGCCGTAAGATGAGAGAACCCTTTCTTCACCTACTTGGTTTTGGTCAATGGTGTTTCAGCACAGCAATAAAAACCCTAAGACAGCCAGAGATTGTAACTTTAAATTTTTCAAAACCTATTTTTAATGATAGCTCTTAAACACTTTAACGTCTCTTGTAGTCCACCACCTACCAGAGGTAGTAGAAAAGAAAGGATGGGGGGAAGTGGACCTGTTTAGAAAGGTTCTTTGGAGCAACTCCCATCTGTGTTGTCTGGAAATCGGCAGTTCAGTTCACAGGTTAGCAGGCAGTGGCAACTTGGTCTACTCACAAACACCTCACAGATACACCAGCAGCCCAGTTCAGTAGGGTTGGGTTCACAACAGAGGTGACACGACCTAGCAGAGACAGCCAGGCCTCAGCCTCAGCTTGAGTCAGCAGGAGGAACCTGGAGGAACACCAGAAGTTCTCGGGTGAAGATCAGCAAAGATGCCAGACCCACAAGCATTGCACAGCTAGCTGGACCAGCAAGCCAAGCTCTGTCTCCATCGCTCTGTGGAGTCCTATTTATACCCTTCAAACATCGTGTGTCTTCCGTGTGCCTTGTCTCAGCATGGGTCTTGCCTCAGCACACGTATCCAAACTGCAGCACACCACCAGAAGGTTTTTGGTGGATTTATCTTTATGAAGACCAAACAAATGTAGCTCAACTACACAATGTAAGGCAGACCAATACATGTGTGTCATTAGCAGAGAATCCTTCATCACATGTCCTTTCATGTGTTTGCTTTAGCAGAACATCCTCTCTCCAGTGTCTGCTTCAGTGAAATGTTCCCTCACGAGTCTGCCTTTTATACCCGTGCTCAGCAAACACCATCCAACCGACGTTCCAAAGAACCTTTAACTTTCCACTTCAAGTGATGCTCTGCTTTCATTATCCCTGTTGACTTTGGAGTTCAGCCCAAACTGTACTATAAAACCTGATGGCTAAGGTCCAGAAGAGAGTCTGCCTTGCTGGCCTTTAACAGATTTGAAATGACTTTCCTCTAGCAAGGCTCAGGGGAAGCATTTTGGGGAGTGTTGGGAATGGGTAACAGGGATGGACATTGAGGGTAATGAGACCTTTAGTATGGGGGTGTGTCGGAAGGAATCTTGGAACTTGGGCAAGACAGGTGTGGGCCATGTGGACTAGGGCAGCTGGCTTGATGAGAGGAGGATGGCCCAGTGGAACTCTGGGAATTTGTTCAGGAGCATCTACTGTTACCTGAAAGTCTGGGTTTTAAAAATTACATTATCCACCTCTCCTCCTTCATCCCTTCCACCCTGGCAATGGTCAAAGAGACACTGTATTGGTGGCGGTGTTCTTATATCAGTCAGGGCAGAGGAGATGGCAGTCCTCTCTTGATCCTAGCTTGATGCCTGGCTTGGTGGCCAAAGCTGTCTTATGCTTAGGACTCATAAAAATCAAATCAAATCAAATCTAAGCAGTGCAGCACATGAACAGGAAGCCAGACAGAGACCTGCAGACTGCCATGCCACCCACAGACCTGCCCTCCAGCACGTGGCACAGGCAGGCCATAGACACCTGCTTGCCGCCACACCGTGCTGAACAGATGGAGGATGTCGCCCAGGGGCTTGCCAAACACTTGGCCAGCCTGCAGTAATAGCCACGATAATGTGTGAATATGTGGTAGGCAGATGGGAGAGAAAGTAGGTTAGTTTGAGCATTATGAAGAGAGAGGGAATTGGAGACTGGATGGGGAAGGCTTGTCTGTTACCAGTGGCCAGCCCCATCCCCCAGGGCCATGGTGAGGAGCAGCCTGCACTGCCTGCCACCTTGCTATACAAGGGCAGAGATTGATGTTGGTGTCAGAGGCTCATATTACCACTAGGGAACACTAGGATGAATTTGCTTAGGGCAGCCACTGGGGACCATGTGGATGTCCAGGGGCTGTGCATAACTGGCTCCGCCCCTCACTGGATGTGGTATTCTCTTACCAGCAGCAGCACTTAGGAAAGCAGACCCTGCACCTTGCCTGGGCAGCCCTGGTCAAAGGGAGCAAGTAAGCCATCCTTGAGCATAGTGCAAGGGAGAGCTGGCTGCCACATTTCTCTGCCATGAGATTGTATGGGTGCGGTGTGTGTGTGTGTGTGTGTGTGTGTGTGTGTGTGTATGTATGTATGTGTGTTGCCCTCCCCACTTGCTCCTCACCTCTGTGGCAGTCGGGATAACTGGCCCTGGGGTCACAAGAGCTGGTGAGCTGTAACTGCCCCTGACCAGCTGCAGGACTTGAAAGAGTGAACCCGAACCATGACTGGGCAGTCCAGTGGATGAAGGCATGCATGAGTCAGCCGCAAGGGTATGAGAGCAGAAGAGCTGACCCTGCATTGGGTGGCCTGGCCTGAACAGTACTGGAGAGTTTGCCTTGGTGGTGCGGATGGTGGTGCCGAACAGCTCAGCCAGGGCTCTGAGTTGTCCCACCCCCAAATCTGTATCATCTGCAAACTGTTGGGATGCATGCAAGGGCCAGTCCTGCTGATCCAGAGCTGCAGGATCTCTACGACACAGGGCGACAACAGGATAACTGGGAGGAGTCCCAATGACGATCCAATGTTGACAATGTCACAGAAGCCAGAGATCTTGATCCAGACCAGAGTCTCGGTGCAATGAAGATCTGTGGATAGAGGGATATACTGCGGGATACACTGACATACTACAGCGTCCACCATGATGTGTTTTCTATGCTTTTTGTTTTGTGTTTTGTCTGAGGGGAAGGTTGCCAGGACAAAGGGAAGAACGAGAGGATGGGGGGCTGAGGTGCATGACGAGAAACTCACAAAGAATCAATACGAAGTTTGGTTTTTGGCTTTTAAAGAATAAGGCTGGACATGGTGGCACACACCTTTAATCCCAGCACTCAGGAGGCAGAGGCAATTGGATCTCTGTGAGTTCTAGGTCAGCCTGGTCTACAGAGTGTGTTCCAGGACAACCAGGGCTACACAAAGAAACCCTGTCTCGAAAACAAACAAACAAACAAACAAACAAACAAGCAAAAACCGGGTCTCATATTGCCTGGGCTGGCCTTGAACTCAGTACTCCATGAAGTGGAAGATAACCTTATCTTCCTACTTTTACCTCCCAAGTGCTGGGCTTACATTATGACAATCCTGACACATCTCTCTTATATGCACCTCCACATCTGGTTTTATGTAGGCTCCCACAGCCTGAAGCAGGCTGATCCAAACTTTGACCTTGCTGCCACTAGAAGGAGATTACCTAGGGTGGAGCCTTATGACCTAGATGGCTCTCTTGTTCTGTCACCTGCCACTGCTCTCTCCAAGACACTGCTACCTGCTGAGAGGCCCCTGAGATATTCCGGAAGAACATCCTATCCTGCACGTTGCCTAACAGGCTGGCTCCAGACACTGAGAATGGACTGGCAGGAGATGGGCCTTCCCCCTTATAAGCACACTCTCTTAGTAAACTGACAGGCCTTGAACAGAATCTTGTCTTGGTCTCCATTAATCTCTCACCATCTAAGTCTTTTTCAGCCCCAGCCTGCCTCCCAGGTGTACCCCGTTCAAGTAGGCCTCGGGCCGGTATACAACAGTTTTATGCAGTGCTAAGGGATTGAACCCAGGGCCCCTTGCTTGCATACTTTCTTAACTGTGCTACAACCCCTTGTGTTCTGAGACAGTCATGGTGATGTATGTCTGTAATCCTAGCACTCATGAGCTGAGGTAGGTGGATTAGAAGTTCAAGGTAAGCCTCAGCTACACAGAGAGTTCCCAGCTAGTTTGGGGTATATAGATCATATAGACCCCTCTATCTATCTATCTATCTATCTATCTATCTATCTATCTATCTATCTATCTATCTATCTATCTATCCTGAAGCTATAACTTAGTGTAGAACTCTTGCCTAGTGTGAGTGGAGTCCTGAGTTTCATCTCTGGCCCTGGAACAAACAAAACAAACTCCATTGTGTTTTGACCAAAGTTATTATGGTTGGTTTTAATGCCAACCTGCCACAAATTAGACTCACATGAGTGGAGCCTTATCTGTAGACCTGTCCTGGTTGATGTGGAAAGAGCCACCCTAAGGAAGATCATCTCACCTTTTGCTCTCCTGGCCTTCCTTCTTGCTGCTGAGTTGATTTGCCCTGTTAGCTGCTGTTGCTGCCGATTCCTTTGCTGACAGTATGTTGTATGACAGACTTTTCTTGGGGAGACCCAATGCACATGTCCACTCACCCCATACTGGGAGCCCACCAGACCAAACTATGGAATACCACCTAAGTCCAACTTGTTGAGCCATTGTGTTATTGGGGTTACTTGCAGGGATATGAATGAAGATGGTTATTTCCAGGAGCAGAAATGACTCAAAGACAGTTGCACCACCAAAGGTCATGCCAAGTGGGTGATGTCTTGCCAAAGCTGGAAATCTAGAGCATGCCGTACAGCCTGCAGGGAGCACAACAGACCGGAGAGTGTCTCTTCCTGGTGCCCAAAATGGTCTGCAGCTCTTCCACATAGTTTGGCAGGCAGGCCTCTGCTTCTTCCCAGGCAGCTTGGCAAATCTTTGCTTCTTTTTTGCAGCTTGGCTTGTCGGAGACTGATTCTCAGCAGCTTTTACTGCGTGCTCTTGCAATTGAGGGGCCTAGTGAATCTGATCACTTTCAGGAACTTCCTGAAGTTTTTTGAGTTGCCTATTTTCTGTTTTAAGAAGCTGTCCATCTCGAGGCAACTGTTACTGGGCACGGTAGAAACAATGTTTTCCAAGCCTTCATCTTGTAATAGGGACCATAGCTGTCCAGGAAACTCTCTGGCTTCTGGCAACAGACTGGAACTACTGAGGCTTCCTGCCCTGTGGGCTGAATGACTACTGGTTATTGCCCATTCCCCTCTCCCAGAGAGATAGTTATTCTGGGATAGTCTAATTATTGGGTACCTAGCCTCAAGTACCAAGTATGGGGTTCTCAGTGCCTAAGGTGTGATTCGCTCATTGTTATTTATTAAAGGGACTCTAGCCAGCCCAACATGGCAAACATGACTGTGGCAGGCCTTACCCTTATTCCTCATTTCCTCTACATTGCTAAAAACTATTAGATTCCATCCCTAAAGCTGGCCTCCAGGATCTATTCCCTTATTTGGTCACTTCCTCATCCTAAGTCTGACTACTAAGGTCCAGCTATCAAAGTATTGAAGTCTAGCAATCAAAAGCCCCATTTGGGTCACCTAATTAACATGCCCAATTAAAACCAAACACCTTAGTCTAGCACAGAATTTCTGTTTTACCTTTTTAAACCACGGTTTGCCTATGTGCCATTTATGTCTCCTCTCTGTCCAGAGACAGTCAGTGTTTTGCCCCATTCTGGGACAAATGCCCCTTCCCCCTCTCTCTTGTTTCCTCCCCCTTCCCCTTCTTCCTCTATCTCCTGCCTTTGTCTCTTATTTCCTGTTCTTTGTCCCTCTGGGGCAGACAAATCTTTTTTTTGTACTCAGAGTACAAAAAAAAAAAAAAAAAAAAAAAAAAGATTTGTCTTGGAGTTTCCTGGGCTGATACTTTTCCTTTCAGTTACTAGCTAAGTTCACTTAATGAATTCTGCGTGCAGATGTATGTACGTATGTATGTATGTATGTATGTATGTATGTATGTATAGGTGTATATGTATAAACATACACACAAGCTTGGTTCCTCTAGAGGATCCTGACTAAAAAATAATTTCAGGAATATGAGAAAGGAACTAGACCTGATGCTCTGTGGGCTGCTGGCTGAACCTGTGGGCACAGTCCTATGGTGAGAATTTGTGTAGAGTCAGGCCACTGTGCAGCTGAGAGGCTTCTGGGATCCTCACCTTCCAGAGGATGCTGAACGCCCTTCTTCTTTTAATTTGCTTCCTGTGGTTATAACCACATCCTTGAGTCCAGGTAATTTAAAAAGGATAGAAGTTTATCTGGTTTTCAGTTCTGGGGCTTAGGGCACTTGGGATTGTGGTGCTAGAAAGATCTCCTCAGTGACAGGTGGGAATCTTTTCTTCTGTCTCTCCTATCTATCTGTCTGTCTATCTGTCTGTCTGTCTGTCTGTCTGTCTATCTACCCATCTATCTATCTACCTACCTACCTATCTTTGTGTCTATGATGTCTGTGTACCGTGTGCATGTCAATGCTGGTCAAAGGAGAGTGGTGGATGCATTGGAACTGGAGTTACAGATGGTTGTGAGCCTCCGTGTGGCTGTTGGGGTTTGAACTCGGGTTCTCTGGAAGAATAGCCAGTACTCTCAAGCACTGAATCATCGAGACGCTTCTCCAGCTGTTTTTTTTTTTTTCTTATCTCTTTAAGATGTGGTGGTATGACTCCCAGGCTGGCCCCCTATTAGCTATATAGCTGAAACTGAACTGAATATCTGACCCTTCAGCCTGAGTGCTAAGATTACCGATGTCCGGGTCATCCACAGATGGTCACTACTCCCAGTAATTTGTGCAACCGAGGTAAGCACTCTACCAACCAAACTGAGCTTTGTTGTTGTTAATGCAGAATGGAAAAAAAAGACTGTTGGTTTTTTTTTAAAAGAAAATTTGAATAATGTCCAAAAAGCTAGCCAAGTGTGATGAACAGGCCTATAATCCCAACATTCTATAGGCTGAGGCAGGGTGATCACACATTGAGTCTGTCTGGGTTACACAGTGGGATCTCATCTCAAAAAAAAATAGAAGATGTCTTGTTTATCACAGTTGGCTCAGATGGTGTGTGTGTATGTGTGTGTGTGTGTGTGTGTGTGTGTGTGTGTGTGTGTGTGTAAAGTGCAAGGGTTTGTGTGTGGCTTTCATGTTTCTATCACCTCATGCATGGTAAGGGCCATACCAAGTGTGGGAAGCCAGAGAGCATTTAGGAGCCAGGCTTATCCTTCTAATAACTCAAGAGCTCAGAGGCTCCACGAGGTCTACCTCGATCCTTTTCAAGTGTACACTCCCAGGAAAATGACCACACCAAGCACCGGGCTCCAACAAAGGCTCTGGGGTTACCACACACAAACCAAGAGTTTACCATGATGATTCCACTTGCTTTGTTGTGAATGCCCCAATTTCTGAGCTTTTGTGTCTTTTGTCTCCCGTATGCCTTTTCTGCTTCTGTTGTATTTATGCCTATTCCCCTCTTGTTGTATTTTCTTTTGTTAATTTCTGAAGTCTTCATGAGGGTTTCTTTAAGAAAATCATTACTTTTATTTGAGATAACGGAGCCACCCCCAGCTCTGTTGAAAAGTAGCTGTAGAGCTCAGGAGGCAGAGGCAAGCAGATTTCTGCGGGGTTAAAAGCCAGTCTGGTCTACACAGTGAGTTGTAGAACAACCAGGGCTATGTAGCGAGACCCTGTCGCAAAAAAGAAAGGAAGAAAGAGAGAAAGAAAGAAAGAAAGAAAGAGAGAAAGAAAGAGAGAGAGAAAGAGAGAGAGAGAAGTTAGAAGGGAGTTGGAGAGATAGTTCAGTGGTTAAAAGCACCTGTTGCTTCTTCAGGGGACCTGGGTTTGGTCCCCAGAACTTAAGGCAGGAAAGGTTTATTTTAAACATTTAAAATTTTTATTTATTTTTATTTTATGTGTATGAATGTTTTGCTGTATGTCAGTGCACAATGTGTATGGTACTCTTGGAGGCATTGGAATCCCCACAACTGAAATTACAGAAGGTTGTAAGCTGTCACGTGACTGCTGAAAACCAAACCCAGGTCCCCTGTAAGAGCAGTGAGTGTTTTTAAATGTTGAGCCATCTCTCCAGCCCTGGACAGGTTTATTTTAACTCAGGGTTTCAGGGGGATTTCAGTCTCTCATGCTGGAGAAGGCAAGGTGTATAGAGTAGCTCCATCTATAGAGGTGGGAGTGTATGGTTGCAACCCGCTGGAGGCAGAGTGCAGCCCTGATCCAGAAATGAATTAAACCTTCTAGTCTTGCTCTGCCATCAGGGTCCGGTGCTCTAAATGTTCTACAACCTCCCAACACAGCGCCACCTGCTGGGAGTCAGTGGTGCGACCCCATGAACTTCTGGTAGACATTTCATATTTAAACCCTAACCCCTTGTCTTCTGTGGCTTATTTGATGTACTTAAAAATGTTATTCTAGAAAGGATCCATATCTGCCTCGGGCCCACAGTGGGGTCGCGGCTCAGGCAGATGAATCCAGACTTCCTGCTTTCATCTGCTTTTGCTGCTCTGCTCTGAGGGGCGTGGTCCTCTGAAGGCTGATGAGAATCTTGACACATATCCAACCCCTCACACCACAGATTTCTTGTAATTTAACTTGGCCTACTCCGTTGTCTCAAAGCAGCAGCGTCCACTCCCCACTGATCACAGAAAACCTCCTGCTCCTATACACACACCCCTCTTAGCGTGTCGCAGCTGTGTCCCACAGTGGTCAAAGCCTTTGGGGGGTTAGTTTGCAAATTTAATTCAGCATTTACGAGGAGGGATCAGAGGTTCAGGGACATGGATTCCTGCCAGTGTGAGCAGCTTATGTGCAAATCCCACGTTCTGTTTAACTCCCCCATGGTATCATCTTACCCTCCTGTAACTATAGGAACAAGCCTGTCCTGTTCATCATGTAGCTAGCTGCTCCTAGCCTAAGTCTTTCCTTTTCTCTTTAGTAGGTTGTCTTTGTACCAAATGTTAGTGTGAGTTTTGCTTGGTTTTTGTTTCTCTCGAGTTTATTCGACTTTAAATAACTTGTGGTAGCCTTCCGTTTCAGGTCACTGTTTAGAGTAAGCTTTTGGGGCTCAATAAAGGCAGTCTTTTTATTTCCCCGTGTACTCCTCTGCCTCTGTGGGGCTTGTGTTTTCACGAGATACGCCGAGAATTGCTGTGTGTCCCGGCAATATTTGTTGGTTTTGATCTTCTCATATCTGCAACGAGTTAGGAAGCATGGGGATTGTCTTCTTGACCAAATGTCATTATCACCAGAGGATCTTTTAAAACATCAGAACAGTATAACACCACTTTGTTCTTCCACTTTTGACCGTTGTCTTACAGAAGAGGCAGTGAGTGGGGGCGGGGCCATCAAGTGGTTGCCACGTTTGGGGTTTGGGGGCGCTATTGAGCCTGCAGGCTGGAGCACTGCCTGTTCTCCAGGAGCCTCCCGTTTCTCTAAGTGACCCGCATTCTGCAATGGCTGCAGCCAGCTTACAATTGCACAATTCCTCCTCAGAACATTTCTGCTGACTTCCTAGCTCCACAGAAATCTACTAGAATGGCTGGCTTTGTAAATAAGACTGCCAATTCTAGAACCACGTGCTGGCAAGGAGGCGGAGCCGGTGGGTCCCGCACACCCTGCGGTGGAAAGCAAAGGCAGGGCAACCATTTTTCAAGTTGTCTGGCAATGCCTTCATCAAGTTTGTGCTGCAGTAACAGAGTAACAGGCCTGAGCTTTCTGGATCTTAATACAAACAGCGCTGTGAAGAGAGCATTGTGAGGAGGCGGCACATTTATTTCCTTTGCCTGTATACCCAGAAGGATAGCTGAGTCCGCTGATATTCTATTTCTAATTTATTTAGAACCTCCATATTGGTTTCCCACCACGGCTGTACAGATTTATATTTTCAGCCGCATGGAGTCGTTCCTTTTTCCCTAGCCAACATTTATTGTCTTTTTGGTAATATTTATTCTACCAGGCTTGAGCTAATGTTTCATTATGGTTTGTGTTTGCTTGTCTGAGGCAGAGATGTATGACTGAGGCTGGCCTGAACTCACTGTGTAGCTCAGGCTGGCCATAATCTTGTGAGGACCTTCCTGTCTCAAACTCCAGAATGCTAGGATTACAAAAAAGGGCTTCTGTGCTTGGCTTGGTTCCAAATAAAAAGATGATGATGATGATGGTGGTGGTGATGATGGTGATGATGATCTACAGTACTGACCAACCAGGCAGGAGGAGTCTACTGGTGCTATCGTGTTGTAGGAAGAAACCAACCAATTTCCTATTGGATTTGAGCCCTGAACATAAGAGGGAATTCATATTTAGTATTATAAACATGATCAAACTCCAGTTTCAGGGGTTTGACCTCTTCCGACCTCCCTGGGCACTAAGCACATGGCAGGTATATCTATATACATGCAAGCAAAACACTTTTTATTTATTAATTTATTTATTTAAGCAAAAACACTTGTACACATAAAATAAATAAATCTAAAAATATGTTTGTTTGTTTGTTTGTTTTAAAAAAACACAGTACCCATTCCATACCCAGGAGACAGCGTTTTATATCTCCATCTCCTTCCCTGCCTCTTCATTCCTTTCTGCCCCCGCCTGTTCACAATGTTTCCCAAGCCTCACGTGAGTGAAATGCATGTCCCACCTAGGACTGACGTACAATAGTCTCTCCTTTAAAGATGTTTTCAGGCCAGGCGTGGTAGTGTACACCTGCAATCCCAGCGCTCAGGAGGCACAGACAGGCAGATCTCTGTGAGTTTGAAGCCAGCCTGGTCTACATAGCAAGTTTCAGGATAGCCAGGGCTACAAAGAGAGGAGGCTCTGTCAATAATAGTAATAATAATAATAACAATTTTATAGTCAATTTTATTGATGAACATTTTACAGTTCCTTGAAATTATGTCTGTTTGTTTGCTTTTTTGGAGGGGGCGAGGCATGCCACAGCACAAGTCAGAGGACAGCTTGTAGGAGCTGTTTCTCTCTCTCAACCATGCGGGTTTCAGAGATTGGACTGGGGCCATCTTTTACTTGCTGAGCCATCTTGCTGACCCTTCACCAACTCTTATGTGGGACTGGGGACCAAATTGAGGGCTTCATACATTCCAGGAAAGTACTCTATCTACGCTCTGTCTACAGCTTCTTGTCATTTTGATTTGCTATTATCTGAGGACTGGTGACGTTGAACACACACTCCTGTGGGCTTTTGACTTCCTTTTTTGAGTGGTGTTTGCTCATCCTCCTATGATGGAGTTGAATGAGAGTCTTGCATATTTTTGCTATTAACTGCTTATCTAACCTGTGGTTTACAAATGTCTTCTTCAAGGTCATTAGTGGCTTCTTTGAGCCACTCTTGTGTCCTCAGAGCTTTTGAGTTCGATTGATTGGTCTTGGTAGCTTATTTTGCCTCTTGCTGTGTTGCTTTTTGGGAGATGCCTAAAAACCTTCACTACTGTATCAACAGGCTTTCCCTGTCTTCTAGGCTTTTGGGGCTTCAGATCTGCTTAGGCCTTTAGCACTCTGAGTGGATTTAAATGTGGTGTGAGATCAGATAGTTTTATTCTTCAGCATGTAACTATCCAGATTTCTGGAGACCAACCTAGTAATGCTTTTTGCGTTTTGCAGTACTTGGGACCCAGTCGTTGGGCATACCCAGGGTCTTGGGCACGCTCAGTAAGGCAGGGGGCTCCTGTCTTCCTGAGTCTGGCTGGTCTGCTTCTCTTCAGCCTTAGCATTTGCATTCCTGTTGCTTCTGTCCCTGAATCAGCAGAGTCTCTGCCCTTTCACCTGTAGAGTAGCATGAGGAGCTGCCTCATTCAGGACACTGAGAGAGTACCTCTTGCTCAGAGTTGGTTGGAGTCTCTGCCATGGTCAGACAGTGGTTCTACAGTGACCAAGGGTGGCAGAGAAGCAGGTCTGAGCGGCCATCAGTTCCCTTGTCCTTCGGGGTGTAAAGAAAGCCAAGCACTTTGGCTTTTTCCTGGGACACAGCCACCTCAGCCTGACAGGTGAGACCAAAAGTCATGGAGTAAGACTTATGCTTTTAAAACTAACAGGAGATGGAGAACACTTGGAGCTGCGTGCTGACCACCTCCATGCCAGGAGAAAGAAATTAGAATCTAGGGTTTCAAAGCCTGATTCTGTCCTCAGCTCTCCACACACTGGTTCTGCTTGCCACTGCTTATGTCCCCCTCTCTGGGATCCTAGGCCTCACTGAGCTGCTCGCTGCCTGTGCTGAGCCCTGAGGTTTCACTTTTTCCCATTGTTTCTAAAGGCTTCTGCAGGGAACCCCCGGGAATTCTGGTCTGCAGCTTAGGCTTACACTCAGAACTCTATTGCTTGGGTTTGGAAAATCCATCCAGATGAGTAACTGCCAATCCGTCTTTGACAGTGATGCAAGCTTGTTCACGTCTTGAAGCCACATCCTTCCTGTCTCCAGTGTCACAGTGACCCCTATATATTTATCTCATTTCCCCTTTATTTGTACCCAAGGCTGCTATCTGGGTGAGTACAATGTCATGGAGCAGAGTGGATAAAAGGTCCAGGGTATTTTTAATGGCATGATTTATCTTAGTCAATAGACAAGGAATTTCTTTTAGACTCATCTAACATTAAGGTATTTCTGGGATGTTCTGTTTGCTGTTACGTGGTTCATGCATGTTAGGGAGGTGTGTGTGCGCGTGAGCGCTCACAGAAGAAGCAATTATAGCTCCCTAGGACTTAAACAGCATCTACTCAGGGTGGCAGAGGGTGGACTGCCTGTGAGGGGGGGAATGTGCTGGAAGCCCAGGGGGCAGCTAATGTAAAGAGCAAATCTGTTGTGGCAGGTCTTAGCAGCAGGGGGCAGAGGGCTGAGAACTCCTGGGAAAGACTAGGAACTGAGGGGTCAAAAGTCTAGGAGGATCTGTGGAGCTGGGGCAGCAGTCAGCAAGAACACTAGAGATGACAGAAAGATGTGAGGTGCGGCAGGAGACAGGGAGAGGAGATGCAAGAGTGGACACGAGACAGGTACATCGAGCTTGGGGCACCTTCAATGTCATCTTGCTGTCACATGAATATCAATTCGGAGGCCATCACCACCTTTCAGGCACTTTCCTCTACCATCTATGGCTTCAGTCTGAGAAAGCCACTTAGTGTCTCTACCACTCAGCAGAAGGAACCTACACACCTCAGTGGAGAAACTAGATGAGAAGAGTAAAAAGAATCAGGGCAGCATCTAGGCCCAGAGTTCTGACTAAATGTGAATCACGATGCTCGTTATAGATGTGAGATGTTAAAGAGCCGTTAAAGCGATGTACGCATGTAGTCTTCCTCTTTATATGCACACAATTCCACCTGATCGGGTTCTGTCTGTCAGTGGGAAATAGAGGAACACTGAAGGGTTAGCTGTCAGCCCGTCTGGGCTGTGAGTCCTCACCTTGGTGCTCTGGGGTTATTATAGCTTATTTTCTCCTGGCTTCCTCCTTCCTTTGAAAATAAAAGCAAGAAACCAGGGCTTTCCATTAAAAGAAATCGGGAAGCAATCTCTTCTGCTTTCTCAGTGTCTGAAGGAGGAAGCTGAGGTTGAGAAACAGTGAAGGCTGTGCCCAGGTCCTAGCCTCGTCACCATGGGTTCTGGTCAGACACGAGTCCTGGTGACTTTGTATATGCGTGTTCTCTGTATACCACATCTGATTGTGTTAATGGCTTTCTTATTTTTATCTCTACAGAGGAACTTTTCTTCCATGGCTCAGGACATACGTCTGGATCAAGCTAAGAGAACTTTCTGGTAAACATTTGGCTTACTCAGTTCTTACTAAGTCAGAGATGGTGATTCATTAAAAACCTGTACCAATCTATGGGGTACCCTTAGAGGTTTCAATATTAGCATCTAGTTTCCTGTGTTTCTGATAACTTCGTTTTCTGGAAGTGGAGACTTTTAATACCATTCTTCTTTACTCCCATGGGGTTTTCATTCCTGCACTGCCAGTGTGGACCTAAGCCCCGAGACCCTCGAAAGGGCTGCTGCTGAAGATGACGAGTGTCCGTTGCAAGCTGGCTCAGTATCTAGAGGACCTTGAAGATGTGGACCTCAAGAAATTCAAAATGCATTTGGAAGATTACCCGCCCGAGAAAGGCTGTATCCCAGTCCCCAGGGGCCAGATGGAGAAGGCAGATCACTTGGATCTAGCCACACTCATGATTGACTTCAATGGCGAGGAGAAGGCCTGGGCCATGGCTGTGTGGATCTTTGCTGCGATCAACAGGCGAGACCTCTGGGAAAAAGCTAAGAAGGACCAGCCAGAGTGGAGTGAGTAAACAGAAGGGTTTTTGGTTTTGTTTGTTTGTTTGTTTGTTTCTTACAGTAAGGTACACGTGACATAAAAGGTGGAATTTTAGTAATTTTACATATATGGCTTAGCAACAAGAAAACATATGGTTGTGCAACCAACTTCTCATCTTGCACAACTGAAGCTCCCAACACACTAGATGATAAGTCCCCATTACCTAACCCCATCTCCTAGCAACCACCGCTGTTTTCTGTCCCTGTGAACTTTACCTCTATGGATTCCTCGTGCAGGTAGATTCATGGAGGGCTTGTTTCTTTTGGCTGGCTTACTTCACTTAGCATAATGTGTTCAGGTACATCAGAATTTCCTTCTTAAAAAAGGTTAATGTTGAATATTCATGTGTGTCTATTACATTGTGCTTGTCTCATCTGTGCATATCCATTTGCTATGGATAACTATGTCTATTCAACATCTTCAGTTCTCTGGTTTTGAGTTCGAGTCTCAAGTATCCCAGGCTGGCTCCAAACACAGAATCCTCTTTTCTCTGACCATGGGTTTTCCTTCTCTCCTGCAGGGGTACGGGAGGGTGAGGGTCAGAGGGAGGGGAGCAGTGTGGTTTTCTTAATTCTGTAAAAACTCCGGTCTCAGTCTTCACTCACTCGCAGGTGACTGTTGTGGCTGGTTCCAACCTCGTGAGTTGGCTCAGTGCTGAGGTCCTCCTCTGGTTCCCCAACCAGCTCATAGCAGATGCTCGTCTGCTCTAAACCAGGGAAGCAGCAGAAGGGATTTGGAATAAACCAGGGAAGTCCCAGGCAGAAGATGCTGAGTGGGAGCTGCGGAAGGAAGTAGTCACCGGAGATAAGGATGCTGGGGTGGTGTGACTCAGCAGTAGAGCACCTCCCTGTTATGCACAGGGATCTGGGTTCCACTGGGCCAGTTGGAGATGATGATGAGGGGTGTGGCAAGGCAATGGCAATCCGGGAGAAGGAGACGGAGCTAGGTGGCAATCCAATTGCACATCACAATGCAGCCGTAATTGTTCCTGACCTGAGAATGTGTACAACAGGAGTGAAGTCTCAGCAATACAAGTCCTGACTGAGCAATTTTAGATTTTGTTTTTCAAATTAAAGCATTAAACGTTTTTAGCTATTTATGTTGTGTGCCTGTATGTGTGTGCTACGGCACCTATGTGGAGGTTAGAGGACAATATGCAGGGGTTGATTCTTTTTACCATGTAGGCCTTGGGGATCAAACTTCAGGTCATCTGGTTCGTGCCTTTACTCCCTGAACCAGCTCTCTCCGGCTCTGTACCAGGTAGTTGGGTTTGTTTGTCTGTTTTTTATAAGATTTATTTTGAATTGGATGTATGTAGTAGCACACCAGAAGAGGGAGTCATATCTCGTTACGGATGGTTGTGAGCCACCATGTGGTTGCTAGGATTTGAACTCAGGACCTTCGGAAGAGCAGTCAGTGCTCTTAACCACTGAGCCATCTCACCAGCCCCAGCACATGTCTTTATCCCCAGTACTTGAAAAGCAGAGGCAGGCAGATCTATGGGAGTTTGAGGCCAGCCTGGTCTACAGAGGACATTGTTCCAGGACAATCAGGACTATATAACAAAGAGATCAGGTCTCAAAGAAAACCCAAAACACAAGAACCAGAAAACAACAAAAACTTCACGTGTGTGAGTGTTTTCCTGCACGTCTATTATGTGCACTGTGCATGTGTTGGCACCTGAGGAGGCTAGAAGAGGGTATCATATTCCCTGCAGCTGGAGCTACAGACAGTTGTGAGCTACCACGTGGGTGCTGGGAACTGAATCCAGGTCCTCTGGAAGAGCATCAAGTGCTCTTAGTCACTGAGCCACCGCTCCAGGCACCCTGTACAAAGCAGTTTTAATGGGTTTTGCTTTTCTTTCAATAACCCCATGATGTAGTTCCTATTACTATCCGTGCTTTCAAATGAAGGACTCGAGCCAGGGAGCGGCTCTAATTACCCAGGGCTCCCCAGTCAGGGCCGGTCATAGTAAGAGTAAAAGGCCAGGTAAGACTATACAAGTATAGCCTTGTGATGTTGCTTTTATATCTGCATTTTAGGCATAAACATTGTCATCAGAATTTGAAGTTCTTTTTGGAGCTGAAGTGAGACATTACCTGAGCTTTGGGCTGAGGTTCGCGGTTGCACGAATGTTTAGATTTTTGTTTTGTGACTCCATTGCCAGTGGCACTTTCATTTCTTTTCTCTTCCCTCCCTTCTCTCCTGCCTGTCCTTCTCAAGCTCAGTGTGTGGCTGAGGAAGACCTTGAACTCCTGTTCCTTCTGCCTTCACTTCCTGGGTGCTGGGTCTGTGTATTAACACCATCCCTGGCTTAGATCCATGCCAGGAAGGCACTTTACCAACTGAGCTACATCCCTGACATTATCTTCCAGAATAATTCTACATCCACAGGAGTATGCCCATGTCTTTGATCTGTTGTATGTCTTTTCCTGTTGGGGACTTTGCTATATTCCTGAATTTCCCCTAGGAGGAAAGTCCATATTATTCGGATACCCAGTTCTTGGCTGTAGGCACCTGTTGGGATCACCTCGGACTTTCCCATGGATAACTATGCCTAAGCCTTGGCACAGAGTAAAAAGAACTGCTTTGAGTAAAGTGTTACCCAGCATTTTCAAACTTTTCCACGTGAATTTCGTAAGCCATTGCTCTGAACTACTTAGACTGACTGACGATGTTCCCTTCTGAAGACCTAGAAACCTAGAGGTGACAGCATAGGATATGGTCCACATGGGCTACGTACATCCAACTGAGCTCAGGGGAGGGTGAACCTGTCAGGAGAACATTGTGGATCGTGCACATGGACCCTAAGTCAGGGTGCCGGGGACAACTAGGGACAGATGACAATGGCAAAGAAACACCATTTGCTCTCATATGTTCTCTGACAGATTTCTGGGCCTGGGAAAGACGTTCTGAGCCTGGGGACACAGTTCTGTCTGATGATTGACAGCTCCCCTTTCAAAGTGAGGCCAGCAGAATCATGCCTATTAGGCTTTTGATGCCATAACTATCAACAGTCTGCAACCCTTGAGCCATGTTTACTCCCCTCTCCCCTGTTTTTTTTCTTTTTTTCTTTTCTTTTTTCCTCTTTGAGACATGATCTCATGTAGCCTAGGCTGGCCTTGAGCTCACTATGTAGCTGAGGATAACTCTGAAGTTCTGGTTTTCCTGCCTCCATCTCCCAAGTGCTGAGCTTAGAGATATATGCTCTCATGCCTGGCTAAGCCACATTTAATTCAGAAGGAATAGGCAGTAGGGGCCATTGACTTACCCCATAGACTAGGCTCAATTCTATCCTCTGTGTTAGGACTTTTTTTTGATGTACTTTGTGTTTTTTCTTTTGTGCTTAGATGACACGTGTACATCACATTCCTCTATGGTATGCCAGGAGGACAGCCTTGAAGAAGAGTGGATGGGTTTGCTGGGATATCTCTCCCGCATCTCCATTTGTAAAAAGAAGAAAGGTAAGCGTCAAGCTTCTGCCTTCATCTTTGAGACTTGGGATAGGGGGCTAAGGAACTGGAAAGCGGGGGAGCTTGGCCACTCTACAGGGAGCAAGCCCTGCCTCAGGAAACCCGCCTTCACTGAAGGCACAGAGGCATATTCACATGGCTTCCCAAAGTCCCAGGGAAGGGGTTAACTATAGGTAGATATGGGCTTCAGACTAAAGGTATAAGGCTTATTAAGTAACAGATTTTTCTGGCTGGAGGCCACAGTGCTGGCTTTCTGCCCTATCATGAATGGAAAGTAATTGACACCAGAATTTTGGGAGCCTGATACACTCGAGCAGTGGAGACAAATTATACCTCCTATTTTTCATATATATATTTCATATATATATTTCATATATATATTTCACATATATATTTCATATATATATATATATATGTATATATATATATATATATATATATATATATATATTTGTTTGGCTTTTCAAGACAGGGTTTCTCTGTATAGCTCTGGCTGTCCTGGAACTCACTTTGTAAACCAGACTGGCCTCGAACTCAGAAATCCACCTGCCTCTGCCTCCCGAGTGCTGGGATTAAAGGCATGCGTCACCACGCCTGGCTCTTTTCTTATATTTTTGAGCCCTCTGTCCGGTCATACCACCTATTTTTCTAAGCCAATCCTTACTTCCTCTAGAGTATAAACCACTGGCTTTCCTTTCCTTTTGTTAAAACACAGCCATGTTTTAATATCCACTTGCATTGTATGTTGCCTCCATACAAATTTGGGAAAGAGTAATAGATATTAGGAGATCTCTGCAGAATACATTGCTGCCAAGGCTTACAGATCACAACCATAGGCTTCAAACCAATCATAAAATGGTTGGCTGTGCCACTACTCTGTATCAATGACGACAGCTCGCTCTATACATTTGAATGTTTAGTGAGCTCATTGCTTCTAGTTGACAGTCAGCACCCTGCATTTTGTTGTTGTTGTTCGTAAATCCTTTCAATTCTTAATGTTCCCCCTGTAACAGCAGAGGTCCGCTAGCAGCTTATTGTTGGGGAATGGATGTGTGGGCTTTTCCTGGATCCCGCCTTTCTGTCTCTGCTGCAGATTACTGTAAGATGTACAGACGACATGTGAGAAGCAGGTTCTACTCTATCAAGGACAGGAACGCGCGTCTAGGTGAGAGTGTGGACCTCAACAGTCGCTACACGCAGCTCCAACTGGTCAAGGAGCATCCAAGCAAGCAGGAGCGGGAGCATGAACTCCTGACCATCGGCCGGACTAAAATGCGGGACAGCCCCATGAGTTCCCTTAAGCTGGAGCTGCTGTTTGAGCCCGAGGACGGGCACTCGGAGCCTGTGCACACAGTGGTGTTCCAGGGAGCAGCAGGCATCGGGAAAACCATCCTAGCCAGGAAGATTATGTTGGACTGGGCACTGGGAAAGCTCTTCAAAGACAAATTTGACTATTTGTTCTTTATCCACTGCCGAGAGGTGAGCCTCAGGACGCCAAGGAGTCTAGCAGACCTGATTGTCAGCTGCTGGCCTGACCCAAACCCACCAGTGTGCAAGATCCTGCGCAAGCCTTCCAGGATCCTCTTCCTCATGGATGGCTTTGATGAGCTACAAGGGGCCTTTGACGAGCACATTGGGGAGGTCTGCACAGACTGGCAAAAGGCTGTGCGGGGAGACATTCTGCTAAGCAGCCTCATCCGAAAGAAACTGCTGCCCAAGGCCTCTCTGCTCATAACGACGAGGCCGGTAGCCTTGGAGAAACTGCAGCATCTCCTGGACCACCCCCGCCATGTGGAGATCCTAGGTTTCTCTGAGGCCAAAAGGAAGGAGTATTTCTTTAAGTATTTCTCCAACGAGCTGCAGGCCCGGGAGGCCTTCAGGCTGATCCAAGAGAATGAGGTCCTCTTTACCATGTGCTTCATCCCCCTGGTCTGCTGGATTGTGTGCACGGGGCTAAAGCAACAGATGGAGACCGGGAAGAGCCTGGCCCAGACCTCCAAGACCACTACGGCCGTCTACGTCTTCTTCCTTTCCAGCCTGCTGCAATCCCGGGGGGGCATTGAGGAGCATCTCTTCTCTGACTACCTACAGGGGCTCTGTTCACTGGCTGCGGATGGAATTTGGAACCAGAAAATCCTATTTGAGGAGTGTGATCTGCGGAAGCACGGCCTGCAGAAGACTGACGTCTCCGCTTTCCTGAGGATGAACGTGTTCCAGAAGGAAGTGGACTGCGAGAGATTCTACAGCTTCAGCCACATGACTTTCCAGGAGTTCTTCGCTGCTATGTACTATTTGCTGGAAGAGGAGGCAGAGGGGGAGACCGTGAGGAAAGGACCAGGAGGTTGTTCAGATCTTCTGAACCGAGACGTGAAGGTCCTACTAGAAAATTACGGCAAGTTTGAAAAAGGCTATCTGATTTTTGTTGTCCGATTCCTCTTTGGCCTTGTAAACCAGGAGAGAACCTCTTATTTGGAGAAGAAACTAAGTTGCAAGATCTCTCAGCAAGTCAGACTGGAACTACTGAAGTGGATTGAAGTGAAAGCCAAGGCCAAGAAGCTGCAGTGGCAGCCCAGCCAACTGGAACTGTTCTACTGCCTGTACGAGATGCAGGAGGAAGACTTTGTGCAGAGTGCCATGGACCACTTTCCCAAAATTGAGATCAACCTCTCTACCAGAATGGACCACGTGGTTTCCTCCTTTTGTATTAAGAACTGTCATAGGGTCAAAACGCTTTCCCTGGGTTTTTTTCACAACTCGCCCAAGGAGGAAGAAGAAGAGAGGAGAGGAGGTCGACCCTTGGACCAGGTTCAGTGTGTTTTCCCAGACACTCATGTTGCCTGTTCTTCCAGGTAATTTGGCTTCGGGCAGATGATAGCATGTGCCTTATGCTTTTGGCTATTTTTTCTTTCTTCCTTCCTTCCTTCCTTCCTTCCTTCCTTCCTTCCTCCCTCCCTCCCTCCCTCCCTCCCTCCCTCCCTCTCTTCCTTCCTTCCTTTCTTTCCTCTCCTCTATTTCTGAATATTTTCCAAATATAATTAGCAAGCTTCATGATAATGTGACTGCCACCCTCTCGTTGGTAGAGAGAGACTTTGGCTAGGTGGATGAATGGGATTGAGAACAAAACCCAATGAACTGAGAAGTAAGCGTTTGGGAGAATATCGCTTCCATGCACAGCATTGGGTGGACTGTGGCACTGTGTAGATGTCTGTAGACATCTGTTGCTTGTATTCTAGGGTAGCTCTAGCACACTGTTCTTCAACCCATGCAGCTGTGATGGATGCCAGATTGAAGACAAAAGGCTTAGTTAGTTATTACAGTTGTGGAGGATGGGAAGTCTAAAGACAGGGCCCTCCCCACAGGCTGGTTTTACCCGGTGGAGAGAAGAACGAAGCTCCACAGGTCTCCCTTGCACAAGATGCTGACATTCTCTATGAGGGTCTGTCAGCCTGGCCAATCGTCCTCCTCACCTCCTGATTCCGTCGTTCTGAGACGATGGTGTCTATCTGAGTTTTTTAAGGGTAGGGTGAACGTGCAGACTGTGCCAGTGGGAGAGGGGGAGAGAGAGGAGGTAAGAGAAGGCAGACTTGTTCTTTAAGGATCGTTGGAGAAACAATCAACAGCCTGACAAGGACCACACACTGATGAGGAAGGACAGGGACTCTGCTACCACCCCTGATGAGAACTGAGCTCCTACCTCAGGTATCAGCCAGTTTTCTTACAGGATACAGGCTAAGTTTATCCCAGAACCTTCTAAGATGACTAGCTAAGTGCATACCCCCATCAGAGGTCCAGAGTCACATACTCAGTCCTGCATCTATACAAAGAAGCTCAACTCTTTTTGAAAGCTAGGGTTTCGTGTAGCCCAGGCTAACCTTGAACCTGAACTCATCCTGTAACTGAGAATGACCTTGAATAATTCTTCTTCTTCTTCTTCTTCTTCTTCTTCTTCTTCTTCTTCTTCTTCTTCTTCTTCTTCTTCTTCTTCTTCTTTCCTAGACAGGGTTTTTCTGTGTAGCCCTGGCTGTCCTGGAACTCACTCTGTAGACCAGGCTGGCCTCGAACTCAGAAATTCGCCTGCCTCTGCCTCCCGAGTGCTGGGAATAAAGGTGTGCGCCACCGTGCTTGGCTTGAACTCTTTATCTTCTAACCTCCGTGTTCTGAGTACTAGGACTTCGGGTATCGGCAAACATGCTCTGTTGTTATGTAGTGTTAGGGGCCAAATCCAGGGTCTCAAACATGCCAGTCAAGCCTCTACCCACTAAGCTACGTCCCATCCGCAGGCTCTCTGCATTTTAATAAGTGCTACAGGGTTTTCTAATGTGACTCCCTCAAAATGACTATAAGAATTAAAAACTGCCAGTGTAGCTGTGTCACTCTTTTTTTTTTAAGAGAGTGATTTATTTATTTATTATATGTAAGTACATTGTAGCTGTCTTCAGACACTCCAGAAGAGGGAGTCAGATCTCGTTACGGATGGTTGTGAGCCACCATGTAGTTGCTGGGATTTGAACTCTGGACCTTCGGAAGAGCAGTCGGGTGCTCTAACCCACTGAGCCATCTCACCAGCCCTGTGTCACTCTTTTAAGACTCAGACTTCACTTCTGTGGTTGCAGCCTGGCCTTGGGCATTTTGACAGCACTCCTGCTGCATCTGGGCAGCCTGAGTCAAAGATGCTCCTTGGCCACTTAAGCTGCAAACAGGCCAGGGAAACAACGGTGTGACTGGGAAGGAGGGGCCTGGACAGTAGGTCTGTGACTGGTGGCTTAACACTTAGGAGACGGCTATGAACAGGTGCCAGGATCCCTGTCCTGAGCTCCAGTTTGTTGTTCCTGGAAACTAATCCTTTCTTCTGGCCTCCTCCTTTGCCATTCTAGACTGGTGAACTGCTGCCTCACTTCTAGCTTCTGCCGTGGTCTCTTCTCAAGTCTAAGCACCAACCGGAGCCTCACTGAACTGGACCTCAGTGACAATACTCTGGGAGACCCGGGCATGAGGGTGCTGTGTGAGGCACTCCAGCACCCAGGCTGTAACATTCAGAGACTGTGGTAAGTCTGTGTGTGTGTGTGTGTGTGTGTGTGTGTGTGTGTAGAATGATTGGGAGAAGACAGTAGAGAAAGATGATTAATGAATGGGATTGAGAACAAAACCCAATGAACTAAGAAGTAAGCGTTTGGGAGAATATCGCTTCCATGCACAGTATTGGGTGGACTGTGGCCACTCAGGTTTGGCTGTTAGGAGTTCAAAATCACATATCCATTGGTTGATTTGTTCTGTGTCTCTCTCCCTGGCTTGTAGGTGGCCATTTTCTCCTTGAATCTTTGCATCATCTTCTAGCTGTGTGTCTGTCCTCCAACCTCTAACAACCTTTCCTTGTACTGATACCAGTCCAACGGCACTAGGGCTAACACTGAATTCTGTTCAACGACCTGTTTGAAGCACCTGTTTCCAGTATGTGTTAAATAAAGCTAGAGGGAGGGTCCAGGGGCCCAGCTGGAGGGAGGGTCCAGGGGCCCAGCTGGGGACTCAGATGCTCAGAGTACAGCATATAAATCACAGTAGGCTGAACACGTGGGTAGTACTAGTGAGGCCAACCTGAGGAGATAAACTTTTCATCCCCATAACAGCATCTGTGATGAAACTTCCCAGTTCTCACCCAGAAGCCTGGTCCATGAAGAAATGGAAAACACAACCTTTGTTTTGCCACCAACAAATAGCTCCTTTCAGCTCTTCTTCATCTTCCCTGTCTACAGCTTTCTAAACTTACCTCCAGTCCATTCAGCCAGCACACTTATAATAGAATCAAATGTGCTGATACGTGAAGCTTTGGAGGGACACATTTGGGCCTTTAACACATACTCTGGATTCATGTAGCATCTGAATTTTTAACAAGTTACATAGCTCTTTAAATTTCATTTGTTTGTTTATTTACTTATTTAAAAGACAGGACCTCACTATGTTGCCCAAGCTGGCCTACTTTCTGGCTCCAGCACTCTCCCTTCCTCAGCTTCTTTTGTGGGTCTAAGAGCGTGAGGTGGCGTCCTGCCATTACGTTCACTTCTTTTGAGTATTTCTCTATCTCCCTATTGCTCGTACTATATATCTTTCCAACACCATTTGTAAAAACTCAATTTTATTTTCTGTATAAGCTGCTGTTCACAGTCTCTCATCCTCACTTGGCCAGCCCAGGGCCAGGAGCACTGTGCTGGATGTTACAGTGAGCTTAGCTTATGACTCTGGGGAAGAATTCCTGTTATTTCGCTGTGGTCTTTGGAACACCAGGGCACACCGGTCTTTAAGAGTGTGTGTGCCTCAGAAGGATGTTGGGTGTTTTGTCTCTCCACATCTGCTTTTTCTTTTCTTTTAGATTTATTTATTTTATGTGTCTGAATGTTTTGCCTGTACATATGTCTGTGTACCATGTGCATGCCTGGTGCCCTTGGAGGCCAGAAGAAGGTACTGGAGTCCCTGGAACTGTAGTAATGGATAGCTGTAAGCTACCATGTGGTGTTGTGAACCAAACTCGAGGTGTTGGAGAAATAGCTTGGCAGCTAAGAGCTCTTGCTGTACTGGCAGAGGACCCAAGTTTGGTAAACAGACATATATGCAGGCAAAACATTCATAACACATAAAAATAAATAATTCTCCCATTCTGCTCTCCCAGTGGCTTTATATTATTGAGAATTATTTTATTATTTCTGAGTGTTATTGAAAACTAATGATTACTCCATCTTTCTTTGTTGGCTTGTTAGCTGTAGATTTTTGTGCTGTTATTTTGATGAATTTTCTTTTGGATGTATTCCCTACATTAGCTTAACTGTAGCATTGCCACAAAGTCCATTCCATAGTATATTACTTTCTTTCTTTTTTAAAAAAAGATTTACTTATTTATTTTATGTATATGAGTACAATTATAGCTGCCAGCCCCACTTGCTCCGGCCTAAAGATTTTTTTATTATTATATGTAAGTACATTGTAGCTGTCTTCAGACACACCAGGAGAGAGCATCAGATCCCATTACAGATGGTTGTGAGCCACTATGTGGTTGCTGGGATTTGAACTCACGACCTTTGGAAGAGCAGTCAGTGCTCTTACCCACTGAGCCATCTCTCCGGCCCCATAGTATATTTCAATGTCTCCCCTTCTAGCCTGTGAGCTATGACTGTCTTATGCTTCTGAATTTCACACACTCCATTTTGTGCTTTATTTTGTTTAACTCCAAGTATATGGAACAAATAAAATTTTAAATTAAAAAACCCATACACTTAAAAAAGAACATTTCTATTTTTCTTTTCTTTAAAAACTTATGGTATGTGCATGTGTACGCGCGCGCGCGCGTGTGTGTATGTGTGTGTTGTGTTACCGATGTCTGTTGTATGTGGGCCTGCACACGTCACAACATGCATGTGGAAGTCAGTGGGCAAGTTTGGAAATTGGTTCCTGACACAGACAGAGATGAGGTCATAAGTTAGGGTGGCAAGAGCATTGACCCGCTGAGTCACTTCCCTGGCCTTACTGTGGAGAACTAAGTGGATCCTGAGAAAACTCCTCTCACTCCTTTGGAGAGCCGTGCTTACAGCAGCATCATTATTATGGACTTAGCCTCAGCTCTTAAAGGTTTCAGCCCCTCTCCCATCACTACGCTGAAGACCAAGCTTCTGACTGTGGCCTCCTGGGGACAAACCACAGCCAAACAATAGTGCAAAAAAGGACTCACAAATGGGGGTGAGGGGTGCACGCTGACCCAGCCCTGAGTGTTGCCTAGCTGACATTTCCCCACAGCTCTTCTCTGTGGCTCACAGAGATCTGTTCACCAAGAAGGAAACGGAGTGAAGGCCACATGTACCAAGAGGTTGGCACTGTGGGAAGCACAGAGAGACCCTAACTTCCCCCATCCTTCCTATCGGTGTCTTCCTGAGTGTGGCTTTGGTGTCCCTGACCCACCCAGCAGAATAGGAACTTTATGAGATCACCGGTCAGTTCTGCTTCCTAAATTTCTCCTCGGTGTGAAGAGAGCACGGGGATCACATTCTCCTAACGCACGGAAAGACAAAAATGTCATGGGAACGAGAACTCTAGCCACACGCATGCCTCGTGAGGGGACTTCAACCATTAGAAACGCTGGAAGGCAGGGGCTCCAGGCTCACCACCCTTGTCATTTACAAACCAGGATGTACCCTTTGTGCACCCGAAGTGCAGACCAACACGAGCTTGGTGCATTCACCATGAGGCCCCCTCCCACTTCTAAGGTGTCCTGTGTGCTGCTCAGGAATTCTGGTTACCCCAGAACACATCGGGCTCCTGCTGAATACAGAAACTGCATCTAAACTGAAGAACGATAGCAGGGAAGGAGGCTGTGCGAGCCGGCTCTCCATCATGAAATAAGCACCTGAGACAGTCAATTTAAAAGGAGGAAAACTTTGTTTTGGCTCATGGTTCTAGCCTATGGTCAGTCAAGTCTGTTGTGATGAGCCAGAATATCGTGGTAGCATTATATGGTCGGGGAGTCTATGCACATCATGAGGCTAAGGAACAAAGGAGGAAGAGAGCAAGAGTGAGGGGGAAAGAGACAGACACACAGACACACATACAGACAGAGACAGAGAGACAGAGAGAGACAGAGACAGACAGAGAGACAGAGAGAGATAGAGAGAGACAAAACAGTATTTCAGTATCTCCCTAAGGTCACCCCCTTCAGTGTCCATACATCCCATGTGTCTTCCTCTAGGCTCCACTTCCCAGAGGTTTCAGTCCCCGCCCCCCATAGTGTGAGCGTGTAGGCGTGGGACACGCATAGGATCTGGATCCTGAGAGAGGCCTCTCTCTGATGTCTGATTCTGTTCTCGCTGTGAAGGTTGGGGCGCTGCGGACTGTCCCATCAATGCTGCTTCGACATCTCCTCTGTCCTGAGCAGCAGCCAGAAGCTGGTGGAGCTGGACCTCAGTGACAATGCCCTGGGGGACTTTGGAATCAGATTGCTGTGTGTGGGACTGAAGCACCTGCTCTGCAACCTCCAGAAACTGTGGTGAGTCTGGCCTACCTCCCTTAGGCAGCTCTGCTGTGGAGGCCCAATTCAGGAACTCTGCTTCAGGGAGACACAGCGAGCCATCATCAGCTCCTGTGTGAGGATGAGAATATTCTCAGCGGCCTGGAGGGCTTCCTGCGCTCCCTTCTGCTAGTTTGCCAGTCGTTCAGTCAGCCAGTGATTGCTGTGCGGGGAGTTAATGGGAAAATATAGCAGTGGTGTGTATGTCTGTGCGTGTGTGTATGTTTATAAATCATCAAATAAACTGTCTTTAAGATATCCGAGGAAACAGAAGCACTGCTAAGCATCATGGTAGAACGGTTTTGAGAGGTCATAATAAATCCTCACACTAAATAGAAAAAAAGCAGCGCTTAAGCAATGGAATATTTATTGTGTGGGGTCCTTACTGAACGCTTCTAGGAGACGAGAATTCTAAAAAGTTAAGAGAGTGCTTGCAGGCTAGGAATGCAGCTCAGTTGACGGAGTGCTTGCCTAACATATGTGAAGCCCAAAGTTTGATCCTTAGCACCAAATCAAACCAGCAAACCAGATGTGGTGGCAGAAAGATCAAAGGCTCAAGCTCATTTTTGGTTACATATTTTTGGCCAGGCTGGGCTACATGAGACCCTGTCTCAAAACAAAAACACAAGCAAGCAAACAAACAAACAAAAACAAAAAACAAACAAACAAACAAACAAAAAGGAACAAAAACCCCACTTGATCAGGTGGTGGTGGCTCATAGTTCATCACCATGATTATAGAAAACAAACGCACAACAAACAAATAAGAAACTGGACTAGTGTTGGTAAGGACTTGGAGAACTGGAACCTTTTGTCTCTTTAATGCAGTTGTTCTCAACTTGTGGATTGAGACCCTGTTGGGGGTCAAACAACCCTTTCACAGGAATTGCTTAAGTACATCAGAAAATACAGATATTTACAGAAGGAAAATCACAGCCATGGAGTAGAAACGAAAATAATGTTGTGGTTGGGGTCACCACAACATGAGGATTTGGATTAAAGAGTCACAGCACTAGGAAGGTTGAGAACCCCTGCTCTAGTAGGAACGTAAAACAACAGCAAGCAGGAACATAAACCACGGCAACCAGCACAGTGATTCTCACACGAGTATGGACCTGTACTTGATCCATGTGTTTTCGGGTGCATCTGCCAGCTATGCAACCGTGTTTGCAACATCAAGTCCAGAGCATGTCAGTAACGGCAGCCAGAGGTTAGAAACTTCTCCGTGTCTGTTGATGGACACTGGTCAGAAGGTGGCATCTGCACATACGTAGCTTTGAACAAATCAGGACACTTGCTTAAATCTTCACGAGCCTCGAGGGTGCAATACTAAGTGAGATAAATCTGTCACAAAAGGCAAACACTATGATTACACTTACATAACGTTTCTTAAATTCATAATGTAGGGCATAACGGTAGCTTCCAGGGACTGGGAAGGAATGAGTGGGAAGTTTTCGTTTGTTTGCTTGTTTTGTTTTGTTTTGTTTTAACAGGTGTTTCAGTTTTATAAAATAAAGATAATCAGAAATGGATAGTGACGGTGGCTGCTCTTAAAAAACACTGAGTTCTTTTTCTTTCTCTTCTTCTTCTTTCTCTTCTTCTTTCTCTTCTTCTTCTTTCTCTTTTCCTTCTCCTTCTCCTTCTCCTCCTCCTCCTCCTCCTCCTCCTCCTCCTCCTCCTTCTTCTTCTTCTTCTTTTCTCTTCCTCCTCCTCCTTTTTCTCTTCCTCCTCCCCCCTCCTCCCCTCCTTCCTCTCCTTCTTCTTCTTCTGGTGCTGGGGGCTGGATCTAGGTTCTCTCACGTGCTAGGAAAGCACTCTACCTCACCCCCTTTCCTTTTTCATACTGAGCAGGGTCTTGCTAAGTTGCCCAGGTACTCCCTAGCTTTTGATCCTCTTGCTTTCGCCTCCTGAGTAACTGGGACTGCAGGCCTCTGCTACCAGGCCTCAATAAAATTCTGCTCTGAAAGTGGTTAGGATGACAGATTTTACCACACATACATTAAAACCCTGGTTTTATATTATTATTATTATTATTATTATTATTATCATTATCATTACCATTATTATTAGTGTGTGTGTGTGTTCCATAGAGTTTGTGTGAAGGTCAGAGGACAACTTTTTAGAGTCAGCTCTCTCCTACTTCGTGGGTTCTGGGATTAAATTCAGGTTGTCAGGCTCCTTAGCAAGTGCTTTTACTCGATAAGCCATCTCCCTTGACCCCACATTTACATTTTATTTCAATAAAATAGATGAAGGGAAAAGGAAAGATGTTCTTGGGAATTGGCTTACTGTCTGTTACTCCTTCAGACGGGGAAGAGGATAAGAACTGTGTGGAGCTAAGGTGCAGGTTGTAGCTGAGGAGGGCAGTAGCAGGTACAGGTCTCCTAGCCCACGGTGCAGAGTGCATGAGAGATGGCACTGACCTTGTTCCCTCTGCATGGAAGGTTGGTGAGCTGCTGTCTCACATCCGCGTGTTGTCAGGATCTCGCATTGGTTCTGAGCTCCAACCATTCTCTGACCAGACTGTACATTGGAGAAAATGCCTTGGGAGACTCAGGAGTCCAAGTTTTGTGTGAAAAGATGAAGGACCCACAGTGTAACTTGCAGAAGCTGGGGTAAGTAAGTCAAATTCTTCTCAGAGATCGCTTATTTGGGAAGCACGCATGGGTGGGGCCCCTCTAGAGAATGTTCATCTGCTGGAGATGAAGGTGGGAACCGTAGCATCAGCATCCGAAGTGGTTTGAAGCTCTAGCTTCATGAGGCACACAGCTAGGATTCTGTACTTCAGATTCAAACAGCCATGGGTTTAGCCAGCTGTTGGTTAAAAATATTAGGAAAAAATTATTTCTGTGCTTAACATATGTGAGCCTTCCTCTTTGTCATTATTCTCTGAACAACAGAGTATAGCTACATACCATGTAGCACACATGCCATGACAGATAGCACAGGTAACCTAAAGATAAGTACAGTCCACGGGAGGATGCGCAGAGGTGATATGTAAACACTCTGCATTTCACATGAGGGACATGACCATGTGCAAATTTTAGCACCTGTGGGGGTGTCTTGGGGCCAGTCACTAAGGACACTGGGGGACAGTTGTATTACTGCTGATGAGATAGTTCTACTGAGTTGGGAGACAGAGGCAGGTAGATTTCTGTGAGTTCGAGGCCAGCCTGGTCTATATATTGAGTTCTAGGACAGCTACAACTACATATAGGGCCTTGCTTCAGTAAAAGATAAATACAACAAAATGAGTCTGGAAATGTGGTTCAATTGTTAGTTTGATTAGCATGTATTATGCCTTCCATCCTTAGGATAGAATAAAGTGGGTTTTATGCTACACTCATGTAATCCTAGCACTTGAGAGGGAACGGTGGGATGATCAGAAGTTCAAGGTCGTACTCAGTAACATAGGGAGTTTGAGACTAGCTTGGGCTACATAAGACCATGTCTTTAAAAAAAAAAAAATCAAAACCAAAACAAAACAACAAAACCTAACACTGACAAGAGACTTTTTCTGAGGGAAAATTAATTATCCATGATTATTAACCAATATTAGTTGTAAACTCTAATACTTTCTTGGGTTTGTCCTGTTAGCACAGCCTCAGACGTTACCAAATTGCTTTCCTAGAATGTTAAGGTGCTGCCACGGCTCTGCCAGAGCAGTGTGGCTTCCGATGCTTTGTTTGATCAACAGATGTGATTTGGCCTCTGAGCTTGCCAGGTGCCCTAGACTCTGTTGTGGGTGCGGATGGCAGAAGTGGCCTTGTTTACACACACAGCACTATAGGGAGGGGTGACCCACTAGAGCACAAAACAGTATGTAATACGTGTTGCTTCTGACAGTCCTTAGCTTGGCTCTTGCCTTGGCTTTAGTCCATCCATTTTTCCTCGAGTTCCTTTCCCCATGTTTTTCTTGATTTGATAACTTCCTCTTCTATAAGTTCTGCATTGGCTTCTCTTCCTGTTATCTTTGGGTTTTGTCGTTGATTTTCTATTGTTTCTATTTTCTCTGAGATATCTTATGTACCCCTAAACACCAATGACCACTCATAGGCAAATGTCTTCCCAAGTAGATCTCACACCCAGATACCACTTGGGAGGTGTTTTGTTTTTGCTACAAAAACAACATAAAAAAATCTTTCTGCCTCTAGAAAAAGCCACTTACTAACCTGGCAAACAAAATTTGAGAAACTGTATTGTACACACAAACTCCCATTCCCCCATATGCCCATACATTGCCAATTGCTTTATCAATCTACATATTAATCCATGAATTTACTCACTATTATATTTATCCAACTATCCATCTTTTTACCCAAACATTCTGTATTGTTGGGGCCGGCCTGTGGCTCTCATGTCCAGGTTCGAGCCTGGGAGGCAACCTGGAGCTGAAAGAAAAGAGGGAACTTAGGTGAGTGGAGAAATAATGGAACCAAGACATGCTAGTCTGTTCAAGGTTCAAATGTTTAATGGTGACTGCACTTATAAAAAGGGGGGGAGAAGGCCCATTCCCACCAATTCATCCTTGGAGTCTGGAACCAGCTGCAGGTGATGACGTGCAGAATAGGGCATAGTCTCCAGTATCTTGAAGAGGAACAGTGACTCTGCCTGAACAATAGAGTGATCTAGGGAGGAAGGCTCCACCCTAGGTAATCTCCTTAGTGGCACCAAGGTCAGGTTCTGGCTCAGCCTGCTTCAGGCTGAGGGAAGGTTACACTGTATGTCTGAGTTTACTAAGGTTGCTATATAACACAGTGCCCAAAACATAATGGTGTAGACAACACAAACTGTCTCTCAGTTCTCGAGGAGAGGGTTAAGGAATTAGCAGAGCTCGTGCCTCTGAGGGCCATGAGCAAGAGTACATTCTTTCGTCTCCCTTCCTGGCAGTCTTTGGTACCTTGTCTTGGAGAGGCATCACCTGATTGTGGCCTCCATCTTCACACAAGTTTCTCTCTGTGCCTCTGCAGGTAACACTGAGTCCCAAGTTCTGGTACTAAGATTGTATTTATTTGTTTTTAACGGTGTGTTTGAGTGTGGGTTGGGGAGACCATTGCATAGAAGTGCAGTGTCAAGAGAGGAGTCACTAGACCCCCTGGAGTTAGCATCCCAGGTGGCTGTGGTCTGTCTGACATGAATGCTGGGTACCAAACTCGGGTCTTCTGGAAGAGCAGCATGCTCTCTTAACTGCTGAGTCATCTTTCCAGTCAGACGCTCCAGTTCTGATGAGGATGTCAGTCATACCAGATTTGGGCCCACCTAGAGTCATCTTAACTGACTATATCTGTGAGGTTGTGAGGTTGTGAGGTTGTGAGGTTGTGAGGTTTGGTGTTCAGTTATGGTCACATTTTAAAGAACTGGAATTTTAATATGTGAAGTTTTTGGAAGAACAAAATTCAACCCAACACTGTAGTTAGCTATTCAAACTACAAACACTATAGAAGTATTTTTCTTTGACTTGTTTTTCATTTATCTGGATACATTTCCATATGACTTCTAGTTTGGAGCACAAAAACCCATAGTACCCACCACCAGCATTTATTCAGCTACTCATTAAGTCAAGAACTTTTTGGGTAAGTTTCTACATTTTTACTGTTACAAATCACTCTGTAAAATACATGCTTGTTTATGGAACTCAATGCATGTGTGTGCATGCGTGTGTGTGTGTGTGTGTGTGTGTGTGTGTGTGTGTGTGTGTATTTCTTTAAACTAGGTTCCCTAATGTGTAGCATGAATGAACTAAAAATTTTAGCCATCTTATATATTAGTATCTTCTTCTCTTGAACTTTAGCATAATATGTTCTAGTCTCTTGTTCTATAATATGTTCTAATCTCACTTCTGTGCTACAGATTCGTCACACATGGACACATAAAACTGGGCTTAGCTACTATAACACCCCTTCCATCTGCCACTGTTAGATCCCTCCCTGCCCCTGCTCAAACTTGCTGAGCAGAGGCCTGTCCAGAGGTTCGAAGCAGGTTCCTAGAGGGCTTCACACACTTCACTACGCTCAGTTCCTTCTTTGTCTGCCTGTCTTTCCTTCCTCCTTTCCTTCGGAGAAAAGCCAGCCTTCGTTCCACTTTCCTCTGGTCTGTGTTCTATTGAATTAGTTTTATGTTCCAAAGGCCTGGCCTGTTCTGCCACAATCTCTCTTATGGAAGTTTAGATCATCGACAAGCAGGAAGCCCTCATTATTTTTCAAGTAATTATTCTGGTTGGCAATTTTATGATATTTATTTATTTATTTTCTATGATATGTCTCTGTGTGTGTGTGTGTATTGGTGGGTGTGCATTGCCGTGCCATGCATGTAGAGGTCAGATGACAACTTGTCATGCCTTATTCTCTTCTTTCTTTCATCTTGTGGGCCATGGGGTTCAAATTTAGATCATGAGGTTTGGGAGTAAGAGTTTTTTCCTACCGATTCATCTTGCCACCCTAAATAATCATTCTGATCTCCATTTTCCTAACTAAAAGTGGAGCTATGCTGGCTAGGGATGTAGTTTAGTCAGCAGAGTGTTTGTCTATCTTGAACAAAGCCCTCAATTTGATCACTAGCATGTAAGTAGGGTGTGGCGGCACATGCTGGTAATCCCTGCACTCCAGAGGCAGGTGGATCAGAAGTTCAAGGTCATGCCAGATAATACCGCAAGTTAGACACCATTCTAGGTTACAAGAGATTATGTCTGGAAGAGAAACAAGGAAAGGAATAAAAATAACACTCCTATCTTGAGTTTGCATAATGAAATAAAACATTCACACTCGATGCCATTATCCCACAAAGTAAGTAGCCAACACCATTAGAAGTTCGGTTTTCATCCGAAGGCAGTTTTAGGGAACAACGAGGATTGCTGACGTAGAAAAGCCACTCGGAGTTAAGTGAATGCAGCAAATAGCATGTGTTCAAGACACACAGAACAAAGCCACCCAGTGATTAGTGGCTTTTACCGGACAGCAAACTTAAGGAATTAGGGAAGGAAGGTTTACTGTGGCTCATACTGTGAAGGTACAGCTCATCTCATCGCAAGGCGAGGGGCGTGGGGGGGTGGGGAGGGGGGGTGGTTGCCGAGGAACAGCAGCAGCAACAGCAGCAGCGTCATGAAGCAGCCATCACGCTGTGTCTGCAAACGGGAAGCAGAGAGAAGAGTGTGGTGCTCACTTCCTTTTCCCCATTAATTCAGCCTGGGACGCCAGCCCATGAAGAGTTTTCCACTTTAACCTAATCTAGAAAATTCCTCACAGATATGCCCAAAGACTTGTCTTGAGAGTGAGTCTAGATTTTGTCAAGTTGACAGTAAACACATAAACCATCATAGCTGGATTGGCTGGGACTGAGCTGTTACCAGTGGGCGGGCTGACTGGATGTGTTTGATTTGCTAAGCATCGCTTCTCGGCCTTTTGGCTAAGATCAAGTGTGATTTGCTAAGCATTATATCATGCATTAAACATACTTATCCCTCAGCCTCAATGGGTACCAATATCCTAATCACATAACTTTGATGTCGTCTTCTTTTCTGAGGTGCTAGGAATGGAACTTAGGCCTGAAAGAACCTAGTGGGGAAACCCCCACTCAATTCTTGTTCGGTTCGCACCCAAGAATCACGAACAGACGACCATCTTGATGTAAAAGCATGAGGTAGTTTAATGACGGAGCTCGGGACCGACACATATCTCCCGCAGGAGACAGAGGTGTCAACCACATGGTGGAGCCATAATGGCGGAGCTCCGGTTCGAAACGTATCTCACGCAGGAGACAGTGGTTTCGACCCCAAGGCTTGGAAGCTAGGGACTTTTATAGAAAAGGGGTGGGGCTGGGGGAGGAATTGGCACGGTTTTACATGATTGGTCCATTTAAACATCAACAGACTGTCAGAAGGGCGGGAGATAGGGAGGCACTAGGCCAGTCAGGACATGTAACGACGGGCCTGCTCGGGCACGTCCTGGCCTGTTCTGCTATGTTCTCAGCCCCAGGTTTCAAAGCTCACAAACAACTCTTTGGGCTATTTGACATAAATTACATGAATAACATGTCTCAAGTTTTATTTCCTTTTAGGCCCTCACATATGATAGGCTTGGATTCAGGTGACCCCATGACACTGAGAGATTGTTCATCTCTGGGAGGGTCTGGAAGCAGAGCTTGGATCTGAACTGGGTTACAAGGCCCTCCCTCCGGTGGTCTCTTCCCCTTTAGTCTGGCCACATCTGGAGGTTCCACACCCTGGCTAAGCAGCACCACAAGCGTTCACTGTAGACAGTGTTCAACTTGACCTCAGAATAGTAAATCAAAAATTCTTGGACTGTTCTGAGGTTCCAGAGGTAAAGACTTCTGCCATCAAGGCTGACAACCTGAGTTCAATTCCTGGGCCTCACAGAGTGGAAGATGTCTTAGTTAAGGTTTCCATTGCTGTAAAGAGATGACCAAGGCAACTCTTAAAAAGGTAAACATTTGCATATTCCACTCCAGGGGAGTTTGCTGATAGAATATTAAAAAAAATATTACAAAAAAAAAAGGTAAACATTTAATTGGGGCTGGTTTACACATTCAGAGGTTCGGTCCGTTATCATCAAGGCCTGAAGCATGGCAGTTTCCAGGCAGACATGGTGCTGGAGAAGGAGTTGAGATTTTCACATCTTGATAGAGTAGCGGCCAGGAGACTGCTTCCAGGCAGCTAGAGGGTCTCCAAACCTACCCCTCCAACAAGACCAAACCTACTCCAACAAGGCCACACCCACTCTAATAAGTCCACACCCCCTCATAGTGCCACTACCTGGGCCAAACATATTCAAACCACCACCGAAGGAAATAGCCAAAGTTGTCCTCTGATCTCCAAAGAATGTTCTTGCTCTCTCTCTCTCTCTCTCTCTCTCTCTCTCTCTCTCTCGTGGATCCAAGCAAGTATGCTGAGACCATTGTCCATCTCTCCTGTGGGATCCAGAGACGTGGTCCATCTCTCCTGTGGGATCCAGAGACGTGGAGCCATGCTTCAGATTATGTTAAAGATGCTGGCTTCTGACCTTTTAAGTTGGAAGGATGCAGCTCGCAGTGACACACAATGTCTGAGAGAGCCTGGGCACTGAGGACTCCTTCTCTTCTTCCTATAGGTTGGTGAATTCCGGCCTTACTTCAATCTGTTGTTCAGCTCTGACCTCTGTGCTCAAAACCAACCAGAACTTCACACACCTCTATCTACGAAGCAATGCCCTTGGAGACACAGGACTCAGGCTCCTCTGTGAGGGGCTTCTGCACCCGGACTGTAAACTACAGATGCTGGAGTGAGTTCATGGGCTGCCTGAGGTGATGGGAACATGGGGTGTGAGGCAGGCCCTGGAGCAACCCTGATGCAAATCTGTGTCTGAGGAGTGAGGCGTTCTTGGTGTCCATTAGTGAGAAATGGGAAGTTTCTAGATGGTATACAGCTTAAAGGCTAAGCCCCTGCCACCACAGTCCTGCCAACTGCAAACATTCATTTGGTCCATTGATACTTTGTGGAAATCTGAGGGGAACATAATGTTTAGAAAAAGTCAATTGACAAATTTCTGTTACTATTTTGGTCTGTTCAACCCAGTACCTTGGGAAAAGAAACTTCCATCTAAAGAGGGGAGAAAAGAAACCATATCATATGAAGCAGCTTCACGCTGGTCAGTCTGTGGTTTGTTGTTGTTGTTGTTTTCAAGACAGGGTTTATCTGTGTAGCCCTGGCTTGCCTGGAACTCACTCTGTAGACCAGGTTGGCTTCGAACTCAGAAATCCGCCTGCTTCTGCCTCCCAAGTGCTGGGATTAAAGGTGTGCACCACCACTGCCCAGCCCAATCTGCGCTTTTTATGCAAATGAAACTGCAGGTTTGGAGACCCGGAAGTATGGATGGTCAAGGCTATTTTCTTTATATCACCCTTCTCTTCTCAAAGATTAGACAACTGCAGCCTCACCTCACACAGCTGCTGGAATCTCTCCACAATTCTGACCCACAACCACAGCCTTCGGAAGCTGAACCTGGGCAACAATGATCTTGGCGATCTGTGCGTGGTGACCCTCTGTGAGGTGCTGAAACAGCAGGGCTGCCTCCTGCAGAGCCTACAGTGAGTGTGGTTTGCCTAGAGCTTCTCATGGGGTAGGCGAGCGGGGTGCTGAGGGGAGGGTGACCACGGGACAAAAGTCAGAGTTTCTCTGGATTAATTTGCAGTTTTCTGAAGAGTCCAACTCAAAGCTTCTTTTCTGTGTTCACAGGTTGGGTGAAATGTACTTAAATCGTGAAACAAAACGTGCCTTAGAAGCGCTCCAGGAAGAAAAGCCTGAGCTGACTATAGTCTTCGAGATTTCCTGGTAGGCGTGGAAGCAGGACCACCAGGTGCCTCGGTCCTGCCCCAAGTCCTGCCCCAAGCCCCAGTGCGCACTGCTCTTCACTGCTATCAAGCCCTCCTTCACCATCAGGATCACAGCCGAGGCTCTTCTGGTATAGGGTCTGGAGCAAAGGCTTGTGTGGGACCAAATATTTTTCCTCACATCGATAACGTGAAACTGCCAGAGGCTGCCCTTCCCATCATATCCTCAGTGGGCAAGGTGTTCCCTCTTGGTGACTTCATGGAAACAGCTTCAAGAAAACGCCTTTTCTGTCCTCCCCCGCCCTCCTCTTACTCCTGCCCCTCCTCCTCCTCCTCCTCCCCTCCCCCCCCCTCCTCCTCCGCTTCTCCCCCCACCTGTCTTTCTCTCTCTGGGCCTCTGGTTTTTTGACCTTTGCCCATACCTTCAGTCTTGTCTTCCTGTTAACTGACCATCCCGCATAAGGAGCTGCCCGTGGGCTAGATGGAAGGTTTGTGGCAGCCTCTCAGCTACATTGTTTGTTTTTATTTTTTAATAGTTATGATTTCTCTTTAGCTACCTGAAAACTCAGAGATTTATAAAACCCATTTTTGTATTTATTGTATGTTTGTACTGCTTTCTTAATTTAAAAATGTATCTAGAATTCTTTTAAGTTATTTATCCAAACTACTAAAAATAAATCAGTTTACACATTTAAAATTTCTCTTTGCAAAATGATTCAACGTTGGTTAATGAGGGGGAAAAAGTCACGTCCTTTGGATTTTAGAGGAGGGATTTCAGCTGTAGTAGCATAGAGGGTAACAGCATGCAGGGGAAGGTTAGCTCACATGCAGAAATGAATCCTACAGCATTCTCAAACAGAGGCATAACCTGGTTTCCTCTTGCCTGGGTGACAAAAGCTTACCTTAGGTTTATCCATTTGAAGAGCAGCTCATCTCCTAAGTGACACTGAGTGCTAAGTCATGAATAAATACTAACTGCCCACAGTACACAGAAACAACTCTTAAACATAAAACATTGCTCAGAGTGGAACTATTGTTTCATATCGTCTGGTGAGGCTGCTAGACCTTTGCTATGGAGACGGACTGATGAACTGTTGTTGTCTTTAAATTTTTAAAAAGATTTATTTATGTTTATGTATATGAGCACACTGTAGCTGTCTTAAGACAGCACCAGAAGAGGGCATTGGATCCATTACAGGTGACTGTGAGCCACCATGTGGTTGCTGGGATTTGAACTCAGGACCTCTGGAAGAACAGTCAGTGCTCTTAACCACTGAGCCATCTCTCCAGCTTCTGATGAACTTTTAATATAAGGAGATTATGCAAGGCAAAGCAACCATGCCACTAAACAATCTCTTTACATAAACTGTGTTTTTTAAAAATAGAGCCTATCTTTCCCTTTGAACGTCTGATCCTCCACGCCCCATCTCTCCAGTGCTGGGATTACAGGCATGTGCCAGCATGCAGCTTATGAGACGCTGGAGCTCAAACCCAGGGCACTGAGGATGATTGTCAGGCATCCCACCAACTGGGCTCTTTCTAGTAAGGCTAATTTATTTAATAATTTAAATTAAACCAATTGAAAAACCATGTGGTGCACAATTCTGTGCAAACTCTCTGCCTGCTTAGGAGTGTGAGTGTGTTTGTGTGTGTGTGTGTGTGTGTGTGTGTGTGTGTGTGTGTGCAGGTATGCATGTGTATGCATGTGTGTCTCTCTATGTGTATGCTTGTGTATGCATGTGTGTCTGCATGTGTTCAGTAGTAGCAGCAGCAGCAGTACTTATGGTGATTAAACTCTGGTACTGAGCCCCAAGTCTGGGTTTAGGGCTTTGAATATTTATCTATACATTTGCTTTCTGTGTCATGGTAAGCTGAATTGTGACATGTTGTCTCCCTGTTGTAAGTTTTTGACACGCATTATAAAAATCTATTTTTTCCTATCACACATCAATTTGTCGTGTCAAAATGCTTGAATTTAATTGAGAGTTTAATCCCTTAGATACTTTATAACTCTGAGCAACAGAAGTTCTCGGGACTGGAGAGATGGATCGGTGGGTAAGAGCACCGGCTGTTCTTCCAGAGGACCTGGGTTTGATTCCCAGCAACCACATGGTGGCTCACAATCATCTGTAACTCCAGTTCCAGAGAACTGAACACCTCTTTGACTCCCCCAGGCAAAACACCCATAAAATAAATTAAAGATGACTTAAAAAAAATAGAAGTTCTATATGCTTATCCTGTAGCATTACCTGTCTATGACAATGAATATTCTAAGGGTCCCTCAGTGCTCCAAGCACCTTTGCTGCTTGACAGCCCATGCCAACACCCAGGACTTGGGAACCCTGACTATTTACTTGATTTCATCCTCTGAGGGCCATGGATTCATTCATGGTTCTGCTGGGTGTTTCTTCTGTCCCATATTGAGGCTGCCTTGCTGGAGGATCCAGTCCCGTTCAACAGTCACAGAGCTGGCTGCAAGCCTGGCTCACATGGCTCTGCAGTTACAGTCTCCCCAGCATGGCCAGTCTTACAGATGATGGGCCTCTTGGAGACTTGGGGTACCTGAGAATATCACTAACTAAAAGTTCCAGGTGCTTTACAACTGTGTCCAGGAAGCACTAGAGAATCTCTCACTGAGTTTTAGAGGTCAAGCAAGTCACTAGGCATAGCCTTTCACGAAGTTAAGAGAATTTGAGATTGTCAGTTAGCACAGCTGTTTTGGGAAACACAGTTCTCAAATGTTTCCTAGAATTAGATCGGCTCATTACACTGATATATATATACTGATTACCTACCTCTCTTGGTGATTCTCATCATGTTGATTTTACTGACTGTGGCTTGGATTTGTCCCATTGCTTAAGGGCTCGTCTATGTTACTCTGGGATATAAAGGGCTTTGAGCTGCTCTGCTGTGATAGCTCTATGGAAATCCATTGGAACAAGCACTGTGGTCCTGGACTGGCATGGTCATTATTTTTCACATTTCTTACATCAAATTCTTCAGCTCTGTGATTTGTCTTGCCTTCACAGTTAGAAACACTTTCTTAATTTCCCTCTTTTTGTAATTTCCATTCATATATTGTTAACTTGCTAGTCTTGGTTACATTAATAGGCGGTAGGATAGCCACAAAGAACTAAATATAAAAGGGTTTTCAGTGCGGGGGTGGAGGTGGGGGTACAAATGCAAGGTGCTGGAGATGAGTTCAATTCCAACTTTAGTGGATCTGATGCCCTCTGCTGGCTTCTGCAAGCAACTGCACTTACACACACACACACACCCCACTCCCATATGTGTGTGTGTGTGTGTGTATAATCAAATAAAATCTTCAAGAATTACCTATGAAAGAAAACTAAATGCAAATAAATAGAAGGTTCCTGAAATGGTTCCATTGCTCTAAAGGAGGCAGCCAGTACGATGTGAGAACCTCAGTTTCCTTGGCTACCAGAACTCTAATAATAACTAGAGCAATTACTTCAGCCTTTAATAATTGATTCTTACATGAAAATGAGATTTGCAAAAGTGATCATATCATGAGGATCAGTATAACACAGATCGTTACTTACAAACACTCAGTGTATCACCAGCATCACAGAAACCTTCCACAAATGTTAGCTTGAATGAATCACTGTCAACATTTCTTGTGTGTGGTTCTGGGCAGTGAAGCCAGGACCAAGCTAGGCAGGAGCTCTAGACTGAGTTAAACATCTTCAGCTCTTATGTTAGGTTTTATCATTTTAACTGTATTGTATTTGTTACTGCATTCTCCACTGGAATACGTCCATCTAGAAGCTGAGAGGGGAGATGTACTTGTTTGTACCCCTGTACCCTAACAGGGAGTCATCTAGCCTTCTAGCAGAAAGTTCCCACTCAACGGTGGGAAAACTTTCTGTAAGGACAGTTTAAACCAGAGGGAAAAGAAAATTGTTTATGGTTATGAATAGAAGGATGCAGTCATGTCATTCTTATGACATTTTGGAAAATAAATACAAAATGTATTGATTTTGATCCACGAAGAACAGACGTTTATTATAAACGAGGTAAGACTCTGTGTCAAGTTCATTTTGTACACATCTGGAGTGACTGTAATGGAAGAAAGGGGTTTAAAAAGATACATGGGAAACGAGAGAGGAAATACAGGAAGAGGAAGAAAACAGGAAGAGCCAGGGAATTAGAAGTTAAACAGCGTAACGAGTACTTGTGAGCATCAAGTCATTTAAGCGCTTCTTGAAGATATATGGCTTCTTAGAACTGTGCTCTGAGAATGGAACTTAACGCTCAGATGCGGGACTTTGAGCCTCATCACCACACGGAAGGTGAAATGCTTTTGGATGTTTTTTGTTTTCTTTCAAATCTCTCAAAGAACCTACTGTTCCAAGAATTTCCTACAGCCCTAGGGGTTGAACTCAGTCCTTCCCACATGCCAAGGAAGTGCTGTACCACCCCTGAGCTACAACCCTACCCACCCCCCAGAGTCCTTGCTGCGGAGTTCTGCCAGAGGTGTAGGTCTTCCGGGATTACATTTTTCACCTTCCACACAGCCTTCCGGTCCTTGCCAGGAGTCTTCGGAGAGCTCCCTTCACGTCCTTATTCCTCAAGGTGTAGATGAAAGGGTTAAGGGTGGGGGTGATTATAGAATAGAAGAGGGAGATGAACTTGCCCTGCTCCTGTGAGTAACTGGATGGCGGCTGCAGGTACATGTAAATGGCGGGCAGGTAGAAGAGGGAGACCACCAACAGGTGGGAAGAGCAAGTCCCGAAGGCCTTGTGCCGTCCCCTGGAGGACTGGATCCTCATCACTGCCCGAGCAATGAAGCCGTAGGAGAGGAGGATGAGGGCCAGAGGGACCAGCACAAAGAAGGCCACCAGCACAGCCAGGGTGGCATCATTCGCCGTAGTATCAGCACAGGACAGCTTGATCATGGCTGGCACCTCGCAGAAGAAGTTGTTCAGCACCTGCCGGCCACAGAAAGGCAATTGCACTGTCAGGATGACCTGAACAAGGGAGTTGCCGAAGCCGCTGAGCCAGGCCATAGCCACGAGCTGCTGGCAGAGTGGGCGGTGCATGATGATAGCATAGCGGAGTGGCTCACAGATGGCCACGTAGCGGTCCAGAGCCATGGCCGCCAAGACAACGCACTCGGTGCAGCCCAGCCAGTGGAAAATGGCGTATTGCACCGTGCAGCCACCGTAACTGATGGTCTTCTGGGAGCTCCCCATGTTGAACAGCATCTGAGGGACAGTGGTGGTGGTGTAGCAGAGATCCAGGAAGGACAAGTGGCTGAGGAATATGTACATGGGGCTGTGGAGCTGAGGATCCAGCTGGGATACCAGGATGATAGAGATGTTCCCCAGCATAGCCAGAATGTAGAACACCAGGAGGACTGCAAAGACTGGGAGCTCCAGCCATGGCCTGTCGGAAATGCCCAGGAGGATAAAGTCCTTTGGGGTGTCCCAGAAGCAGCTGTGGTTGTCACCTCTCATGCTAAGGCATCTTCTGGGAGCTGCGATGATGAGTGAAGAGAGTTTGGGTGAGTGACTGGCACGGGATGAAATGAGTCATTTTCTCACGGTGTCTGCTTTCTCTCAGGCTTCCTCCTGCCTGACCCTCTTTAGCCCCCTGGATGGGGCGTCAAGACAGCAGTATGCGCATCTCACACCCCCTCCTACTCTGACCTTCACCAAGCCAGTCTTGCTAAACTTCAATTCCTGCATCTGTTACAGTGGGAGTGGGGATGAGGCTTGCCTCGGCTGCAGATCCTGGAGAAGATAGAGAGACTTCGGTGCCAGAGTTCCACACAGCCTCAGGCGTCATTCACGTTCAGTCATGACTCCCATGATTCCCACTGCCCCTGGAGTGTTTGACTTCTCCACAAACACGTTGATGGGAAAGTGTCCACTTTCTGAGGCTTTTTTATTTTGTCTTCTGGAGACAGAGACAGGATAGAGGAAAGAGGTAAAATAAAGCAGGAAGACGCGCTTTGCGAGCAGGGAGGGACTCTCTCGATAAGCTCACAGTCATGCAGCCTTCTCACCTCTGATGACGACACCTGGCCTGTCACTGTGAGGATGTCACTGTGACAATGTCACTGTGAGGATGTGCTCTGGCTCACAGGACTACAGAAGCTCTGGCCCTAGACTACTCACCATGGCTTCTCTGTCCCTCACTCAGACTGTAAAACAGCAGGGTTCCAGGCTCTCTGAATACCTGGAGTGGGGGGGGGGGGGGAATGGAAAACTTTACCTTCTGATTTGTTACTGATTCCCAGTGAGACCTGAGTGCAACAATGGTGAGCTTGGGAGAAAGTCCTTAGAATTGTTTGACAAAAGATCAGTTGGCTCTGGGATGCTATTTGTTTCATACTTAGAGTGACATTTAAATCTTTGCCAAGGAGATATTATCAGAGAGAGACAGAGAGAGAGAGAGAGAGAGAGAGAGAGAGAGAGAGAGAGACAGTGAGATAGAGAGACAGAGAGACAGAGACAAAGAGCACAGCCAGTTTGATTTCTGGGTGCCGCTGCTCTCAGGGAACCAATGAGCTGCCTGCCATCAGTGATTCATGGGATTGAGGTAGGAGACAAAATGAAATTAGGTCATTAGGAGTTGGCCCCAGTAAGCCTTTGACAGCCTGGAGACCTCAACCATTTGGAAAAGTTCCCCTCACGACTATCAAAGCTGCTCTGTGGATCAAAGCCCCTCTGTGTGCAGAGTCAAGGCTCTCTCTCTCTCTGGTGGCCTCTGATAACTATACTAGTCCATGATGGAGCTCCAGGGCTAAGGAGAAACTTGTCATTTATGCAGCAGAGGATGTCACCTTTTTACATGTTTCTGTTTCCACTGTCTGTACCTATTTAAAAATGTAGTTCTCAACACTTAGCCAGCATCCTCTCTTAGAGTCCCCATTCATTACTCTCTCTCTCTCTCTCTCTCTAATAAATAGTGTGGGTTGAAGTGTTCAACTCTTGAGTGCATGGCCTTCATCCTTCATTGTCTCCAAGATATGATCCCAGGGTGGAGGCAGTTTGCTGTCGCAGCTATGACAGCTTGCTGCCTGACCTACTGCACGGTCATTCTAGAGTTCTGATTTCCCAGTCTTCTCCAAGTATGCCTCTGAATACACAATGGAGATGCACTGCTTCAAGATAAAACTGAAAATCAATCTCACATGTAGGTAATTCTTAATTCTCAATTTGGTACCTTGTGCACACATTGGGAAATTAATGAAGATCTCCTTAAGTTAGACATTGCAGCAAGCACCCCTCCTCCAGCTGATATTTCAAAGAACTCCAGTGTTATTTGAAAATAATTCAAACCCTAGAGTTTAGATAGACAAGTGCTAATTTCTTCTGCTCTGTATGTAGTTTCAAAACTAACGTTCTTTACAATAGCGGTCTCACTAGGCTTGTGAAACATTCAATTATTGCCCGATTCAAAAATTCTTACAAGCATTAACTTCAGTGAGCAGGATGTATCTCGAATGAGCTCTGAAACTCTGTTTTAACACAGTGAGCCATGAAACCCATGTTTTAAGGTGCACACTGGAGACTGGGGCTAGTATGCCTTCATGGTGGTAGTGGTGGGATCGATGTCCTTTGCAGCCTCCTTGGGGACAAAGCAGCTGAATGCCAGGCTGCCACTGGCTCTGTTCTCCAGCTCTTCCCTCCAGTCTCTGCATCTCCTGCCTCTCCTGCTGGAATGCAGCTATCCAGTCACTGTACCACCTACACATGACCCTTGCTCTCAAGTGTCCTCTGAGGTCCAAGTGCCCTCTCAGGGTGAACACATTAATTTCTGCATTTGGCATAGTCACACTAGAGCAGAGTTCTTCTGGACCTATGCCTGGAGTTGTAATCTTGGAATTCCCCCCAGCCCCCTTTCCTGACATTGTGAACCAACACATCTGAAACTTTATCTATCAATCGAGCTCCCAACTCCTATGCATCCTCTCCCTTCTAACCTGAGACCGACTTCTCTCTTGTCATGATGGCTCAAAACATCCAGGGTGTTTCTAAGGAGGGTCTACTCATTTTAGCCCCCAGCCAGGATCTTGTGCTATTGATTCTATCTTCATAAGGCTGGTAAGGGCTGTCTCAGCTTCCTTTCTGTCCAGGGCAGTAAGGCCTGTCTAGACCTCAGGGCTTGCTGGCATGCTCTGCAGATGGTCTTTACTCCCCTGCTTTGTAGCCACACACAGTGACAGCATCTTTCCTAGACTCAGGTTCTAAGAGCAAAATGCCTTCAAGTAGTTCAGTTAGTTACCTAGTTTCCAGAGAGATTAGGACCATCTCCTTCCATGGTCAGAAACATGCTGTGGATGCTTTGATGACACTTGGACTGCTGTGGTGTGTGTGTGTGTGTGTGTGTGTGTGTTAGGATACAGACATGAAGATATACTCTTATGACATATGCTATCCTTTGTGTAGTATACAACCCTCTGATTGATCTTTTTATTTATCTGTCCATCTGTGTATCCACGTATCCATGTATCTATCTATCTATCTATCTATCTATCTATCTATCTATCTATCTATCTATATATCTATCTATCTATCATCTATCTGTCTGTTTGTCTATCTACCTATCATCTATCTATCCACCACCTATTAAATCATCAGTCTACTTATCTGTCCCATCTCATCCTTAACATTTGTTGTTGAAATGCTCTTGGGACCTGATACAATTGTGATTTACTTCACCATTGAAGATGGAAAAGCAAGCTCAGAGCCCTAAATATAATTTCAAAGCAGCTCCTGAGATGGGCAAAATAATCAGCCATCCATGAGATTTATTTCTTATTATCCCTTTCTTCAATCTGAAATTCAGTTTAAAATTTCCTCAATCTGGGCAGTCAAATCAAAGTTTCAGTCCCTGCCTTAGTCAGCAGGATTAAGCCATGGGAGACTGAGTCTTGATGGTAAGGCTGTGGGTGGTAGAGTTTCCCTTAATTGATGCTAATAGGTGCTCTTTCATGACAAGGGTGAATATGCAGAGGTATATCCTGGCTCAATGGAAGTCTTCCCCTTAGAGTTCTGATTAGAGTAAAATTGGGCCACTCCCAGCATGACGAGGAAATAAATATACAGTCTTACCATTACTGATTTTGGTCAGCACCACTCTGCTCCGTGAATCAAAAGCTTCATTCGACGAACTAGCTTCCACCTATAATTTTGTCCAAAAGCAGATGTCACAAAGCCTCCCTGTGGTGCAGACTCTGGTTTGTCCGGAACCCAGGACTGACCCTTACCTTCCATGGTCCTCTGACATCTACAGGGGACCTGGCTCAGGGAGGGAGGGAGCATTCTTTGCAGCCTGTGCAGGTTTGCACTGGGGAGAAGTATTTAGGAGGACGCTCACCACTGCAAATGCAGACAATGTTCAAGAAAGATGCTGCGACTGTTTGTTCCGATAAAGCTGCTGAGACTGCATGCTTACCTGGCCCTGGCCCCCGGCAGCTGGAGAGAAATCATCCTTGGCCTGGAAGAAGGAAGAACTTTTCCTTGCTGCAGATAGATATTCCGGGACGTCCCAGTGCCAGCTGTGCTTCCCTCTGGCCACAGGAAGTATAAAATTGCAGTGACCTCGTGCTGTGGACACTTTGATATGGTGGAACAGCTTCTACAGTTATATAGACAGCTCAGCTTATTACCAAAGCCAGGGTGCCCGGGCAGCGATCCAGCTCGCAGCACACTTCCCTGTAATTCCACAACTATTCCCCAGGTTCAACTTGACTTCGTCCTCTGCGCTCTTTTTCAGGAAGGTTTTGCTCTTTCTCCCCAGACACGGCATAGAAGCTTGCTCTCCTCTGGCTGGAAAGTTATCCCTGATGTTTTATTTAATTAGTGTCTAAGGGATTAGCTGATAATTGATGTAGTGTGAACTAGTATTTTTAATTAATGGTAGGTCCTAGAAGACCAGAAGGTCAGAGGAAATGGAGCAGCCATGGGGCATGGAAGAGTTATTTCTTCCTTTCCTTCTCTTTCTTCCTCTTCCTCTCTTCTCCTTCCTCCTCCTCCTCCTCTTCTCCTTCCTCCTCCTCTCCTCTTTCCCTCCTCTTCTTCCTCCTCCTCCTCCTCCTCCTCCTCCCCCTCCTCCTCCTCCTCCTCCTCCCCCTCCTCTTCCTCCTCCTCCTCCTCCTCCTCCTCCTCCTCCTCCTCCTCCTCCTCCTCTTCTTCTTCTTCTTCTTCTTCTTCTTCTTCTTCTTCTTCTTCTTCTTCTTCTTCTTCCCCTTCCCCTTCCCCTTCCCCTTCCCCTCCCCCTTCCCCTTCCCCTTCCCCTTCCCCTTCCTCTTCCTCTTCCTCTCTTTAAGGTTGGTAAGGTGTTCACTGTAAAGTTAGAAGAGCTGCTTTGTGGAGCTGTGGTTCAGGTAAAGAACAAGCTGCTCTGGCTTTGGCACCAAAATTACTCTCTGGGTCTCTAGACAGGTCACCTAGCTTCACTGTGCCCCATCTCCATCTGCAAAGCATAAGAAATACGGATCTTGCCCTCCAAAGCCTAACACAAGGGAGACACTAGCCTGTCTATAACCTACATAGAACAGTAACTAGTGTAGAGGAATCCAAGTTCAGATCTGCTCCTGAGTGTTAACGTTGTCTGAGCTGCCTGTTCCATTTGTTGCATGGAAGGGATGAAAACTCTGGATAGAGACCAAGCATGGAGGACAAATCCTTAGTCATGAGCAGCAAAGCACATGAACTAAAGCTATCTATGGAGTGTGAATGGGAGCACTTTAGACAGTTACTTCTTCCTGCTCGTTAAAGAAAATTGTAGCAGCCAGAGAGGTGGCTCAACAGTTAAGAGCATCTGTTGCTCTTGCAGAGGTCCCAGGCTTGACCCCATGTGAATATGGTAGTGCACAACTGTAGCTCCAGTTTCAGAGGATTTAACATCCTCTTCTGACTCCTCTGACTCCCCTGGTGACTATTCACACATATAGTACACGTACATACATGCAGGCAAAACCATAAGATAAAATACATTATATATATATATGTGTGTGTGTGTGTGTGTGTGTGTGTGTGTGTGTGTGTGTATGTATATATGTATATATATACACACATATACATATATGATAAAATATATAAAATCTAAAAAATTGTCAGTGTATATTTGTGTTTTTCCCTCCTTTGCTAACTAGGTTGAAGATTTGCCAGTTCTGTCTAACTTTTCAAACTATTGTCTATTCCTTGTATAGTTTTTTCATCTGTATTTCTTTTCTTTTCTTTTTTTTAAATAAAAAAAATTTGTATTTACCTAGAAGCGTTCAGAATATCAACAAAACAGCCTCATTTTTTTTTTCCAATTACAGAGTGGTATTCAGCAAACAGAACAACAACTATCTTCGTATAAGCCGCATCAGAGACAAGAGAAGATGAAAAAAAAAAAGCCCAAAATAAAACCGAGTCAAAACAAAACAAAAACCGAACTACTGTCCCCATATATAACTTGTTTGTGCTGTGCACCAACAAGAACCTGCTTTAAATTTCCATGCCAATTTACAACCTCCAGACTGTACCAGGCAAGGTCAGTGGCTACTGATAATACCACCAGGACACATTCAGTAGTGTGTTAACTATACAAAAAAAAAAAAAAAAAAGACACTATATAATTTAAAAACAAATCTTACGCAGCCTTACATTTCAATGTTTTTCTTTAAAATGAGTGAGTTGTGTATGGGTGGGGTAGGGTGGTGGTGTTTAAATGCTTTATTAACAAGGGAAAAAATGCACTAGAACCAACTTATTTATCTTCATCTTTTCCTTCCTCTTCCTTCTCCTCCTCCTCTTCTTCCTCTTCCTCCTCCTCCTCTTCATCCTCTTCCTTATCATCATCATCTTCCTCTTCCTTCTTTGTCTTGCTCTTTTCAACCTTGACCACCCCCTTTTTCGCTGCATCAGGTTTTCCCTTAGCTCTGTAGGCAGCAATATCCTTCTCATACTTCTCCTTCAGCTTGGCAGCCTTCTCCTAGGACTGCTTGCTATCTGCTGCAGATTGTTCCACATCTCTCCTAGTTTCTTCACAACATCACCAATGGATAAGCCTGGATGTTCGCCTTTGATTTTTGGGTGGTACTCAGAACAGAACAAGAAGGACGAGGGAGGCATTGAGGCTCTTGAACTTCTTTTTGGTCTCCCCTTTGGGGGTGGTGGTGTAGGTTTTCATTTCCCTTTCATAACAAGCCTTGTCAGCCTTTGCCATATCTTCACATTTCCCCTTTTCTTTAGCAGACATGGTCTTCCACCTCTCTGAGCACTTCTTGGAGAACTCTGAGAAGTTGACAGAAGCATCCGGGTGCTTCTTCTTGTGCTCCTCCCGGCAAGTTTGCACAAAGAATGCATATGAGGACATTTTGCCTCTCGGCTTTTTAGGATCTCCCTTGCCCATGTTTAGTTGATTTTCCTCCGTGAGACACAAAGTCACCCAGTGCCCGTCCTGCTCTCATTTGTCCAGCCACTGTCTCTATGGAGCCCAATGCACTGCAATGGCTGTGAGAGCGGGAGCCAGACGTCGTCTGTATTTCATGAGCTTTTCTTCTGATCATTTATTGCAGGAAGCGTGGAGGTCCTTGAGCTCACAAATGGGGGAACCAGGAACGCTAAACACACATGGCTGTCCCTTCAAAGGGAAGATGTACAACCTGTTATTCACCAAGAAGGCTGGAAGCAGACCTGGTTAATAGCCTGATGACCCCTGCACTACCTGTGTGGCTGAGACTACACCAGATCCTTCCCCGGACCCTTATCGTGAGCTAGTTTTTCTTAGCCAGTCTACACAACCCATGTTTACAGAAGGTGTCAGACGTAGTCAGGCTATAGAAGACATCTTTATGGAAGGTGCACATGTACTTTACAATGACTTTTGAGGTGGTCACATCTGATCTGTATTTAGCTTATTCTGTTCCTCAAGGAGATTTATGCAAGCTTTATTGGACAGACAGGCTCGAGTTAGCTGTTACCAGGAGTGTTTTCACCAACTTGTGTTGTGCTTAAACATGCCTAAAATACTAAGGATTAGCGCCCCAAAGTTTGAGCCAACATTGACTATTTAGTTGTGCTGAGCTGTCCTGGCTTCTCCTCTCCCACAGATGGTTACTCCGCTGGCCATGGTGGTCGTGAAACCCACTCACAGTTTGTTACCATGTAGTAACATTTTAAAAACTGTTTCCAAGGCCTTGGGGTACATCTTCAGGTCACTGATTGGAAATTTCTCTGACTTTTTGCCATGGTCACTCATAGCTGTAAACTTCCCTGTCTGAACTGCCTTTGCTCCATACCAAGGGTTCTAGTAACGCGTGTTTCATTTTCAACTGATTACAGAAATGTTTTAAGCCTTTCCCCTATGGTTTTCTTCAGTGACTGCACAGGCCATTCAAGAATGTAGTTCAAGCTCTATGTGTTCATATAGTGTCTGTCATTGCTCTTGTTACTAGTTTAAGTTTGACTTATGGTCCGGAACATTGTTTCTTTCAGAGAAAGTCTTTGTGTGCTGAGTGGGTGAGCATCCTGCAGCTCTCTGGTGGAATGTCCTCCAGATAAATGTGTCATCCTTCTGGTGTATGAGACAACTTTAGCCTGAGGGGCTGGGGGTAGGTTTGATCGGACTCATCTCTCTATTTAAGTTGCCCACTAGTATTGACGCTAAGTTTATTTATACCTGTATGACCAGTGTTTGTTTTATGGAATTGGGTGTACTAACATTTGAGTATATATGTTTATACTCATTGTGTCTAATTGATAGTCTGCAACTTTTATTTAAAAATTTACTGGCTTAAAACACTCTTTTGACCAATTCTGGCTTGATACTTGCCATGTTAGATCAAGAATGGTTATTCCTTCTTGTTTCTGGTCTCTGTCTGCTTGGAATATAGTGTTTTGTCCTTTGGCATTCGATCTGTGGGTCCTTATGGATTCAATGTGTCAGCATTAAGGCAGCAGGTAGTTAGATCTGTGACTTCATCCAGTCAGCTCATTCTCATGATTTAATTGGAGTGTGTAGCCCATTGACATTTGGATTGTTATTGAGAGGAATTTGATGGTACCTGTAATTTTATTTATGTCATCTGGCAGGTTCATATACTGCTTGTCTTTTTCTTTCTCCCATATTTGTGTTAGGGATTTACTTAGTTGGATGATGTCTGATTCTTCATTAGTTCTCACTTATATGTCTATTGTTCTCATGAGATTTGTTATTTCATTGTCTCTTGTTCTGGGACCGCCTTTCTTCTTGCTCTGTGTGTAGGGGTTTTGTTTTGTTTTTAATCTATCTTCTGAAGTGCTGGCTTGGTAGTCATGACTTGCTTTAGTTGGTACTTATCTTTAATATTTATTTCTTCATTAACTTAAAAAGGTTTCTTTGGTGGGGGCTGGAGAGATGTCTTGGTGATTAGGAATGCTTGCTGCTCTTCCAGCATTAAAAAAATGAGATATTTTTGCTGATACAATAATTTTGTTTGACAGTGTTTACTTTCAGGGCTTGAACTGCATGCACTATCTAATACTTTCCTAGATTTTAGTGTTTCTGTTGTTAGATCTAATGTTATTCTGATAAACATGTCTTTGTAAATGAGTTGGCTCTTTTGCTATATTAAAATAATTTATTTTTATTTTATGTACATTGGTGTTTTGATGGTATATAAATCTGTATGAAGGAGTCAGATCCTCTGGGACAGGAATAACAGACAGTTTTGAGCTGCCATGTGTATGCTGGGAAATGAACCCTGGTCCTCTGGAAAAGCAACCAGTGCTCTTACCTGCTGCACCATCTCTCCAGTCATTTTTTGGTACTTTCATTATTTGTCTTCATCAGTGTTCTGTTGCTGTGAAGAGACACCATGACCATGGCAACTCTTATATAAAAGAAAACATTTTACTGAGGCTTGCTTATAGTCTCAGAGGTTTAGTCCATTATCATCATGGTGGACATAAAGTTGGAGAAGTGGAAAACTTCTACTTTCAGATCTGCAGACATCAGGAAGATAGAGAGAGCCTTTGGGCCTGGCTTGGGCTTCTGAAGTCAAAGCCTATGCCCAGTGAAGCACATCCTCCAACGAAGCCAACCTATTCCGTCAAGCCACACCTCCTAATTCCTTTCAAGTAATGCCACACCCTGGTGACCAAGCAGTCAAATCTGTGAGCCTATGGGGACCACTCATATTCACTCACATTTCAGTCTCTGGTCCCCACAGGCCTCTCACCACACCATAATGAAAAATACATTCTTAGTCCAGCTTCAAAAGCCCCATAGTCTATTACAGTTTCAACACTGTTAAAAGTCCAAAATTCAAAGTCTCTTCGGAGACCCAAGGTAATCTTTTAGCTGTAACCCCTGTAAAATAAAAACCAAAGAGCAGATCACATGCTTCCAACATACAATGGCACATCACCATTTCCAAAAGTCAGAAAAGGGAGGATAGCAATGAAATACTGGGCCAAAGCAAGACACAATCCAGCAGGCAAACTCCAAATTCTGAATCTCCATGCCTGATGTCGAAGTGCTCTTCCGATCTCCAACTCCTTTCAACTTTGTTGACTGCAACACACTTCCCTCTCTTGGGTTGGTTCTATGCTGTGTTAGCAGCTCTTCTTAGCAGGTATCCCACAGCTCTGGAATCTTCATCATCTTGGGGTCTCCAAGGCTATCCAGGTTTCACATTTACATCTTTATGCAGTGGCCTCTCTGGGGGCTCCATGGCAGGGACACTCCTGACACACACCTGGCCTCAGTGGCTTTCCTTAGCTGCAGATGGAGATGCCACAATCCCTATCTTGTATTCTTGACTCTAAAGCCAGAACCACATGGCCAACTCGGCCAAGTTCTATTGTTTGCTGGGTCAAGAAAATGGCTCCCTCTTTCAAAGAGCCAGAGATGGTAGAAGACACCAAGGAAGCAATGTCTCTCAGACACAACAGGACTGATACACATATGAACTCACAGAGACTGGGACAGCACACATAAGCCCTGCACAGCTTCAAGCTGGACAAAATCCCAACACTGAGAAAGGAAGTGGACACAAAGTCCTACCCCTGACCAAGAAGATATCTGCACTTGATATCTGCTGTGAAAAGGAAAATCAGTTTTCTCTAGTGGGTTGTCACTGTGGTAATTTTATTGTTTCATTGGTTTTTGTTTGTTTGTTTGAATTTTCAGTTCTTTTTTTAATTTTGAGAGAGACTATGACGTTGAGAGGGTACAGAGATAGGGAGGATCAACCTTCCTGATGCTGAGACCCTATAAACAGTTCCTCATGTTGTGGTGACTCCCGACCAGAACGTTATTTCATTGTTTCTTTATAACTGAATTTTGGTATTGTTATAAATCATATTGTAAATATCTGTTATATAGTATATCTGATAGGTAACCCCTGTGGAAGGGTTGTTTAATTCCCAGAAGGATCCCGACCCACAGGTTAAGAACTACTGAAGGAGCTAGGGTGGGGAGAAAGAATACAAGCAACTTATATTACATTACATAGTAATCATTAAAAAGTCATTTATTAAAGTCCTTACAGCATGCCATTCCACTGTGTTCTGGTGACACAAACATGAGAAATACTGAATCTTGTCCTCAAAAACAAAAACAAAGTCAGCGTCTGAGGGACAGGTTCAGTGATGGGAGAGGGTGTGTCAGGAAGTCATCTCAGTGACATGGGCACACATAATAACATGGCTGTTTCATCCACGCTTCCTTCTCATTCACTAAGCTGTGGGAAGGAACAGGCACGTTAGTCAGTTGGCATGCTGGCGCTCTGAAGGACTGGACTTCTTTATTGGTAGAGATTTAGCTCAAGGACTTCCCATCGTGTGTTTGTGGGCCGGCTCTAACCTGGCATGAGGTTCTGTGATAACCCAAATTTGTCAGCTATTCACAGACCCCCACCCCCACCCCCAGCCCAGGCATGGTGACACATACCTTTAATCCCAGCCTTCCAGAGGCAGAAACAAGTAGATCTCTATGAGTTCTAGGCTAAGTTGATTGGCATATAGAGAATCCCAGGACAGCCAGGACTCTCTCTCTCTCTCTCTCTCTCTCTCTCTCTCTCTCTCCTTCCCTCCCTCTTTTGTATAACATATTCTTATCATGTTTTATCTCTCCTCTAGCTCCACCCAGCTCCTCCATACTACCCAATTCATGTTTTCTCTCTTTCTCAAAAATCAAAACAAACAAAAAAACCCCAACAAGATAAACAAAATAACAAAACAAAATTTAAAATCCTACTTTAAAAAAAAAGGAGCTTATTGTGTTTGCCAGCTATTCCTAGGCATGGATCCTGCCATGAAATGTGGTTGACATACCCAGAAACAACACACTAGTGAAAACGGATTTTCCTTTTCCTAGCAGATATCAATTGCAGATATCCTCTTAGTCAGGGGTAGGACTTTGTGTCCACTTCCTTTCTCAGTGCTGGGATTTTGTCCAGCTTGAAGCTGTGCAGGGCTTGTGTGTGCTGTCCTGGTCTCTGTGAGTTCATATGTGCATCAGTCCTGTTGTGTCTGAGAGCCACTGTTTCTTGGTGTTGTCTACCACGTCTGGCTCTTTCAATCTTCCTGCCTCCTTTTCTGCATTGATTCCTAAGGCTTGAGGGGAGGGGCTCGATGAAGACATCCCATTTAGAGCTGAGTGCTCCAGAGTCTCTCACTCACACCATCCACTGTGGGTCTCTGTGTTAATTCCCATCTACCATGAGAAACTTCTCTGAGGAGGTTTGGGTGAGGCGTTGATCTATGGGGGAAAGCAGCACGTCATTAGGAGTCATTTTGACAGCCATTGCTGTTTCTTTAGCAAAATAATAGTAGCTGGGTTTCCCCTAGGGCCCATGACCTATCTAGTATTGAGTTCTTAGCCTATTAGCAGTGTCAGATATGAGCCCCATCTCTAAAGTGCAGCCCAAATACACTTTTAAAAGTGGTTGCTTACTACCACAACATTTATGTCATGGTTGTAGTACTATACATTGCAGCTAGGTTACTGTTGTAGGTTGCAGGGTTTTTGGATGGTGACATTGGTGATTATTTTCTCCTCCCATAGCATGCAGAGAACCTTACGAGAACCGTGAGTGCCAGTTAATAGGGGTCTGTGTTTAAGTTAGACAGCGCCTTGACTTCTCTGTATTTGTGACAACATAAGTAAGTGTTGTCTTCAAATAAGGTCTCACCATCAGGTTATGGAGAGCAACCAATGGCCTTGGCAATAACCTGAGATGTTTTGGGTTCCAAGGGATGCATAGCCAATGAGTCAACAAGATGTAACCATTCCTGGCACAGAAATTTTTACTTGATGGCATAAAATGTTTAGTTGGGGCATTGTCTCCATTTAGATTCCTTTCATATACAAATGTTTTGGGAAGCTTCTACAATAGTATGCTTCCATATTTGGGGGTGTGCAGGATAAAGGAGGGAATATGGGTAAGGACTTTTGCGACCTCATTTTTAACATCTCCTTTATCTGCAGGCAGGTTTATGAACTAGCAGAAGTTCAGGAGGCGCTGTCCAGGTGCTGAAACACGGCGTGAAAACCTAGACTCTGCATTTCTGTTTCTGCAGAACACGGAGCTTTTCTCGGTTTTGGAATGATGCATTCTGGTATTTTGTTGTTGTTATTTTGAGATGGAGTCTTATTCTGTAGGCCAGGATGTCTATGACCTCAGTATGTAGCCAGTCCAGACTCAAGTTTGTGACAATTTGGCCTCAGTCTCTTAAATGCCAGGATTACAAATGTAAGCAAGAGTACAACACCCTGTTTTTTGTTTTGTTTTGTTTTGTTTTGTTTTGTTTTGTTGTTGTTTTGTTTTTGAGATAGGGTTTCACTATGCCCTGGAACACCCTATGTAGACCAGGCTAACTTCCAACTCACAGAGATCAATCTGACTTGGCTCCCTGAGTGCTGGAATTACAGATGTGCACCACCCATGCCTGGTTACTGTGTTCTTGAGAGAGAGAGAGAGAAAGAGAGAGAGAGAGAGACAGAGAGACAGACAGACAGACAGACAGACAGACACAGACACAGACAGAGAGAGACAGAGAGGCAGAGAGAGAGACAGAGACAGAAAGACAGTCAGAGAGAAACAGAGAGACAGACAGAGAGGCAGAGAGAGACACACACAGAGAGAGACAGAGAGGGAGGGGGAAGGGAGGGGGAAAAGGAAAAAAGAAAACAAAACACAAACATAAAAATGTATTATTTGTTGGATGTAGATGTGTTTGTGGACATGAGTGAGCCATGATGTGTGTGTAGGTTAGATCACACTTGAGGGTGTTGGTTCTCTCCCTCCACCATGTTATTCCCAGCACGGAGCCTAGGATGTCAGGCTTGGCAGCAGGCACCTTAATCCACTGAGCTGTCTCTTCAGTCCAGTACTGGTTTTCTTGAACAAAGTCCTTCATGATCACAGAAACACACAACATGTATATGGAAAAAGTTGTGTCTACTTATGTGATAAACTGTATTGCATAATAAAAACACAAGTGGTTTGCATGAAGATCTAGCTACTCTACATTTCTCATTCCTCTACACTGTCTATTCTAGGATTAGAACCCAGATTTAAGAAGGAAATTACAGCAAGGGGCTGGTGGCGCATGTCTTTAATCCCAGCACTTGGGAGGCAGAGGTAGGCAGATTTCTGAGTTCAAGGCCAGCCTGGCCTACAAAGTGAGTTCTAGGACAGCCAGGGCTACACAGAGAAACTCTGTCTAAGGAGGAAGGAAATCACAGAGATTCATATTTAACCTGCTTACTTAATAAAAATGTAGCAGATTCAATGATGAAAATTTCATAGTAAATAACATTATATAGATGGATGGGTGGATGGATGGATATAGATACACAATTTTCATTTCACAAAGGAGCATTTTCCTTTTGCTGAAGATGTAGCCAAAGGCAAGTCTTTTTAAAGGCAAGCTTGGACCCCATTATTAATAATTTCCCAACTGAAAATGATCCACAGGGCTGAGGAGATGGCTTAGTCATTGAAGAGCTTGCTGTTCAAGCATGAGAGCTGAAGTTTGGGTTCTCAGCACTCACGTAAAAATTGAGTATGGTAGCATGTTCCTGTAAACCTAGCTTCGAGGAGGCAGAGAAAGGAAGATCTCTGGGGATGTTTTAGCCAGCTGGTTTTCATATCTCATTTCAAGTCATTCCATAGGTAGAGACTAAAATGGCAGGAAGAATGTTTTTGGATTGAAAACATTAGCAAATATCCTACTGTTTCCTCTGTTATAATGATCAAGAGTCAACAAAGCCTTATGAAAATTAATGTTAATTGTGAGTGTGATGGGGTTCGGAGTCACCATGGAAACCTCTGCGCATGTCTGGATGTATCTAGGCATGATATAGGATTAAAATATAATTGCAGAAACACAGGATCCACCTTTTGAAAGTTCAAATTCATTTGAAAGGAAGGGGCCTAAACTGAAAATGCCCCTGGAGGGGGTTCTTTGCTCAAAAACAGATTCCAAGGAAGTCGTTTCCCTGGGGTAGCACACAAGGGGTGACAGAAAGTGTGGTGTGAGGAGACAGACTTCATCGTGAGAGGGCAGCCAAATTTGGCAGTGTCATCCATGAGGTAATGGTGTTTCAGACCTGAAAGATGCAAAGTTGAGCGCAGCATGGAGTTCTCTGTCAGGATTTCAGAAGGCTACCGAAGCCAGGCAATATATGGCCAGGGTGGACTCTTTCAAGATTGCAAGCAGGGTGTTGGAGGTGCATTCACTAAGGGAATGTCTACTGAGAAAAACTGCAGTGATGGAGGAGCACTGGCCCAAGAGAGAAAGGTGGCAGAGATGGAGGGACAGGACTGGCCAAGATGACTCAGTCATGAGCTCCAGATGTCTGGTCTGGAGCTTCGGGATTTGCTGCTAACCTGATAGGCTTTAGCGTTGGCTTGGTCTGATCATTCACTGCTATGTTTCCACTATTCTGATTTGGAATGGGAATGTTTGTTCTGTACTATTATATATTGGAATATAGAACTTAAAAAAAAACTATTATACAGATATCCATACTTAAGAAATCATGTTGTATTCTAGATGAAACTTAGGTTTTTGGACCTTTAAACAGTGTTGACACTGTTAAAGATTATGAGACTATTTGAAGTTGACTGTATGTACTCTGCATTATAAGATAGATAGGGACCTCTTGGGGCAAGAGGTAGAAGGCGATGGCTTAAACGTGGTGTGTTTGAAAGTTAGATTGACAGGCTGGAGAGATAGCTCAGTGGTTAAGAGCACTGACTGCTCTTCCACAGGTCCCGAGTTCAATTCCCAGCAACCACATGGTGGCTCACAACTATCTGTAATAGGATTTGATGCCCTCTTCTGGTGTGTCTGAAGACAGCTACAGTGTACTCATATACATAAAATAAATTAAAAATTCTAAAAACAAAAGTTAGATTGATAAGGGGTGGAACTGTGGTAGTTGAGCTTGATTGTCAACTAGTATATAGAACTGGAACCATAGGACAAACATGGGCACATCTGTGAGGGCTTTCTAGATTAGGTTACCTGTGGAGAAGACCTAAGTATGAGATGTATCATCCTATGGGCTGGATTCCCGGACTGAATACAAAGGAGGAAGTGAGCTGAGCACCTGCATTCCTCTTTCCCTGCTTCTGTTTGTGGATGTAGCATGGCCAGCCATCACAACCTCCCCTTCCATGATGTCTTCAGAGATGACACCCTTGATGTGTGAGCAAGCATAATCTTTTCCATAAGACACTTATCCAGTGTTTTGTTGCACCAGTGAGACAATGTTTAATACCACACCCCAAAGAATGGAGTCACCCATAGCTCTGGCATAAGACTAATGCTAATTCAATAGAGACAAACCCATACTCTCTCTTGGATCAAACCCCTGTTCAACTGCTGCTGCTTGGCAGGTATGCATTAAGTGGGTGGAGCTTCACAGACGGGCCCTTTCTAGTCTGTAAAATATAGTGAAATAGGTAAATTCAGCAGATGTAAGTGATAAAGTATAAATAGTAAAATGCCACATAAAGACACCGAGTGATGATCGTCTTAAATGATTTGGGAAAAGTGAAGCAAATATACAATGGTGTTGTTACAGTGATTACTTCACATTCATAATGAAGTTAATTGTGTTGGCATAGATGAGGTAAGGGTGTGATTACTTGTAGGTTGGCAAAGTGTTTGAAGGAAAAGGAAGATACAGGATTCTCAGACAGAAGAGGTTAAAATAGTTCGAGTAGGTGCCTGGAGAAATCTAATGAAATCTGCTTAAAATTCTTACTTAGAGCTTTAAAAAAAAACTTTTAATGTTTTCTTAGCAAATGTTAATGATATAATAATAGGTTTCATAATGCATATAATTTATTTTTAATAATATTTACATCCCTATTATCTAATTATATCCGTCTCACTTCTGGTGATCCTGTTCTTCCCAACTGGTCATCTTCAACTTTCACGTGGGTTTTTTTTCTTGTTTGTTTGATGACCAATGAGTTTATTTGGGGTTATTTACAGGAACGTAGGCTATGGACTATTGACAGAGGCATGGATGGATGACTTATCAGTGGCTACATCACTGAAGGGACTGTGTCCGTTCCCCCCCTTTTTAAGAGCATGTGACCAAAGAGCAATTACTAGAAGGGATTTATAGACAACACTTTTCTTTCAGTATTCAGAAGATCTATAGGCCATTTCCCTGTTCCCTCTGTGGATAGAAATATCTGGGAAGAGTCCAGAAAAGTGCAGTGGCCCTATCTAGAATTCTAGAAGACAGAAGTCTCTGGTCAAAAGAGTCTTTGTTGTTATCAGAGTGGCGGACTTTGAGAGGTGAGAATTCCAGCCTAAGGTCTTACGTTTTTGGAAAAGCAAACCTGCCAGCACTAACTTACATATGGTAGCTGGAGAAACCAGACAGAGATCACTGGCCTTTCAAAGATATCCCCTTACTCTGGGATGTTAGGACCTTCTTCCAAGCTTCCTTCACATCCTTGTTTCTCAGAGTGTAGATGAGTGGGTTGAGGAGCGGGGTGAAGACACAGTAGAAGAGGGACAGGAACTCGGACTGAGTGTTGTTGCCTGGTGGCTGGAGGTACGTGTACATACCAGGTCCAAAGTACATGGTGACCACGAGCAAGTGAGAAGTGCATGTGCTCAAAGCCTTGCGCCTTCCCTCAGCTGAGGGTAACTTCAGCACAGCCCTAGCAATGAAGATGTAAGAGATGAGCACTGTCAAAGGAGACACTATTCCAAAAGGAATAGCTCCCAAGGCTAGGGACAGGTCGTTTGTGGTGGTGTCACTACATGCCAGTTTAATCAAAGCAGGCACCTCACAGAAGAAGTGGTCCAGTGTGTTTTTCGCACAAAGGGTAAGGTAGAGGGTGAGTGTAGCTTGAACCAGAGAATTGGCCAGGCCACTGGCCCAGCATACAGCTGCCAGCCACACGCATGCCCAGAGATGCATGATGAGCACATATCGGAGGGGACAGCAGATGGCCACATAGCGATCAAAAGCCATTACTGCCAGCAGAGCGCTTTCGGTGCAGCTGGTCCAGTGGAAGAGGTAGGCCTGCGCAATGCAGCTCCAGGAGGCAATTGTCTTTTCTGGGCCCCAGAGATTGACTAGCAACTGTGGGACAATGGTGCACGTGACACAGAGGTCCAGCAGAGACAGGTTGTCTAAGAAGAAGTACATGGGTGTTTGGAGCCTAGGCTCCACCAAAGAGAGGACGATGATAGAGCTGTTTCCTATCATGGTGAAGATGTAGGAGATCAGAAGCACTCCAAAGAGGGGCATCTCCAGCCATGGGTGATCAGAGAAGCCCACCAGAACAAATGTGTCGGGGAAACTCACATTCTGCCTTTCTGTGGTCACCTGCATTGTGTATGCCTGTATGGGAAAAGACAATATTTGAAGGTAAAAAACATTTTTCCCTTTTAATAAGTCCAAGGCAACATCTTCAAAAAGCCCACTGAATTTGTGATGTTGTGTTAGAGAGATATTCTCCACGGGTGCTTTGAATAGTTTCCCAGAACCTAGCTGGTTTCATATATTGCTCAGCAGTTAAATTACAAGTCAGGTTAGAGTGAAACTATCCAAGGTATAATGAAGATATTTACCCAAAGCCTCATCTCTCAACTAGGGATTTGTTCGCAAGCCTCACTCTGCCTCCTTGCTTCTGTGATTCCTTGCCTCCTAATAAGTTAGCCTTAGCAAGCTTCCACCCCTTTAGTGCGTTCAGCAAACACGATGCTGCAGTTTCATCCAGGAAGGTCAGGCTTTCTTTCACTTGGCATCTCTTTCAAGATGAGATTTGAGGGAAACACTACCTAATGTTTCCTTTAAGTGCAGGTAGACCAAGGGCGCTGGGACTCAGATGGGAAGTCAGAAACTTGAATTTGTAACACACGGACACATCTCTGCGGACTCTTTATACTCAGGGAGGTCAGCTCTCATTTTGCCCCAGATTTTATCATGGCGATGTGAAATTGAAATCGAATTCACTTAACTAATTTAAATATATAGGTTTGTTATTTTAAAAAATGCATTTTATTACCATTTTCCACCATCCACCTGTAGAGTCATTACTTCTATCAAACTCAATCAATTCCTATCAAACAGTATCCTCCTGACTACTACAGTTCCAGAACCCAGCACCCATCATTCTAGGGACTTATTTTTTTGTTATTATTTCCATTAGTCTAATTATCCCAAAGTAATTTCATTGAACTATATTTGTAACTTTTTCATTGGCTTATTTCATTTACACCATCTCACCTAGATTCATCTATGCTCTAGGCTAAGTCAGGATTTCCTACTTTTTAAAAGGCCAATTAACACTAATTTTATGTTTGCTGTCTTTTGTCTTTACCCACAAACCCTGAGCACATCTGTATTTTGCCTATTGGAAACACTGTTGCTGTAAATGTGGTTTTCCAAACACCACGTTGAGATTTAGCTTCAATACTTTTAGTATGTACTCAAAAGTGGAACGTCTGGATTTTATTGTAATTATATTTTTTATGCTGTATTGCAGAATCTTTGTTCAATTTAGCTTCCCACCACCAGGGACTGCTTTCTACACTCTCATTAGCACTTATTATCCTCACATAGCAAAGAGATGATGTAAAATCTACCAATTTTTTTTTTATTCTCAACTCTCTGCTCTACAGAGAAACGGCCAGCTGGATCCAGGAAGGAGGCCTTAGGTGTCCCAGAGCAAATTCCATATTCACAGGAAGTTCCACAACATAGAGCGGAAAGCAGACACAAAGAGGAGGCTGGCAATGACCCAGAACAGTTCCTGACCCAAGAGTAAGATTAAAGATAAAGCCTTTGGTCCTGGTACCAAGTGAACAAAGAAGAATGATACTTCAGCCCTACTACAACTTGGCCCTCTCATGGACATTGTAAATGTTGCCACTGAAAGAAGCAACAGGACTTAAAGCAACCAACTGCAGATGCACAAGATCTGTGCAGAAGCAAAAGCAACAACATGAAAACCAAGATAGCATGTCTTCTCCAAAAATCACGAACCACACAGTAAGGTACCCAGTGAGCATGAGTTGGGAGAACCTCCAGATGAAGAATTCGAAAGAATGCTTATTACTGTGTTCCAAACACAGAAAGGAGGAGTTGGAGAGATGGCTCAGTGGTAAAGAGCACTGACTAGTGTTCCAGAGGACCTGAGTTCAATTCCCTGCACCTACATGGTAGTTCACAACTGTCTGCAGCTCCTATTCCAGGGGACTCAACATCCTCACGCAGATATACATCCAGTCAAATTATCAATGTACATAAAATTAAAAAAAAAAACCCGCACAAAAAAACCTGCACAAAAAGAAGACACAGAAGCACTCTAATATCAATAAAGAGTTAGAATTGCTGAAGAAAAAAATCAAGCTAAAATGATGCTGAAAATTTTTTAAAAATTAAACAAAATAAAATAAAACAGAACAAATGGAAAGCTCACCAGAAGCCTTACCAATAGAATGGGCAGGTTCAGAACAGGGCATCAGAGCTGGATCGTGAGACAGAATGGCATCACCTAGTGAAAACCAGTAATAATGAAGAAAAACTACGGTGCCACCAGGAACCAGACTCAGTTTAAATCCTTTCCATCTTGTCTTCACATTAAGCTGTTTCAGCAATCTTCAGAGATTTCAGCCCTCCTTGCATTCTATTATTGCTAAGGTCATATGAACCTTCAGAACTTCAGTGGATAGCTCTGGGCCTGGTTCTGGTCTGGTTGTGCCCCATAGCTCACTTCTCCCAGGAATGAGTAGGTAGGTTATACACGGGGCTACTCAGATTTCATAATCAACCTCCGTACGATCAGCCTCATTCTTCCTTTAGACACCACTCCACAAGAGTGCTCAAGTCAGGATGGCCTGGTTAGCTCCTCACAGCACATGCAGTGACTGCCACCCAGATTTCTTTGCAAGTGATTTCTTCCTATAATCTAAACTTCTTCTTATTTCTGCTCCTACATGCTACCCAGAACTCTCAACTTAGCTCAGACTTTAATTTTTTTGAAGTCATTTTTCTGCATCACCATGAAATATTATATGTCAGAAATTTTACTTCACTGGCTCATATATCCTAATACTTATTGCACAAGGATTTAATTGTCCTTGACTGGTTACTGTCCTGTTTTGGTCTACTATGTTTGCTAGGTTTTGTTAGGTTGACATTTGATTTACCCTGGCAACTTAGAATACACAAAACCCTACATTCTAACTACTTTTTGGATGTGAGCAACTCACCCCCACCTCTAGTGATGGATGAGGAAGGCCATTATGAGGTTGAAGAGCACAGATTCCTAGATGTTTTTACTTTATTTTCCTTGATTTTAAAAAAATCTCCTTTCCTAGACTAGCCTACACTCAGCAGGTGAGAATGTCCTTTATAATCTTTTGTGGGATTTGATAGAAGAGAGAGAAACTTACTGCAGACATAAGACCTTAGCTAGCCACTCTCTTACTTACCTTGAGGTTGAAGAAGAAACAGGTGCAGAGTGGGGAACCAGCAATGGAAAATTGAGGCTTGGATCAAATTAACACTAGACAATGAGGGGCTTAGGGAGTAGGAGGCAGACAAGGCAGAACGCAGGAAGAAGAATTTGATGACATCGGGGGTCTCCCGAGATCTAGTCCTTAGATCCTCGGAGACCTGAGCTATCTCATGTAGATAATTAAGCCAGGGCATGTATTTGTATAGTGGAAAATTCTGGAGGGATTTCTTTTAATTTAGCATCTTTTAGAATCATCTTTTCCCTGGAGAATATGCCCGAGTTAGCTGCAATAATCTGTGGCTTCCTTGTGTTTATGGGTTTCCCATCAATGACTTTGACTCGGGAAGTCTAATGTCCACTGTAGTGAAGACTTCTTGAGATAGCTCCCGATAAGTTACTATCCACTCAGCAGCATATTAAGAAGTTCTTTGCTGGGCGGATTTTTATTGTGTTGCCATAGGGGAAACTTTTTGGTATCTTGATAATGTATTTTATTTCACAGTTGTCTTGGTTGGTAATTGTTTATTTTTCTTTCTGCCAACTTGACATAAGCTAATTTATCTAAGAAGAGGAACATCAACTGAAAACATTCCTTCATGAGCTTGCCTGTAGGCAAGTCTGTGGGATGTTTTCTTGATTAATGATTGGTGTGACAAAACCAAGTCCATTGTGAGCAATGCCATCTCTGGCCAGTGGCCCTAGGATGTATCTAAAGTAGGATGAACAAGCCTTGGGGAATAAGCCAGTAAGCAGCATTCCTCCATGGCTTCACGTTAATTTCTGCCTCCAAGTTCCTGGTTTGAGTTCCGGCCCTGATTTCCTTCCAGTGTGGCTTGGTAGTTGCAAGAAGAAACAAACTCAAACCCAGAGGTGGTAGTGCACACCTTTAATCCCAGCAGCTGGATCTCTGTGAGTTCAAGGACAGCCTAGTCTACAGATTGAGTTCCAGGATAAATAGTTCTACACCGAAAACCCCTGTCTAGAGAAAAATGTGTGGTTATTATCTGCCCATAAATATTTTAATAAAAGTAAATAAAACATGTGGACTCGACAATATACAAAAATATTGGGCAAAGTATTTTGTTCTCAGATGGATTTGCAAACAAGATAAAATAATTCCTGTATACAGTCTAAAAGAGGGCAAAAATTTTACTAGATTTGCTTGTTTGCTAGTTTGTTTGTGACAAGCCCTAACATGTTACTTGTATGCACGTTTTCAGGGCTGATCGTTTGGTTTTGGATACTCAGTTATTGTGCTCTTCCCTGGGAACACGATTTCTCTCACTCTTAGAACTCCTTAGTTGCCTGTAATTCTAGGGTTGAGGCCGTGTGGGCTTTGCCCTCTCTACCTTGGCATGTCTATTGTCTTTATTCAGCACATGCTTAGGCAGCCATGCTGGTAAATTTATGTGCTTAGCTTTGGATATTAGTAGCTGACAAACCCTCATAGCAAACTCCTTGATCCTCGGGCTCTTAACAGTCTTTCCAGTCCCACATCTGTAGTGACTCCTTAGTCTTAGGTATGGGAGTTATGTTGCATATGTATCCATTGGCACTTCAGCTCCACAACTAAGTTTATGCATTGTTTTCTTAAAAGATTTATTTATTTATTTTATGTATGTGAGTACACTGTAGCTGTACAGATGGTTGTGAGACATACAGATAGGTGTTCGTATTGCTGTTGGGAACTGAATTTTAAGACTTCTGCTCACTCCAGTCAACTCCGCTCACTCCGTCCCTACTCGCTCCGTTCCAGGTGAGGTGTAGGGCTCACTCTTCCAAGTGCTGCAGTGGGTGAGGGGCAGAGCCAGCTCTCCTGCTCTGATGACCTCAGGGCCAGTTCTCTTGCCTGTCGTATGTGGCAAGGGATAAAGCGGGGCATATTTCCCTTGCCCATGTCAAGGCATAGCAGACAATTGGCAGAATCAGCTCTCCCACACTCACACCCTCAGGGCTGGCTCACCCATGCCCCTGCCACCAAGGTCAGCTCTTCTATGCTGCCCAGGTGTGGCACATGGCTCACTCTTCCAAGTGCTGTAGCTGGTGAGCTGTAGCAGGTGAGGGGCAAAGCCAGCTTTCCACCTGCTTCAAGTGGCAAGGGGGAAGAAGGGAAGAAGGAAGAGGGAGGAGGGAGGAGGGAGGAGGGAGGAGGGAGGAGGGAGGAGGGAGGAGGGAGGAGGGTATTTCTTCCTCATCCATGCTACTGCACGGGAGACAAGAGACAGAGTCAGCTCTCCATGCTCACACGCACTGGATAGGCTCACCTGCAACTCTTGCTGCTCAGAGCCCACTCTCCTGAGTACTGCAGCTGGCTAGGTGTGAGGGTCAGCTCTCCTGCTCCCAGGAGAAGTTTTCCCATGATGTCTAGGTGAGGGGTGAAGCCAGTTCCACACTCTTCTCAGACGTCAGCATGTCCCCAGGTAGCAGCCCAGGCTAGAGATGTCCACCTGGCCTTTGGTGGTAACAGACCCCGGCTGCTGCAGGAGGATGGACCCAGTCAAGGCACCGGGTGGTGGCACAGGCCAGGACCCCATCATGGTTCCAGGCATTGATACACCAAGCTGTTCCTCATTTCTGTCAAGTCTCCAGTTCTGCCTCTTCATTGTGCCCACATCCTTCTGTTTCTTTTCAATTTCTCCACCACTTACTTTCTCCTCTTAGTGACACCCAGGGTCTCTGAGTGTCTGGGGCAGTCTCAGGAGTGCTATGTCCTGCTTCTGCATCATGGCTCTGGGCAGGGGTCATCTTGGGCATGGTCTGCCCTCCCCCAGGCTTGTGCAGTGCTGGAAAAGTCATCTCAGGCTTCCTGTCTGGTGGTCGTCTCAGGCTCACTCCTTGCCCAGGCCACCCGAGTGCCCCATGTGAGGGGCATCTGTCTTAGGCTCACTCCTGCATGGGTCCCGGGGTCCCAGGTGGTGTTCTTCTAGTCTCCAGCTTGCTCCACATCCTGGGAGCTCATCCTTGGCTACATGGTGACAAACTGGTGGTCTTCTCACGCTTGCTTTCCTCAGGGAGCCTTGGGCTAGGTCAGAACACTGAACATAGACATAACTTCTCCCTTGTCTGCCACCTACTGCTACACACGTGACATAGCAGCCACTAGGGGCAGATTAAAAAAAAAATTTTAATAGCTGTTTTGAATTGTATATTGTACTGTCGTTACCTATAAATCCTCTGTGTCATAGAGTACCACTACTCTTCCCTTCTCTCTGGCTGTGGCTTTGTAAGTGACCACACTCCTCTCCATACCCCCCCCCCCACTTTCTCCTTTCTCTTGCCTCTGGGAACCACTGCTCATGAAGCCTACAAGCTCGGATTCAGATTTCCAGTTACATCCATGTTGTTACCAGTGGCAGATTTTGTTCTCTACATGGCGGAACAGTATCCCATTGTGTGTATCTGCACCATGTCTTCTTATCCATTGGCTCATCAGTGGGCACCTTGTTGGAATACAAACCTTGTTCATTGAGAAAAGGGCTGCAGGAAGGATGGGAGTGTTTAAACTAAACTTAGTTTCTTTTTGGTAAGTACCGAATAATAAGATTATGGTATTTTAAGGTACTTCCATTTTAAATTTCCCGAGGAATTTCTGTGTTAACTTATATTTCTACAGTCTATGAGTGCTTCACTATAGCTTGGATTTGAAATGTTCCCTAAAGTTCATCTACAGGGAGTTTTATCTTCAGTTCAGCAATATTCAGTTGGGAGGTCTTGAAATAAGATTGGGTCATAAGGATGATAACCTTATGGTTATCGTTGGGGTTAGCCTAACGGAGTAACCCAAAGGACTTTTGGGAAATGAGACTTTGGAGGAATTTGGCAAGGCCGAAAGTGAATGTTGTTCCTGACTTCTCTGTCTAGTCCTCATCATCACGAGCTAAGGGCTTTGATTAACCATGCTCTCTGCCAAAATGTTAGGAATAGTTACAGGACCAAAGCAGTGTCGTGAAATAACTACTGACTAACGCTGCAAGTAAGCCAGTCATCCGTCATTCCAGTGCCATTCCAAAGAGCTTTATAATACGGATGAAAATATGAATACCACATACTCTACCTCTGCTGTGTAGCCCAAATTGACCTTGAATAATCTTCTTGCCTTGGCTTTCTGAGTGTCTGGATTATAGGTATGCATTATGCCCAGCCTTAGAGAGACATTTAAAATACCTACTTAACTAAGAAGACTTTCAGATGAAAAGTAAGACTGTAAACCTGGTAGATGAGAGCCAGGTTTGCTTATGGGCTTAGCTAGAGAAATTTCTGTAAAATTGAATATACCAAAATTATGCTTCCCGAACTTAAATATGTAGTAACACAGAGGATACAGAGGATCTCAAATTAACCAAGAGTATCTTCCTTTAAAAAAAAAAAGAGAGAGATTTATTTCATTTATATGAGTACACTGTAGCTGTCTTCAGACACACCAGAAGAGGGCATCCAATCCCATTACAGATGGTTGTGAGCCACCATGTGGTTGCTGGGAATTGAACTCAAAGCCTCTGGAAGAGCAGTCAGTGCTCTTAACCACTGAGCCATCTCTCCAGCCCAAGAGGATCTTTCTAATTAAACTCAAGCTTGACAATGTTTTGCAGTTTCCCTAAGCTCGGGCTTCTGGTGCCGACTCTCAGTGTTGATGAACCGATTGTTACATTGCAAACAATTGAGGACAGCACTTGGCTTAGTTCACTTTACCTTGTGTTACTCCAACCCAGCCATGATGCCACCAATGGTAGAGTTTCAGTTTTAGGCAGGAATACTGACCCATTTTGTATACTGCCACTTTTTCTTCCTCCATTTCCCCCTGATGAGGGCTTATATCCCCCTTGATGAGTGCTGTACTCTTTTGAATAGTCCAGTGATGAACATGGGCATGTGGGCATCGCTTCTACACACTGGCTTCTAACATTTGGGCACAGTGAACAAAGCTGATTGTTGAGCAGAATGTGGCTTGGATGTCTACATCTAAGATGTCTACATCATGAAGTATTCAGATGTCTGAGATGATGAGTAGATGGTTTGCCTCTTGTCATCCCACATTCTATGTGGCAATCACAGCATCACACTCTATGCCATAAATATCCAGGTCTGCAATTCCTATAGATAAAATATAAGAACTATGTGGGAAATGGTATCACGTGACTTACTGGTTTCAACTGTGTAGTCTTTAAATTTTCTCAACCTACTTTCAATAATGGTTTTTAAATGCTTTAACCTCCCTTCTAGCCCACCACTCACCAGAGGTAGTGGGGAAAAAAGGTTATTAGGATACAGGGGCAGTGGATCTGTTTAGAAATTGTTCTTTGGATCACATCTCATTTGTGTTGTCAAGAAATCAGCAGTTCAGTTTGATCCACTTGCAAACACTTCACAAATACACCAGCAGTCCAGTTCAGTAGCACTGGGATAGCAAACACCAATCATCAGTGGTGGCATGACCTAGCAGAGACAGCCAGACCTCAGCCAAACTGAATCAGCAGGAGGGATACCAGGGACACCAGAAGTACTTTGTCTTACCTCTGTCAACGAAGAGACCATCTGCAAAGATGGGAGACCAAGAAGAGTTACAAAGCTAGCTATGCAAACAAGCTAAGCCCCTGTCACTATCTGTTGAGTCCTATTTATACTCCCTCCAAATATCACATGTCCTCCACAGGTCTTACCTCAACGTGAGTCTGTCTTAGCAAAAACTCCACTTGAGTCTGTGTCAGCTGACATCACTCTGCCAATTGGCTGGAGTCCGAAGAAGCAGCAAGAAGCCATAGGAACCTCTCTAGAAGTTTTTAAATGTGTTTCTCTTTGTGGAGTCATGACAAATGGAGCTCAACAGTGCATGTAAGGCAAACCAAGACATGCATGTTGTTATCGAAGAATCCTTCATCACATGTCCTTTCACACGCTTGCTTTAGCAAAACATCCTTTCGCCTGTATCTGCTTCATTAAAAGGTTCCTTCATGTGTTTCCAAAGAAACCAGAGGTTTCCACTTTACAACTGTCTCATTCAAAAGTGTGGGTGAAGCTGACTGAGAACTGGGTGAGGGGGCATCCTTTTCCCTCTTTCGTTTACACGTCTAATTTAAAACATACGAAGATTACTCTCCTCTTGCTCCCTGCTCTGGTCATTTCCTTAAGTCACGAGGCTGGAAAGGAAAGGCGGGGCAAGGGCATGCTGTTCTTTGTTTTCTCTATCTGTCTAGTTATCATCCACCTTGTCTAAATGTTAACTCTAAGTTTAGCCATTGCTGTTTACTTACTGTGCCAAGAGCAATTTTTGGCATTCAGCTCTAACGGGCACACAGCCTAATAAATTCTACTGATTGTTACACGCATGGAAATCTCATGGACTAAATTCATTACAATACCTGTGATGTGCCATGCTTATATGTTTTCTTTGAACTCTGTGTTTGCCTGGGTGTTTTTGATGCTTCTGGAACATTCTAACTATTTCTTTCTTCAATCACAAAATTCAAAAGCACTTCAAAAACTCAGCTCTGGGTTTAGGTCTCCCACTACTTCAATCATTAGCTGTCTGCAGAGGGAAGACTGCTTTTAGGGCTCTGCTCTTCAACTCCACTGTAAGTGCCCTTTAAGTTTAAAGAGGCTGTGGGGACACCACGTCTGTGAAGCTACAGACCCTGCCTCTGCAAGAACATCTTCCTTACCTCCCACCTTGTGTTGAAACACAAAGGTCTTTTTGAATCTTTGTTTTAGGGACTTTAGTACTGAAAGCAGAAAATTCTATATTACCTTTTCAAAAGCTCATTAAATCTCTGTGTATTGGGGGGATATTGTTTGTTTTGGGGATGCAGAATGTCAATTTCACAATTATAGCATGGAGTGATGATAGAACTGAGCAAAATCACTCAGCCCTGGCACACTGAGGTGGCTGTCTAATGAATGAACCAGGTTTATTTTGGCAACATCTAAAAACGATGTAAAATGTAAAGCTACAATTTCTGAGATTTGTGTGTGTGTGTGTGTGTGTGTGTGTGTGTGTGTGTGTGTGTGTCTAACGGGCACAGGGTGCCTCTGGAAAAGCAGCAAGTGATATTAATTATTGAGTTCCTCCTCCAATGGCTTAGTGAGGTCATTGTTTTTCATAGTTCAGTCATTCTCCTAGAGATCTTGTAGAGCCAAGGAAGTGTTTGATCCTCCAAAAAAGCCAGACAGGAGCCAATCTGATGCAACTCATAGCAGGGTCTTTATTCTATTCGTCTATTCGAGCTAGCTTGGGCACCCCAGTCATGCAGGACAGTTTTGGTGGTGGGGGAGCTTTGAATATCTACAGGGGTAAGGCTTTATATTAAGTAGGGAGGCGGTAAATGTGTAAGCATCTAACTGGAAAGCTACTGTGGCCTTTAACATAGTTGGCTGGTGCTGGGAGTCATATCATAAATTTAACTTCTGCTCCCCTCTGCATTGGTGGTTGTTAAGCAGGGGGTGGACTTGTAACCTGGGGGCGCAAGTTTGTTGGGGGAATAAGCTAGAGACACTGATCTTGTTAAGGGTGTAACCTGGAGATGCTGGTCTTGTCGGGGAGTAGCCTAGAGACTGGAGCTAGGCTCGGGTTTTGTTGGGGTGGGGGATTGGGGGACAACTTGGAAACGAATGCTAGGTACCATCCTGTTAGTTTACCTGAGTTCAAACTTAGGTCAGATTCTCTAAAATGGAGCCTGAATTTAAAATCTTTGGCCTCTCAATTTTCGTAAGTAGTTCACAGACCCAAATAAGATAACATCTTTTGAATACACGCATATTCACATGTCAAACTACAGACCATTACATACCACTCTGGTATGTTGGCTGCTCTGCCCCAGCTGAGTCAGTGCACTGGTGCCCCACCTTCTCATTCATTTCACATGACTCACAGTGTCTCCTGATGTACTTACTGCTCAGTGTGCAAATGGCTCAGTCTGAGGTGTGTATCAGCTTGAAGACCTCTTTTCACCCCACTGAGGGTTGCGCATCCTGCCTGATCTGGGGTGAGACTACTTCCTGTTAAGTATGTTCCACATCTCACTATATAACACAGGCTGCTGCTCCAACAGCAAGGGAAAGAGAGCATCTTGCGCAGAGCATCTTATTCTTCCTAGCTGTGATCATGAGTGCTGCTTGCTTGGTTGTGTATTCTTCCTAGCTGTGATCATGAGTGCTGCATGCTTGGTTGTGTATTCTTCCTAGCTGTGATCATGAGTGCTGCACACTTGGTCGTTTAAACAACAGGTGTTGACTTTTCATAGTTCTGAAGACTGGGAAGCCTGTCGGCTTGGCAGAGGTGCTTTATATTCAAAACTCCTCTTTCTGGATTACAGATTTTTGCCATTTTTTTCTCACTTCTATTTCTTCAAGGGCCTTAATCTAATTATAGGGAATATACTGATACACTGTCAGGGTCCAAATACTTATGTAAGACCCCACCTACTAATGCCTTCACATGGAGGTGTGTATCAGGGTGGGAGAGAAGGAAGTGAATATTTGGTCGATAGCAGGTATCCAGAGCATAATCGAGTTGTCTTCTGGATGACAAGAAGTCCATCCAAAGAGAATTCTAGAAAATCCATTGGCCTGGCCCAGTAGGTCTTTCTCCAGTGACACTGGGAGGAAGGATAAGAGGATGGAAAGATAAAAATAGGTAAGCAGAGTTCAGGAGCTACTGCACAAGCTATGTCCATGCCAAGCAAGCTTATTAAATATAACACTGTATACCATTTTCAGGGTGGGCTTTGGGACAGAATTAGGAGAAAACTTCCGTACAATAGAATGAAATCAGCAAGAACCTAGTCAGTGTTGTACAAAGGGAGCACAAGATATCTCAAGTGTGTCACAGTCCAAGAACACAATTACCTTGGAACTGATAACGACGGGGAAGACAAGTGGATTTCTCAGGATCCAAAGCCACAGATTCTCCCCCAAGGCCCTGACCTCAGGCTATTACTGGCTTTGCCAAGCACGTTCTTGTTTTTAGACAAGGAATTATGTTCCTTCTCCATACATAGACACCTCAGGGAAAATGTTGAATGAGCCTGGCTCTCAACAAACCACTCATCCACTGAGCTGGGTTGTACCAAAATACAATCTTCTCTTATTGCTATTTATAATGTTTTCTGTATATATATTAAAGCAAAGTGCCCTGCAGATATTTGTACTTGGAAGGTAAAGCAGGAGAGGGTTCTAAAGAAACAGTGGGTCTACTGGTAAAGATTAGCAACCACAAGAATGCATCATCTAAGAATTGAAGGGCAGAGCATCATTGTCTAAAGAAGATGCTGAGTCACTATGGAAACATGGATTTCTTGGAGATGGTGGCAGGTGGATAAGGCTCTCCTGTTTAGAAATAAGATCCATCAAATAGCCACTGCTTTTGGCGTCTGCATTTTTGTAGAACAGTCAATTTCCTTTCCTGGGAGTTTCCAGGAGCAGGAAAGTTATTGGCTAGGTGATGCAAGTATTTGTGTTCTCTCTCTCTCTCTCTCTCTCTCTCTCTCTCTCTCTCTCTCTCTCTCTCTCTTACACACACATGTGTTTGTGTATTTGTCATTGTGATTCCTAAGAACAATAGAGTGAACCCTGAGACTCTGAGGTGGTATTTCATACTCAGGCATAAGTATGTTCTGACCCATGCTCTGCAACACTGACAAGCTCATTGGCTTACTCCCTGTTGTCTCCTTTTGTAATCAGGGCCTTCTAGATGTAAAATCTCATGTCTTAGGATAGTAATCAAAGGCCATTACTGCCAGCCGGGCACATTCAGTGCAGCCCACTCAACTGAAAATATAGACCTGTGTGATGTACCCCAGGCAGCAATCGTCTTCTCTGTGTCCAGGAGGAGCAGCAACAGCTGTGGCAAGGTGGGGCAAGTGAGACAGAGATCCAGGACAGGGAGGTTATGCAGGAAAAAGGACATTGGTGTCTGGAGTCTGGGGTCCACAAGGGAGAGAAAATAATGGAGGTGTTTCCCATTAAGGTGAAGATGTAAGAGACCAGGACCATGCTGAAGATGGGAATCACTAACCTTGGATGATTGGAGAAGCCCAGCAAGGCATTGGGAAAACTCACGTTTCGTCCTTTCTTCGCCACATGCATTATTTATGCCTCAAAGGAATCATACAGATTATTGGAACGAGACTTTTCTGTTTTAATGACTCCATGGCAAAATCCTCAGAACTCCGTATGCACTGGTGTGCTGGCTAGTTTTATGTTAACTTAACACAAGCTAAAGTCATCTGAGAAGAGGACACCTTTATTGAGAAAAAGCTATCCCATTTGCTAGAGTAGCCCCCTCACTGCCTGAGAGAATGTTCTTTTTGATCCTTTGTGAGATTAGCTAGGCAGGGAAGGTAGTCTTATTACACACCGTTGAGCCCTTGGATGGCCATCGACTTACCCAGGTTGAAGAAGGAAGGAAGGGATTGTAGAGCAAGGAGCAAGCAATGGGGAAGTTGAGACCTTAGCCAGAGATGCAGTTCTTCTTCAGGACGAATAGGCAGAGTAACCACAGCCCAGCTGGCAAGTGGAATTTGATGATGTCGAGGGGAGCTGGGGTTTCTGAGACTTACCCCTTGCATCCTCTGAGACCTAAGGTGAGTTGTCTTGTATAGATAATTAAGTCTAGGATCTATTTGTAGAGCAGAGGAAGCTAGTGGGATTTGAGCTCCTTTTAATTTGTTGTGTCTAGAATCATATTTGCTCTGGGGAGTGAGCTACACACATGACACCAAACCAAAAAAAAAAAAAAAAAAGAATTCATAAAACAGAGTTGAGATAGTCTGTGGTGTCATCAAGTTCCCAGGATTCACAACTAAGGTTGTGATGTGGGCAGTCTGATGTCTTCCTTAAGGAAAACAATAAACTTCAAACTCAACAAAATCACTTCAACAGAACACTTGAGATTTTTTTGCTGGGTAGATTATTGATTGATTGATTGATTGATTGATTGATTGAGACAGGGTTTCTCTGTGTAGCCCTGGCTGTCCTGGAATTCACTCTGTAGATCATGGTGATCTCAAATTCAGAAATCAACCTGCTTCTGCCTCCCAAATGCTGGGGCTAAAATCATGCACCACCACCACCCTGCTAGGTTTTAATTTTCTTGTTATAAGGGTGTAGATGGTCTTTGCTATTTTGTGGGTTCTTCTTTTTCCTGCACTTTATCCCCCAAGTTTTACCCCCTACCACTAGATAGGAGAGAAGGAAGGATGTGGGGTGGGGAGAGAGAGAAAGCTAGAGATCCCTGAATCTAATTTTTTTCCTTTAGTTTCTTCGTTGAGTAAGACTACTAATAAACCGATACCAACCCCCGAATGACAACCAGCCACCCTGCCTATCGGGACCCTAGCATTTATAGACCCTCTGAAAAGTTCCCAGAATTCCAAATGTCACACAATCACAGAAACTATCTGCAGCTGGCAAAACCATGCTTCCACTAGAGCACGAGGCAAATCATAGTCAGCTGCTGTGGATAGTTCAAAGCAGCTCCATATCCCGCCCCTGGAATTAAACCAAACACATGTTCTTATTGTATTTCTGTGTTTTAAAAGAAACCAAAATTCTAGAGTTCTTAAAACCTGTTGCTACATAGGGACAACTTTGTGGCATCTGGAGGAAACATATCTCATAATACTAGTTCCCTAAAAATTTACTTTCCCCACGTTGTAGACTCGTGTTTTCTCCAGTCTTCCAATGTTGTTCTCCTCTCTTACCTTCAAGGAACTTCGAAGGCCCAGCAGCCTGGAATTTTTTATTTATTTTTAAAAATTTTCCGTGATCACCATAACTGTTCTACCCAACTAGTGGTGAGCTGATGTAAGCCCCACTCACGGGAAGAGTAGTCACAACCTTTTCTCCTTAAGCCTCTGCCCACATCTGAAATATACCCACTGCTTCCTTCTGTTTTCTACTCATTTCTTTGAAATGTAAGACAGATTTATCCACAGAGAGACCAGGACATTCCTGTGCCCTTCAGATCTACACCAACTTTCCAGTGTTCTCTGAATCATACTAGGTTTAAATTTTATGTGGAAGGGAATGTGGATTTCAAGAATAGAACCAGTTCTATCAGGTTTAGGAAAGATGGAGGGAAAAAAGCATAGGATAGAAATTGAAGTAAAGGAACATAAAGAACAAAATCAAGCTGTCAATAAAGTGTGTCTCTAGAAAGGGAAGTGACTATTCTTGAAATAATAAAATAATTTATGGACCTATACTACCTTTTATTTATTTTTATTGGATATTTTCTTTGTTTACATTTCAAATGTTATCCGCTTTCCTGGTCGTTCCCCCAACCCCCCCAACCTCCCTAGCCCATCCTCCCTCCCCCTCTTCTATGAGGGTGTTCCCCCAGCTACCCACCCACTCAGGCCTTCCTGCCCTAGCATTCCCCTACACTGGGGCATCAAGCCTTCACAGGACCAAGAGCCTCTCCTCAAGTTAAATACTGATCTCCTGTGTCTTGAGAGTCCCTATTCATTTTTTGTAGGATCATAATTCTGTGTGTGATTAAAATGTCCTCATATTTAGAAAGGCATGAACAAGCTTGTTTTCCTTCATTTTAAAAAAGAATTTATTTATTTTTATTTTATGTGCATAAGTGTTTTGCCTGCATATATGTATGCATATTGTGTGTATGCTTGCTATCTGTGGAGGCTAAAAGAGGACATCCGATAGAATGTATTGAAACTGGAGTTGTTGGATGGCTTTAAGCTGCCACATGGCTTCTGGGAAATGAATCCTGGTTCTTTCAAGAACAGCCAGTACTCTTACCTGCTGAGCCATCTCTCCAGTGTCCAAATTTGTTTAGATGTATTAAAAATGAAAATGTGGCTCAGCAGAGGTGCTGCACACCTTTAATCCCAGCACTTGGGAGACAGAGGCAGGTGTCAAAAGTATTTCACTGCCATTTTATGTATTACTAACCTAGATATAATGAATATTCCACAAAGAAGAGTATTTATTGGTCACTTTGCATGTAATAACTTTACATGCAAACTTTTGTATAATATATAAAGTTAAGGCATCCAGAGCTGTACATGTTCCTAGACATCCTAGATAGGACTGCCTAAGGCTGTGTTCTGCAACAGTCTGAGTAGCCCATTGGATTCACTCTTATCTCCCCCTTTGCAAACAAAGCCAATAGTCCTAAATAGTTATAACTCAGAAACATGCCCCTGGGCTTATTATCTGTCATGTACTGTCTGACCCACCCTTTGTGTTCTCTCTCTTGGAAAACAAGGTAGCATTAACAGTAAGACAATGCTAGTCTATCAAGGGTTCTATGTATCTTTTCCTCATGCAAAGATAAATTTCACGACTAAAAAAAAGCAGCAGGTGGTATGGGGCAATATACTTACTCTTGAATTTAATTCAAATGAACTGGCATCTCCAATTTCAAACCACCCCAGACTCCCTTCTCTGATCTGATGAGCATTAGAGAGGGGTCAAATGCTAGAGGCAGAAGTGTTTTAAAGAAATGTTTCATTGTGAGGAAAACACTCGAGTTCATCTCTAGACCTTTGGGGAGGCATTGTCTATGCTCTGAAGGAATATACAGAAAGCAGAGCTCTGAATATATATATATTTTACAAATATATATATTTGTAAAAACACACATCGTTTTTTCTTGAAAAAAAAGGGGGGGAGCTTAATAGCCTGGAAGACCAAAGTTTGAATTATTCATTATTTTCCATTTCAATAAATCCAGGTTCTATTTTATCTAACTTAATGGGAAGCATAAAGAAAGATATTATGGAGCTGGAAGGTGGTGGCGCACGCCTTTGATCCCAGCACTCAGGTGACAGAGGAAGGTTCATCTCAGTGAGTTCAAGGCCATCCTGGTCTACAGAGCTAGTTACAGGACAGCCAGGACTACACAGAGAAATCCTGTCTTGAAAAACAAACAAACAGGCAAACAAACAAAAAGAAAGATATTCTGGGAACTGGTTCTACTTTGGACAACCATCAGCCACTAGCCATTTGACCTTAAGCCAGTCAGTATTATTGGAAATTAGTGTCTTCATATGTAAAATTAGACACTGAAGTCCCCCCCCCTTTTTAATACTTTTTATTAGGTATTTTCCTCATTTACATTTCCAATGCTATCCCAAAAGTCCCCCATACCCTCCCACCCACTCCCCTACCCACCCACTCCCACTTTTTGGCCCTGGCGTTCCCCTGTACTGGGGCATATAAAGTTTGCAAGTCCAATGGGCCTCTCTTTCCAGTGATGGCCGACTAGGCCATCTTTTGATACATATGCAGCTAGAGTCAAGAGCTCCGGGGTACTGGTTAGTTCATAATGTTGTTCTACCTATAGGGTTGCAGATCCCTTTAGCTCCTTGGGTACTTTCTCTAGCTCCTCCATTGGGGGCCCTGAAGCCCCCTTTTACAAACTATATGCAATATTGTTTTTCTGATCAATAAAAATGTGGATAACTAAAATCTAAATATTGTATATATTTATATTGTACATCTCAAAGTTACTATCTCCAAGCAAGTAGTGGTACTGATAGTACTTAATCTAAAACAAAACAAAACTCAAAGATGATAAATACAAATCAGATGTGATGGTTTACACCTGAAATTCCAGGACTAGGGAGGCAGGGGCAGACAGAGCTCGGTGAATTCCAGGCTAGCCTGAAATAACTTGGGGAAAGAGCCCCTAAACTAAAATAAAATTCATTTAAATTTCATAAATATATGTATATATTTATGAAATTTAAATGATACACACACACACACACACACACACACACACACACACATATATATATATATATATATATACATACACATATATATATTGCTCAAAAAGTTTTGGACTGCCGGGCGTGGTGGCGCACGCCTTTAATCCCAGCACTCAGGAGACAGAGGCAGAGGCAGAGGGGTCTACAGAGTGAGTTCCAGGACAGCCAGGGTTACACAGAGAAACCCTGCCTCGAAAAACCAAAAAAAAAAAAAAAAAAAAAAAAAGCTTTGGACTTTGGAAATTTAGATTCTGGATTTTCAGATTTAGGATGCCTAACCTGAGTAGGCAAAGACAAGATTTAGATATCTATGCAACACAATGAAATCAATACGATATCAGTGCAACACAATGATATCAATAAGATAAGATATCCATGCAGCACAATGACCTTCCTTTATTGGTAGCTGTCACTCTGGAATGCCTTTACTCTGCGTTTTCCTTATCTTTATCAACTATCCACAACTTCAGGGCACCCACAGGCCTATTTTAATCACAGTAAGACACTAATCATATTGCACACAATGTAGTGGACACACAAAAAAAATGAGACAACAAACATGGCCTTCACTGTATCCCATAGATTTGGGTAGGCTGTGTTTTTATTTTCATTTAATTCTTAAAAGGTTTTCATTTCCTTTTGGTTTCTGTCTTGACTCATTTCTCATTCAGTCGTGAGTTGTTCCATTTCTATACGTTTGCAGACTTTCTATTGTTTCTGTGGATTTTCTTCTACCCCATCCTTAAATTTATTTGAACTGTGTCTCTGTCATCTTCTTAAGTGAAAAAAAAAAAAGACTTCAGGATGAGATTTTTTCTTTAAATATCAAAGTATTATCTTATTAAATATAATTAATGTAGTCCAAAAATTAAATGGAAATAACTAAGGTTTTTTTTTCTCTTGTTAACAGTTTTTGCCAGTGGTGTTTTCACAATATAATGTTCTGGTTCTCTTTTTTCTGTGTATTCTGTGTATTCATGGCATTGTAATACACCCCAGAAACATGCTTAACAAATATTTTTCAATTAAAACAAACTAATACAGTTGTACAAATACTTTAGTGTGTGTCTGTGCAGGTCAGATTATTTTAAAGTTTATTTACATTATTTCCTAATTAACACTTTTTTCCCCTAGAAACAGCTCTATGTTTTCTATTTAATGACTCTGTCTTGTCAATTTTTACTGCTTTCTTCCAGATCCAGTTAAAAGTTGGTACTGACTAGGAAACTTCCTCCTGGTTGGCTAGCTTATGTTTTTTTCAGGTGTTATTCAGACTGCTGGGGAACGTTAACAACACCCATAACCCCCACACAATAATAATGTGTGTTCTCTCTCTCTCATATGTGTCCCAACTTCCAATTATTATATGTGCTTTGACTCAGGTCATGAAAACATGAGGGTGCATGAGAGGTGACATAGAAGTTTTAAGGAAGGGGTGGAAAGGATATAGAAAACATACAACATGAAAGGGAAGCTTGTTCTTGAGTAGAACTAAAGAAGGGGGCAGGGAGGGGGGAAGAACAACTAAAACAAAGTGTGTGTGAATCCATGTCATGGAACCTGATACTTTGTATGCTAATTAAGACTCTTTTTGAAATAACAAAATGTGGGTGAGTCATTGGAGGCTTTTGTTTTATGTTAAGTGGAAATAGTCGAGGAAACTTTAGTTCCCCGAACTCCAAAGGGCTGTGTATATGCCCCTCTCACCCCACTGTTTTGCTCTATCTATGCACACATTTTCTGGATCATTTCAGCAACACAGATGAGTTTGCAGAATGCAATTTCTTTATTCTTTTTGTTTGTATGGTTGGTTGTTTTTATGTTTTGTTTTGTTTTGTTTTGTTTTGTTTTGTTTTTCAAGACAGGGTTTCTCTGTGTAGCCCTGGCTGTCCTGGAACTCACTCTGTAGACCAGGCTGGCCTCAAACTCAGAAATCTGCCTGCCTCTGCCTCCCAAGTGCTGGGATTAAAGGCGTGCACCACCACTGCCCAGCCAATTTCTTTATTCTGTCAATCCTCTCTCGACCTGTTGCCCATGTGTGAGCGACATAGGTAAGAATCTTCAAAAACATTTCTGCCCCATGATTTTTTTCAAATCTCAGGTTGAGGAGAATAGAGTTGAAATTAAAGCTTGTTATGTAAAACAATTTGTAATTTGAAAATGTAGTATTTTTAAGGACAGGACAAACTAAATCCCATGACCTTGCAACTCAAAGAAAAACAAGAAAAAGAAAGAGAGAGAGAGAAAGAGAGAGGAAGGAAGAGAAGAGAAGAGAAGAGAAGAGAAGAGAAGAGAAGAGAAGAGAAGAGAAGAGAAGAGAAGAGTGGCCAGCCAATCCATTAGAGACAAACAATTAGTACTCTTAGGAGACATTATTTCTCCTCTCATTTCTGAATTTGGTTCATTTCTGAATTAGGTCCATTTTAAGAGATGCATCTTAAATGAACTCACTGTTCAGACTAATTGCCTTTCCCTATACCCAGTACAAGAAAAATCTCCTGAGAGTTGTTTCTCCAAGTTATTCCTTCCAACTCCTGGGAATGGGGGCGGGGGGAACGCAGGGAATTCAGTATTATAAATAACTTATCTTAGGAAGAACTCTCTAGGAGCTGCCTGACTTCCTAATGAGCCTGAACCCTTTAAAAGTCTCCTCCATTCACTATGGGGAAGAAATGCTTGGGTGGGAACAGGGAGTCTTTGTCACCCCCTTTCTAGGGAGTAAGTGTGGGGTGACAGTTTCTGTACTGGGGTAGGTTGCCCGGTTCAGTAAACACAATGTGTTCACCATGTCCTAAATAGCTGAACACTTACTTCCAGGACAGGCTTTCAAAGAAAAACAATGTTTCTCTTTCTCCTTACTTTTGCATTTTACCTGGTAAGTGAGAGTAAACACCAAGCCAAGGTTTGACCGTTCTTGTGTTTAGTCCCCAGATATCTGCTGTGTAACTATGTTACAGTTTCCAATCAGCAGAGAATCATTTTTGTTTTTGTTTTTCTCTTCGGACAACCCTCTTTGATTTTGCCATCCACAAAGCTACTGCTATGGTTTAACTATGCTCCTCCAAAGTTCATGTGTTGCACCCTGACTCCCCTGGGCAGCAGTGTTGAGTGGGAGCAGGTTCTGTTAAAGGTGTTGGGTCTCAAAGTCTCTTCCAGAGTGAATGCTGCTATAACCACAGGACTGGGTAAGTTATCACATAGGTGAGTTCCAAATAAAACAATGACCCTGACCTCTCTCTCTTCTGTCTTTCTACTATGGAATGGTAAAACGAAAAGGCACTCACCAAATGTATCCCCATGACCCCGAGCTTCCCAAACTGGAGATAAGTGTAAATCAAACACATTTCTGTTTGTTACAGATCATCCCTTCTCCCGTATTTTGTGCAGCAGTGTGGAATGGGCCATAAAAATGTCCCCAGCTTTTCCTGAACACTTATGATTGTACACCTCTCAGCTTATAGTATATACTGCTACAAACATTATTAGAATATTTGGGTTTGCTACTGGCAATGAATTAAGCCCATTAGTTTGTTTATACTTCAAGCATTCCGAGAGTCTGTATCAGACAACTTGTGAATTGTTAGGAAGATCTGTTTTCAATGATTTTGCGGTTGGGATTTCACCAGATAACCATGAATCAAGGTATTTCTTTGGACAAGAAAATAACCTCTAGCCTTCAATTAAAGAATGTGGTCAAGGGAACTCACCCTTTGCCATTGTCTTTTTGTATCTTGGAGCATGTGATATTTATTTTCTACTTCTTCTATTTTTCATTCATTGTATTACTGGATTCCCTTTTTTAAACTGGAAGCAAAGCGTGGTTTAAAGTGTAGCCATGAGACAAGTAACAGGCTGTTGACTTGTGGCATGCGGGGTATGAGGGAGGACAGCTGCCAGCTTCTGTTGCCCAAGAACATGGCTGCGACTTTTCTTAAGAGAAAGGCCAAGCACAGAGAACCATGTGCGGGAAGATTTCAGCCTTTAGCAATCATTTTTCTTCTCTTGGGAAAAATGCCCTGACTCCCCTTTCATCTGAGGGCCTCACCTGGCTGCAACATCTCAATCCTGGACTCGGTCTCTTCATGCATCTCTCAGAGATGCAGGTCATTCTGAGGAGAGGTCTTTGCAGCAAACAGGGCTTGGGTATTCCTAAGCATCCTCCTGACAGGTGAATTCCTCCTTGCAGACCAGCATCTTAGAACGCTGGGGCTTCAGGAAGCTTGAAAATCAACATGTCTCATATTTGTGAGACATTTTGCTCTTTTTTTTTTTTCCTTCCTGTGTGCCATAATTTTCAGAAAAACTCCACACAATGAAAGCTACTTTGGGTCTCTTAGGCAATGTCACTTGAATCACTAGGTCACAAGGTGAGACCAAATCTTTAGCTTTTCAGAAGTCAGAACATTTAGGACCATGGGCTCTTAGTTTCCTGGAAGCATAGTTAGTCACTGTGAGTAACTTGAATGCCAACGTGTGCCTCATTCCCTTTCCACCTGTAACTCGTGGCACAAGATCATAAGAACAATAGCCTAGGTTTTTATGCAACTGATCTTTGATGACTGAAACATGGACATGGGGTGAGGAAATGGGAGATCCAAGCAAACTTCTTGAAACAATTTCACAAAAATGAAAAGGTGATTGTATCAAGTTTTTGAAAATCACTGCAATGTTAGAAGACTCTGGGAAAGTGACTTTTTAAAATGTTACTTTATTTCTAAAAATATCAATAGGTGCTCCATTTTTAAACTAAAAAAAAAAGATTTGAACATTTATCCGTTTACCTTAATTAAATGGATTAGAGTGCTCTTTGGGGGATAGTTTGAGCTTCCTTCCATGGTAGACAAATATCTTCTCCTGGTACCTCACCTGACAGGCAAGCATTAAACAAGTCGCTACAGTTAAAATATTGATGATGTGGTGAAATACGTCCCTGCTGGGGGACCGTTTGTGTCCAGATCATCTTGGCTTTTTCCTAATGCTTGTGTGTCATGCTTTCTGAACAGGTCACAGCTGATGGAGAAGAACAATGAGAGCTCTGGGGAGTTTATTCTCCTGGGCTTCTCTGACCAGCCCCGGCTGGAGATGGTCCTCTTTGTTGTCTGTACGGTCTTTTATTTTCTAGCTGTCACAGGCAACTCAGCCATCATCTTCCTCTCCCTCATGGACCTCCGGCTACACACACCCATGTACTTCTTCCTCAGCAACCTGTCCCTTCTTGACCTCTGTTACAGCACCAGTAGCATCCCCCAGTTCCAGATTAACCTCTGGGGCCCACGGAAGACCATCAGCTTCGTAGGATGTGCTGTTCAGCTCTTTGCCTTCCTGTCCGTGGGGGGCATCGAGTGCATTCTCCTGTCAGTTATGGCCTACGACCGCTTTGTAGCTGTCTGCAAGCCACTGCATTACCTGACCATCATGCACCCACAGCTGTGCCTGAAGCTGGCAGCCTTTGCCTGGCTCGGTGGCACAGCCAGCTCGACACTGATGTCCCCACTGACCATGTCTCTGGGGCGGTGTGGTCATCGCCGTATCAACCACTTTGTGTGCGAGATGCCGGCTATCATCCACATCTCCTGTGTGGACACAAGCTGGATAGAAGGCCTAATTTTCATCCTGGCCATCCCTATTGTTCTTGTGCCTCTCATTATGATCCTGGTCTCCTACGGCTACATTGCTGCCGCCGTCCTGAGGATCAAGTCTACAGCTAGTCGGCGCAAGGCCTTCAACACCTGCTCGTCACACATGGCGGTGGTGTCTCTTTTCTACAGTAGCATCATCTACATGTACATGCAGCCTGGCAATTTGGCAAGCCAGGACCAGGGCAAGTTTCTAACTCTGTTCTACTGCCTGGTGACCCCCACGCTAAACCCTTTCATCTACTCTCTGAGAAACAAAGACATGAAGGCGGCCATGTTGAAGGTTCTGGGAAAAGATAGAAACCTGCTCGACCCGCAGGGCACTGACAGGACCTGGAACTCACCTCACTTGTCCATGTGTTTCGGACCCATAGTGAATCATAGTGACAATAAGCCAAAGGTGGCAACGATGTGGTGTCTTGTATCCCATAGGTCCCAGATCAGTGATGTATATTACTGTCTGCAGGGAAGGGCCTCCATTTTATTCAAGGAGATAGGACTTCTTACAAAAAAAAACCCCAGCAAACTGACAGAAAAAGACCTGTGGCTTCCTTTTTTGCACAGAGTGGAGGAAATGATTTATTTACAGCTAACCTGTGATGCTGTTCAGACACAAGAGGAAGGAGGCACCGTCTGACAGAATGTGTGCGCATGTGCCTGTGTGTCAGAGAAGTAATGGGAACACTTGCTCTCTCCCATAGAAAGCTGTCTCAGTTTTCCAGCTCTATTGCTCCACCCTGTGGAGCAAACATTCCCATGTCCTCTGATGGTCACCAGCCAACCCTCCTCCCTGTCCCCGCACAAACGGACTTAACTGTTTAACTAAAAGCATTGCTTATTTTAAACTTCAGGTCATGGCCCATGTATAGGTCACAAAGTGAGTTTAGTGAATGTAGCAAGCATTTCAAAAGTAGCACAAAACAGAACAGATTGGTCTATGGAAACATGAGTCAGCTGTGTGTTTTGATTTGACAAATGTGTTTTGGTTTTTGGGTTTTTGTTTTTTTTTTCTCTTGTTCTTGAGGCACGATCTCTGTAGCCCAGCGCCCCTCCTTGTCTCCCAAGTGCTGGGATTGCAAATATTTGGATTACCATGTTCAGCTTCGTTTTTGTTGTTTTCTTTTCCTTCTCTCTTATTTCTTTTAGACTTTTGCGGGGCTGGCATGGAAGCCAGGGCCTTGCCTACCCCAGGCAAGCACTTGACCTCGGCACTCTCTACGTCTCAGTAATGAGTGGGTGACAAAGCTTGCCGCCAGTGCTCTAGAGTTCTCGTAGAACCAGCTCCCGATGGATCGCTCCCGATGGATCAATCAGGCCTTCTGCATCAGAGAAAGACTGGGCACCGAAACTTTAAGGATGGCAGGGAGTGTCTAGGGAGCAAGGCCATCACTGCTTATGGAGGAGGACTAGTGAGAATGAACCAAGATGAGGCTATCAATGGCAGTGATGATGGCGATGCTAACCATGAGGAAATAAAACATTCAACTCATCCTTCACCCTCTGACAGTTATGAAGTAGGACTGTCTTAACACTGAAAAACACGTCAGCTCGCTTCACATTTTCCCTTCTGATTTACAGGGAATACCAGAATGAGAATGTGAGTTTGTTGTAGATGCAAACAGAATGTCTTTTATTCTTTCCCTTTCAGCATTTTGTACAAATACGTGAGTTGCTCCCATTAGTGGGTGTCTTAGTCAGGGTCTCTATTCCTGCACAAACATCATGACCAAGAAACAAGTTGGGGAGGAAAGGGTTTATTCGGCTTACACTTCCATAATGCTGTTCATCACCAAAGGAAGTCAGGACTGGAACTCAAGCAGGTCAGGAAGCAGGAGCTGATGTAGAAGCCATGGAGGGATGTTCCTTACTGGCTTGCTTCCCTTGGCTTGCTCAGCCTGCTCTCTTATAGAACCAAGACTACCAGCCCAGAGATGGTCCCACCCACAAGGGGCCTTTCCCCCTTGATCACTAATTGAGAAAATGCCTTACAGTTGGATCTCATGGAGGCATTTCCTCAACTGAAGCTCATTTCTCTGTGATAACTCCAGCTGTGTCAAGTTGACACAAAACTAGCCAGTACAATTGACCCCTTGTCAACTTGACACACAAACACATCACTGGTAAGCCTCAACCCTTAGTTTCTTATTCATCCCCAAGATCTAAATAACTTTTAAAGTCCCACCGTCTTTACAAATTCTTAAAATTTCAATCTCTTTTAAAATCCAAAGTCTTTACAATTAAAAGTCTCTTAACTGTGGGCTTTACTAAAAAACTTCCTTCAAGAGGGAAAAATATCAGGGCACAGTCACAATCAAAAGCTAAAATCAATCTCCAACCTTCCAATGTCTGGGATCCAACTCACAATCTTCTGGGGTCTTCCAAGGGCTTGGGTCACTTCTCCAGCCATGCCCTTTGTAGCACGTGTGTCGTCCTCTAGGCTCCAGATGCCTGTACTCCACTGCTGCTGCTCTTGGTGGTCATCTCATGGTACTGGCATCTCCAAAACACTGCATGACCCCTTCAGTCCTGGGCCATCAATTGCAACTGAGGCTGCACCTTCACCAATGAATGGCCTTCCGTGGCCTCTCACAGTGCTGAGCCTCAGCCATTCTTTATGACCCCTTCATGCCTCCAAAACCAGTACCACCTGGGTGACTCTTACACATTACCAAGTCCTGCTGCAGCACGAAATAAAACATTGGTTATCTCTGGAACACAGCCTCTGTGCTCTCAGAAAACACTTCCCAGGAGATGTCACCTCAATGATGCTGGTCTCTTCTTAATCACTGCTAATTTCTTAGCTCCAGCTAACCAGCATCAATAGTCCCAGTAATACAAAGGTTTCACTTCCCTAGTTCTGGTATCTTGTTAATCACAGCTGATTCTTCAGCCCCAGCTAACCAGAACCACAGAATCTTCACAATCAAAGTAACAATGGCCCTGAAAAGAGTCTTTAATTTTCCCTCTGAAATTTCACAAGCCAGGCCTCCATCTTCTGCACTGTTCTCAACATTATCTTCCAAGCTCCTACACAACATCCCACAGAGCTCTTAACACTGAATGGATCTTCTGGCCCAAAGTTCCAAAGTCCTCCCACAGTCCTCCCCAAAACATGGTCAGGTTGTCACAGGAATACCCCACTATGCTGGTACCAATTTGTCTTAGTCAGGGTTTCTATTCCTGCACAAACATCATGACCAAGAAGCAAGCTGGGGAGGAAAGGGTTTATTCAGCTTACATTTCCATATTGCTGTTCATCACTGAAAGAAGTCAGGACTGGAACTCAAGCAGGTCAGGAAGCAGGAGCTGATGCAGAGGGATGTTCTTTACTGGCTTGCCTCCCCTGGCTTGCTCAGCCTGCTCTCTTATCAAACCAAGACTACCAGCCCAGAGATGGTCCCTCCCACAAGGGGCCTTTCCCCCTTGATCACTAATTGAGAAAATGCCTTACAGTTGGATCTCATGGAGGCATTTCTTCAACTGAAGCTCCTTTCTCTGTGATAACTCCAGCTGTGTCAAGTTGACACAAAACTAGCCAGTACAGTGGGGTTTACTGTGCTATTTCCACATATGAATAATACAGTCTGTATCGATCGACTCCAGACTTCCCCTTTTCCTTCTCCTCATGCCTTTACATTGCAAAAGAAGTGAACATTGAAGTGTTTCTAGTTTGTGGAAACAACATCATCTCTGAGGTGATTAATTTTGTGTGGCAGTTTGGGTATGACACAGATGTTGGATTAAACATCCAACTGAATATTGCTTCAAGAGTAGCTTTTCAGGTTAAACATTTAACTCATCGGCTTTTAGGTAAAGCAAGTCCTGCTTTTACAGTGGGCCCCTTCTGATGCTGGTGAAACTTTAAGAAGAAACACACTGGAGGAAGAGAGAAATTTTGTTACCTTCTCTTGGATTTCAATGCAAAGTTACCTCATTTGTAGTCTCTGTCCTGTCCCATGGACTTTGAACCTTTCTCAGGGTCTTGCTCTGTCTCCTCTCTCTTTTTCACAGTTCTGTTTGAATAACTCTATCTAGTAGTCTTTAATTCCAAAAAGTTGCTGGGGTTCCCATGTTTGGATATCTATGAATGGATTTGTAGCGCTGGGGGATTCTCCCAGGGCCTTCCTTGTATGTGCTGGTCAAGAGCTGTGCCATCCACCCGTGCACTAGCACTGTGCTTGCTTAGATCAAATCCCCTAACTGCTTAGGTTATACACTTCTCACAGCTCTTCCTCATGCTCAAACGGCGTTTTCTTCAAACAGTATGACCTCTGCTGCTTGTCCGGTTAAGATCTTGCCACAAGGCTGTTACAGGCACTGTAGTGGGAAGGGGGTCAGGTCATCCTCCCACTGTGCCCTCTCTAGAAGAAACACAAAGTGACAGAGTCCTTTTCCTTTGTGTCCTTTTTGCTGTTTTTGCATGCATGCTTTTGCTGTCTCTGTTCTGTATCTACTGGGCATGGCCAGCCACTGTCTGGGCATTTGCACATCATCTTCCCTGAGCAGACTTTCACTTAGCACCACCTGTCTCTGCAAACTGGGTCAAACAGCTGTGCTAAAACAGAATTTTATGTTATGTTGGAATAAATCTTTTAGCGTTTGTTTTTTTCTCGCAGTTTTTTTTTCCCCAAAAGGGGGAAAATACAATTAGCAACTTTCAATTTGTGGACCTCTGCTAATTTCTACATGCCTGGAGTATAATTACATATATATATCAGTAAGATTAACTATCACAAAATTAAAAGCAGTTTCCACTGTGTAAAATTTAATTTACAACTTTGAATGCATGCACTTAATCCTTTCTAATAAAGTTTCTGAAACTACAGCTTCCATTAGTGACACCCAAAGCCTAGTTTAGAAGATGTATTGGTTTTCACTTAAAAAAAAAAAAAGAGTGCTTACTGCTGGGGACTTCTCCTAGGGCCTTCCTTGTGAGAGCTCGCCAAGAGCTGTACCATCCACCCGTGTTACAATAACGCAGAGAATAAGAACAGGTGAATGGTCTAGTGACTCTACTTTGAGATTCTCCCTACCCCTTTGCTTTCTGAATAAAGGGAACCATTAGCTCCATTCTTTTCCATTATAAAGGCTTTGTGTTTGGTAGTTTTATTAAGATTAACTATTAAATATGATTGAAGTTTCTGGATGTGTTCCAAATGGAGCTTTAGTTGAAAATGTATACTGATTTTACTCTACATAAATTCATCATCATCATATATATACACACACACACACACACACACACACACACACACACATATATATAATTTTGCTTCCTGGCTTGCCAAGTAGTCCTCTGGGTCACCCCCAGTTGCCCTGAGCAGTCTGCTATCCTCAGCAGACTTCCTCCTTCCTCAAACCTGCGGATCCTGAACCATCAGAGACCTGCAACACCATGACCATGGAGGTTCACCTCCCTCCCAATATCTGCTACAACAGGAACATCCAGGGACCAAAGCCATCCAAATGGCTAACAGCTCTCAAAAGAACACAATCAACAAAAAGCCAGGGTGATCTGAGACCTTCAGAGCCCATCTACCCTACTACAGGAAGCCCTGGATATCCTAACACAACCGAAGCATACGCACACACACACACAAACACACACACACACACAAGACCTTAAATCCAATCTTGTAAAAATGATAGAGGCCTTTAAAGAAGAAATGAATAAATCCCTTAAAATATAGGAAAATGCAATTAAACAGGTGAAGGAATTAAATAAAACTGAAGTAATAAAGAAAACACAACCTAAAGTAATCCTGGGGATTGAAAACCTAGGGAAGAGAACAGGAAAAACAGATGCAAGCATCACCAACAGAATACAAGAGCTGGAAAAGAGAATCTCAGACATAGAAAATACAATAGAAGAAATTGATACATTAGTGAAAGAATATATTAAATCTAGACAATTCCTGGCACAAAACATCCAGGAATTCTGAGATACCATAAAAAAAAAACAAACAAACAAACAAAAAACCTAACCTAAGAATAACAGGAATAGAAGAAGGTCAAGAGTCCTAGCTCCAAGGGCCAGAAAATATTCTCAACAAAATCATAGAAGAAAAAAATTCCTAATCTAAATAAAGAGATAAACATTCATGAAATTTATAGCACACCAATTAGACTGGACCAGAAAAGAAAAATCTTCCTACCACATAATAATCAAAACACAAAATCTACAGAACAAAGAAAGAATATTAAAAGTGGCAAGGGGGAAAGGCCAGGTAACAGACCAAGGCAGACCTATTAGAATTACACCCGACTTCGCAACAGGAACTCAAAAAGCTAGAAAGGCCTGGATAGATATCTTGCAGCCTCTAAAAAAAAAACCACAGATACAAACCTAGACGACTATACCTAGCAAAACTCTCAATCATCATAGATGGAGAAAACGAGATATTTCAAGACATATCCAAATTTAGACAATATCTATCCACAAATCCAGCCCTACAGAAAAACTAGCATGAAAATTCCAATCCAAGGACAACTACATCCAAGCAAACACAGGAAATAAGTAATTCCATACCAGCAAAAACGAAGGAAACACACACACTAACACCACCAAAATCAAAATAACAGGAATTAACACTGGCCATTAGTATCTCTCAACATCAGTGGACTCAATTTCCCAATAAAAAGACACAGGCTAACAGAATGGAGGAGAAAACAGGATCCATCATTCTGCTGCATACAAGAAACACACCTCAGAAATAAAAGATAGACATTACCTCAGAGTAAAAGGCTGGAAACAAAGTTTTCCAAGCAAATGGACCAAAGAAGCAAGCTAGAGTAGCCATCCTAGTAAAATAGACTTGCAACCAAAATTAATCAAAAGAGACAGGGAAAAACCCTTCATACTCATCAAAGGAAAAATCTTTCAAGATAATATCTCAATTCTGGACATCTATGCCCCAAACACAAGGGCACCGACATTTGTAAAAAGAAACATTGTTCATTGCTGAAGCTTAAATCACACATCAAACCCCACACGTTAATAGTAGGAGACTTCAACACACCACTCTCAGCAATTGACAGATTATCTAGACAAAAACTAAAAGAGAAATAATAAAGCTAACAATAGACATTATGAATCAAATGGACCTAACAGACATCTACAGAATATTTCACTCAAACACAAAAATATATACTTTCTTCTCAGCACTGCATGGACCTTCTCCAAGATTGACCATATAGTTGGTCACAAAGCAAGCCTCAACAGATACAAGAAAATTTAATTAATGCCTTGCATCTTATCAGACCACCATGGGTTAAAGCTGGACTTCAACAACAACAGAAACACCAGAAAGTCTACGCACACATAAAAATTAAACAACACTCCACTCAATGATCTCTGAGTCAGAAAAGAAATAAAAAAGAAAATTAAAGACTTTCTAGAAGTAAATGAAAATGAAGGCACAACATACCCAATTTAATGGGACACGATGAAAGCAGTGCTAAGAGGAAAATTCATTGCACTAAGTGCCTCCACAAAGAAATTAGAAAGTTCTCATACCAGCAATTTAAAAGTACATCTAAAAGCTCTACAGAAGAAGGGGGAGGAAGAGGAGGAGGGGAGGAGGAAAAGCAAGCACACACAAAGAGGAGTAGAAAAAGCAGGAAATAATCTAATCAAAATCAGGGCTGAAATCAATCAGAAACAAAGAAAGAAATACAATGAAACCAAGAACTCGTTCTTTAAGAAAATCAACAAGATAGACAAACCCTTAGCCAAGTTAACCAAAAGACAGAGAGACCTTATCTGAATAAACAAAGTCAGAAATGAAAGAGGGACATAATGACAGACACTGAGAAAATTCAAAGAACCATGAGGTCTTACTTCAATCGTCTGTACTCCACATAAATTGGAAAATCTTAACAAAATGGACGACTTTCTAGACAGATACCACTTACCAAAGTTAAATCCAGATCAGGGAAATGATTTAAAGAGCCTTGTAACTCCTAAGGAAATAGAAGCAGACAAATATCTCTCAACCAAAAAAAAAAAAAAAAAAAGCCAAGAGCCAGATGGTTTTAGTTCAGAATTCTACCACACCTCAAAAAGAGCTACTACCAATACTCCACAAACTATCCCACAAAATAGAAACAGAAGGAACACTGCCAAACTCATTCAACGAAGCCACAGTCATCCTGATACCTAAACCACACAAAGAACCCCAAAAAGGCAAAACAAATAGAATCAAATTGAAGACCCTGAGATAAATTCACACACCTATGGATACTTTAACTTTTACAAAGAAGGCAAAACCATACAATGGAAAAAAGAAAGTATCTCAACAAATGGTGTTGGTCTAACTGGATGTCTGTATGTAGAAGAATGCAAATAGATCCATATCTATTACCCTGCACATAACTCAAGTTCAAGTGGATTAAAGACCTCAACATAAAAACAGATATAATAAATCTAATAAAACAGAAAGTGGGGAATAGCCTTAAACTCACTGGTACAGGAGACAAGTTCCTAAACAGAACACCAATGGTTCAGGCTCTATGATCAACAGTTGCTAGGTGGGACCTCATTAAACTAAAGCTTCTGTAAGCCAAAGGGCACTGTCCATAGGACAAAATGGCAGCCTGCACATTGAGAAAGGATCTTCACTGAGTCTACATCTGACAGAGAGCTAATATCCAAAATTTATGAAAAACTCAAGAAGTTAACAACCCAAACAACCCAATTATAAAATGGGGAACAGAGCTAAACAGAATTCTCAACAGAGGAGTCTCAAGTGGCTGAGAAGCACTTAAAGAAATGTTCAAAGTCCTTAGTCATCAAGGAAATGCAAATCATAACAATTCTGCGATTCCATCTTACATCAGAATGACTAATATCAACAACTCAAGTGACAGCACATGCTGGCGAGGGTATGGAGCAAGGGGAACACTCCTCCATTGCTGGTTGGAGTGCAAACTTGTACAACAACTTTGTAGATCAATACGGCATTTTCTCAGAAAACTGGGAGTAGTTCTACCTCAAGACTCAGCTATACCACTCCTGGGTGTATACCCAAAAGATGCTCTACCATCTCACAACGACATCTGCTCAAACATGTTCATAGCAGATTTATTCATAATAACCAGAAACTAGATACAACCTAGATGCCCCTCAACTGAAGAATGTATAAAGAAAATGTGATGTATCTACACAATGGAGTATATTCAACTATTAAAAACTAAGACATCATGAATTTTGCAGGCAAATGGGTGGAACTTGAGAATATCATCCTGAGTGAGGTAATCCATACCCAAAAGAACATGCATGGTATATACTTACTTATAAGTGGATATTAGCCATAAAATACCGGAGACCCATGTTACACTCCACAGACTCAAAGAAGCTAAACAAGAAGGAAGGCCCAAACAAGGATACTTGAATCTCACTTAGAAGAGGGCATAAAATAGTCATAGGAGGAGGGAGAGATGGAGGGAGAAAAGGGTGGGAGAGGAGATGTGGAGGGGAAAGGGGGGGGGTCATTCAGGATCAGATGCGGGGAGGGGCAAGATAGATGGCCAGATGGCCATGAAAATGAATGGAGAGCGGGGCAGTGGTGGTACATGCCTTCAATCCCAGCACTTGGGAGGCAGAGGCAGGTGGATTTCTGAGTTCAAGGCAGCTTGCTCTACAGAGCGAGTTCCAGGACAGCCAGAGCTATACAGAGAAACCTGTCTCGAAAAACCAAAAAAAGAAAAAAGAAAAGAAAAGGAATGGAAATCTGCAACTGATGGGGGTGGGAAGGTGGGGGTGGATCTCAAGAATTTGCCAGAGACCTGGGGTAGGAGAGATAATCAAGAATCAATGGGAGGGGGCGACCTTAGCTGTGACTCACAGCATTGGGGATATGGAACCTGAAAAGGCTAGGCAGGAACTCCAGTGGATCGATTGGGACACCAACCCACCCACAAAACATCCAGCCCCAAATTTATCCTATCTACAAGAAATGCAGGGATGGGGAAGGAGCAGAGACTGGGGAAACAGCCTAGCAATAGCAGGTCCAACTAGAGAACCATGCCATGGGCAAGCAACAATCCCTGACACTGTTAATGATACTCTGCTATGCTTGCAGACAGGAGTCTAGCGTGGCTGTCCTCTTAGAGGCTTAGAAGGGGGAATACAATAGCCATAGGAGGCAGATGGAGGGAAGGAACAGGGTGGGAGAGGGGAGTGTGGGGGGTTCAGGATCAGGAGTGGGGAGGGACAGAAGAGATGGCCAGATGGCCATGAGAATGAATGGAAATAAGTCCCCCAGCAGCTGACTCAGACAAATGCAGAGACCCACAGCCAAACAGAGGATGGAGCTTGGGGACTCTTATTGGAAGAGTTGGGGGAAGGGCTGAAGGACCAAAAGGGGATAGGAACTCCACAGGAAAGCCAAAAGAGTCAACTAACCTGGACCCTTGGAGCTCTCAGAAACTGAACTACCAACCAAAGAGCATACACCGGCTGGACCTAGAGCTCCACCCCACCCCCACATCTGTAGCAGATGTGTAGCCTGGTCTTCATGTGGGTCCTGAACAACTGGAGCAGGGCTATCCCAAAAGCTGCTGCCTGTTTGTGGACTATGTTCTTCCATCTGTCTTGTCTGGTCTCACTAGGAGGGGATGTGCCTAGCCCCACAGAGACATGATATGCCAAGGCTGGACAAGAATACTCGGGGGACCTACACCCTCTCACAGGAGAAGGGGATGGGGATAAGGGAGGAACTGTGGGAGGGGACACAGATAGGGATACCGAGTAAAGGAACATTTTTTTATGTGTATGAGTGTTTGCTTTGCATGTCTGTAACTGTACCATGTGCACGCCCATTGCCTGTGAAGGCCAGAAGAGGGCATCAGATCCCCTGGAACCGTACTTTTGAGCCACTATATGAGCTCTGGTAAAGCAGCCAGTGTGCTTAACTGCCAAGCCATCTCTCCAGCTTCCGTTTTTGTTTTCTTAAAGCTATAAGCTTAGCTGAATGCTTTTTAAAAGCACAGTTCCACTTCCTTAGAAGATACAGTGTTGTTCAGATTATCCATAGAATTTTTAAAATGTGCTGTGGTATTATGGAATCCCATAGACTTTTTGTCATTATATAAAGCATATTATCGTTATTGGTAAATATTCTTTTAAAAACACTTATTTTTAGCCAGGCATGGTGGCATATGCCTTTAATTCCAGCACTTGGGAGGCAGAGGCAGGTGGATTTCTGAGTTTGAGGCCAGCCTGGTCTGCAGAGTGAGTTCCAGGACAGCCAGAGAAACCCTGTCTCAAAAAACAAAACAAAACAAAATATGTATATATAAAACCTGAAAGCTGCAGACCTCAGAGCTATGGACAAGTCAGAGACATAAACTAGATTCTCAATCCCACCCTCTCTAAATTAGCCTTTAAAACCAGTGAAAGTTGGCCCAACTTTCTACCCGTGGCCTTTCCTAGAGCAAGATATAACCCCTCAGAAGGCAGGATTCCTCCTCTATGAGATTATGTTTGAAAGCCACCCCCCTTTTCCACCCTGTTTAAGAGACTATTGCTGCAGACATTATTAACTGGTCTCTTCTGAAGAATCTCCAGTCTCTCCAACAGGTCCAGACTGCAATCTATTCTAGGGTTCGAGACACCTATCCAGTTCCTTTCTTGGTGCCTTGTCATTTATTCTGACCTGGGGACCAAGTGTACATCAAGAAGTTTCAGAAATAGAAACCTGACTCCCGCCTGAAGGATGCCTGCATGGACTCATCACTTCCATGACAAGCCTGTTCCAACCAGGAGCAGAAATGGAAACCAGCTTACCTGGACCAGATGCACTCAAGCTAAGGCTTTCACAACCTATACTCCTGTTTGGTTATATATGCCCTCTGAGTCTGGCTAGACTGTCTGCTTAATCCTTTACTCTTGCCTCATTCCGCACTGGGAAAATCCTGACAGAGACAAAGTACACTGGAGCCAAATAGCATATGTTTAAAACTGATCTCATAAAACTTTTTGTTTTGTTTTGTTTTGTTTTTTGTTTTTGCTTTTTTTTTTTTTGAGACAGGGTTTCTCTGTGTAGCTCTAGCTGTCCTGGAACTCACTCTGTAGACCAGGCTGTCCTCAAACTCACAGAGATCCACCTGCTTCTCCTGAATGGTGGAACTAAAGGTGTGTGCCACCAGACACAAAACTCTTAAACCTTCCCGCAATCAAGGCTAAAAGTTACCTTCTGACAGAATTAGAGAGATTGCCTTCTAAAATCCTACATGATTAGAAAACATTATATATTTATTATTATTAAAAATAAACTTCATGAAAAATGAAAGATCATTTAGATAAGAAACAGTACAGCTGGGTTCATGCCTTTAGTCCCAGCACTCAAGAGACAGAGGCAGGCAGATCTCCGTGAGTTCAAGCTAGCCTGGTCTACAGAGTTAGTTCCAGGACAAACAGAGGCAAGTGAGACCCTGTCTCAAATAAACAAACAAACAAGACAACATAATTCCTGGTATCATAAAATATTTTATTAAAATCCATGGCTTACAACCTTCCTCGTTGGCCTGAATGGCCCCTTCCACTTCCTTTTTATAAGACTTGCCTTGCATAGTCAAATGACTTTTAAAGTTCATCAGACAAATTGCCTTGGTTAAACTAATGATCCTCAGGACCCAGTATTTATCCCTTAGCCAAGGTCTAAGACTTGAAAGTAACAGAAAGGGAGGGGGTGTAAGGGATAAAATGACTACGGAAACCCATCACGTGCCAACTTTATTTTGTGTCTGTCTAGATGCTTCGCCGTCCATCCTCCAACAGCCTTGGCAACGCTTTTTGGAACAGTCTATGAACTTGACCATGGTCCAAACATATTATGTAGTGTCTGGAATATACAGCTGAGCATTGTAAAGAAAGATGTTTCTAGGCCACTCCAAATCCCTTACTAGTGTAACTTCCACGTCAGACACTGATGTAACTGTGCCTTTCTTTTTAAATGCCATACACCTGACTGGGGCACCAAGAGACTTCACAGCGGCACAGGTCACTCTTGATCTCGCCATTAATAAAAAGAACTCCAAACTTTTAATTAGTTTAATCGGCATGGTTGTCAATAATTATCTCGCCTGGATAATTTCACTGTGACAGTATATTGATGTATAGCTGCTCTCCAATGTGCTCAAATGTGGTTGTAAACACTTGGTCTCATGGATCATAGCATAGCAGCTTGGATTGTTCTACCTCTGAATGACTTCTTCAATGTCCAGATGCACCGCTGTAAAAAACTATGTGCACCACTTTCTAATAAACCCTTTGTCATCTCTGTCTCCATGCATGCTGTGTGACTAGTACAGCCATTCTCACCTTTAACTTTTTTTCCTGTTTACAGGTTCATCAGGATGCTCTGCTGCGGTCCTAATAATGTATGTCCTGCTGTTCTTCTTCAGGCATGTTTAGAGCTGTAAAACACCCCTGTTTGCTTTGCTGTAAGCACATCTGTTTATGCTGCAGCTTTGGGACATTGGTTTTTGCAAACATCCAAATGTGTAATTTTTTGTACAAATGGATAACGAGCTGCTCTGCTAGCACATTCACACGCAGTGATGTGGTGGTACAACCTCGGATCTCCCGTGTCATAATTCCAGGAGTGTGGATGTCCAGCACCCCTGAGTCCTGCTAGACGTTTACATTTGTGTGTGTTTCTGTAGCAGTGTATTTGTCTACAATGTGCTTGAATGAGCTTGTGAACACTTGGTCTCATGGATTCTAGAATATCAGTTAGAATCGCTCTACCTCTGAGCTTGTTCGTCAATATCAGGGTGCACTGTTAGAACAATATGTTCATATGCCCTGATTTCTAATAATATTTTTATCACTTCTGTTACACACATCTGTGTTTGGTGCAGACCAATACAACCATCCTTGCCACCATAGGTTTATTACCTCCCGGTATGTGTCCACCTCAGGGCACTGCTGTACTTCTAAAAACATATGTGATATATATTTCTAATTTAGAAATCTTCAGAGCTATACAAGAACCTCCATCTGCTCTGTTACAAATGTAAATCTGGTTACACTGCATAGTAGGACATCAATTTTTGGCAAACATGCAACTGTGTGGTGTTTCCATCCAAGGAAGGTGTGAGCTGCTGTGCTGGCCCATCCACGTGCATCCATGTGCATCGATGAAGCAGTACATCCTTTTATCCTTTATAGAATTTTCACAAGGGCAGATGCCCCATACCCATGGGCCCTCTTTTAATATCACATTTCTATTGTTTCTGTAAGAGTCCGTGTGTATACGGCTGTTCTCATCCGATGCATTTGGGTTTGCATGTAAATAAAGGGCCTCACAGACACTACAACACCTGTTTCAACCGTGCTTCCTTTGAAATGGTTCTTCAGTGTCGAGTGCGGTTTAGCACCAATATAGTGACCTACTGTACCCGATATTGCTATGGTTGCATGAACATGCAACTCTGACGGCTTAAATTAAAACGATTTTTTAGGATGAAGTGATTTTTTTGTTTGTTTGTTTTTGGTATAAGAAGCAAGACTGGGGAACCTTGGCCATCCTGACAGCAGACAGTGGATGGTGCGTAAGTATTCATTATCGCAGTCTCTTTGATCTGTGTATCTGAACTTCTGCATCATTAACGATTTTAAACATATCATTTCCCTCGAATTAATAATCTGTATGCTGAAGTTCTTGGAGAAATACATGTCGATGGTCCTAGCCTATTCTGAAATTTGTCAGAATCAAAAGATAAGGGGCAGAGGGGGAAGAGGCTGGGTAGCAGTTGCACAGGTCAGAGGTCTCGGCACAGTTGCTCAGGAAAGAGCAAGTCCCAGCACCTGGTGTAGTGTGGTAATTGTGGTTTCCTATTTATTATGCTTTTGTTCTTTTCTTATTTAAAAACAAGTTACATGTAATATATTTTGATCATATTATTCCCCCGCCCCAACTCCTTTCAGATTCTCCCCACTTGCCTACCCACCTAACTTCATGTTCTTTTTATCTATCAGACCAAAAACAAAAACACCTTCCCAAAGGTCAAACCAAAACAACAACATCAAAAGGCAAAATAACCAAAGCAAACCAAAAAGCAAACAATGAAAAAAAAAACCCAACATCGAGTCTGTTTTGGTTAGTAAACTACTCCTGGGCATGGGACCTACCCTGGAGTACGCTTTGATATAGTAGCTAGTGACCCTGCATTGAACAAAATTGATTTTTCCCCTTCAAGACTCTCTATGCAAGGTTTACAGATCTATGTGGAAGAGGGGGCAGAAAGATGGTAAGAGCCAGGGGTGATGGACAGCTCCAAGGAAATGGTGTCCTCCAGACACAGCAGGATTGATGCCCATATGAACTTCCACATACTGTGGCAGCATGCACAAACCCTGCAAGGGCTCAAATTCCAGCACAGGGAAGGGGGGGCAGACACAAACTCTCACCCCTAGCCAAGAATCTATTCACAAGTGATTATGTGTTTTTAAAGACTTGAAGAGAGTGGGGCTGGAGAGGTGGCTCACTTAAGAACACTTGCTCTGGCAGAGGACCTGGGGTTAGTTCTCAGCATGCACATTGCACGGGGGCATAGTTCATAACAAAACTACCTATAACTTCAGGAGACCACATTCCTTCTGTCTACTGCAGGCATCTACACACATAGCTACTACTCAGGTGCACACACAAAGTAAGTAAGAGATGCATGAAAAAGAAATCTCTTTCTTAAGTGGGAAGTTCATGGGCTCTCGTCACAAGGAAACGGTATATGCCCAAGGAGACAGAGCACCAAACACTCTTGGCACACTCTGCATCGTGTGCGTCAAACCATCACCTTGTACTTTGTGTTCAAGGAGAAAAACTAGTTTCCATAGACATGAATACAGAAGATTCCACAGGAGTTGAGGACAGACACACCTTACATTGATTTTTACATGTGTACCAGTGAGCCCTATTTGTAGTCATTAAGAAGTGCAGTCAAGTCCTGAGTGACTCCCATGTTTTGGGACTAATATGTATCCCAGGAGTGGCAGTGAAGCCTGTATCGAGTACCAGGGCAGTCTGATTTCAAACAGCTCAGGTGGATGCAGATGCCTTGTCCCCTGGAGATCACCACAAGGATGCTGGAGACTGACTCCTCCTAGGGTGCACACTGTTGGCCAGGCATGGAGGAGATGGAATAGTTCAAGTTCAGGCTCCTCCCCTTGAGAGCTGACATCCCCTCAGGGTCTCCAATAAAATACAACTGCTTCTTTCTGTTTCTTGTATCTCTCTCCACCCTGTTTGCTCTGAGTGGGCTCTGCTTTCCCTCACTGTCTTTATAGGGGTCTCGGATTCTACTGATGTTCCAAGAGCAAAATGCATTGAGCAGTCCTCTCCAGGGACGGTCTTTTGTACAGAGCTTTCTGTGAGCAGTGGACTCCTCTGGCTGGTTGGTTAGCAAGGCCAGATGGGAAAGGAGGGTTAAAAAGGAACTATGGACTTGGCCCCTTTCCTAGCTTTCTGAATGAATTCAGAAGCAGGCCGAACACAGCTGTTGGGGCTTGATTCTCAGGGAAACTACAAGGCCTCTAGCCATGGTTTTCATCGTCACAGACAACAGTTCTACTATGTGTGAGGTTGACAACCACCCATCTAGCTTGAGACCTCAGCCCCTCCCCATCCTGTGTTCCTTCTGTCACCTCGTATGGGGTTCCATGCATTGTGGCAGTATCCTAGAGCTGGGGTATGGTATGCTGACAAGGCCACACTTTATTGGTTTGCAGGCTTTTCCTTGGACCCAGATTGGTTGTTTCCAGTGATCCCAGGTGGGACTGGCTTCCTTCACAGAATCTTTCTTCCTTTCCTGTTAATTTCCTGGTCAGCTAGACACCAAGACACAAATGCGGGGCCAGGAATGGGGTCATACCTGTCAATGTGTCTTAGCCAGGGTCTGGGTCCTCTAGAGTAACAGAACTTATAGAATATATATATATATATATATGGAGAGAGAGAGAGAGAGAATGAATCCAGCAATAGCTTCCTATGAATGGGAGGTCCAAGAATCCAGTAATTATTCAGTCCATGAAGTTGGGTATTCCAGCTGGTCGTCAGTATATGCTGGGATCCTAAAGAAGTAGGCTCTAATGCCAGTGAAGGAATGGACTTGCTAGTGAGGGTGAGAGCAAGCAGGGCAAGAACAAAAGCTTCCCTCTTCCACAACCTTATATGGCTTCCAGCAGAAGATGTGGCCCAGATTAGAAGTGGTCTTCCGACTTCAAATTAAGCAAAAATTCCTCAAAGGCGTGCCCCTCCATTTGGAGGTTTTAGTCAATCCAGATGTAGTTAAGTTGACAATCCATCACACAGAGTAAGTGGGAAAGAACACTGAGGTGACATAGACGCAAAGCCAGAAACAGGTCCCTTCCCATCTCGTCCCAGGATTCATCTGGAAGTAGATGTGGAGTACAAAGAGATGACAGCAAATGGAAATCTTCTAGAAAAGTAAGTGACCCTGGCCTGCCCTGAAGGTGGCATTTTCTCCATTCACGGAGCTTTCCTCTTCTGTGATTATGGGTTTGACACTGAGCTGGTCTCTCTCTGGTGATGAAATCACTCGCCACTTCTAAGTGACGCCCACAGAGCCTCTGTTCCCTCACATATGTGATACCTGTGCTACCTCGTGTCCGCACTCACAGCCTGCTTGCAGATTGTGAGCAACAGAGATGAGAAGAGACACAGCCCATTTCCTTTCCTCTTCTTCTCTGCGGTTGTGTTTAGAGAGGGGCTCTTGCTTTTTTCCATGACACCAATTGGGCCAATGAATTTGTTGGGCTCCATGCTGAGGAAAGCAGATGTTGGGTCTCTCTTGAAATTATAAGAGGTTTGAATGGCAACAACTCATTAAGGATGTGTGCCCAAGGGAATGGGCAAAAGAACAGATAGCCAATGCGAGAGGGGCCACACAAAGCAAAGTTCTGCAGAACATAGGCTCAATTGCTCTCTGGGGCAGCCCCACAAGGCAGGTCCCATGGCAGGATCCTAGCCTGAGCTACAGTTTCCATTCTCTCTCCTCCTGGTCTCTCTGGAAGATGGTGGCACTTCTCAGCCTTGTAGGTAAAATTGACAAGGTCTTAGGAGGACTGTGACTGTCCTGGAAAGAGTCACTGGTGTGCAGAGTGGAAACAAACGTGTATTATTTAGGCCATCAGCATGCAAGGAGAGTAGCCACAAGACAGACAGGAATGGTCCCAACAAAGAGACAAGACACTGAGGCTTCAAGCAACACACACGTGTAGTTAATCTTCTGTCCTTTCCACTTCATAGTGTATCTAGGCAATTTCAGGCCTCAGCTTATAAATCGGCATCTTTCTATCTGGCTTTTATGCAGCATTCATCCCTGGATACATTATCATGTATATTACCTGCCTCTATTTGGTGGGGTTTTGTTCCCGGTCTTGAAAGAAAAAACATTCTTTGATAAATATTCACATGCTAGCTTGTCACAGGCAATACACAAAGTGTCTATGTGGGATAAATGCTTTCTAGATGAGAAGGCATGTGCGTTAAAAAAAATTATGTCTATACCAACTCACATGCCCACGCCAACAGTGTTATCACCATTCTGGGTCATTGCCAATCAGATAGTTCTTGGTTTGGATTTACACTTCTCCAATGATACATGACTAAGTGCTTCTCCTTCATCCAAGAGCCATTTGTGTTTCTTGTTCTGGGAATTGCCTGTTTTGTATTCTCATTTTTTCTTTACCCTCTTGCTTTATCGACCTATAGAAATACTTTACATAGTCAAGAAATTTTGAATCAGGCAGTGGTGGCACAAACCAAGTCCCAGCACTAGGGAGGCAGAGGCAGGAGGATCTCTGAGTTCAGGGCCAGCCAGGTCTACATAGTGAGCTCCAGGACAGCCAGAGCTACACAGAGAAACCCTGTCTCGAAAAAACAAAATGAAAAAAAAAAAAGAAGAGGAGGAAGAAGATGAAGAAGATGGGGAGGAGGGAGAAGAGGAGGGAGAGGATGCGAACAAAGAAGAGGAGGAGGAGGAAGAAATTTGTGTTTTGTGCTGAGTGATTTAACAATGGAGGCAAAGGGAGGGATAATAACTTTGCATATTACTTCTGCTACCTCAGTCTCATGTCCAGATCCATCCTTTCCAGCCAATGGTTCTTTGCTTCTTCCTTTTTGTCTTCCCATTTCCTGCCTGCTTTGTCCTGGCTAAAATTCCCAGAACTGGTTTCAGTAGTGAAAGAAAACATGATGTCTGTATTTCACCACATTAAGGATTTTAGGAGTTGGGTCTGAATGATGTGATTTTCTTCCTCTAAGTGGGTACTCCACCTGATAGATAACCTGGGTCCCCTGATTACCAGGTCATTATGATGAATAATCCCTCTTAGTCAGCCCAGACTTGGGTATTGCAGCCTCCTCTACTCTGTCTTTGCCTCATCGCCACTGATTGGAAGGTGGCATGACTGCATAGTTTTTCAGTGACTCTGAGGTGTGGATAGTGGGTCTCTATTGTTCTCATGAGACCCTCCAAAGTCAGGGGTATTGGACCCTGGCAAGTCTGCCCTGGACACTGTGTGGTGATTTGAAAGAGAAATTCCCCCATCGTCTCAGCCTTTGAACACCTAGTCTCCAGTTGGTGGTGCTGTTCACCTAGTCTCCAGTTGGTGGCGCTGTTTGGGGAGGTTTATGTGGTACAGCGTTGCTGGAGAAGTGTGTCACTGGGCGTGGGCTTTGGGATTAAAAGCCTTGAGCAGCTTCCAGTTTCACATTCTCTGCTTTACTCTCCTGGTTGAGATGTGAGCTCTCAGTTTCTTGCTCCTGTCACTATGCCTGCCATTTGCTGCCATGTTTCCCTGTCGAGATGGACTTTTATCTTTCTGTAACCATAAGCACATATAAACGCTTCCTTCCCTGAAGTTGCTTTGGGTTGTGCTGTTTTACCAAAGAAATGGGGAGGTGACGAATAAACATGCAAAGGATGCAAATGGGCTGGGAGCTGGGAAGGGCTCACACTGTCTTTCAGCAAGATTCCCTCATCATGGGATACACACCCCCACACAGAGATGCACATACACACATACACACATATACACACAAGCACACACACATACGTGCACACACGCACACATACGCACACATGACTGTACAGGAAGGGCTCAGGATGGAGAATGCTAACAGAAAAAGACCCAGAAGAAAGGTCCCCAGAAGGCCCTGTAGTCATTGGCTGGCTCCTGGACTGTGGTGTTCTTGCCTCCTGGTCACCCTGTCAGTGTCTGGATCTCACAGGAGCCACCTGCACTTAGGTCTTAGGCTTATGCTGGGGAAACTGCTGTAGGGACAAGTCCTACCAAGAAACCAGGTGCACCCTATTCTAATCTGTAGTCTCTCTTGGCTACCAGACACCAGCAACTTACACAAAACTTACATAAGCCTGGGACCCCAAGCAAGAGCCCTTTGCTAGTATGTGGAAGAAATGGCTGCATAAATGGCCAGAGGAATTGGGTTATAGTCCTCCTAGAGACAGCCAGGGAGCCCTAACGTGGATCCTCAAAGCCTTACATGCTAGGCAGCCCACAAGTGATGGACTACTCTGTCATAGAGATTGAGTGCTCTCCCAGAAACCCTGCCAAGCCAGTTGGGAAACCTGTCCAGCCAGTGCAGAGCCTCCGGGATCACAATCCTCACTTAGGGGCAGGCAGTATCAGTCAAGCGCTGCAGTGGCTTTCCCAGTCCCAGATGCCTTAATATACAGGGCTCCCTCCAGGTCTGCCCTAGGCCACACCCAGGGAGGGATGAAGTCCTTAGCCTTTGTAAGATGCCAAGCAGGATTTCAGCATTCATGTGTGGATCCTGAACAGCCTGATGTAGCATATCAGGATAGGGCTGAGGACAGGGGACACACGGGGTCCACTGTCTATGTGTAGAGCTTCCGGCCATTCAGAGGAAGGGATAGGAAGAGCAGCAGCTTGAGCCAAGAACAGAGGGGCAGGTGGTCAGGGAAGATAGTGCCGAAGAATAAATAGTCAAAGGATCACCATGAATTCACAGCGAGTTGGAGCTGAATTCAAGGCTACCTTGGGCTACAGTGTTAGACCCTGTCTCAAAAAAAGGCAAAAAGAGTCTGAGGACACAGCTCATTTGGCAGAGTGCTTGCCCCAGCATGGATGAAGTCCTGGGCTCCATCTCTAGTACTAGTGATCAAAACTGCATGATGATAGATACCTATGACCCAGTGTTCATGAGGCAAGAAAATCAGGAGCTTGGGGGGAGGGGCGATTGACAGGGCGTGTAGGGGCTGGGGTGGGGTGGGGAGGCTATTCATTCTCTGCCACATGTGAGCTCCAGGCTAGCCTGAATACATGATGCATTGTATCTATAAACAGGAAGGAAAGGGGGTGAGAGGAGGGAGAAAAAGAGGAAAAATTCTCCTCAAACCATGTCTGTGTGAAATATAACAGACTTTTTTTTTATGTCATTACATCCTAAATAATATAGCGATTTGCACGATTACATTGTGCTGGGTGCTATGTGCAATCTAGGCAAACTTTGAAGTCCGGGAGAGCATGTGCATCGGGCCTTGAGCGTCTGTAAGTTTGAGCGTCTGCATAGGCCCTCCAACCAGTCCCCCAAACACTTAAGGACTGCAGTGTTTGGTCACTCCCTACCTCCAGGTCTCTCTGACTCCAGACATGAGCTGATGATGGTAAGACTTTGTAGCATTAAAGCGTGAGAGGCAGAACAAACGGGGCTGAGCTACGTCCACTGTCCATCTATCTCTGCGTGTACCCTGCTCCCAGGCTGTTTGGCATGACTTGGGGCGGACTCCTTGCTCTGATCTCAGCTCCTTCCTCCTGCTCCCCGGCTGGCTTGTTTAACCACTGTGGGTGTTCCTACACTGAAACTAGACAGTCCTTGGAGTTCTCACTAACAAGTCTGGGCAAGTGGAGGCCAAAGCCTGACCTCAACTGCTTACCCATGTTCTGTCACCTCCAGCCCGAGGCTGCACCACCACTAGATGAGGGGCTGTGGTTCCTAGGTTCAGATGTGGGCTGGCTGTACCCTTTTGTAGAGTCAGGCTGAGAGCCAGGGCCATAACGTAGTGATCCCCAGCCTGCATCTGGTCAGCACATGTGCTGAATCTGGCAGACAATTTCAATTTTTTTAAAAATTGAATTCATCGCCAACATTTGAATATCACTAGTTTCCTTGTAGAAATACATTTAAAAATTTTTTAAATTTATTGATTAATTGATTGAATCTTTGTAAAAACAGGTCTGCTTTCCAACAAGGTACCTTTGTCAGAAAGGGTTGAGGCTTGAAGGACACAGTCCTCTTACCAAGCCGCTCTATCTCTTGATGCTGTATACCCAGCTCTTAGGCGTCTGAGTAGTAATCTAGAACTTTCTTCTCATTGCATGACTCAGAAATGGTAAGAAGACTCTAAGTAAGTCTAACAAAACACTTAGGAACTGAACTGTATCCTGCCCCCACTACAGGTCTCAAATCTCTTCAGCAAGATGGATGAGAATTCCATACAGCTAGGACAGCTGGAATTTTGGGGAGGCAAAGATACATTCCCAGAATCCCCCAGAGTCCTGAGGACACCCACACCCTTTGTCCCAGCCACCGTAAGAAAGGCTACACTGATAAAGGCCCTGGGCAACCGGATGACAACATTCTTGGACTCAGATTGAGTGGGAAGGGCCACCTGCTCAGCACATAGCTCAGGGCTGCCAAGAGGGCAGTGGCTGTTGGGCTACTGGAAGCAGGGGTGCCAGCCCTGCTTGGCATTTCAACAATGCCACAAGTACCCAAGCCATAGTAGGGAAGCCACATAGACTCATTCTGCAAGGACTTAAGGGGAAAATGCCACTCTTGTAGGCGGGGATTCTGGGTCTGCCCACCCGCCCCGACTTAGCTCCTTCTGAACATTGTTATCGAGGAGGGAATACCTCCTCATAAACCCGAGGCACAGACAGGACTGGCTGACACGGTGCCAGGCAGGGCCTTTGGGAGCATGGTCAAGGGCTGGCATGACCCAGTTAGTAAATGATGTGAGCCAGCCGTTCTCCTCATCTGCAGCCCACAAAGGAGTCTGAAATGGCTTCTTCTCTAGGCCAACGTTGTATTATAGTTGCAGTGCTCCAAATGCTGTCAGCGTGGCATAACGAAGGCTTTGTCACAGGTAACAGCAGGGGAAAGTCCACAGGGGATAGGAGAAACAATAGGTCCCTTCCAGATAGCCTCACAGGTCAGGGAAATGTGGTGGCTCTGGGTCACAGAAAGCTTCACAGTCCAAGATTATTTTGTCAGGTTTACCAGGAGGGTGTAGCAGCAGTTGTAGAACATGTTCAAGTTCAGGTCTTGGGACCTTTGGTCAGTGTTTTGCGTCTCTGAGCTCCACCTTAGGTAGGTATGACTCTCAGTCCCCTTTTGAATCTGTTTGGAAGACTGAACAGAATACTGAATGTAAATCACTGGCCATCAGTGGCTAAACGGAGGTGACAAGCTAGCCCACACCATAGCTCCCAAACATGTTTAATCTCTGAGCTTTGGGGTATGCACCACGCTATCTATCTTTCAAGCAGGAAGTGACTCAGGCACCCATCCCAGTGGTTAGCATGGGAGGGAGGAAGTTCCTCTTTAGTGTTTGCGGCAGGTCATCTGTGGTTGGCTACAGTGGCTGGGGATACAGGTTAGGCTAAGTGGGGTGTGGCCAGACCCTTTTGCTCTCAGGAAACATCTCGTACTTTTGCTGAGCATTGGCCTTCTGGGAATATAGACAAGAAGGCATCACACAGAATGTAGCCTTGTAGACCAAGGCTTGGGAAATGTTTCTGTTTATATGGAACAGGAAGTTGGGAAAAAATACTATGGACTCTTTTTTTTTTTCTTTAATACTAGGGCCATCTCTCCCTTTTGTGGGACAGCAACTCATTATCTCCCTTTAATGTCTTGCTATGCACTGTCTCTTTCGATGTTTATTTCCACTTTTTATTAATTTTTATTTTTTTTTTTCAGACAAGATCTCATCTTCCTACCCAGGCTGATTTTACCCCGTGCATCTCTCCAACATCAGCATCCCGAGTGCTCAGTTACAGGGATAAGCCACATGCCTGGCTTCTTTCAACATGTATTTTAAAATGTATTTGCTAACATTAAAATATGAAATCTGGTCGGGTGGTGGTGGTGCATGCCTTTAATCCCAGCACTCAGGAGGAAACAGAGACAGGCAGATCTCTGAGTTGGAGGCCAGTCTGGTCCACATGATAAATTCCAAAGTAGCCAGAGCTACAGAGTAAAACCTTATCTTCTCAACAATGTGTATGTGTGTGTGTGTGTGTGTGTGTGTGTGTGTGTGTGTGAATGTGCGTGCTGTACCCATGTAACAGCCTATAAGTTGGCCACAGAAGAATGGTAAAATGGTATGTCCACAGGTACCAGGAGGGTGAGTCTTGAAACCACGAGGCTGGGTGAAGGCTGCAGACCACAGATCATATGCCATATGACTTTATGATGTGAAAATGTCCAAACAGGCAAGCCAAAGAGTCAGAGGCCAGATGAGCGTGGGGAGCAGAGAAAGGTCTGAGTGAATGTGTGTTGCTGAACACAGCCATGTCAAGGACCCCAGTGCCTCAGACCCATGGGAACTGGCAAAGCCTTCATCTGATCCGAGTGTGAATATAGACAGTGTATTCAGAAACGATCAACCAACTTCCTCCTCTGGGATGACTGCAGCCCAAGACTGATCCCCTACAAAGACTTCTCAGAAAGATTAACTAAACATGTCTCCTGTTTATGTGTATACTGTGAGCCTGCTTCCTTATCCAGCTGTATATGATAAACCCTCTACCTTGGCTCAGAGTATAAATAAAGGTGCTGGGATTCCCCACTGTTGGTGGCACCGCTGGTGCCCTCCACTAGGGTGAGCACAGCCCACCTGATCCCAGCTTTTCCGTGTGTATCCTTTCTTCATCCCTTCAACGCCCCACTTAGGTCAACCCTTACAGCTGTACAGAATGTGGCACATCAGCGGCTGGAGTTGCAGCCCAGTGGAGACATAGATGGCACTGGCGTGAAGAGAACATGTAGGAATGGGAGACGTGGCTCAGCAGTTAAGAGCACTTGCTGCTATTGCTGAGGACTCGAGCTCAATTCCCAGCACCTATGTCACATGGCTTCCAACAGCCTAGCTTCTGCCTTCAAGGGACCCGACACTGTCTTCTGGCCTCTACAGGCACTGCACTCATATGCACATCCCCACACATAGACACATAACTAAAAATAAATTAACAAAAAATATGTAAAATGAGGCTGTGGTGGCAGTTGCACGCCGAATGGGACAGAAAGCAGAAGAACAGATATCTAGGCATAAATAAGGTACATGAATGATACCTCCATGAAGATGTGGATTAGTCTGCCAAAGTGTGACCAAGTGTCACCGACTGGGCAGCATTTCACATGTGAAATCGCTCTCCCCATGCAGGCAGGCCCACCCAGAACCCTGTGGGAAGGCCTTCCTCCAGACATTGCCCTGGCAACAGCTGGTATCACCATGCAGGCCCCACCAGTGAGTGCATTTGTACCCTGTTTCATCTTGGTATGAAGACATGAATCTATTGTGTTGGAGCCTATCCTAGCTGCATAGAAGATGCAGTAATTGTTCACACAGCTGCAGGCAGTTTGTAGGGTTCATAGCCAGAAGCAGGGTCTTGAGAGGATCTTTGGCTGTTAAACCCAGGCCTGTGGTATCGCCCCTCCCTCTGACAAACCTCTGTCACCTGTTCCTCAGATGCCTGATTTGACCTAGCTCTGTGTCTTATAGTTCCCAGACCCATGGTTCATTAAAGCTTCTCTGGTCCACAGGCCTGGGAAAATGTCAGTAACTAGCTACACACAGCTTCCGGAAAGGCTACTCAGCCCAGAGCTTCAGTTTACTGTCTAAGGCAGTTAGCCTCTGTAGGGCTAGCAGTGAAAAAGCGCGGGGGGGGGGGTGTTTACTCGTGGCAGGCAGGAATAGCAACACCTGAGGCACAAGGAGTCCTAGGTGAATGGGTCTCCTCTCTCCAAGGTGACTGTCCACTCAGGACTGAGGGGGCAGCTAGGAGTGCCTTGGAGATTCAGGGCACAGTGAATTCCAAGGCATCCAGTGCTGCTACACACCTCCAAAGGATAGCAGGCTTCCCACCCCACACCAGCCTGTGCCCCTCAAGCTGCCCTACCCACTGCCTCTATGCCACACTTACCTAATTGACTGTCTCGGAAGAGGGCTCCTTGAAGCAGATGTTGAGACGAAGATGCTGGCACTGAGCCCCTCCTTTGAGTGACACGATCCTAGGAAGCACCAGTAGCGAGAGACAGTGGAGGGAGGAGGAAGCTTACTTTTTCTGTGCATTGGTGAGAGGGTCTGGATCTGGCCAGAAAATCTGAATGAGCTCAAGGGGACAGACAACCAGGAAGGACAGCCTGGACCCCAGCCAGGGTGTCTACCAGATGTGCAGCTTTGGGCATGTCACAGTGAACTTGCTGATGGAGAGAATGAGCTAGAAGGTCAACGGCAGGCAAAGGATCCAGGCCAGTTTTCTCTCTGAGCCCAGCTGGGTATCTGGCACACAGAGAGCTTAGCAAATATTTGTGGTTCCCAGTGTTACTCTCTCATTATTGATAACAGCTGTCAATTATTGAAGACTCCCTGTGCTCTGGACTCCGTGCTAAGTGCTGGATGTCCTGCCCTTCATCGCCACAGTCCCCTCACACCTGCCATCTGCACTTACACCTGTCATCTGTACTCACACCTGCCATCTGCACTCACACCTGCCATCTGCACTCACACCTGCCATCTGCACTCACACCAGCCATTCCCACTCACACCTGCCATTCCCACTCACACCTGCCATCTGCACTTACACCTGCCATTCCCACTCACACCTGCCGTCTGCACTTAACACCTGCCATCTGCACTCACACCTGCCATGTGCACTCACACCTGCCATTCCCACTCACACCTGCCATCTGCACTCACACCTGCCATTCCCACTCACACCTGCCATTCCCACTCACACCAGCCATTCCCACTCACACCTGCCATCTGCACTCACACCTGTCATCTGCACTCACACCAGCCATTCCCACTCACACCTGCCATCTGCACTCACACCTGCCATCTGCACTCACACCTGCCATGTGCACTCACACCTGCCATTCCCACTCACACCTGCCATCTGCACTCACACCTGCCATTCCCACTCACACCTGCCATTCCCACTCACACCAGCCATTCCCACTCACACCTGCCATCTGCACTCACACCTGCCATCTGCGCTCACACCTGCCATGTGCACTCACACCTGCCATTCCCACTCACACCTGCCATCTGCACTCACACCTGCCATTCCCACTCACACCTGCCATTCCCACTCACACCAGCCATTCCCACTCACACCTGCCATCTGCACTCACACCTGCCATCTACACTCACACCTGCAGAGACACAAGTAATAGTAACCAAAGTCACCCAACTCACAAACAATAAATCTGAGGCTTAACCCAGATGACAGAGCCCATTGTTTTTTTTTCCCCCAGACTTCCTTGTTTTAAATTTTAGTTTAAAAATAATGTCTGGCTGGGCAGGATGGCACATACCTTTAATCCCAGCACTTGGGAGGCAGAGGCAGGCAAATTTCTGAGTTTGAGGCTAGCCTGGTCTACAGAGTGAGTTCCAGGATAGCCAGGGCTACACAGAGAAACCCTGTCTCGAAAAAAAAAATGGTGTCTGGTCTCACACAAGCCTACACTTGAAGTGTAGTGTTCACCAGCACACTGACCACATGATGGAGACAGAACACACCCATCATCCCAACTCCGGGAAGTGGTCACGGTGGCTGGCTTGTAATCTCAGACATTCCTCTCCTTGAAGAGCTCGTCCGTGTACTAATGGAGCCCTTCAGTGTCTGGGTTGAGCAGCTTACCTGTGGCTGCACTGACTTTTCTTGCTTTTCTTCCTTTGTAGAGCCTCTCATATGCTGGTTTCTACCACAGAGCCACACCCCAGATATATATTCTTTTTCCTTTTGAGACCAGAACTGCTCTTAAACTTATAGACTATGTAGCCTTGACTAGCCTGGAACTAGCCTGGAACCCTGTGTAGACCAAGCTAGCCTCAAACTCACGGAGATTCACCTGCCTCTGCCTTCAGTGTGTTGGGCCTGAGGCTTTGGACACCATGCCTGACCTGATAAAGACTCTTCTGAGCAAATTCTGGTTGAGAACTACAGAGGGGGCGGGTTGTTTTTTCCTGGTCTCTTACACAACAGGAGCTTCTAATGAATGGGAAGAAATGAGCATATACCATGAAGAATAGGCCTGTGGGGTAAACACACCAAAGGTGCAGGATCTGACAGTTTTCACTGGGACTTGGTTTAATTCCTTTCCCATTAATAGCCTGTGGGGCCAGAATGGATATATACCACTACTTCTTCTTTCACGGAGATGAAACTAAAACCCAGTGGGACCAGGAAATGCAATCAAGGTCACTGTAAGAATAAGACCCAGCCAGAGCACTACCCAAGTGCCTCCTGTTCCCTCTCCCCTTACACTGGGTACCCATATGACTCTGTGAACTACTGAGTGGACTGCTTAAGAACCTGGAAGTCACGGCATCACACTAATTGACTCGTAGCTCCCGTCAGCTGACTCTAGGTATGGGGACATGTTCCTCTAGCTTTGGTTTCTTCTCTGCATAAAGAAGCTGATATGAGAGCCAGAAAGCCATAATGAGGACAAAAAGTCTTGGAGCCTAGCTTAGGCCTGAAATGGGCACTTGAGACAGAGACCTTCTTTATGGCACGTAATGGTGAAAGTGATGCCCAAGCACGTGTGGCAGTAAGGTTCTATGGAGACGTGTACTCGGATCTTTATTCCTTGGAGCCCTTCTCTCTATGGTCCCCTGTGAGGGGCAGCTGCATTGACTCCCACTTGTCAGTGCTCCACCTGGGCTGACTCACCTCTGGGTGGGGCCCGTCAGGAAGGAGTCCTCACCAGCCAGGCAGCAAGGCCTTCTCAAACTCCAGGCTGCTTAAGCACACCCAGCTGATGTCAGCCAGGCATGAAAAACAGCACCTAGAAAGGCAAGCGTGAAGGCTCCACCTGGGCGGAGACACATATGTGCCCAGGGCTGGCCCAGCTGAGGCCGTGGGCAATAGGATATCCAGATGCTATGTGGCATTGGGCTGCAGGGACGGCCACTCTTCCAGGAAGGCAAATGGTCTTAAACAGATTGTGCCTAAGCAGGTCTAGATACCCAGGTGAGACTGGCAGAGGACCGCAAAACCCGTGCATAGATGGGGAGCCGGTGAGTGGAGAGGTAGCGTGTCTACAGACCTGTAGCCAACCTGTGGTCCTCTAGAGAACCTTCTGAGTCTGTCATATGCTGCCTGGGCACTCATGGGTGTTGATCTTACCTTCCAGCCTTGGGAGGGTCTGGTGCATCTCATGCAAGGCCTCCTTCATTGAGGTACTTCATTCATAGGAATGCTGGAGGGTACCATATAGTCAGACTGGCAAGACTGGAGTGTGCTTGGCTCTGTGTGAGGGCAGATGCTCACCCACTTTACCCAAGCCCTCCACATAATCCCCAAGCCTTAAAGAGCCTCCAGTAGGTGCCACATTCCAGCCAGACATGGGGGACAGAACAACCATCTTGTCTCGTCGAGCTGGCATTCTGCTGCAGAGGACTTTAGAATGAGATGTAACACATACGCCAACTCTGTCACCTCTGAGGAGGGGACTTAGGAGAGATGGAGAAAGCTCTTCCCTAGGGATTCTGGGAAAAGAACCCTCTAGGCTAAGGGCAGCAGGCTTCAGCAGTGTCCTCGCAGGAGTGAGTGGCTCATCACATTCTTGGGAGCCTCAGAGGACCCCCTTTGCGTGGGGGATGTCAGCTTTTTTGTTTTTGGTTTCAGTGCTGGGGATTGAACCAAGTACATGATAAGTAAGTACTCTAACCCTGGGCTATATCCAGCTTGCTTGCTGTGTGTGTGTGCGTGTGCGTGTGCGTGTGCGTGTGCATGTGTGTGTGTGTGTGTGTGTTTAATGATCTTCCTTAGCTCAAACCAAAGACCCTTCTGGCCCAACTGAAGTAATTCTTCTCTTTATTGTCCCCCAGTGTCAGAGCAACCTAGTTCCTTCCTCCTCCATCCTACAAGCTCTCAGGAAAGCTTCCTGGTCGGAAAAGCTAACAAAACACCAGATGGCCTAAGGTATCTTCCCATTAACCAAAAGCAACTAGTCAGGACTGCCTAGCCCCCAAAGAGTGTGAGGCCCAGACTCTGGGAAAGACACAAGACCCAGAGCACCACATGAAGCTGGCAGCTACTCTAAGTGATTGACAGGGACTAGCGGGGACGGGTAGGTGTACTAAGCAAGGAGGTGCTCATATAAGTGCCTAGTCACCAACAGAAGAAGGGGTAGAGCTTTGGGGTCAGATGAGTGAGCCTCAAGCACAGCCTGATTCCTGATCATGGGATTTGGGGATGTGTAACTGCTGTCCCTCTTGTTCTTACTGTAAAACCCAAATCTCAGCCATGTTCCTTTGGGTGGTCCAACCTCATCATTACAGGTCTCTCCTTCCTTTCATTCCTAACACACACACACACACACACACACACACACACACACACACACACCCCACATCCAATCCATCCCACACATATGTTAAAAGCCACCCCTGTGTGGTATCTTCATTAGGGCTTTACTGCTGTAAACAGACACCATGACCAAGACAATTCTTATAAGGACTTTTAATTGGGGGTAACTTACAGGTTCAGAGGTTCAGTCCATTATCATCAAGGTGGAAGCATGGCAATATGCAGGCAGACATGGTGCAGGAGGAGCTGAGAATAGTACATCTTCATCTGAAGGCAGCTAGAAGACTGGCTTCCAGGCAGCTAGGACAAGGGTCTTAAAGCCCACACCCACAGTGACATACTTTCTTCAAGGCCACACCTACTCCAGTAAGTCTACATGCTGCTCCTTGAGCCACACATATTCAAACCACCAGAGGGGAAATACCCAAGGGGTCCCCAACACTCTCAGAGGAGAAGGGGAGGGAGGATGGGGGAAGGATCTGTGGGAGGGAATGACTAGGAAAGGGGACAGTGGGTGGGGTGTAAAGTGAATAAGTAAAAATAAATGAATTTTTTGAAAAGACACCCCTGTGTCTAAAAACCCCCCACATGGATTCTGGATGCTCTTAAAATAAAGTAGAGCCTCCTATTAAGGTCTAAAGCCCCCATAAATCCTAGGTCCAACTCTTCTCTCCCCAAGCTGGATGTTTCTCTGCTCTCAAGCTCACCTGCTTGTCTCTACCTCGCACCTTTTGCTTGTGCTATGGCTGTGCTGGCACACTGGGGTGTCACTCTGCAGGGCTCCTCAGAGATCATCATTCTCAGTCATCAGACCCTCCCTCAGCACTATACAGGAGCTTCATTGCAGCAGAGCAGTCTGCAACGGACATGCTGTATGCTGCACAGTGTGTGGGAACCGCGCAGAGCTCCTAGATAGCTTAGAAACGGTGCTTGGGGAACTCTAAGGAGCACTCGGATTCTTTGGGAGCTGTGCAGAGTCCTCAAGTACTTGGGGAGCAGTGAAGAGCACTCAAGTATTCTGAGGAACTGCACACAGTGCTCAGGAATTTGTGGTAACTGTGCATGGTGATCGGGTACTTGGGGAACTGCGCATAGCTCTCAGATATCTGGGGGCCTTCTCAGGGCACTCAGGAATTTTGGAAAGCTGTGCAAAGTATTTGGAGAACTATAAAGAGTGCTCAAGTATTTGCAGGAACTGTGCACAGCAATCAGGTATTTGGGAAACTGTGGAGTTGTAAGACATTTTTGGAAAATGATAGAGGGTCATCAGGGAGTTCAGGGAACTGTGCACACCCCTCATGTATTTGGGGAATTGTGCCGAGCACTCAGTTATTTTGTGAATGCTCCTTGTTTGTGTTGGGCTGAGGTTTCTCTCTTAAGACTGAGCGTGTGGGTTTGGGACAGAAGACCATCAAGGTGGGGTGTCTTTGTCACTATGAACATCACAGGTATGTGACAGCCTATGTGACTTGTGCTGTCTGTTCTTCCTCTGTTCTGTAAAGGACTTGCATTTCTACACTGGCGCACCCTGGTCTCTATAGCATCAATAATAGGCTCTCATTTTGAATGGCAAAGCAGCATTCCATCTAGGGCTCTATCTTGTTGCTGAGCTGGACACTCCCTCAGTGTTAGTTCTTCCTCTAAAGACAATGGCATCACCAAGGATGCTGTCACTCACCTCTAACAGATATTTTCTCAAGCGCCTTCACCATATGCAGTGTGGTGTAGTGGGGTGCTCAGCCGAGCTACATTTATAGGACTCTTCTCTCTCTCTCTCTCTCTCCCTCTCTCTCTCTCTTCATATACATTCCAGATTGGGATAGCCAGAGCAAATGAGAAGCATATTTTGAAGACTTTTGATACTATCATTAAACAAAACCCCAAGGAAGCTACACCAATTTACTCCCTGGACTAACATTTTCCTTCTTTTTCAAGTTTTTTTTTTTTCCTGGACAAAACTACTTCATGTTTTTATGAGAGTGCTGGAAGTAACTTGTGGAGATTTGATGATGGTGTAGATTATGCTTGAGGTGTTTTTAGGCGGATGGTGGTGATGTAGTTACTCTTTTATGAGAGTCCTTATCTTTTACAGGCACACTAGAATATTTGTAGAAGAAACTGTATGATATGGGGACTTGCTCTAGTGAGACAGGGAATGGAGGCAAAGTCTAAACATAAACAAAGCCATCACTTGTTATTGCTGCCCTTCACTGTGCAATTCCTGTTCATACAAATGCATGAATGCACCGTAAAAACAATTTAAACACAATGTAAATCTATAGAATAGGTATAAGTATCTGTTCTTTATCTCCTGAAGCTAACTATAAAGAACTGTCTTGTGCATGAGCAGGCATATGTAATACATGGTATTATAATGGCAGGTATAATATATAATACATGTGACTTTACGTATTTTTTCAAACATACACATTCTTTAAAAAGAAATGCACCGCAATGATGCATATATGCTCCATTTCCCACTAGAAGCCTTCGCAGCTTCCTCCTCTCCTTCCTCCTTTTCTTCCTTCTCCTGCTCCTTTTCCTTTCTTTTTTTAATATTTTAGATTTATTTATTTGTATGTGAGTACACAGTAGCTGCCTTCAGACACTCCAGAAGAGGACGTCAGAACTTGCTACAGGTGGTTGTGAGCCACCATGTGGTTGCTGGGATTTGAACTCAGGATCTTTGGAAGAACAGTCAGTGCTCTTAACCACTAAGCCATCTCTCCAGCCCTCCTGCTTCTTTTCTACAAGTTTTTATTTCTATCTTATGTGTATAAGTATTTTGCCTGCTTCTCTGTCTGTGCATCACATGTGTGCTTGGTGCCCAGGAAGGTCAGAAGAGGGTATTGGATTCCCTAGAACTGGAGTTACAGACAGTCATGAGCTGCTCTGTGGGTCCTGGGAATTGAGCCTGGCTCCTCTGGAAGAGTGAGTGGCCAGGCAGTGCTCTTAGTTGCTGAGCCACCTCTCTAGCTCCATGGATACTAATTTTTTAATGTGTAAGTATTGTGCCTGCATATATGTCTGTGCTCATGGAGGTCAGAAGAAGGTGTGGCATCCCCTGGCACTGGAGTTACAGACTGTTATGACCTGCTGGGGATGTGGGTTCTGGGAATCAAACTGAGGACCTCTGGAAGAGTTGCCAGTGCTCTTAGTCACTGAGCCATCTCTCCAGCCCTCTGCTCTTCTTAAGATGAGGTTTCTTTATGTTGCCCAGGCTGGTTCCAAACTCCTAAGACCAAGTAATCCTCTTTGTGGGGAACCAGACTGACCCCAAGACTTTTTCAGAGGCCTTGATGAAATGACAAAGGGAACTTTAATTATATGTCCTTGTCCGTGAGTGGACTTTGCAAGGTTGGACTGGAACTGGAGCCAGTGCTTCTTCGGAAGCATCACGTTTGCAGATTCTGTTGTTATCGGGTCCTTTTTGCTTGACATTAGTCATCAGCTTATGCAAAACCTGGTCCCAGCTACTGCTTCTGTCTTCTTTACTTTTCTCATCTCTGTTGCTCATGCTCATGCCCCCACCCAACACCTCACTGTTCAGGACCCTGATTCCTGCTGGCTTGGGTCATCTCCTGCTTTACCTTCCTAAGCAACTAGAGCTGTGTGCCGCCATGCCTGACATCCTTGGCTTCTATTGGTGTGCAAGCTCATGTTCATGTGCATGCATGCAAATGTGGGTGTGTATGTGGGGGCTGGGGGTGTATCTGTGTATGTAGTATTGGAGATTGACATTCAGGCCTTGAGCATACTAGTGTGAGAAAAGTTTTGTTTGTTTTTTAATCAAAAGTAATTACAAACACACACACACACACACACACACACACACACACACACACAAATAATTAGCCTAACAAGGGTCCATAGTCCCTGAACCTTCCCTTCCTCTTTGTGCTGATCAGCCAATTGTGTCAGAGTTTGAAGTCAAGTTCCCACCAGTGGAGTGAGATGCAACCATCACATATGTCAAGGATTAAAGACAAAGGCTATTTTGAGTAAGTGTGTTTGCTGGGTCAGTTTGGGGTCTGGCACTCTGTTTTTGCAACATTGCCCTTGCTAAATTACTCTCACCTTCTTCAGATGTTCCTTCATGAGACACCAAGATTATTCTTTTCCCCACAATTTGGGGATTCTCCGGAATTTCAAGTCTACCCAGGCAAGTGTTCTGATCCTCTCCCTTGGAGGAGGCTTGCTCCACCCCCATGATGGTGGCCTCCAGGATCTCAGAGGAATGACACTCTTTCAGATCAATAATGATAGCAGTATGGAAAGTGTCTCAGAAACCTGGGTTAGGCTTATCACAGTGACAAAGTAATTCTTGTGCACAAAACCAATGAGGAAATGCCAAGAACTGTAAAGTACTTCATCACTGATTGAGTCAACCTGGAGGTTGAATAAGACATAATGAACGATCTGTGCCACTGGTGTGAAATGAAGCAGATGTGGAGTGCTAAGCCATAGCTCCATGGGCATCTTTGGTGAGCTCTGACTGCTAAGAAGCACCTCACATAGGACACTGCCCATTAGGAAACCAGATGGAAATAGACGAAGCATTCGAAATCAGAATATATATATATATATAAAAGAAAAAAGAAAAGAAAAGAAACAAAACCAACCAAACAAAAAACCCTCCATGCTGGAAGGCTGAGATTTTGATTTATTGTTGGAGAAGGAGAAATCTTGATTGTGTAGGATTGAGATACTGATAATTTAAATCTTACAAAGTCAGGATAGGAAACACTTAGGTAAAAAGAGCTCTAAGAAAACATTCTCCAAGACACTCGTTACCATACCGCTGGCAGCCCAGAGCATCTCCTTACTTGTTCTCAGACCACACTTCTTAAGCCGCCTCTGCTCTATTTGTTGTGCCCTTCTAGCGTCTAGCATCACAGGTCTAGCATGGCTTCCTTAGATACGCTCTGGTGGATGCTGTACACATCAATTAGATGATGTTCTGCTGTGCGTTGCTCCATTTCTCTATCTGCAGTTTGCACTCATTCAAAACCAAGGGCACAGCTATGAGATCATCATAGTTCAGCTTGTTAATTATTGACAAAATTTAGGATGCTTAGGTGTGTGTGTGTGTGTGCATGTGTGTATTTAGAGTGGGAAAAGATTTGCAAAGCACAGGCAGCTACAGCAATTTGTGCAAGTCACATAGGGCATGCAAAAGATGAGACTTTATGTATATAAAATTAAAACTTCTAAGATCAAAGTTCAATACATTAATGAAACACATCTGCTTAAATGTATGTATAATCAAAGTTTATTTTTAAATGTTTGGTTTTTGTTACCGTTTTATATAAATATTACACAGTAGTTAAAAGCATCAGACTGGTATAACTGACCTTCTGGGTGCTCAGTAACCATATTTGGAGCCTGTAATGATGTGGTCAGAAGTATTAAAAGAGAAAAATATTTTCCCCTTGCTCTTCAAGGTCAACTAGAGCCCAGGGAACTATGGGACATCTCTTGAAATGTTTTTTAACTGTGAGGATTCTCCTATTCTCTTGTTCAGAAAGACCATGAACTCTCTACCCAGTGAACTCTCACCAGTGTTCAGTACCAACAGAGGGGGATTTTTTTTCTCCATACTTCCAAGTACATGGATCACACAAGATCAGTACTTGCCCCGAATCTATAATGGCAATTAGGATTATCTCTTCAGAGTAATAGGAGACAGGGATGATAAAATATATATATACACAACAGACTAGGAAAAAAAAGAGTCCAGAGAAAAATAGCCAATATCTATTTTGGATAAAAGCAAAATGTATCCTTGGGCTTCTTGGTAGCCTTATCTTTTCAGAAACCAGAATACCAAAATTGATTTGGGGACCTTGTTCTCTAATCTGATTCCTAAATGATTCTAGGGTTAACTTTCTTGACAGAAGAATAATAAAATAAACAATAAAGATCTGCTAAAAGAAAACAGTGTCTGGTAAAGAGAACAGAATCTCTGGGCAGGATCAAAAGTTTCATATTACAGTCGGGCAAAGTTAATTGCTTGGTCAAGGGACCACTTTTGGGCAGGCAGGCTCATTATAAACAATGATTAAACCATTGCTTATCATGACAATAATTTACTGTTATTAGAGAGTTCAAATGGTCAACATATGCTAGCTAAGCTTGAAAATGCATAATAAAGAGGCAGGAATTATGAGAAAAAATTTTCTATCCAAGCCCTGTCAAGGGCCCATGTTTCCTGAGTCACTCCACCCCACTAGCCAATTGTCAAAGATTGTGATGTTGGGCTCCCACCAATGGAGATGCAATCGTCTCTTATGTTAGGGATAAGGACAAAGGTCATTTTGTCCCAATATGTCCATAACCCAGTATGGGTTCTAGCACACCCTTCTGCAAAAGGAATTTGCCTTGTCCAATTACCTTACTTTGTGTGTTCCTTTGTGCAACTCCAAGATTGTTCTTTTCCTAACACAAGGAGTATTGTCTTTGTCAGGGTTTTATTGTTGTGAAGAGACACCATGACCACGGCAACTCTGATAAAGGAAAACATTTAATTTGTGTCTGGCTTACAGATTCAGAGGTTTAGTCCATTAACGTCATGGAGGGAAACATGGTGGCATGAAGGCAGAGAAGGAGCTGAGACTTCTATATCTTGATCCACAAGCAGCAGAATAGGTTGTGGCTGGGTATGGCTTGAATATATATGAGACCTCAAAGCCCACCTCCACAGTGACACACTTCCTCCAACAAGGTCACACCTCCTAATGATGCCACTCCCTATGAGCCAAGCATTCGCACACAGTAGTCTATGGGGGACGTTCCTAACCAAACCACCTCAGGCACTCTTAGCGCTATTCTGCATCTTAAAATTTGTGTTTTGTGTTTTGTGTTTTGGTTTTTGGTTTTGGTTTATTGAGACACTGCTCCAGCAAGCTGCACAAGCTGGCCTTGAACTCTGCACAGTTCAACCTGACCTTGAATTTCTGATGATCCTTCTTCAGCCACTGGGCCCCTAAGATCACAGGCCTGTACTGCCAAGCCTGGCCTCCACTAGCTTTCACAGCATTTGGTAGACTGCTGCCTACTTCAACACTATTTCTAATTTTTTTTTTTTTTTTGGTTTTTCGAGGCAGGGTTTCTCTGTGTAGCCCTGGCTGTCCTGGAACTCACTCTGTAGACCAGGCTGGCCTCGAACTCAGAAATCTGCCTGCCTCTGCCTCCCAAGTGCTGGGATTAAAGGCATGCGCCACCACCGCCCGGCTCACTCTTTCTATCTTAATAGCCTTAAGTTTCTCCACCGTCTTGAAGAACTATCATTTATTTATCTATTTCTTCAGAAGATCAGCATGTCTCTAATTTACTGCTATTAAGAAAAATGAGGGGATCAGAGAGGTAACTCAGTAAAGAGAAATAAAAGCCACTAGCTAGAAAGCCAGAGGATCTGAGTCCCCAGAAAACACAGAATAAATGGAGAGAACCAACTCCTAGCTGCTGTCTTATGACTTCCGCGAGCCACATGTGCACGCATGCACAAAACAGCAATAATAACAACAACAATGAAAAAATATAGTAAGATCCAGGCCAAAGAGCTGGCTCAACAGGTAAAAGTGCTTGCCACAGGCCTGCTTGGAACCCATGACGGAAAGATAGACTTGACTCTCAAAAGTTGTCTCTGACCATCACACATACACTGTGGCATGTGCATGCCCACATAAGCATCACATACACACAATAATAATAGCATTTAAATATAAAACATTACAGTGAGAGCAGTGCGGAATGCCTCATGCCTGTAATCCAGGCACTTGGGAGGATTGAAGCAAGTTTGAGGCCAGCCTGTGGTATAAAGTGACATCATGTCTCACAAGCCAAAAGGGTAGTGCTGGGAACATAGACAAGTTGGCAGAGTGTTTGTCTTAGCATTCTCAAAGCCCTGGGTTACACCCCAGCAACATATAAGTCAGGTATGCTGGTACACGCCTGGAATCCCGATGCTTTGGAGGTAGAGCCCAGAGCATCAGAAGCTCAAAGTCAACCTTAATTATATATCAAATTTAATGCAGGACTGGGATATATGAGACCCTGTCTCAGAAAATTTTAAAGGAAAGACAGGCAGAAAGACAGACCAGGGATGTACATCTATTATTCCAGGACTTGAAAAGCAGAGCCAAAAGTATTGGGAATTCCAGACAGCCTTAACTATATAGTGAGCTTGTGACTAGCCTTGGCTATATGAGTCTGTCTCAAAAAAAAAAAAAAAAAAACAAGAAGAGGGCTGGGAAGATGTCATGTGAAAATGCTTGTTGCAATAACCTGATGAGCAGAGTTCCATCCCTGACACTCACAGGAAGGTAGAAGAGGGGGCTGAAGAGATGGCTCAGCAGTTAAGAGTATTTACTGCTCTTGCAGAAGACCCAGGTTTGGTTTCTAGCATTCACATAGTTCATAAACATCTGTAACTCCAGATCCAGGGAATCTGACAACCTCTTCTGCTCTTCTGAACTCCCTGGGCTCCTCCACACATGTGGAGTAAACACACACACACACACACACACAAGATTTCAATGAGGCCAGGCAATGGTGGTGCCTGCCTTTAATCCCAGCACTTGGGAGGCAGATGCAGGCAGATTTCTGAGTTCAAGGCCAGCCTGGTCTACAGAGTGAGTTCCAAGACAGCCAGGGCTACACAGAGAAACCCTGCCTCGAAAAACCAAAAGAAAAAAAGAAAAGATTTCAATGAGAACTGACTTCATTACACACACACACACCATACAATAGCAATAAACAAAAATGTAAAAGACTCCCTCCTATGGTTAGCTTTCATAGCACCTGTAGGTGCTATACAAGTTGCCAAGGAAGAGAAGTAATTAATAGTCCTATGATGGTTTGAATATGCTTGGCCCAGGAAATGGCACGGTTTGGAGGCGTGGCCTTCATGGGGGAGGAGGTGGCCTTCTTGGGGTGAGTGTGGCCTTGTTGGAGTAGGTGTGACTTTGTTGGAGGAAGTGTGCCACTATAGGGGAGGGCTTTAAGACTCTCCTCCTAAACACATGGGAGACAGTCTACTCCTGGCTTCCTTTCCTTGAAGATATAGAACTCTCAGCTCCTCCAGCACCATGTCTGCCTGCATGTTGCTATGCTTCCTGCCATGATGATAATGCACTGAACCTCTGAAAGTATAAGCAGCCCCAATTAAATGTTTTCCTTTATAAGAGTCATGGTCTCTCTCTTCACAGCAATGGAAATCCTAAATAAGACAAGTCCTATCCAATTGTGATGCCTATGAACCACAACAACGTCTATCATTGCAAGGTATTACTAAAGGTGTAATAATGGTATTCATATCTTGGCAGTCACCAAACAGCTCTCTAACTGGACTTACAGCCTGCTCAACAGAAAGGAAATCATACCTGGTACTAGAAACTGAGCCAAATACCAGGGGCTAAGTTTCTATTACCTACAACCCCTACTTTACTAAACTAGCATAATTCCTAACTGCATTCTAAAACTAATCCTTATGCCCACAGATAAGTATATCTCTCATTCCCCACATCAATGCAGCAAGTGGAGACTATTATAGGAAACCACAACTGGCCATAATGCCTGCGATCAACTGATTATGGAGTACTCAGCCCCAGTGGATACATCTACAACACAACACCCACTCCCAAGGCTCAGGAAAAATGTCAGAAGGACCAGGAAGATTTTAAGAGTCTGAGGACTAGGAAGTCCGACATGAGATTGTATCTCCTAGGAATAACAGGGAAGCTACACCCATAATACCTCAACAATATAGCTATTTAAACAGGACCTGGACAATGACAAAACCAATAGACATGATAACACGGAGAGGGGAAATCTCATGGGGCCGTATCCCTAGACAAAGAACTATAGGCAACTAATGACTGCAGAGAGAGGAAGAATTAGACTTTCCCAGGAATGAGCCCTTTAATTGGTTCTCCAATACAAAGCAGTCAGCCCTGAAATTGTATACACAAACAACACTAAATAGACTCAGCAGGGTGTATTATATATTTATGCATATATATGTAACAATGTCAACCAAAGAGAACAAGGCCATCGATTTGAGAGGGGGTGGGAAGGGCTTTGGAGGGGTTGGAAGAAGGGAACACGTGAGAAGCTGGAGGGAAGGAAAAGAAGGGAGAAGTGATTTGATTGTATATTTTTTTAAAAAAAATAAGTAAATGACCTTTTAAAAAAAAAAAGAAGAAAAGTAATGAAATAAAAATTAGAAAATAAATACCCTAGGAGAAGTCTCTTCCTCTCCCTGTGCAATCAGTTTTATAGCCCATCTTTCTAGAAGCACCATGGCTAAGTCAAAGAGCTCCATATACAAGAGCATAATGGAATGGCTGACCCCCTCTTCTGGTTAGACCTTCTGACTCTAACATGTGACAACTGTGTCCTGGTGCATATCTGAAAACCGTAGTCATTTGTTTTCTGCTCTAGAAAAGCTCCCTTGCTAGACCCCATTGCAAATCTGTCACTTCTAAAGTGGCAATCTGAGCTTTGAGCAAGAGTGGACTTCAGTCCCCTTCCATGAGAGTGGGCAGTAGCTTCCAGACCTTGAAGGTCACCTTGAATGCCATACTTGACCTCTCTGTGCTTGAGTCTCTTCAACTGTGAACTGAGAGGAAAAGAGGATAGCTCCCAAGAGAAAAGACCTAACTTAGCTCACCATAGTTACCATAGCTAACCTCCCACTGGGACACAGTGGCACTTTCTGGGCTAGCTCAGGTTAGCATAGCTAACCTCCCACTAGGACACAGTGGCACTTTCTGGGCTAGCTCATCTATAAATATCTCCACATTCATTGGTGGGGTTGAGTGGCTTCGAGAAACTATTTGGCCTACAAAGCTCAAAATACTTGACAACTGGCCCTTGAAAAACTAACAACACACAAGAAAGGTGCCACTGCGGCCAAGGTCAAGTCCTAGGTATAATAATAAATGCTAATGTTAACACTTCATGTGCCTCGGGGCTGATTCTAAACTCCTCCACACCTATTACATTGTTTAGTTCTCACAATCTTTTTGGTCTTGTGTTTTGTTTTATTTGTTTTGTTGACAGCGTCTCATGTAACCCACGCTGGCTTTTAATTCTGTATGTCAGGATAGACCATTCCCAGGGACACAGACATACAAGTACAGCCAGAGTAACTCACTAAAGCAATATGCTCTTTTACACACTGGTCTACATTGGCCCAAACCAGGTGAGTAACCACACTGGGGCAGGAAGTTCACTCAGTTTTTATCTTGAAGAGGGCAGTGACTGTGTCTAATCCTACTGGAAGGAGCTTGACTGCAAAATTTGATGTGATTCATAATTGGCGTGAAGGGGAGGGTGTAATGGAGTCAAATCTCAGGAATGTCTGGCATCCCGGGCTTGGGCAAATAGGCGTGTACACGGAGGTTCACAGGACGGGGAGGCTTGTAGGCTCCTGGCCATTGCTGAGCTGGTTGTCTCTGAGAGAAAAGACTGTTCTTCATATGTACAAATGAGAGGAGAACCTTCAACCTATGGCTCTCCTACCCCTACTTCCTTCCTGCTGGGATTATAGGCACTCGCCTCTATGCATGACGAGTTCTCCCAATCCGAACAAGTAGCCACTATTTATGCTAGCTTCCTCTTGGGGTTCGCAGCACAGGCCAGCTCTCCCACCTGGAGACTGGGTAGGCCTGCAGCAGAGCTGATTGGCACTGGATTTCAGAGTGCCGGGCACATTTATGAAGGACACCTATCTTTGTCTTCCTTCCTCCAGGAACGTTTTGAGGGCTCTTGAGATCTGCAGCACAGAACGGGAAGGAGAAAGGAGAGTCTGGAGAAAAGATAGGTTCCACATGACCCGGTTCCATCTTGTCCAAAAGAATTCTACCGATCTGTTAGACAGCAGTTTCCTCCTAGATCACGCCCTTCATTTGGGAGGAAAACTCATTGAGACGTGGGATGCCAAGGGAAAGTGAAACAATGGGGTATCTTAGGACTCGGTGTTTACAAGGAGGTGAAACGACAAGACATTCCAAAGGAAGAGAAACACTATTACACAGAAGCCCCATTAAGACAGGAAATAAATGGCTCAAAATAGCTTCCAGGAGTTCCTGAAACTGACCAGATTAACGAGGCCCCTCCTACAACAGGAGTCTATGCAAGTGACTCTTAGATAAGTCAAACTGTAATGACTTCTGGGACAAGCCAAGCAACCTGGAAGAAGCACCAGCTAGACTGCCTAGAAGATACAAAGCGGCAGAGCTGCAGGGAAGACGCTCAGAGCAACTGAGCTACCCAGAAAAGACACCCTTGGAGCTGCCTTAAGGCTGGGCAGTGTGCTCCAGGCCCCAGCTTTCGTGAGTTGTCACCTATGCCGGGATAGGCTTTGGTGATGCAACTGTCTTTGAGTCATTTCTGGTCCTGTAAGTAACCCCTCACCCTTTGCCTTGTAAGTGACTTCAGTAAAACTTACGAGCTCACCGAGTTGAATGAACTTTAGTGGTATCCACATTTTGATCTGTCGTGGGCTCCCTATCTGGGGTGAGCAGGTGGTTGTACACTTTTTTTTTTCCCCAAGAAAATGTTGTCACACAGCATCCTCCATTCCAAGACCCAAAGAGCCTCTTACCTGAACCTGGCAACTCGCAAATGAAGGAGCTGAGGAGCAACTCTGAGCCAGTGGCCCAGACACTGTGCTCATGCGTTCATAGCCAATGGGGACATCCTGCTGTCCATGACGTCAGAGCCTTTCCCCTTTTCACCTCTTTAATCCAGTGATAGAAATCCTCTATGACAATTTAATCCTCAGAGGAACTTTTACTCACGCTAACTGAATAAATATATCCCAGAATGAGACTCTGAAATAGGGACTTAAAATTGCCCTGGTCTTCAAAAACCAAGGCCCTGTCCACTGTTCCCAGACATACCTGAAGATAAGGTCTATTGGGTCTTATTTTAAAAAGTCCAAATCGTGGAAGCATTTGCTCCAAAAACGTAACTGAGTTCCTTTACAGACCCCATATAAAGATTGGTGTGGTACCAGACAGCTAAAAATCTCAGTGTGCCTAAAATGAGTTGGGGGATGGAGCCAGATAGATCCCAGGATGATTGAGGTGTACACACAGCTGTAAACAACAGAGACCCCACCTTAAGTAACTTAAAAGGCAAGGACCAGCACCCAAGGTTGTCCTTTGTGCTTCATACTACATGCTTGTGCATATGTATGTAGCATACATCACACACATAAATAATACAAACAAATAAAAAGTCAGAATCCTGGGATTGAAGAAAGGAAGAGAGCCCATCCGTCATTTGTGAACAGCTGTGTGGGAACACACTCAATGGCCATTCACAGAGCTTGAATAAATTGCAATATGGCCACATAATGAGCAGCAAGGAAGCAATATAAAAAAAATGACTGACCCAATATGATGGTTAATCTTCACTGCCAGTTTGATTGGATTAAAAAAAAATTCCCAGAGCATCAGTTGGCAATACCTTTGGGTGTGTTTTTGAGGGTGTTTCCAGAGAAGATCAACTTTGCAGAAAACTGGTCCTGAGTGTGGGGACTGGATGTAATCCTGAGTGAATATTTTCACTGACTCAATAATGGCCGTGCGTTGTTAATTCGGGAGTGGCCATATCAGGGACCACTATGCTTATGACCCATGGAAATGGCAGAGTGTTCCTTTGGCAAGGCTCAGAGGAATGACAAAGCCCTCCCTTAGTCCAAGTACAAATGCTAAAGAATGATTGACCTTTTGCTAAAACAAATATACGAAGGAAGTTTGACCACAGCTTCCTCCTCCCAGAGGATACTGGCTGAGACTGCTCCTCTAGAAAGACCTCTTACTGAGATTAACTAACGCTGACTCTTCCTTCAGCTGTATACAACAAGCTCACCTCATTTAGCTGTACATAAAAAAGCCACCTCCTCTATTCAGATGTATAAAATAAACTAAGTTTCCAGGCTGCTGCTGGTATCTCTATCAGAGCAACCCACCCGAGGCCTGATTTCTGTACACGTGTTTATGTGTCTGTCCTTCATTCCCTCAGATTTCATCCACTGCCCTAGTCTGGGCAAACCCAAAGCTATGTAGGTTGCACAAGAGTGGTCACCCAAGGGTGGGTAGCAGCATCCTGGATGCTCAAACTGAATAAAAAGGGGAAAGGATGGGAATTGGCATTCCCAGCTCGCTGCTTCCCATCGATGGAGATGTGAACGAGGCAGCTTCACACGCCTGCTTCCAAGGTCACTGGCAACTCCCGCTGCCAGGCCTCACTGACTAGGATATGTTGTAGCCTCAAACTGTGAACTAAAATAGAACAAAAGGAAGCAAAGTACCTTTGTTTCTCCCCCTCTCAAGTTGCCTGTTGTCAAGCATCTGATCATAACATACTCAGAATCAGTTCAGTATCAGTGTGGATAAATGAATCCCACCGAATTGGTGTTAAGTGAGAAAAGCCAGGAACACGGAGCAGATTCTGACTTATACCAAGTCAAAGGCCAAGATAATTGAGAACAAAATAGTGGTTACCTCTATGTGGACATGTGTGAATTTGTATAAATTCTGCTACTTCCCTGGAGGCCTTCAAGGATGACAGTCACAACCACACAGCAAGACTCAGCTGTCTTTGGGTCCCACCTGGGAGACCTTTTCTTGCTTGCTTGCTTGCTTGCTTGCTTGCTTGCTTGCTTGTTAGGTGCATATATTATATATCACAATGAACAATATAGGGAATCATCTTTCTTGTTTGGTTTGGTTTTTGACATAGGGTTGGTCTCTCAGCCAGGAACTCACTAATAGGCTGGCCTTGAGCTCACAGAGACCAGCCTGCCTTTGCCTCTTCAGTGCTGGGATTAAGAGTGCACGACTACACCTGGCCTGAATCAATCACCTCTTTTTGAGACAGGGCCTTGTTTTATAGCCCTGGACAGCTTGGTATTCTCTATGAAGTCCAGGCTGGCCTCAAACTCACAACAACCCTCTCTCAGTCCCCCAAGTGTACAAGATACTTACCTAAAATACTCTGCATGCTATGTAAGTGCCTCGCCACTGAGCTACATCCTCAATGAATCAATCTTAAGTCGACAGCCTAATGAATGTTTGTGTTCTAGGCTTCTGAAAAGGGAACCCAAAGCTGTAAGACTCAAACCTGGATTTTATAATCTGATAGGGGAAATAGTTCAGCATGATGGAATAGTATGTTTTCATCTCTTAGTTGTGGCTAGGAGTTGGCTGTGTACCCACTCTCTGCTAGGCACTGAACTAGGTGGGGAAACGCAGTGGTAACCCTGCCCTAGCTCTGCCCTAGAGATGCTGAGGCGAGTGGAATTTTAAACCTCTTCAGTGTTGTCCAATTTCATTCCTTGCATCTCTGACTGACACTGCTCTAGTTCTGGCCACATCTGTATTCTTTGGTCTTTCGTAATCATTTCCTGATGGATGCCATTTCCAAACTTCTCTTGCCATTTATCTCCCAGACCAAAGGTCTCTATGCGAGTGCCTAGTCACAAGAATCCACGACTGCGCTGGGACCTGGTTCAGCGGGAGAACCCTCACGAAGCATGTTCAAGACCATGGGTACCACCCAAAGCTGCACACTGCCAGCCTGAATACTTCAATTCTCACATACAAAGTACTTAATTATCACCATAGGCAAGGTCTTATTGTGCCCTGAGCCCAATGAGCCTCTTCTTTCAAATAGTCACGAGATAATAGTACCCACCAGCAGCAGCATACCTGCCTCCTTAGGGAGGCTGCGCTTGTACCACTCACTCATCCTCCTAATGCCTCCTCCTTCAGGGCTGTTTGAATCTCCAGCAACACCTTAATGGCATCCAGGCTTCTGTTTGTTTACACAGACTGGTCTGGATGTCCTGAGCCAAGTGCCCTGCTGTGGTGATCTGGAACATCTCTCCTCCTCCTTCTCCAGGCAGAGTCTTCCTCAGTTTTGGACTGTCCAGGGTCCTGCCTTTTCCAGAAGCCCCCGCGCTCAGTCTACTATGGAGTCAGGGGTTTCCTAGGCAGGGCCCTGCGACTTTCCAGTGGAAGGTTTCTGTTTGCCTCTTGTTTTTATCAGTTTTCATTTGCTTGAGGTCGAGCTCTTGTCAGGCTACCAGCCTCAGGATCCCTGAATCACTCTTCCTCATACCCACAGCTGTGACACCAGTGGTATGTGGCTGGCCTGGACAACGTATGCTGGGCATTTTCTTAATAGGGTAGCCTTGATTGGCCCCAAGAAACGGGTAGAACTTTAAAATATATATTTTTTGAAAACTTGTAATTAGATTTTAAATGTATTTCGTGTGTGTGTGTGCGCGTGCGCGCGCGCACATACGCACACACTGTAGCACACACTGTACTACTCATCTGGAGGTCTGAGGACAACTTTCAGGAGTTTGTGCTGTCCTTCCACCATGTGGCTTCAGGGGACTCATCTCAACTCATCAGGTGTGGTACCAAAGGCCTTTACGCGCCTTGCAATCTTGCTGGCTCTAAGTCTTTCTTTTAAACAGCTTGTACATGCTCATAAAACAAAACCCGAAAGGAACAAAAAGGTTTTATATTGAAAATTTAAAAGTAGGTCACCTCCCAATAACCCAGTTCTTCTCCCCAGAGGCCACCACTGGTATCACTTTCCGAGTATTCGGTGCAGACAAGAACCGTCAGTCTCCCTTTACCCCTTCCCCGTCTTTATTCTGGAAAAAAATTTAAATCAACAAGGTCGCAAGGATAGTCCAGTAAACACCCTTTCCCAAAATTCACCAATTAACAATTGGCCACATTATGTGAAGTATTTTGCAAAGATGATTATCACCTAATGCTTGCAACACCTTACATTCATGTCAGTTTTGTCCATGTGGTCAGTGAGGTGCCAGTGAGGGCAAAAGACCTGCCCACAGCTGGATCAGAGCTGGGCTTTCCCCTCAGGCTGCAGGCACACTTTGATCTGGGCTCCTTCATTCCTGATTCCTTGTGCAGGAGAGCATTTCTTTCTCAAAATGGAAATGCACCTCCCCGGGGTAGTCACCAGATGACCAGTGGAAAAGTACGCAACTCTGAAGGCATTTCTCTCCTAAAGCCTCCTTGTGACCTGAGCGCAGCTGCTCTCAGTGCCACCACCTGCTCCAATATCACCTCCATTGTGAAGAATGAGTTAGTTCAGCCTGTTAAAAAACACAGGCTGACTTCTGGAACTGCCAGCCAGCTGAGCCTGGAATCTCAGGTCAAAGTGATTCCTCCTTTCTGTCTTGCCTCCCTCACTCTTTCCCTTTCCTCTCCTCCTTAGCCTCCTTATAAAGGTCTCATTACGGTCCAGACTGGCCTTAAACTCTCCACCCTCCTAGATCTACTTTCAGAGTTCTGGGACCACATACTCCTTTCTTGTTCCTCCTCCCCACACTTACACCTGCATACCTTGGGAACAGTTCTGCATGCTCTCTGCTTAGATCCATTTCACTGCTGCTGGGAACAATTTGCCTCCTAAGGAGCAGGGGTTGTCCCCCTCCATCCCCCTCCCCTCCGCCCATTCTGGACTCCTCTGTCGTTTCCTTTCCAAGTGGCCTTTTGCCTGGGAGTCTGGACAAGAGTGGCCTGTAGTATATAGTTCAGGCCCTTCTTGCAGAGTGACCTTGCACAAGCTATTCGCAGTGTCTGAGCTTTTGTCTCCTCAAGCACAAAACGGAGGTAAGAGTGCGTACGTAACTCTAGCAGAATTGGGCTCCCATAATAGAATTGACAACTCCTCACGGCTGCTGACATCTTCTAGTCACCTCGGAAACACTACGTCTTATTACTTAACTGCTCCGCGCGCCTCAGTTTCCTTACGTAAAACCGGAATGGTCACGGGAAGGTTATGGAACTTTAATGATCTAAAACACGGGAAGCACTTGAAACAATTTCTAGTCTTTATGGTGGCATCTGGGTCGACCACAGACCTAGCACACAGTAGGGGCGCAGGCTAGACGAGGCAGAAGGCCGCAGCGAAGAGACTACGAGAAAGACAGGGGCCCGCAGGGAGACCGCGGAGATCTCCGGCGTCCTTCCGGGAGCAGCCCAGCCCAACGCCGCAGCTGTCAGGCCGCGGGCGGCGGCGCCAGTCCACCAAACCTGAAAGTTCCATCCCAGCGCCTCCACCTTCCCAGCCTGGACAAGTTACCTTGCGCCCGCTGCTCCCGGTCCCGCCCCCGTCATCCATTGGTCGACGGGTTTCTTTGTTAGCAGGAGCGTGCGGGTGCCATTGGCTCGCGGGGCTGCCGGTTGCGGTGCCCCGCCCCACCCCGCCCCTCCCCGAGTGCGCGCGGCGCCCAGCTCGGTTCGTTCGCGGTGGCGGCGGGCGCCGGGTGAGCGCGACGGCTGGACTTGCCGGCCGGCGCCTTGGGGGCGGCCGCGGTGGAGCCAGCGGCCGGAGGCCGCGTCCGTCCATGGGCCCACAGCGGCCGGGCGGCGGGGCGGGGCGCGAGGCGGCGCGCGCGCTCTGAGGCCGCGGCGAGCAGGCGGGGCGCGGCGCGAGAGGGGAGGCCTTTCCGGGCCTGCGGCGGCCAGCGCAAAATGCGGCGGCGGCCGCGCTGAGTCCCCGACCCCCGGGAGAGCGCTGGGCCGTGGCGGCCCGCTCCGCGGCCGCCTAGCCGACATGTCGGCGGCCAAGGAAAACCCGTGCAGGAAATTTCAGGCCAACATCTTCAACAAGAGCAAGTGTCAGAACTGCTTCAAGCCCCGCGAGTCGCATCTGCTCAACGACGAGGACCTGACGCAGGTGAGCTGCCGCGGGTGCGGAGCTGAGAGTCCTGCCTGCGAGTCGTGCCGGGGAGCGCAGAGCCTGCGAAGGCCAAGAGAGAATAAAAATGGAGCAGGGAAAAAAAATGCGTGAGAGTTGGGGGATGGGGTTGGAATGGGGGCGGGAAGAGTATCGATAGAGCTGGGACAAAGGGAAAATCCTCAAGAATGCCGAAAAATAACATCCTTTCCCGTTCCCATAGCTCTGCCGTGTGATTCATGCTTGTTGGGTGACTCAAAAAAATGTCTGGTTTCCCTGGATAGGAACAAAGTGGGGCTTGCTTGCCACTTGTCAGTACTACCCCCCCCCTCGCCCCCCTCGCGACTTGTCTTGGGACTGGACGCAGACTTGGCCACCAAACTGTCCCAGGAATTGGCATGTTTGCGTGGGTCACCAGTTTCCATCTTGTGGAATAGAGCCTGCTCTCCTTCTAAGTCACTGTCACCGTCAGGGTCTGAAGAGAGATGAGGTGTTTCTCTTCAGATGGGTGGGTCTTGCTCTTGAACTGAAGGTAGGAATAGCTTTTGTCGAGGGGTAGGGGCTTCCCTTCTTGGTTTTGCTTTCTGGCCCAGGAGACCAAGAAGACCTGTACATTCTGGGGAAAGTTGGTTTCCCCCTCTGTCTGCCCTTAATTTGTTAGTCAGGATTTTGGACCAGGTTAGACGCTCTTCCTAACCCGTGTCAAAGTCACAGTCATGGAAAACAGAGTTCCAGACCTCCAAGTCACAGTCATGGAAAACATTGTCCTAGATTGCCAAAGACCTCCAACCCCGGAGCAGTGTAGGAGATTGGGAATTTGTGTTGGTACAAGGTCTCCAATTTGGGCAACTGGCCCTTGGGAACTGGTTGCTCTCCCGTTTCTGGTGTTGAGGATTCCTGGCCTTGTTTGCAGCACTTTGGGAAAGCACTATATATCCTGCTCCCCTTTCCCCTCGCCCACTTCCTTTGCCCCCTGCTTGCTGACTTCAGTGGAGTTCCCCACACGGTCCAGCCAGTGCCACCTAGTTGTAGCCACTCCTTTTGGAAAGAGCTGTTTAGACTGAAAACATTGCTTTGAAGTGCCCTGGTTTGGCTGTTTTTAAAGCCTTTATGGGCAAGCAGGCAGGCAAGCAAGGTTTGACTTGTTTTATGGGGCAAACTAGAGTGGAGTAGTAGGGCAGGGGTTATGGCCTCTTTCTCTGAGGTCAGATTTCCAATAGCCAGGAAGCAATCAGGAAGCTTAACCAGACTCTCCAAGTCTCAGTCATTGATTTGTGAGAATGCCAAGGGCCTTAGAGACCTGTCTATTTGGGAAGGGTAGGACTCTTGAAGAGAGAGAAATGTGATTTCCTCTTCTCATTTGGATCCTGTTCAGGGAAGCAGTATATGGGATATGCGGTTACTGCTTGTGACTTTCTGAGGTCTGACCTTGAATGAGGCCTTTACCTCTGTTTTAATTTCCGTATCAGTAAACTGGTAGTGGTGATATGAAAAACAAGAAATATGTTTTATTGAGCTTTCCCCCTTATAGTTTAACAAACTGAAAAACCACCCATAGAACAGTCAACTTTGATTTAAGAAGTTTCTGGCCTTGCCAAAGGCTGTTTTGAGGGAGGTTTGTAAGTTTCCAGGTTATTTGAAGCAACTGCCTAAACTGGCAATTAGTTATTTATGCTACACACGGGCTGTTTTTCTGATTCTTAAATGAATGAGAGGAATTTAAATGTTTGAGTCTGTTAAAAAAAAATCTGTCAATTATTAGTTTAATTCAAGGGATGAAGCAAATTGAAAGTATTAAACTCTCAAGTTTGTTGTTTTCAAAATGATTGCACTTTGAAACAGGCCTGAGACCTCCAGGGCACTGGAACAGTAGTTCCTAAAATACTGGGTAGGGTTATTTGTGTGGGGAGAGATTAGCCCAGTCTTCTAGCTCCTGGGATCTTTCAGGAAGGAGCTGCTCTTGAAAGGAGAGCGGGGAGGCTGGAGGCTCTTGCCAACAGCATTTGTCCCTGCTCTGTATCCGCTTCTCCCAGAGCAGAGCCTTTTGCTCTCCTTATGACTCCATTAGAAAACCTCAGCCAATTGGTTCCTGTCAGCCTCCCCCAACCCCCTGCTTCCTGCTGCCCCTCCCGCCCAGAGCTTATTTTAGACTGTCCAAGCTGGAGGATACATCAGCCATCATCAAAGCCACCCCCTCTGTAATAGTTGAGGATGTGAGTCTAGGGAGGCAGGGACAGCTTCTGCTCTCAAGGATGTCATCTTCCCAGGAGCATACATTCCTTTCAGCCTTCTGATTTGAGCTTTATTTCCTCAGCTGTTGGTTTTGTTTATTTGTTTTTCCCTAGAGAGGTAGGGAACCTCTTTCAGGCCTGCCTATGTTGTGGCATCAAACCAGCAAACACTTGGAGGTCAGTTAAGCTAGCCACTTCCTTTCCCTGAAGAAACCCCTGAAACTCAGAGAAGGGAAAGCCTTGCAGGAGTGTAACATGGACTCCTGAGTGCCCTCGTTGTCCACAGCAGCCACCCCATGAGTACATCAGGATGGTTGAGTTTCAGAAGATGCCTCAAAGTGCTGTTTGGGGCCTCTGGAATTCAGACTAATCTGTGATAAGGTAATCAGAGTTCTTGTCACCCAGGTGATGTGCTTGCTCCACCCCTATTCCCAGGGTGACAGTTTTCTTCAGTCCTCTTCTCATTTCTCTTCATGGGCCCAAGTATCACTTAAACCATTTTTTAAAAATGTAACTTTTCTTTACTGTGTTACGGCATGGGCATCCTCTTGTCATGGTGCACCACCACCATGACTCGGTTCTCTCCTTCATCAGACTTAGGTCACTGGGCTTGGCAACACAGGCCTTTACCTGCTGAGCCATCTATCTCACCTGCCCTCATTCAACCTTTTAAAGCCTGAACTTTGTGTTTGTATTTGTTCTACAGTTTACTTATTTCTGCTTGAGAATGTCTAGAGCTCCTTTTCATGTAATTACCTCTAAAAACATCAAATCGTTTTCCATATGGGCCCCTTTGGGGTGTACTATAATTTAACCCATTCCCTCAGTGATGGCCAATTAAGGCTGCTGCTGAGGTCTTGCTGTTATAAATAGTGACCATAGCCAGCAAGATGGTAAAAGTGCTTGTTGTGTAAGCCCAAGCCTGGTTCTTCCTCCTGAATCCACATAAAGATGGAAGGAGAAACCAAGCCTATAAAGTTATTCTCTGACTTTCACCTGGGTGCTATGGAATGTATAAGGCCACACACACTTCATAAGTACACCTGTGCATGCAAACAACACACTAATTTTAAAAATAAAATAAATGCTGTCCTCTTAAAAGATTTATTTTTATTAAATTTAATTATCTGGAGGAGTGAGGGTGTGTGTGTGTGTGTGAGAGAGAGAGAGAGAGAGAGATTGATTGATTGATTGATTGATTTGTGCATATATGGAAGTGGAAGCCAAAGGTGTTGAATCCCATGGAGCTGGAGATGCCTAATGTGGGTGCTGGGAATTGAACTCTGGTCCTCAGGAAAAACAGCAAATGCTCTGAACCCTTGAGTTGTCTCTCCACCCCAGTTGTATTTGTCTTAGCTTTATAGTGCTTTTGATTGGGTGTGTGCGTGCAGGAATGCAAATATTTCTCTGGGGCAGATACCTAAAAATAAAATGGTTGGATTAACATCAAGCTCACCAAATTTCCAAAACAGTATCATAACATTTTCAGAAATGGACATTACCAAATAATTTCATTCTTTAATGAGTTTCCTGTTAACCCCCCCTTAAAGACTTGGTTTTTAAGTTATTTTTAAACACATGTATGCATGTGTGTCTTAATGTGAATGTGTGCATGTGAGTGTAGTCTTGAAGGAATCTTACATAGCCAAGCTGTCCTTGAACTCTGTTTGAGCTGTGGCATTCCTTGACTTGCTGCTCCTCCTGTCTCCACTTCCAAAATGCTGGGATTAAGCATAGGTATGCCATTCTTCATCGTCTGTATTGAGTTATTTTTCTTTGTCCTGTGGATTGTTTGTTTGCATTGCATTGTTTGCTCATCTTCACATCAGGCCTTCCCCTGATGATACGTAGTTTTTGTATATGATGCTTTTTGTCAGGGTCTACAAACTTTGTACAGAGGGTTTAATATAATTTAGCCTTTGTGGGCCATATAGAGTCTGGAATTATGTTGCTGTTATGGTACATAATGAGCTATAGATAACACAGGAGCCCAATGGATGTGGTTGTAGTCTGGTAAAACTTTATTAGCAAAATCAAGTAGCTACCTGGCTGCATTGACCTGGGAACAATAGTTTGTCACTTCTTCTCCCACACATACATGGCAGATTTTTTTTTCCCCCCTGTCTCTCTATGTGGCTATTTTTTATACAGTAGTTTTAAAATGAATGCAGTTGGGACTGGGGCCACAGATCATGGTAGAATCAGTATAGTAATGTACAGGTGGATGCAGTTAAATCTGTTTTCCTTTATCATTTGCAATTTTATTAATTTATTAGCATTATATATATTTAGTGTGTGTGTATTATTGGCTGGTTTACAGTTATTTTTATGCTTAAGTTTTTAAATTTGTTGGACTTGCTTTTAGGAAAAATCACAAAACTAAAGGCAGAGGATCTAGAAGAGGCCATGAGGGTAGTCCAGATGATGCCTAGGAAGATCTTCCCATGGCAATGTTAAGAACTGGAGAGAGGCAGTTGAGCAGATATCCTGGTAGAGAAAGCCAGGGTGTATTGAATTATCCTTTATTAAAAATGTATTTATTTTATGTGTGTGAATTTTGCCTGCTTGTGTATATGTGTGTTCCCTTGGGAGGCTAGAAGAGAGGGTATCAGATCACATGGAACTAGCCATCTACCTAGTTGATTGCTGAAAACCAATCTCAGGTCCCCTGCAAGAGCTCTTAACCCCTGAGCCATCTTTCCAGCCCCAGTTATCTTTAACACAAACAGAAAGCAAATTTGGAGTGGGTTTAGGTAGAAATTCTGAGGTAAATCTAACCTTGTGGGGGTGTATGATGAGTGTGGCTTCTTAAGGTGGAGCCATCCACCTAGACTAGAAGTGAATGTTGAGCTCAGTAAAGGTCTGAGTGTTCATTTGGGTGTTTGCTGAAGTTACAGATGGGAGTGGTTTATGTAGAGGAGATTTAAGTGCTGAGAGACAACCTCGATTGCCATGTGCAGGTAGAAGAGGGAAGCCCTGGTAGAAGGAGGGAGGTAGCTTAGAGAGGGCTGCTCAATGGGGGAACCGGTCTCTCTGGGAGCTCCTAGTCCTTCTGGTCTGATTATGTCTTTGTTAGGCTCTGACTATATCCTACTGCCATGGCTCAGGGGCTATAGAGTGGGAAGCTCTGATACAGAGGACGGATATTTCTGTGGAATGTTTATTCCATTAGGGTTCTGTTTGGTCTCCTTATTTTCTTAGTTCCAGGATACAGAATTTGTCTGACAATATCTCAGGAACAATGGAGAAATGTCTTGTTCATCTTTATTTTAACTATGTGTAGCTGTTGCATGTTTGGCAGGGGATGTTACTGAAGTTCCAGATACATACAGTCCCCTTACCAATAACCAAGGTCATGAGAAGATTCAGTATCATTCGTTATTAGGGAAAAGCAAATAATAATTACAGTGAGATTCTACTTCATACTCACAGGGGATGATAATAATTCTAAGGACAAAAACAAAAAGCCACACTTTAATAAAAGTAGGTGAAGTCTGAAGAAATTTCAACCCTTGGGCTTTGCTGGTGGGGACAAGATGGTTGTCACTGCTATGGAAAACAGTTCAACAATTTCTCAAGAAGTTAGATGTCAAATTATGTGAGCCAGCAGCTCCAGAAAAATTGAAAGTAGGTGTACTCTAATATTTGTATGTAAATGTTCATGGAAGCATACATGGCCAAAAGATGACAAAAGTTTGAAGTCATGGGGCCGTGGTGGCATCCTGTGGATCCATATAGTAAACTGTACTTTGATTCACAAGGAGACAGACTGAGCATAGGTGTACCCAGGGACCATGATGCCAAGTCAGAGATGCAGGAGATCGCACAGTATAGGAATGATGTCTCTTTTTATATGTGTATATTTTTATATACTCCTATTTATATGTATATATTAATTACATACATAATGACCAGTAAGTACATCAGTAGAAACAGAAGGCAGATTGGTGGCTGTTAGAGGCTGGGGCTTCAAAGGATGGTGCAGACATTGACAGTATCTGGTAGTTTCTGGAGTATAGATTTTTTTTTTTCCCTTATAGGGCAAGATAGCAAATACTTTAGCTTGGATAGGGCAACTGGCAAAATCAAGACATTTTTATAATTTATATAACCATTTACAGAATGTAAAAAGGAGCTAGGCATAGTGATACACACCTATATTATGTATATTATATACGTACTTAGGAGGTAGGGGGAGAAGACCACAGGTTTGAGGTCAGCCTAGGCTACAGAGTGAGTAAAAACAAATAAATAAAATGTAAAAGCCACAGAAATACTTTACAGTTTTGTTATAAGAGAGTGAAAGTATGTGCATGTGTGTAGGGGGGCGGGTAGGAAGATAACTTGATGGAGCTGCTGCTCTCCTGCCTTTATATAGATCTCAGGATTGAACTCCGGGCCTCAGGGCTTTTGCTGCAGCAGCTTTCCACCCACTGAGCCATCTCGCCAGCCTGCCCAGTTATATTAATCTGATATATCCAAAAGCATTATCATTTCACCATGTAAAGAAGTTTAAATGTGTGCATTTCAGATTTGGTTCATACAGACACATTCTTGGTGTCTTAGCTGTGCATAGCTGCTACCCAGCAGCTCTGGCCATAACTGGGCCTTCCAGGTTCTTCCATAGACGCGGGCATGGCATGTAGGAAGAGAGCTTTCTCTCCCCTCACCTCAGTGTTAGCCTATAGAAAGCTCTGGGCTAGACACCCCTGTATTTTTCTTTTCTTACTTGGTACCTGTCTGGGCCCTTTCTCTTGCCCTTAGTGTCTTCCTGCCAACTTTTGAGAGTTTTTTTTCCTATGAATGTCACATTTTCTTTAGTTATTATAATTGATTCCTTTTTGATATATTCAAAAACTCACTGTGGGTTCTGACCCCAGCCTTGTTAGAGACAAAGTTTGGTGACAGAAGGCAGAAGGATTCTGGCTACAGCCCATATGTGCAGGTTGGCTTTTTGGGAAGCGAGTGAGTTCTCGAGTAGGCCTGAGTGTGTCACGGTCTCTGTGCAGCACACAGTTGCTGCCATTTGACTGAGACCTGGCTCATGAAGCTTCTTTGATCTTTGATCTCCCAGTGTTCCGCAGGTGTCTTTTAGCTTGCTTCCCTGGGCGGAAATTTCCTTCAAAGTTATTTTTTCCTTGCCATCCAGAAGGACAGCAGCTCAGAGCTGTGTTCTCTTTGCACAGGTGTGCAAGGTGACCCAGAAACTTGATTTGGGGCCTTTGATCTCTGGAGTGGGCACCTGCTTTCTGCTCATTGGGAGGGCATGCTATTGGACCTGTGCAGACCCTGAGTACCCCTACATAGTCATCAGTGTTCTAAAGCATACTGATTTGTCTTTATTATCTATCTGTCTATCTATCTAATCATTTATTTATTTATCTGCTTGCCTTCATGTTTGTTTGTTTGAGACAGGGTCTCTCTGTGTAGCTCTGACTGGCTTGGAACTCCACTGTGTAGCTCAGGCTGGCCTCAGACTCACAGAGATCCACCTGTCTCTGCCTCCTGAGTGCTGGGATTAAAGGTGTGCACCACCTAACCAACTTAAATGTTTATTTTTAAGTGGTTGCCAAGCTGCTTAAATTTTTTTAAATTTATTACGTTTTTCTTTGCATGCAGCATACGTGTGTGCATGCATATTCATTCGCATAATGATTTGGAATATTCAGCCTCGGATGGAAAACAAGTCTTCTTTATCCAGGCTTCCCTTTTTCCGTCTGTATGACATGGCTGACCCAGATGGATAGTTTCAGACTTCTAGTAAGTCCCAGACTTTTTTACCAAAGCACAGCTCCTATGGTACTGGCTAGGGTTCTGGGTGACAGAGGGCCTTGGGTCATCCCTGAGGGCCTGAGAGGTGATTTGAGAACTGCCCCAGATCTTGAGCTGTTCCAGTTTCCGTAGTTGAAGCAGCTCCCGGAAGTGACTGCCACTGCCCTCTCCTCTACTCCCACAGTGCCATTAAGCCCTTCTGGAGGAGGTGGAGAGAGCCAGGGGGTTGATTTGCTGTTTTGTCTCTAGAGACTGGAACTGGAATCTTCCAAACCACTCACTGGTTTTCTCAGTCAAGGTCACCCTAGTTCACATAAAACCACAGTTTGGTTTTGCCTGGGGCTGTCTTCCTGGGTTTGGCTCAGGGATACCACATGGCCTTGGTGAGTGAAGCTTGTAGTGGACCCAGTGTATTTGACTCTGCACCTCCTTCATCGCTGCCCCAGCCTGAGTATGTTTGATTACCTGTCAGATTCATGATTCCATATGGCCCAAGAGATTAGAGGTCAGCTTGACTGGAAGCAACCTGACTTCCAGGCAGAGAAAGGTACTGCGCCTGGTCATCAAGTTGATCCACATTGAAGCAGTGACACAGAACTTAGGTCCTTGTGACTCCAATTCCAGTCCAGCATGGGCTATGAACTCACTTTCCACAGTCCAGGAGGGCCACCTTGACATATAAATTTGGTATTTATCTTTTGCCTGACTTGGGCAGTTCTGTTGTCAGGAGTTGGTGTGCTGTAGAATAAGTCACAGTGCTAAGAAGGAAGGACCTATTCCTTCCCTACCCCTTCAGCCCTGTTAAGTAAATGAGTTGTCTTTGCTTAATAGATGGAACAACTAAGAGCTGTGAGTTTTTGTACCTAGGTTTCAGGAAAGTTAGTATGAGCTTTTCCAGAATTTTATTTGGCCTCCTTGCCCTTGGTAAATTAACCTGTTATCAGAGAGAGATTCCCTAATTTAGGGGTATTTCTAGGGGATGTGTGTGTGGAATGTGTATCTTCACCTTCTGCAGCTATGATAAGCTGCAGTGAACCTCATGTCCCCCAAACAGGCTACTGGCCTGTGATAATGGTCACACCTTTAGCATATCTATGAACAGGAGTCACTGTCTTTTCCCCTGAAAGAATTCAGAATTGGGAAATAACCATGTCCTTGATCTTCACAGATACTGGTTTAACAGACAAACCAGCTCCTTGGTACACTCTGTGCATGTAATTTCTTACTTTCTTCTTATTCTTACCCTGGCTGAAGGGGCCGTGTGAAATGGGAGCAGCTGCTCAGAGCCTCAGTGGAGTAGAGAAAGGGGGTCATTTTCAAGGTCCCCTGGTTTACACTCTGAGCTTCATTGTTAGGACAAGGGAAGACACGGGCTTGGGAGCCTTGGGACTCAGTGAGGTCAAGATATCTGCCTGGTTTCCACTTTGAGGATGTGCTGTGACCTAGAAATCTGACAGCTGCACTGCACGTTTCCATTTTGGTGTGCCACATACGATGGACAGTGGGAAGAGCAGTAGCAAGCCTTTAGTGCAGATTCCGTTCACATCCAACCTTGTTCCTGTGGATTGTGCAGGCTTCTTAGGGTTAAGACTCTATGCCCTCAGCTGAAACTTAGGGATATTTTAACACCCATCTTAGAAGTCTACTGAACAATAAGATATAAAATACACATACAACCCTCAGTAACTGCAGGGGTACGGGAGGGGCTGAGCTCATAAATACCAGGTAGAATGGGCACTCAGTAAACAGGATGTTTTGCAAGCACTGAACATGGAGTACAGAGTGAACATGTGGCACATAGGCCCTGCCCTTGGAGTATACTCACTTAGCACTTTTGTCTTTTCTGTTTAACTATGTGACTCAGCCTGTCCTTAAATTCAGAATCCTCCTGCTTCAGTAGCTTGAATTTTGGGATTACTGGTGCATGCCACCACACCTGGTCCATCTGCCCTGAGTGTCTACTTGACTGGGCCTGGCTATATGGGTAGATGCCATAAAGGGCTGGAACTAAACAGGGTGCTTAGAGCTAAACCAGGTGGGAGATTTTGCTGCATAGTTTTATGTCAACTTGTCCCAAGCTAAAGTCATCTGAGAGGAGGGAACCTCAATTAAGGAAGTGCCTCCATGAGATCAGGCTGTAGGTTGGCCTGTAAGGCATTCTCTTAATTAGTGATTGATAGAGGAGGGCATAACCCAATGTGGGTGGGGGCCATTCCTGGGCTAGTGGGCCTGGGTTCCATGAGAAAGCAGACTGAGCAAGCCAGTAAGCAGCACCCCACCATGGCCTCTGCATCAGCCCTGTGTCCAGATTCCTGCCCTGTTTAAGTTCCTCCCTGACTTCCTTCATTGATGAAGTGATATGAAAGTGTAAGCCAAATAAACCCTTTCCTTCTCAACTTACTTTTTGGACATGGTGTTTCATCAAAGCCATAGAAACCCTAAGACGGAGAGATTAAGACTTGAGGGACCTGCTTGGACTCCGTACTGAAGCTGCAATTGAGAAAATGAGCACAGATAAGGGATATCTGTGACCTTCAAGAGCTAACCCTCAAGCCTGTTGTGTCTCTCCCGGCCCACCAGTGGTGAGCCCCTGGCCCCCAGTGTCTGTCTTCTATAGCTACTCTGTACCTCGGGTGCTGTTTTCACACTGGCCAGAGAGAGCAACAGGCTCTGCTTAGTCTTGTTTGTTTGTGTAGGTTTGGTTTCTGGAAGATGGCAATATGAAGATTGAAATGTTTTGAAGACTTTTTATAATACAAGAAATGAAAGAGCCAGATGTCATCAGCTGAGATTTCCCCCTCAGGTTGTCTGAGTCCTCTTCATGTAGAAAGTGGGTAGATAACACAGGAGGGAGATGCAAAAGAACCTAGCCTCATCTATGCCATGTCCCCAGTCTGAGCTAAACAGTTGTCTTTTAAGTGCCAGGTAAAATGCTGAGGTAGGTAGCGGACAGCTCTAGCCATAGCCAGGCCAGGTCAGAATTGCTGGCTGGGCAAGAGATCTGGCCAGGGTGCCTTGTAGGCTGTAGTCTCCAACATTGAATTGGTCCCTCAGCTAGCATATTGTCTGTGCTGTCTCAGGGCTCTTTTAGATGCTTAGCCATATGGAATGGAAACTACTGAAGGCTCTTCCCATAAGAACGTATCACCTGGGCAGACAAGCCCTCTACTTTCCAGTGTAATCTGCCTTCCTGCCTGGAAGCTTGTGAGTTCTCTTTGTGGATCATAGTTAGCTGGCAGCACATGGTCTTCCGTGGTGCACAGGTGTTTCTGGTTTGAAATTACAAGGGTATCAGTTTGCTCTGGAGTATGTCTCTCTCTCTCTCTCTCTCTCCCCATGATATTCATAGCTGACAGAAACTGTTGTCCCAGGCCACTGTTAACTCTTTCATATCCACAACATTCTTTTTTTTGTTTGTTTGTTTGTTTGTTTTTTTTTTTTTGGTTTTTCGAGACAAGGTTTCTCTGTGTGGCCCTGGCTATCCTGGAACTCACTCTGTAGACCACTCTGGCCTCGAACTCAGAAATCCGCCTGCCTCTGCCTCCCAAGTGCTGGGATTAAAGGCATTCGCCACCACTGCCCGGCTTATCCACAACATTCTTATACGTGAAGGGATAAAGGACTAGGTGTGGAGAAGACCTGTGACTTGTTGGCAAGAGCTATGCCAAAGCATAGACCAGCTCCCATCCTCTTGAATAGATGTAGATTAGCTCTCTGCAAAGTGGGCAGGATAGAGGATCCAGTCTGGGCGTCCTTGTCTAAGTGTGCTATCTCATGCCTGTCTTTCCATCATGCTCCTGCCCTGGTTTTGTTTGTTTGTTTGGTTGGTTGTTTTTTTTGGTTTTTCGAGACAGGGTTTCTTTGTGTAGCCCTGGCTGTCCTGGAACTCACTTTGTAGACCAGGCTGGCCTCGAACTCAGAAATCTGCCTGCCTCTGCCTCCCGAGTGCTGGGATTAAAGGCGTGCGCCACCACGCCCGGCATTGTTTTGTTTTTAATGAGAAAGGTGGCTCTGCATGGAACTGGTCATGACTTCTGTAGAAAAGCACTCGCTGCCCAGAGGCTGTCTGACATCTCTGTCATTCTGCCCTCTCCCACAAATGGCAGCCTATTCTAATGGTCTTGCAGCCATGAGCAGGCTGTCAGAGAAGAGCATTTTAATAACAGCCTCTTCCCCCAGCAGGGCCTAGGCTTGTAGGACTCTCTTAGACTAGTTGGAACAGAGGGGAGGAGGTATAGCCCATATCTGTAGGCCTGCCTGCTATGTGCCAAAGGTGTGGGATCTGTTGTATTTTTGTTTGTCTTTGATCTTTAAGATGTAATTCATAAAACATAAAATTAGCCACTTGAATTCAGTTGCATTTAACACATTCACAGTGCTATGAAACCAGTGCCATGCTCCAGTTGAAGTTGTTTTCTGCACCCCAGAACACCTCATAACTGTCAGCTGTCCTGCATCCCACTTCGTACTCCGGGTGCTTTCTACTTTGAATCTGCTTTCTTTCACTGTGGGAATTTCATAAAATGGAATCATAGAGACCTTTCATCGGAGTTCCTTGACTCAACTAATATTCTTATGGTTTCCCTATCTTGAGTACTATTTAGAATTTCATTCATCTTTTTTCATAATTCATAATATTTCAGGATATGACTGCACTACATTTTGTTGATTTATTCCTCAGTTAATGGCATCTGGGTCATTTCTACCTTTTGTCAAATGGACTAGAGTTGCTGTGAATATTTGTATATAGATTTTTATTTGAGCATCTACTGTCGCTTTTCCAGTGGAGTCCTGAGGGTAGGATCTCTGGACTGCCGCATTTCTGCTAGTGGGTTGGATTTGAATCACCCCTGGGGCTAGATGTTGGCCTGTCTGTCATGTGATAGAGTCAGCCATGTAGCTGCCTAGAGCCCAATGAGATGTTCCTCTGGCTGTAAGGACAGTGAACTCCCAGGTACTGGTGCACGCTCTCAGAAATCTTGAGATTTCCACTCTTTCTACCCTTTCATTTCATTTGAGTTGCTGAACTAAACAAACAAACAAACAAACAAACAACTAAGGTAGCTGTAGGGACTGTTGGCAAGAGAGCTCAAGGGTATAGGACTGGAAAGCTGGACAGCCCAGTGGTGCAGGCTCACTGGAGTGTGAGGTTACTGGGGGCTGCTGGAAGGGACTCATGTTGCCTAGAATTGGATCTCAGATGGTCTTGGGATTTTCTGGAGAGGACTGAGAAGGTCTTTCCTCTCCAGCAAGATTATTTGGTCAGCCAGAGCCTCATAGTGCAACTCTGTCTTTAAAAAAAGAGACAAGAGTGAAGAGGTAACTTTGGAATTCTTGGTCTAAAAAAGGCTATTAAATCCTGTACTTTTTAAGTGCTCCAGTAGAGGAAGAGAGGATGGCCAAGATGATCAAGCAACACTATTGACAGTGCTCTTGGGTTCTTGAGGAAGCTGGGGTGTACTCATGCGTATCCTCAGGAAATCTACCCTTCTTGGTAGCTAGATGGGACTTTTGAAGCCTAACTAAGTAAACCTCTCTGGACTCCCATCTTCTACATGTATCACAGTTCTTGTGATTATATGCTAATGGCTCCTGTTACAATTTCTCCTTGCTTCATTCTTTTGTTTCTCCTGCCTCCTTCTAGAAGTCTCCTTGGAGAGATTTGATTCTGAATTTGGTCTTTGCGGCTGGGCTGCCTGATTTGTGCTTACCCACGGGGAGCCTCACTGGACTCCTTTCTTTCCATCCTCGCCTGCCCTTGCTCTGTTCCTAAGAACTACCTCCTCACACTTCACATTGATAGATTACATTTATCTTTATGGTCTTAGATGGTCTTAAAGATATTTTTATTTATTTGTGTGCCTGTGTTTGCACATGTGTGTGTGTGCACGAGTGGGCATACTTGTGATGTTTGCTGATGCCTGGTAGGTCAGGTGGTTGTGAGTAACTTGATGTGGGTGCTGGAATTTGAACTCAGATCCTCTGGAAGAGCAGCAAGCACTCTTACCATGGAGCTGATATTCTAAGTTCTCTTTTAAGAGGTTTTATTAATAGCTACTAAACTTGGATACATGTTCACAATCACAAAGGATTGAAATAACCCTAAGGTCTATGTGAGGAAATAGTTGGTCACACAGAAATCAGTTTCTGACACATGCTACAATATAAGTGGACCTTGAAAACATGAAGTTAAATGGAAGAAGCCAGACATAAGAGATACCATGTATGATTCCATACATACATAATCCCAGAACAGGCAACTCCATATAGACAGCAAGTAGACTAGTAGTTGCCAGGCTAGAAGAGATGGCAGGTTTGGAGAGTGGCAGCTAAAGAGCTCAGGTCTCCTTTGGGGGATGATGGCAGTGTTCTAATTGGTAATAGCCGTACAGTACACTACTGAGTTGTACACTTTAAATAGGTAACTTATATGCAGTGTACTTCTAACTCCAGAAAATTATTACAAGACTATATCTAGTTACCACCTCTAATTCACTTAATGTTTGGGCCCACATTACCTCTTTGTCAAATCATTACTACAATGTAAGATTTTTTTCACAGTGGTGTGGAATTTTCCCGAGTAACTACTCTGTCTCCCACACAGTGCCAGGTTCTACCCATTCATGACTAATGAGCATCAGGTAATGGGAAAGCTCTGTGGGGGATGGGATTGCCCACTTATGGGCCAGGGTAAGCAAGCACCTGTACAGTGGGAAGGTTAGATTTAGGATGCTCAGGTGTTTGGGGTGCTTAGTATGTTTGTAGTCTAGGATGCTATCAAGAGGACAAAGAGTTTATCAAGACAGGACCTATCCTAAGCCTAGGAACAACTGTATTTGATATTTCTTTCTCCCCATATGGCTTCCTGCCATTTCTGTCTCCCAGTTCCTACCAAAGTGAAGTTAATCCTCTCCAACCCATCCTTGTACTTTTAGGTTCCTGTGGTCATAGAAGCAGCTTGCTTTTCCACACACAGCATGTGTGCATACCTGGGTGACAGCATTAACAGGTGCCTTCAGACATCATCAGTACCCCATTTGCTCACCAGTTGTTTGCTTTGTCTTCACTTCTGTCCAGTGCTGATCTTGAGCTGCTCGAGGAGTAGAGTTGGCTAGGCATGCTGGTCCGTACCTGTAATCCCAGTCTTCAAGAGTCTGAGGCAAGAGAATCACTAGGAGTTTGAGGCCAGCAAGGGTTTCAGAATTAGAACACCTCTTTAGAAAAAACTGAAAAGAGAACTTGGGGAGGTGTCTCAAGCTGAGAGCAGTGGCTGCTCTTGCAGAGGACCTGAGTTCTGTTCCCAGCAACCACATGCTGGCTTGTAACTATTTGTAATTTTAGGTCCAAGAGTTCACCAACTTCTGTTTTCCTTACTACATACATACATGAAAAGCACTCATACATGAATAAATCACTTTTTGTTTTGTCTTATTCTTTTGTTTTTTTTAGACAAGTTAACTCTGTGTAGCCTTGGCTGTCCTGGAACTTCACTGGAGACCAGGAGAGCTGGGATTAAAGGTGTATGTCACCACACCCAGCCACATAAATACATCTTTTAAAAGGGGATCGAGGGGGATATAGGTGAGACAGTCTGTCCTGTGGGTATATTTCTTCTGGGATGTGTGTGTGCCCTATATTCTTGTTGGCCCAGCACGACCTGGACGTGGCCCTGAGTCTCATGCATGCCTGCTCAGCTTTGTACATATTCAGATTCTGCCTCCCTCCCATGGAAGTCTCGTAAGTGGCCCTCTGCTGTCATACCAGTCCCTCTCTTACACCGTGGATGACTTTGCTCCCTTGCACTGATGCCTACACATGCCTCCGTGGGCTTGTGTCTTGGCTTTGGCAGTACATGTTGGTGACTGAGAGACTCTTTGGAGGAGAGGAGCAGGTTGCAGGCTGTGAGATAAGGATGGGCATGGCTGAGTTCTGGGACCTGAGTTCCTGATATCACTCCTGAGAGCTTCTCTGGGTGGTAAGAACCTGGGTGCCCTCTGCAGGAAGCTCTGAAGTAGTTATCTTGGTCCAGAGTGGGATGCATATGCTCCTTGGAGGTCTTTCCAAAGATGACAAGCATTTATTTTGAAGAAGAGCTCACATTTTCTGTTGGTCCAAACTTAAGGACACTGGCCATGCTGGTGTTGGCTGGCTCTGTGCAAAGGTGGTTTGCACTTGTTAGTTCCTACCCCAGTGTCAGCTATGGGGCCCATGAAAGCTTTGATCTGAGCCTTGGCCTAAAACTCTTGAGTTGGAAGGGGACCTGTCCTGGGCAGGACAGGATCCTCAGAGCCTGCCTTGTGCTTGTGTCAGCCCTCACCTTCAGGAGTGGGAGATCCAGTGGGTGAAGGCTGTGGCATGGAGCCTGTTGGATTTGGCTTCAGCTTTGCTTCTGCTACTTCCTAGCTTTATGATCTCAGGCCAAAATGATCATTGTGTGCCAGTTTTATCTTGTAGGAAATGGTGGCAGTTGATAGGTTTGCTGTGAAAGTTTTTGATATTATAGGATTCTATAGTCCCTGGGTCAGTGGCAGAGCAGCCACTGATGGCAGAAACTGCCGCCCCGAGGGGAAAAGTGGACGGTAGACTCCTCCCATCCCCCAGACTTCTTCTTCCGGTTGGTGTACAGGCAGCACCTGGACACTTCAGTAGGAGACCAGGAACCACAGCATTCTTCTTAGACCCTGCTTTTCCTTTTGACCTAGCATGCAGCAGTGCTCTGATGCCCCAAAGGGAAGCATGGTCTGAACTCCCTGTCCCAGACTTTGCCTTGTCCTCCCTGAGCTATTGTATGGGCAGTGCCCAGACACTGCCAAAGGAGAGGAAGAACAGAACCACAAGGCATCATAAGGTGATTGAGGGAGATAACTAGTGGTCCACTTGGTATGCCCTAAGCACAGGTAGTAGCAGCCTGTCTAGCCTTAAAACCTAGGTTTTGTCCTCTCAATCCTACTGATGTCAAATCACATGTCTAAGCTGCAAGGTTCGCTTGAGTGTCTCTGTAGTGCTCTATCTTTCCTGCTACTTTTCAGGGCAGGCAGGTAAGAGCTTCCATGCATGTTACCATCCCCTAGAAGCTTGTTTAGGAGGTGATGAGTGAGGTGTGAAATAAAGTCTGGGGCCAGAATTGCATGGCTGTGAAGCAATCAGGTAATATCTTATCTGGCTCAAAGCCTCAGACAGCAATTCCAAATTCTGGTATGGTTTAAGATAAATCTGTATCTTTTTGGATAGTATTAATTCCTGTTCCACAGTGGTTCTAGCAAGTTAGTTCTCCAGGCAGCAGTCGGGGTGTGTGCTGTTTTCATTGGCAGAGATAGATGTGTTCACAACTCTGCTCCAGAGTCTTTCCACCACAGGCACGGGGTTTAGAACCATCCAACCCTCCCACCATCCATCATGGCGGCCACAGGTCGTAATGAGGACTTGACAGAGTGAGGCCCCAGCCAGGACTTGATGAGTGCTCCTAGCCCTGTCTTGCTCAGAAAACCCAGGTGACCTGGAAGGGATTTGATTTACAACGCTTGTAAAATTGGCCAGATAACTACTACCCAAGAATCATCTTGGTGGGGTGAGGGATGGCACAGGAAACATTGAACAGTGTGGTACTCTTGAGTGTGACATTGTCTCCATAGAAGGTCCGCAGAACTGAGAATCAGCCTCCAGACTTCACCAGATGGGTCACCTACGCTTTCCATACAGCTTGCTCTTTTATCCTTTGGTGGTACCGCCACCTGCCACAGAAGTCTTTGCTCTAAACTCACCTCATAGTTGGTATCCTGGTCCCATAGATGGATGTCTTTCAGAGCTGCATGGATTTTTTTCCCTAGTAAGGAATATTCCTGGAGATGGGTACTGCCTAGAACACAGGTGTAGAGTGCTCTGCTTAGCTGTCTCTGGCCTTTTCCACTTCAGGACTCCTTTTCCAGAGGCCCTGGTTGAATTTAACACCAGATGTATGCTGAGTGCATATGTCCTGAGAGAGATGAACCTAGTCTTGAGGCATCCATGATTGTGTACTGATCCATGGTTGCTTCGTATGTAGTAGGACTTTGTCTTCTAAATGAGAAGGAAGGATAACTGAGTAGTAGCAAAAGTCAGGTCAAGGTCATCCTAAGCTCCACAAGAAATTCCAGACCAGTCTGGGCTATACAAGACCCTGTGTCTTTATTTAAGGGGAGGAGAAAGAAGAGGAGGAGGAGGGGAAGGAGGAAGTGGTAGTGGTGGTGATGATGATGATTTCAGGGGCCCACAAGATGGCTCCGTGGGTAAAGGCTAAAGATCTTGCTGCCAAGACTAAGATCTAAGTTTGATCCCTGGGACCCACATGGTAGAAGAGAACTGGCTCCTACAAATTATTCACGTTATCTTCTGACCTATACATGGATGTACACTTGAAATGCTAAAGGTATTGAAGGAGTGTGCATATCTTTGTATCTGTGCTGTTAGAGATGAAACTGAACTCTACTGAGATTCTGCCTGCCTTCTGCCACAGAGTGAGGAAGTCATGGAGCCAGGATTGATCTTGGGCCTTTCTGGCTAGGACCCCAGGATAAACAAAGCTGTCAGCCTTTGCCTGTAGAGAGAGTACTGGAGTTTCTCAACCATCACCAGGAATTACCCACTCTCTTTGACATTCTTTTCTCCCCTTTAAATGATATTGAAAAGCCAGGCATGGTGCTAACACACCTTTAATCCTATCACTCAACAAGAAAAGGCAGGCAGTTATCTGTGGGTTTGAGGCCAGTTTGTGTATTCATAGTGAATTTCAGACCACCAGGACCGAGTAGTGAGACCCTGTCTCAAAAAACAAAACAAAACAAAACCAACAACAACTCGATAGGTACTGTGTTCTAGCATTCATGTGGCATCTTTTTTTTTTTTTTTTTTAAGGGAGGATGTAACAAGAATTGGGGTTAGAAATGTACCGCAGTTGATGAATTGCTTGTCAGTGTAGGTTGGATTTCCAGTACCACTACTGTAAAAAAAGAAAATAAAACATCTCGAATACTTGTTCATGATCCCAGCACCAGCAGTTATTCAACAGTGTTTCCTTGTTGATTACTATGTCAGCAAGTTTCATAACTGTAATAAAATACCTGAAACACTTGACGTATAAAGAGAAGAGTTTATTTTGGCTCGCTGTTTTAGAGGTTCCAGCTCACTTAGGGTTGGCCATTCTCATTGTTTAGAACCTGTGATGAGGGAGCAGGTCATGCAGGAACATGAGGAGCACAGCCGCTTTCCTTATGGTCAGACCATTGAAGCAGAGCAAGGAGGGGCTCGGGGTCCTACTGCCCCTCTGTGGGCATAGTTCCAATGACCTAAGGACCATTCCTCCTAGGCCCTACCACCTGAAGGTTCCATCGTCTCCCAATAACACCTTTCTGTGACTTTAACACACATAGACCTTTGGGAACACAGGATCCAGCCTGTCATTATCTATCCTTGCATATTTTATAAGCATCTTCACATCCTACCCATCTGTAGTCTCCTTCATTAGACTCTTGAGAAAGGCCATTAGGAGGTTTTACCAAATATCTCCAGAGGGTACCAATCACTGGAACACAGTCCATACAAGAAGTGCTGGCCCTGTGCATTGGTGCGGGCCACAAAACAAATGGTTGTGTAGTGTGTATGTACTTCCATGGAGTCTTTTGGGCAATGTGTTCCTCTCTGATGATCGCAGAGAGGACCTTGCTCTGCTTTGTGTTGTGTATGTAGCTCACTCTCATGGAAGAATTCTGAGTGCACTGGCAGCACTCAGTGTCATGTTTCTTGCTCATGTTGCCACATGCTGCAGTCGGAGAATGCCAGTATTTCCCATGTCTTTGGCAGCATGGTGTACACAGACAGTAGCTTGTCTGCCTATGTGTTGTCTTCTTGGTACTGGATGCTGACCAGTATCATCCTTGTGCCCTGAGGGCATAGGGTGGGGAAATTGGAGGTTCAGCCTAGCTTGACAGTATTCCAGGAAGGCCTTATCAGTAATAGTCCTAACATGCCTGGGGAACAGTTCCATTTCTGGCATAGTGTTACTAACCAGACCAAGATATCTATCCCAGGAATCATCTATCTATGTGTTTGCTTTCCTCCCCTGGAGCTTAGCTCTGCACTAGGCAGGGCTAGGGGAGGATTGGATTTCTGTTCCTTCAATGCTGTTGTAAGAGAAGGAGCAGGGCTGGTAGGGTTTAGAGATAGGGCCTCAGAGGGAGCAGGTGCTGCTACAGGGCTAATTCTTCCCGAGCATCCTTCTGTGTAAGCCCAAAGTCTCAAGTATGTGGAAAGGAGCTGAGCAGAGGAGAGTTGGTCCTCCTCTTCCTTCTCTTTCTTTGTTTTGTTTTTCAATATAGGGTTTCTCTGTGTAGCCTTGGCTGTCCTAGAACTAGCCTGAAACTCACAAAGATCTTCTTGACTCTGTCACAAGTGCTGGGATTAAAGGTATATATATATATCACCACCTCCCAGCAAACAGAGGATTCTTTAAGAGCAGGAGGAAAGGAAAGCTCTGTAATTATGGATCAGCCCAGCATATACCCCGAAAGTAGTTGACCTAAAGTAGTCATAGGACTTATTGTTCCCCAGAGGTATGCTGTCTTGAGGGCCAGCAAATGGGACAGTGTCACCCTTCTTCCCTTTGGAGGGGCACCAGACCCTGGAGGTCTTGGGAGTGGTGACTTCATGTATTGTTTGGATGCTGTCCTTATAGTCCCACTTTCTCATTCCATGTCCACCTGTCCTCTGAGGGAGAGTGTTAGTCCTAGGGGGCAGGAAACCTGGTAGGAATCCTGTCACTAATGGTACTCCCTCCATGCTCTTTAAGCCAGAGAGGCCATGAGAAGCCAGAGTCAAACTTGTCCATTCTGGTTTCCTTGAGGCTGATTGTGTGATAGGGTGGCAATGTCCAGAAGCCAGATAGTGCCTGAAAAGTATTTATTTAGTAGCTTAATTATGCTTTATGAACCAGATTATACCCTTTGCCCTACCCATTTGATGTGGTTGGACACATTTGGTCTCCTAGTTCAACCAAGATTGGCTCTGGGAAGATGGTTAAGAGACTTGCCACCATGTAGCTCTGGACTGAGGGTCTTGAGGATTGATTGCAGAGTCCTTGTTGACTATAACCATGGTTCTGGGGCTCTTAACAGGTTCTTGCCAGTGTTCCACAACTGTATGGATACAGTGGAGGAACCTTTTAGAAACAATAGATTTGGCTTTGCAAAGTTTTTAATTCTTCATTGCATTTTTAATTTTGTTGTCTTTTTAAGACATGGCCTCACAATGTATCCCTGGCTGTCCTGGATCTTACTGTGTAGACTTGGGTAGCCTGGAACTCAACAGAGATCTGACTACCTCTCAATCCTGAGTGCTGGAATTAAAGACCTGTCACCATGCTCAGCAATCTTAATTTAGGTAAACTTTTTACACCAAGATCATTGTAGGTTATCCTGCAGCTATAAGGTGACATGGTGATCCTGGTACCTTCACCCTCCACCATGACACCGCACAGCACAGAGGAGTGGATGGGTGTATATGTCACAGAAGTTGCTGAGGCTGGTGTAGGCAGGAGCTTCGAGTCCTTCCCAGCTGTCTTAGTCAGGGTTTCTATTCCATCATGACCAAGAAGCAAGCTGAGGAGGAAAGGGTTTATTCAGCGTACACTTCCACACTGTTGTTCATCACCAAAGGAAGTTGGGACTGGAATTCAAGCAGGTCAGGAAGCAGGAGCTGATGCAGAGGCCATGGAGGGATGTTTCTTACTGGCTTGCTTCCCCTGGCTCGCTCAGCTTGTTTTCTTATAGAACCCAAAACTCCCAGCCCAGTCCCACCCACTAAGGGCCCTCCCTCTTTGATCACTAATTGAGACAGTGCCTTACAACTGGATCTCATGGAGACATTTCCTCACCCGAAGCTCCTTTCTCTGTGATAACTCCAGCTTGTGTCAGGTTGACACAAAACCAGCCAGTATACCAGCCATGCCTTCATCTGCGTCCACAATCCCCGTCTGCTCCTCACCCAAGCAGTTCAAGTCTAGCTTCCTCTAGATACCTCAGGGAGGTTTGTGAGTGTACCCTCACGGCGTATCACTGTGGGATAGTCTCTTTCTACCTCCTGATCTCTGGCAGTCCAGAGAATTGTGTATGGGCGTAGATCATACCATTCCATTGCTGACAGGTGGCCCATGTGGCCCATGGAGTAGGGACAGAACACAGTTTGTTCAGCCGTTTCTGCTCTGCAAGTCTTCTGGTGTGCTGTCATCATTTGTGTGTAGCTTTTGTGTCACAACTTCCATTTCTTTGGAGTAAAATATACAGCGGTATAGTTCCTAGCTTCCTATTTATTTCATAAGAACCTGCCACGTGGATTGTCAGTGATGTTGTATGACTACACACTTACTCAATGAATTTGGCAGCATTTAGAGTCTGTGTATGTATGGATATGGATACACACACACATATACATATATGTATATATATATGTGTGTATATATATTTTTTTCCTTCAGATGAACTTTTTCTTTCTGGGCTGACATTACTTCCTCCAAGAGCCAAAGACCCCCAACAAAAACCCAGCACCAGCACGAGAAGCCAACTTTTTGAATTGTTGGTCAGGGTTGTCCAAAACATTGCAGGCTATTGCCCTTGACTATGTCTCAGAGGTGACAGTTAAGTCCCTATTGCTGAAGATGCCATGCACTTCAGATACAGGGCCCAGAGAGCCCTGAGCTGGAGCTGACGAAAGCCCCCTCCCTGAGAGGACCAGGAAGCACCATGCAAGCATCCAAAGGAGGGAGGCTACCAACAGACCTACCCAGCTGTGATGCCCACGAACCACAGTGATGGCCAGCATGGCACAATAACCCTAAAGGTTTAGTGGTGGCAAGCATATGTTATACCCAGTTGGGCTTTGTCCCCGAAAGGCAAGGGCTGCTCGACATCAATAAATGTAATGCGCCATGTGAACAAGTCTCAGGAAAGAAGCTGCGAACTGTTTAGTCAGTGATGGAAGACATTTGACAAAGTCTATCATGCCTTCATGATAGAGCTCTAGAAACCTTATGAATAGATAGCACATACTTCAAAATAGTAAGGTTATATGCAGCAAACCTATAGAAAATGTTACAGTAAATGGAGACTTACTCAGGGCATTTCTTTTAAAATTGGGAAGGAGACAAATATATTCACTCTTTCCCATCTCACTCCTAGTGCTTGAGACCCTGGCTGTAAAGAGAGACATAAAGGGCAACAGTAGGAAGGAAAGGAGTCACACCATCACTCTTTGCAGATGACATAATTCTTTACTTAAAATACCCTATAGCAAGCTGGAGAGATGGTTCAGCTCTTCTGTAGGTCCTGAGTTCAAATCCCAGCAACCACATGGTGGCTCACAACCATCTGTAATGAGATCTGACACCCTCTTTTGGGGTATCTGAAGACAGCTACAGTGTACTTACATACAATTAATAAATATATCTTTGAAAAAAAAATACCCTATAGCATTTACTAAAAACTAAGTGACAGGGTATAAAACCAGTGTTTAAAGAACAAACAGTAGCCTTCATTTACACTAATAGACTACTCTTCAAGAAAGAATTCAGGAAAAATATTCCTTTTAAAATAATTGCTCCCCCCAATTATTTAGGACTATATCTATAGAAGAGAAAGACCTCCAATATGAGAATTTCCAGTGTTTGAGACATACTCATCACCTTCTGGGAGCCACTGTTTTTAAAGGCTTTGGAAGCTGAGCATGTTAGTGCATATGTATAATCCCAGCTCTTGGGAAGCTGAGGATGGAAGATTGCAGCATTTCGGATCAGTTTGGGCTACATAGCCTGACCCTGTTTTGTTGTTGTTGTTTTGTTTTGTAAGAAAGAGAATGCTGCTTAATCTTGTAGCCCCTTCAGATCCCCACTAAGAAATAGTCTCTGGTTTGTACTGTTGTAAGTTAGAAAAGTCACTGGGACAGTGGTATATCCCTTGGGTTTTATATGATAAAATCACAGGCAAGTGTTAGTTTTGAATCATGTCATTGTTCTAATGATGGAGGCAAGTCACTAGGTGGTTAGGGACAGTCCTTGAGGAAGGGACATGAAATCTTAAGGTGTAGGTTAGGGACACACCTTGGTGGTTAGGGACTGTCCTTGAGGAAGAGACATGAAATCCTAAGGTAAGGTGTAGGTGGCTTCACAAAATTGTGGGGTGTGCAGGGGATCTAGGAGAGACAGCAGCAGGCCTCTAGCTTGACTATGGAAAAGGGTAGCCGTGAGGATGTGTGAGGAGCTGTGTGTGTGTGTGTGTGTGTGTGTGTGTGTGTGTGTGTGTGTGTAGAAGTGCCTCTCTGGCACTTTTTGTGCTTAGTTGGAAGAGCTGAAGGGTTAAAGATGACTTTCAGCAAAACTTGCAAGGGATGGCTGCCTCCTTTGTGTCTTTTGTTTCTATAGAAGGTTCTGCATTGTCTGATGATTTGGCCCTATGTGGCTTGCCTTTCAGGTTCCTGATGACAGGTTCCTATTGGGATCAGATCAGCCCTTTAGGGGCTGTCCACCACTTTGTACTCCACAGGGCCAGCTTAGCCTAGGGTATTTGCTCTCTTGCTCATCTGGCCCACCCCAACTTCTTCTACAAATCATAGATCCTTGGTACAAATTATAGCCCATGGGACCTTTATCCCTATCTTTGACTGGGGCAAAGTACCTTGAAAACACAGCCCCTTCAGAGGCCAGATTTCTTCTGCCAGATGGGAAAGAGAACATGGTTTACTCAGATGCTTGCAGTGTGGAGTACCAGACTTAGTTCTTAGTGGTGCCTTCTGGTAGCTGATGTGGTTCATAGACATCATAGCTGAGTGGGAATGTTGGTTGCCTCCTTCTCTCGAAACATTTGTAGCACCTTCTAGTACCATGCAAGAGGGCTTCTTGTGTATGGTATTTATTTGTTTTTGGTTTTTTTTTGTTGTTGTTGCTTGTTTTTAATTTGGTGGGTCTTTGGCTCTTGGAGGGAATACTGTCAGCAAAGGTGAGGAAGATTTATTAAGATTATATATTTATTTATATTTATATTTATACACAGAATGTGTATTATAGGTTTTTAGAGGTAAGTAGACAATAGTTTGATTCCTTCTGACTTTTTTGGACATTGTTGTTATTTCATCCACCTTTTTCTGTATTTACGTCCCTTCCCTCTCCCTAAAGAATCTCCCTTTTCTCCTGTCAGACCACTTGTATTATGGTGTTCCCAATTCTCCCTCCTTCTACATTTACCTCCCTCACTCTCCTTCAAGTGCCCCTCTTCCCATTTCTCAGATGAGATTACTTGAACCCTGCTACTTCCCTCTCTTTTGTTCCTGAACACTCTTGGCAATAGTCTCCTTTTACTTTCCCAGTGTCTGCAGTTACTGCAGACTATGTACTCACATGTTAAGATTTGGAGCTGTGAACCCCCAGAGAGAGAACATAAAGTGGGTGTCTTTCTGGGCCTGGAATATTTCACTCAATATGACATTTTCTAGTTTCATTCATTTACCTATAAAGTTCAAGTTTTTATTTTTATTTTTTTACTGCTGAATGGCATTTCATTGTGTGTAGCACATTTTCATTATCCATTTGCCAGGTGAAGGACTTTTCCTGTTTCCATTCTTAACAGTTGTACATAGAGCAACAGTGAACATCTCAAGGATATTGAGTCCTTTGGGTATATATGCCATCACGTGGTATGGGAAAGTTATATGGTAAAGCTACTACTAGCTTTTGGGAGTTCTTCACACTGCAGACTAGTGGATGTACTAGTTTGCAATCCCACCAAAAGTGAGTAAATGAGGGTTCCCTTTCCCCCACATCTTCTCCAGCATTTCTTTTCGGTAGTCCCATTGATTGTTATCATTCTGACTATAGAGTAAGATAAAAATCTCAAAGTTGTTTTGATTTGCATTTTTGTAATTACTAGGGAACCATTTTTTCCCCTTCTTTGAGACCTCTCTGTTAAGGTTAAAATCGTTTTTATAATCTGTCGTTTGTGGGGTTTTTGTTTTTGTTTTTTGTTTTTGTTTTTTTTTTTTCTAGACAGGATTTCTCTGTGTAGCCCTGGCTGTCCTGGAACTCACTTTGTAGACCAGGCTGGCCTCGAACTCAGAAATCCGCCTGCCTCTGCCTCCCAAGTGCTGGGATTAAAGGCGTGCGCCACCATCCATGCCTGGCCTTTTTGTGGGGTTTTTTATTTGTTCTTTTTTTTGATTCATGTTTTTTGAGTCTTTATATAGACTGAATATTCTCTGTCAGATGTATAGCTGGTAGAGATTCTTTCCCATTTTGTTGGCTTCCTCTTTGCCCTGCTGATTGTTCTCTAGCTGTGCAGAAGGTTTTTAGGAAATCCCACTTGTCAGTTGATGGCCCTAATTCTTGAGTTAATGGGGTGCTAGTCAGAAAGCCTTTTCCTGCACCTAGATCATGAGGGCACTGCCTGTGTTTCCTTCTAGCCATTTTGGTGTCTTTAGTCCATGTGGAGTTAGTTTCTGCTCAAGGTGATAGATAGATACAGGTGTAGTTTCATCCTTCTGCATGTGAGCATCCAGTGTCATGTATTGAAGAGGTTTTCTTCTCTCCAGCATGGTTTTGGTGTCTTTGTCAAATACTATGTGGCTGAAGTTACATGTATTTATGTTTGAATCTTTGATTTTTATATCATTGGTCTGTGTGTCTGTTTCGTGTCATTACCACACTATTATTAACACTGTGGTTTATAATATATTTCAAAATTTGGAATGGCAATCCCTCCAGCATTGTTCTTTTTGTTTACAATTGTTTGGGCTGTCTGGGTCTTTGTGGTTCCATATGGATTTTAGGATAGTTTCTTTCTGCTTCTGTGAAGAATGAGATGGGAATTTTTTAAAAAAGATTTATTTATTTATTTTATGTATGGGAGTACACTGTAGCTGTTTTCAGACACACAAAAAGAGGGCATTACAGATGGTTGTGAGCCACCATGTGGTTGCTGGGATTTGAACTCAGGACCTCTGGAAGAGCAGTCAGTGCTCTTAACTGCTGAGTCATCTCTCTGCCTGGGGATGGGGATTTTGATTGGGATTGTATTGAATTTGAGACTAGCGTCAGGTAAATTTGTCATCTTTTTTCAAAATGTCATGTCTGTCGATCCATAAACATGAGGCTCTTTCCTCCTGTCTTTATCCTTCAGAGTTTTAAGTCTTTATTGTAGATGTCTTACTTCCTTGGTTAGGTTTATTTCTAGATGTTTTATTTTCTTTGAGGTTAGTGTGAATGTGGGTGTGCCTGTGATCTCCTCTGTGTGTTCGTTGGTGGTGTATACAAAAGCTACTCATTTGTGCAAGGTGATTCTGTATCCTTCCACATTGCTCAATTTCTTTATCATTCCTGTAAGAATTCTGGTAGAATTTTTGGGATCTCTGTATATATATGTATATATAGTATCATATCTGTAAATAGGGACAGTTAGACTTCTTTCCTTATGTGTATCTCATTTATTTCCTTCTCTTGCCATATTGCCCAGCTAGTACCTCAAGCACAGTGTTCAAAAGGAGTGGGGATGGTAGGCATCCCTGTTTCATTCCTGACTTCAGTGGGATTGCTTCAAGCCTCTCTTCATTTAGGACAGTGGTTCTCAACCTTCCTAATGTGAACCTTTAATACAGTTCCTCATGTTGTGGTGATCTCTGACCATAAAATTATTATTATCATTATTATTATTATTTATTATTATTATTTTGGTTTTTCGAGGCGTGTACCACCACGCCTGGCCATAAAATTATTTTTGTTGCTACTTCATAACTGTAATTTTGCTACTGTTATGAGTTGTAATGTAAATATCTGTGTTTTCCTATGGTGTTAGATAACCTCTGTGAAAGGGCCATTGGATCCCCAAGAGGGTTACCCCCAGGTTGAGAACTGATGGTTGAGGATGGTGTTGACCGTGGGCGGTAGATAGCTTTTATTGTGCTGATGTATGTTCCCTGTAGCCCTATGTTCTCCAGAATTTCTATCATGAAGGCATGTTAGGTTTTGTCAAAGGTTAACTACATATATTGAGATAATCATGTAAATTCTTTCTTTAAATCCATTTATGTAGTTTAGTGCATTTACTGACTTATATGTTCAGTTATTGCTACATTTCAATGATAAAATCAATTTGATCATGGTGGATAATCAGTTTGAAAGAATTGTGTGTGTGTGTGTGTGTGTATAAATAAGTTTTTTGGGGATAGTAGCCTGTCATTTTCTTTTTCTGTTACTGTGTTTTTTCCAGGTTTAGGTATTAGAGTGATAATGATTTCATCAAAGATATTTAGGATGTCCCTTATGTTTCTTTTCTTTGTTTGAATAGCTTTAAAACAGCTGTAGATCTTCCCACCCCCCTTTTTTAAAGTAAGAAGGCTTTTTATTGTTGTTCGTTGTCCTCATTTGTTGTGGGTCTGTTTAAGGTCTTGACTTCTTGGTTTAAGTTTTGTAGTCTGTTTGAATCTAGAAATCTGTCTATTTCCTTTAGGTTTTCCAGTTTAATAGAGTACAAGTTTTAAAAATATCCCCTTATAGTATTCTGAATTTCCTTGGTGTCTGATGTTTCCCTATCCATTTCTGACTATGTTAATTTGGGTCCTCTCTTTCCTTTGGCTAATTTGGCCAAGGGTCTGTTGATTATTTTATTTATCTTGTCAGAACCAACTCTTAGAGTCATTGATTCTTTATATTGTTTTCTTTGTTTTTATGGCATTGATTTCTGCTCTGATTTTCATATTTCTTGCTACCAATTGGATTGGTTGGTTTGGTTTGGTCTGGTTTGATTTGGTGGTTTTTGTTTTTTTTTTTTTTTCTTTGAGACATGGCTTCTTTCTGTATTCTTGGCTGTCCTGGAACTCACTCTGTAGACCAGGCTGGACAGAGATCCACCTGCCTCTGCCTCCCAAGCTCAGAGATTAAAGGCGTGCTCCAGGACCACCTGGTATCTTTCAGATTTTTTAATATAGGCACTTAGATTTATAAATTTACCTCATAGGACAATATGTCCCAGAGGTTTTATTGTATTCTGTTTACATTTTCATTTAGTTTTAGGACTTTCCTTTATGTCTTGATTTCTGTTTGACCCATTCATCATTCAGTAATGAGTTGCTTGATCTCCATGAATCTGTGTGTTCACTAGAGATTTGTTTGCTGCCAATTTTAATTTCTATTGCATTGTGGCAAGATAGCACACAAGGAGTGAGTTCAGTCTGTTGTCATTCATAAAGATTTGTTTCATGTCTCAGGATGTAGTCTGGTTTAGAAAGCCTCTATGTGCTGCTAAATAGAATGTATATTGGGGGAGGGGGACTGGAGATATTGTTCGGCAGTTAAGAGCACTGACTGTTCTTCCAAAGGTCCTGAGTTCAAATCCTAGCAACCACATGGTGGCTCACGGCCATCCTTAACAAGATCTGACCCCCTCTTCTGGAGTATCTGAAGACAGCTACAGTGTACTTACATATAATAAATAAAACTTAAAAAGGGTGGAATTTTCTCTAGATACCTGTTAAATTCCACTTGATATATCAGTTAATTCTGATGTTTACCTTTTTTTTTTTTTGTCCAGATGACCCATCTATTAGAGAAAATGGGATATTGAAATGGAGTACTCACTATTAATGAGAATTAATGTGTGTCTCTAAACCCAGTAATAGATTTTTAATGAAATTTGGTGCCTCAGATATGTTTGATGAATATATGTTTAAGATAGTAATGCCTTTTTGAGTAGTTGTTCCCTTGATTAGAATGAAAGATACCTCTTTCTCTCTTCTGATTAGTTTTAGTTTAAAGTCTGTTTCTCATAAATTAATATAATGGTGCTTGCTTGCTTCCTTCCGATCCCATTTGATAAAGTATTTTTATCTATCCTTTACTCTAACATGGTGCCTGTCTTAAAATATAAGGTGTTTTTGTGTTTTCTTGGCTATCAATGAGAAGAATAACCTTAAGCATTTTCCTTAATATCAAGTTGTTTATTTTTGTCTTCTTTAAACTCCTTGAATTCTTTGATGAAGTTTATATATATATTTTTTTAAATTCTGTATCTTGTATTTCATTTGGGTGATTCCTGTAGGGTTTGTAGGATTTAGAGAGAAGGTACTGGCATAATCTTTTATATTGTTGGTATTTTTGTGATGAGATCTGTGCACACAGACTTCTTTTGTTAGTTCTGAGTCTGTTATGGACAAAGCAGGTTTGAGGCAAAAGAGAAGATATTTAGATGTTTTGGGCCTAAAGATTGGAAATGGCTTGGGTGGGATAAAGTCAGGTAGACTTGGAGGGGGGGAAGTGGGAGGAGGGACTGGACTGGGATGGTATGAACAATGTGCTTCCTGGTCTGAGCCTGGAGGGTGGGACTAGACCTGCCTGGGTGGAAAGGTTGGCTATGGCATGGGTGTGTTCTGTGGTTTGAGGGAAGGTCCTGGCAGAAGCCTAGAGATCTTTTGTAGTACAGGCAGGGGAGGCCAGACTAGGCTTGGTGCACTGGGTGTTGGACCCAGGCTAGATCTGGTGGGTTGTAGAAAAGGTATGTTTGAGGAATATCAAGGGGAGGTCTCGATACCAAGTGGGGTGATTGCAAGTGGCACAGAAACCACTTGTAGGTGGTTTGACTCCTGGGAAACGTAGAGGTTGACTTAAGCAACAGGGGAGGTTGGTTACATTAGACAGGGACAAATAGGATGTGGGACTCAGCAGAAGCCTAGAGCTTGGGTACTGCACAGTCAGTGGTCTAGGCTGGGCCACTGGTTATGGGACCTGGGCTAGATCTTGTGGGTTGTAGTAAAGGCATAGATAGGGAGGATGGGGAAGAGGAAGGAGGACAATTTACTGAGTTAGACCCTACATGAGGATGTGAGTATTCTTTTTGCGTGCTTTTAAATATGGCTTTATTGAGTTAGAGGCCACTCTAGCCTACAGAGTGAGTTCCAAAGCTCCATGGAAAAACCCTGTCTCAAAAAAAGAACGAACGAACGAACAAAAGAAAGAAAGAAAGACTGACTTGATTGAGGTAAAATTCATGTAATTAAAGTGTTTAAAGTATACAGCTTATTGCTTTGGGTTATTTCTAGAGATGGAGTTGTCAACATTACAACTTTATACCCTTCACTGTCTCCTGACCCTGGCTAGTCCCAGTTCCAGACTATCCAAAAAACTGCTCTCTGTCCCTTGAGATTTGCCTCTGTTAGTGTTTCAGGTACCAGCTTCCCTACCAACTCTTTCTGGAACCATAATTCTTACTCTGGCCCTATGCTTTCCTAGTGCTTACTGGAAGCCCTTTCTTAGCGACCCCAGAAAGTACTAGTAGATCTGTAATATGTGTAGTCCATGACCTTGCAAAGAATGCCTGGATAGAGGCTTGTTGAGTTAATAACTGTGCCAATGAGAACTTAAACCAGGGCAACCTGGGTTTCGAGGATACTTGTACCAATTACTAAAGACACCATTGGTCCCTTTAGGGAATGTCATGTAGATAGATATTCCTAATATAATGTCATTCTAAAGTTCTACAGCCATAAACAGAAAATAATGCCATATAATCATAGTGGGTAGCCTGTTGACCAGATCCCACAGGTAAGGGCCACTCAAGATGGAGGTCAAGAGGGGCCAGGAGGATCAGGATATACAGGGTTCAGGGAGTCCTCTGGTTCTAGCTCCATTTTTTTCTGTGCTGTGGACAGTCTGCGTACAGTATTCACTCAAGAGGTTTATGGGGAGTAGGAAATGTGTTCAGTTGGCTGGGCACTAGTAATGTCCATTTAGCTCTTGGGCCTTCTGCCAACACTTACTTGTGCATTTCATCAGAGCAAGGTCCTGTCATTCTTCCAGCAGCTGCTCCTATCCCACTTACACCTCTTTCCACTCCCTTTACTCAGGAGAAAAGTCAGAGTTTGGGGGCATTAAGGACTCTGCAAAGAAGCCAAAAAATGGCAGTATTCTTGGCTTAGCCTGGAGGCCATGTGACCCTCCAGCAAGCAAATTGCCCTCTCTCGAGTAATAGATTCCACAACTAAATGGGGTAGGATGAGGGGGTCTCCCAATGCCTTTTCCCCTTGCACCTGGGTAACCATTTCATCTACCTTGTATTCTATGAGTTACCTATTTCAGATAGTTCATGTGAACGGGATTCTGTAATATGTAGTCTTGTGTCCAGCTGCTTTCAATTATACAATGCTCTAGAGGTTCCAATGCCTTTGTGTGCATCAGAACCTGACTCTGTCATGCTGTGCAGTCATTATGTGGGCAGACTATAGATCTTTCAGCTCTTTATCTGTTTGTGGGCCTTTCAGTTGTTAGCACCTTTGGATAACTGGGAGCAGTACTCTTAGGATGTTGCAGGGCCTGTTTCCATTTGTGGACTTCTCTCACGTGTATGTTACCTAACAGTGGAACTGCTGGGGCTCAGATAGCTCATCTGTGTGTTCAGCCTTTCCCAAACTACCAGGCTATTTTCTAGCTGCAACATTTGCCTCTTGTTGTACTAGCTTATTTTGTTGAAACAGTCTCGTTCTGCAGCTCAGGCTGACCTGGAACTCATGGTGATCCTCCTGCCTCAGCTTCTCCAGTGCTGAGATTATAGGCATGATTCATGTCACCTAGTTTCTGTTGTGGTTTTCATATGTATTATCACAGAAACTTCATGAGGTGGAGTCAGAACTGTTGATATTTTGCTCTTCAACTGCTCAGTGTCAAGTTGAAGCCCAGAGGTTTCCTTGCCCTTGGTGGTCCCTAAGTACTGATGAATCTTAGGCCAGTGCCAAATTTGATCTCTTCCAGGCTCTGCTTTCTGTCTTCAGGATGGGGGAGGGGGTGGAGCTGTGTTGTTTACACTTGATTCCTGGCACTCAGTATGATACATTCATTAAATAAAATGTCATCCCTTCCTATCTTGGTGTGTTTGTTAGAACTTGAGAGAGGCAAGAGTCTGTAAGAGTTCTTTTGCTTTGTAGGTTTTCAGATGTCCTCAGGGTTCTGTGTTTCCCTAAGCATACCACAAGATGGGGAATCCTGAGACCTTTTAAACTAGGCATCTGTTCTAAATACTTAGCCAGTGTTGGGGAATAGGAGATGACATCCTGTTTGTTAACTTGGCTCTCTTGTCCTTTGGTTCAGTGATAATAAAGATCTGCCATCCTTTTTCTCTTCTAGGCAAAACCCATTTATGGTGGCTGGCTGCTCCTGGCTCCAGATGGCACTGACTTTGACAACCCAGTGCACCGGTCACGGGTAAGAACACCAGAGAGTATTCTTGGAATGGGAAGAACCAGAAGGAGGTCCATTTGAGAGTGAAGTGGTAAAGTTAGGGAGGGAGACAGGAGGTAAACACTGGAACCTGAGGAACAGAGTCCTCAGAGCACGGATCCAATGTTTTGTGAACTCCGAGGTCTCAGGAAGGTCTGCTTATGTATATATGGAGTCAATGGCACTTGACTATGGTAACACCCCTGGAGGCCTGGCCTATGTTGGGGTTCTTCTCTGTTTGATTTTTGTTAGCTCATTCCACTGCTGTTCAATTCCTCAAGCTTTGGCTGCTGATTCCTGTCCCTTGGAAATCACAAGACCAACCCATTACATACCATTTCCCAGACTTTGTTGGAAGTGATACTGTCAGTCTCCCTGTAACCCTAGGTTATTCCAGAACACATAAATCGACGAGCATGCTATGAAAACTCTGTACTGGCTGCCAGTAACAATATAGAAAAGTGACCACATACACTTTCTATTCCTAAGGAAAGCTCCAGCTTTTAAGACTCCATCGGGCATGTGGAAACACCAGTTACTTGTATTAGGCCATCTCCTGACCACACCTGGCTAATGAATCACTGCACTTATGTCTCCAATATCTCTCTCCTACCATCTGCCCCAGAAGTTGAAGCCTTAGAGCCAGCATTCTTTAGATTCTTTGAGTTAGATATTGGGGTTCTGCCAACTGAGACCCAGGGCCAGGGTACCTGACCCCCAACTCTGTGCTCTGTTGCAGAAATGGCAGCGACGATTCTTCATCCTTTATGAGCATGGCCTCTTGCGATATGCCCTGGATGAGATGGTAAGTGTCCTTAATGCTCCCTTGTCCTAGTCCTGGTCTTCCCCAGGCTCCTCTGCTGTGAAACTGCTAACCAAATCATGCTGGAGTGCAGCCTTACTAAGGCTTCTGTTTAAGAGTCTGGAATGGGCCGGGCGTGGTGGCGCATGCCTTTAATCCCAGCACTTGGAAGGCAGAGGCAGGTGGATTTCTGAGTTCGAGGCCAGCCTGGTCTACAAAGTGAGTTCCAGGACAGCCAGGGCTACACAGAGAAACCCTGCCTCGAAAAACCAAAAAAAAAAAAAAAAAAAGAGTCTGGAATGTTTTAAAGGACTTGTAGTACTAGGTAGAAAGTCCTCTACAAACCCAGATCAAGGCTCCCCCTCCCTGAGAAGAAGCAATGAAGAAGTAAGTCACTTTTGTTTAAGATTAGGGAAAATGAGGAGGTAGTCTTAGGTGTCAGCCGGGGGCTGAAGCAGATGAGCATCTTTCTGCTCTTCCACTGCCTAGCTTTCTACCTACACCATGGGTAGAGCAGTTGCTGGCTGCTCTTGCTCCAGAGGCCAAACCCCAGCTTAGCCAAGTAGAACAGAAGGTCTCTTTCTATTACTACCTGTGTCACCTCCCTTTTCTCTCAAAGAGATTTCTCTTTCCTAAATGAAGCTTTAGATTCCTCTTCCTTTGCAATTTGAGTAGGCAAGTATGTAGGTGGAGACCTGCTGTGCCTCTGAAGACTAGGGCCGCCTGGCAAAGTCTAGTCATGGTGTTTGCAGTCAGCTGGCCCACTTGCTATACCCAGGGCCAGTTTCCTCACTATGATGCAGTGAGACTCTGGAGTGTGAAATAACTGTCTCCAGAAACTTTCCAGAGGGTCAGGACACTAGTGCTTGGAGATGATCATTAGTGTTCATGTGTGCCAAGCAGGCCCCTTTCTTCCTATGCTTTCTGATGTGGCATTTCAGTCCTCTTATCTGAGACCATTAGTGGGCACAATACTGTGTTGCTTCCCATCCTACCCCTACACACTTTCCACAGTATGTCACCTCATTGGTTCCTTAAGATTTTTCTCCCATCATTCTTTTTGATGAACCTAAGAGTGAACCACAGAGGTTTTGCTGAAGAGCCATCTGTGAGGCAGAGTGCTTTACAGTGAGCATGGACAGCAACCCAGCTAGGGACAGGGACAGGTAGATATACGTGATGCTTTTCTTTCTACCAGCTTAGGAGACATGCAGGGCAGATTCTGCTCTTCCCTTGGTGTCCTTCTGTCTTGGCTGCTACATTAGCAGCAGCTCTGGGATAGGAATCAATCTCCCATAAGGCCTGTTCTTGAGTCCTATAACTAGTTAAAAGTATTAAAACCTTCAAAGGTCACTGGATTATATTCTCATTGAGCTCAAGACATGAACATTTGAAAATCAACACCAGGGTTTTTATTTAGGTTCAGCTAAAATCCAGAAGAATTCATTATTCTATTTGTTTGGTTTGGGCACCAGCACAGACTGCCGCTGCTCCTAAATCCTCCTGTCAGTCTCTGAGAGTTGAGCCAGGTATGCTGACACCTTGTGGGCCATAGTATTGGATATATTAGTTTGCTTTTTGTTGATGCAATGAAGACCATGATCAAAAACAACTTGGGGAAAAAGTGTTTATTTGGCTGTAGGTATTGGTCATAGTCCACCATTGAGGGAAAACAAACATGGAAGTTAATCAGGGCCGGAACCTGGAGGTAGGAATTAAAGCAGAGATCAATGAGAAACACTGCTTACTGATTTGATGCCAGTTTTCTCTTTTATACAGTCAAAGACCACCTGCCAGGGTGGCACTGCCCACAGTGAGCTGGGTTCTTCCACATTAATCATTAATTAAGAAAATGCCCCCACAGACTTGCACACAGGCCAGTTTGATGGAAGCATTTTTTAAAATTGTGGTTCCCTCTTCTTAGGTGACTGTACCTTGTATCAAATTGGGGGAAAAAAAGAGCATACAGGATGTGGCTAAGGCAAACATGACTGTGAGAAACAAAAAAGGAAAAAACTTGGCGGGACATCCAGGTCTAAACGTTATTGTGCATGGGTCATTTCTAGCGCATGGTTTACTATGTAGTCAGTTGATGAGTTTCTGTCAGATTATGGGCAGTACATACATATGGGTAGTGTACATAGCTAGTACCTTTGAGAGAGAGGGAAGTGACCAAACCAGCAGTGGCAGCCATGTTGAAATGTGTCTAAAGTGTCACTTTGGGCTTGTAAGTTTCCATGTTGCATCAGGAAGCTCACATAAAAGAACACTACAAAGGAGGCCATCAGTGTGAAGACGAGGCTGCAGGAGTTAGTCAGGGTAGAGGCTAGAAAGGAAAAGGCCATTTCAGTAGATGTCGGGAAAGAAGTAGCATGAGTGCTCTTGCGGGGACTGAGGGTGACAGAAGCTTACCCATGCCCTCTGGTCTGCATCCTGTCATGTCAGGGTTACCCTTTGTGTTTTCCCTGGGACAAGGAGAGATGTCCTCTCCCACTATATCTTCTGCCCATTTGGATGGACAGGGTTCTGAGTCCAGTGCTTGCTCATGCTGCTGAGCCTCAGCCCAGAGGTTTTCCCTTGTGTTCTTTCTGAACAAGGTCTTAAGAAGAGTTAGTGTACCTCAAGGCTATGTGCTTAATGTGTAGTGCCATCTTTGATTGAAACAATTAGAGCAGAGATACTCTTGGTGTATACCAGTGAGAGGCTGAGCATGCATAAGACATCTTCCACAACAAAGAAGAATCACCTTAAAGTTTGTTAGTGTCCAGAATAAGAATTGGTTTGGCTGTTGGCTTACTTACTTTTTTTGCTAACTTAAAAACGTTTCATTTGCTATTAGCACAGGACACAGGACTCACCTACCTGATTCCTGGAGTAGATGGCAGGTTAGGGTTATTTTACAGCTTTTTTTCATCTTGAGGGGTTTCTGTGGGATTCACTCACAGAACACATCTATATTTCCTATGGCTTTTACAATGCTTATGAAACATCTCCATCTGGGTGCTTTTATCCAAAAGCAACATCTTTGAATAGTCTATGATGGCTTCTGGTCCTCCTCTTATACCTGGATAAACTCCAGCCCTCACTGGTAGCCTGCCCTTCCCAGCTGACTGGCTGTAAGATTGAGTTGTATTTCCTTCCTTAACACTTAGTCACAGTCTGTTTCAAATTGATGTTTTCCTGTTATATATTATACTACCCTTTCCCTTCTTTTAAGTACTTTCTTACCAGCCAGACTATGGTTTTCCCCTGTGGCTGGAGGTTTTGATAATTCTTGGCTTCTTCCCATGTTGTCTGGGTAGGGTTCAGTAGACCAGGCATAGCATGATGCGTGGAGTTAAGGCTCACCATTGTTGAGAACTGGAGAGAAAGATGGGTTAGTGTGGTCCCAGAATAGTCATGAATGTGGTGGCTTTGACTAGCCTCTGTAAAAAGGGGAAATGATGATGTCCAGAAAACTTGAGAACAGGTGACTCTCTGATGGTTACAGTGTGCCTTCAGGAGGTGGGTAGTGGTACTAGCTCTGGGTGCCTTGGGATTCTGGCTGGCTCCCTGGTCTTACCATTACCTTTCCAGGCATAGCTAAAATACCATTTACTTTTGAGAATCTCTTTTTCTTTGGGGCGGATAGGTTTCTTTCTCCATATTCCCAAGTAATGTGTGAAGGTGAGGCAGATTTCCCTAAAAAAGAAGAGAAGCTTCCAGAGTGTGTGTTGAGGTGAGGGGCATAGTAGCCCATAGACATAGTAGAGCCTGAAGAGGCTAGGCTTACTATTTTTCAGGAGAGGACAAGCAAGGAGCCTGGAAAGCCCACTGATACTGTCCTTTGGGTGTTGCTTCATGTCTGCATCTTAAAGGAACTGATACAAGTCTACAGGTTTGATTGGCATCTGGCAGGAGGTTCTGGCCCCTGTAATGGGCCTGTTCTCTTCCTTTGCCTGAATACAAGTAAGGCAAACAGATGGTCCCATGCTTTGTTGTCTTGTATTGTGGTAAAATATGCATAAAATACAGCTCACTACTCAGAGCACATAGCACAAAGCAAGTAAGGCGGCAGTGGGTGCTCACACATACAGCCATCACTATGCAACTACATGAGAGCTCTGTCACCTTTTCAATAGAAGTTGTTGCCATTAAGATCTGACCCTTAGCTCCATTCTCTTGTGTGTCAGCCTGAGTCCATCATGAACCTTGTACAAATTGCCATCCCTTACCAGAAATGTTTGGGACAGGTAGTGGTTAGGATATTAGTGTTGGTTTTTGTTTTTTTTTGTTTTGTTTTTTTTTGTTTTTTTTGTTTTTTTTACATTCTGGGGTATTTGTATAAATAGTATTTGATATCTTGGTGATAAGAGCCAAGTCTAAACAGAAAAATAATTTATGTTTCACTTATACCTCATACACTGAGCCTGAAGGTAATTTTGTACCATGGTTTTTATTTCAGATCTCAGACTTTGTGTAAGTGGACTTTTTTTTTTTCCTGTTTTTAAGAGATGCAGGCCAAAGATCTTTAAGAGGTGGGACCAGTGGTCAATTTTAGGTCATTAGAATATGGCTACCAAATGGATTGTCGGGCCTTGATTTCTGCATCTTAGAGATGTGACTACTGGCCCTTAACACATTATTTTAGTTAGGGGTTTATTGCTGTAAAGAGACACCATGACCATGACAACTAAAAGAAAACATTTAATTGAGGCTGGCTTATAGTTTCAGAGATTTAGTCCAACATCATCATGGCAGAGTGCAGACAGACATGCTGAAGACAGAGCTAAAAGTTCTACATCCTGACCCACAGACAGCAGAAGGAAACTGTTCCACAAAGGGATGGGTAGCTTGAGCATAGGAGACCTCAAAGCCTGTCCCCACAGTGACACACTTCCTCCAACAAGGCTACTCCATATGGGCCAAACATTCACATACATGACTCTTGGGGTGAGGGTGGGGGGATGTCTACTCAAATCACCACCCTCACATTCCTACCACGATGTACTATACTATCTTCACCAGAGGCCAGACCAATAAACCGTTAGAACTGAGTCTAAGCAAACTTTCTCTACTTAAGAAGCCAGCAAGATAGGTAAAAGGCTTGCCACACAAGCCTGATAGCCTGAGTTTAGAGCTCACAGAAAAGCTAGCTATGATGGTTAATGCCTGTAACTCTAGCATCTCATATTGAGTTGGAGCCAGTGAGCCTGAAATATGCAGTACAGTGGGAGGAAAAAAAGAGACCCTGTCTCAAACAAGATGAAAGTAAGGTCCTTTGACTACCACACTAGCACACACAAAAATTAAATAAAAAAAGAAAAAGTAGCCCATATCAAGAATTTTGTTGCAGTGTCACAAAGCTCTCTCATAGATGTCCTTCTACTATGGGAGTCTTAAATGAATACCTTAAAGAGGGAAGAAATTAGCAAAGAGAGGGCAAGGTGGGTAGGCATGGCCAGCTATAAGGGCTCAAGTCAACTTATGTAGGTGGACCACTAATGCTGAGAAAGGAGACAGATCCTCTGAATCAGACTATATTCCCTGCTCCTTGTGTCCCTTATTCTCAGGATGCTTGCTGAAGCATGGAGAACTCATGTACCTCTGTGCATTCCCTTCAGGACAGCAAGTACTCGATGACTGACTGGTCCTGCATGAAACGGTGTTACTGACAGTGCACCTATGTGGTGAGGTGGGCTTTCAAGTTTCAAACTGTGCTGAAAGATTGGTGACCTGAAGAACCCAGTGAAGTTCCCTTTCTGTCTTAAGGACCATCCAGTGGCTATATTTCCCACCTCAGTTCTATAGGTGTGGAAGAAAAGGCAGAAAAACAGTAGTAGCTATCCACCTAAGTTAGACCATAATTAGATTCCCTAGTTACCCATCTCTCCTTTAGAGAATACCTGCAGTTCCCTTTCAGAGAAGCTTCTGGGCACTATGGAGCTATCTGCCTGGCCCTTTCCTGTCCTTCTAGTTTTTAGAGTGGTGTGCAGGTGATTGGGGTAGTGGGGACAGTTTATGTCTTTGTTAGTTTTTGCTGGGGAAACATGGAAAAGATGCAGTGTGACTTGCACCTGACCACTGCTTTTAAGAGTGTGGGTGGACTTTACCATAGCATAACAACCAAGCTGTGCCCTGCAGACTATAATGATTTGCAATTGTCTCCCTTCTAAACAGAGAGGAGTGATATTAAAGGTAGTAGTGTCTTTAATATGTATTTTATGTATGTGTATGCAGGCATCAATAGAGGCCAAAGAGAATGCCAGATCTCCTGGAGCTGGAGTAATAGGGGTTATAAGTCTCCTGGAGAGTATAGGACAGAGTACATTGCTCTGGGAACTGAAGTCAAGTTGTCTAGGGGAGCAACTGTTGAGCCATCCCTCTAGTCAACTTGAACCAGGTTTCTTTGCTGTAGAGATCTCCACTTCAAGGTACAATACAGAATAAAAAGTATGCTTGATGCAGAGGTTAAGAAAGCAGTCACTGGGTGTGATTCTGTGGGAACACTGATATTTGGAGACTAGAGTATAGAACACTGTTGGAAATGGAGTGACACTGTCAAAGGAATTGCACAGGGAGATTCACTAGGCAGAGGTTATTGAGCCAAACAGAGAGCCACGCCCAAAGCCCCTTCAGAGCATTTAGCACGTCCCTTAACTTTGCCTGGTTCTCTGCCTGAGTTGCCTGCAGGATCTTTCACTTATGTTCATGTTTTCAATAATGTTCAAATGACCTTCTCCCCTCCACTAGAAGAGGGCAGTGTCAGACTCATGTGGCCTTTGTAGCGAGGCATCAGCTTCTTTGCTTTCAGTTCTGAGCTTATCATAGTCACAATGGAGAACTTCAGAGATGTGCAGCAATAAGGATGTGTCAGATAATCCTAGTTGATCACATTTGGGAATGCCTGGGTTCCTTCCTCATCCTGTGAAACAGCATGGGGATGAAAGACAGATCTTTGAGGATCTGCCTCTAACCCTTAATGTTGGAATTAAAGATGTGTGCCACCTCACCTGGTTGGATTTGTCCCAGGTCCTTCCTTCTGGAGCTTCTGTCTTTTCTGCTTTGCTGTCTTGTACCTGAGAATGCCTCACTCCTGCTTTGTTACACACTTGTTTTCTTTGTGCCCTGTTTCCTAGGTGTAATTATTTTAAAGACTAATCCTTTTCCTTGTCTACTTTGCCCTGTCTCTTTGCCTTCTCAGCTTCCTTTCTATTGGCTTTGGCTTCAGGTTTTCACAAATGAATAGCAACCGAGTGCATAAACTTACAAGTAGACGTGACCCCACAACAAGTCACCTTAAGTAGAGCACCAACAACAGACCAGAGCAGGTGTCTACTAAATCCAGACTGGCTAGCCAGGCCGTTAATTTAGATTTCTTAGGGAGCACTGATGAGGGATTACTTGCATAGGCAGCCCCTAAACAGCAGCAGCAGCAGCATTGCAAAGTCCCACCCCTGAGTCCCCTTTTCCATTAATAATCTACTTCTCGTATGCGCTGGTATTTCTCCTGGTCACTTGCAGCGGGGAGAAGGCAGGAGGAAGTGATGGCTGAACTCTCTGCTGAAGATCCTTTGGCCCTCCCTCTATCTTTTATGGAGTATTGATAGCCCCATTGACATTACTAAAGACCCAGCTACCTCTGTATTGTTATCAATTAGTTGCCATGGTTTCTAGGCCTAGATTTTCTTTTCCATGATGTACATAGGGTTAACATGTTAGATCTGGAGGAAAAAGGTGTATTAGAGACTGGCCTCAGACTATAAATGCATACAGAATGTACACATCTTTATTCACCTACAGTACTTGCCTGAGGAGAATTGTGACCCTAGCTTCTTTGAAAGGTCCCAAGTGTCCCCAGAGATAAGCATCTGGCACATCCATTCTTTGGAGAATGATATTCTCCAGAAAACTTTTTAGGTCTTTGTGAGTTCCAGGCCAACTAAGGCTACATGGTGAGACCCTGTCTTGAAAATAAATAAATAATAAAGGAAGTACAGAGAGGCAGAGGCAGAGACAGACAGTCCCACCCTGCACTTTTTTCTTGAACTGATGAGTTTTCCCAAATTGAGCCCTCTCAGCTCCCGTCTAAGGATGCCTCTGCGCAGCCGAAGGACTTGGGGTAGGGTTTTGACCTTTAGGGTACAGACTTTCTCTGAGCTGTGAATCCTTTTCCCACACTAGAGCCTTTCAGAGAGTAACCTTCCTGTGTGGCCTTCAGAGCACTAGCTTTCTAATGGTCTGTGGCAGTGTGAGTCCGCTGCCCTGGCTGTGCTCCAAAAGACTCTTCTACCTACTTGTAATCCCAGTCACTGTGTTCCAAAGTCCTAACTGACATCTCATGTCCACTGGTGTCCTCCTTTATTGTTTGTCCTTTAGAGTTTATACCTCGATGACCATTTTCAAAAAACTGTCAGTAGGCCATAAAGCTATTACATCAGCTGTGAGTAACTGGAGGCTTTCCATGTGTGTCAGGAACAGTGCAAGTTGTTGGTATATTCTGGTTTCTTACTGTGAGTGTGCCATCACTGACTGCTCTACTGTCTGATCCATACTGCAGCCTGGTTTGTGTTTGGGCCTGTGAAGGTCATGTTACTTCTGTGGGTCCCTATAGCTCTTTCTTTGCTCTTGTCAAGGTATATGTTAGTATGTGTGAATGCAAATGTACCACATTTTTGCAATTTTGCGTCCTGAATTAAATGCACCTGGCTGGCTGTTCCTTGCCTCAGTTGAAATTGCAAGCCCTCCTCGTTAGAAGCCCAGGGGTTACTTGCTATTGAAGGAGGCAGTTTATCTAATCTCCTCTGATGAATGAGCCCTTTTACTGAAGGGCCCATTCACCTACTTGGGATTAACAATAATACCCTTGTAGTGCCCTGGACAGGTCCTGCTACTGATACTTCAATAACTGAGAAATAACAGCAGAAACCTGGGGCTTAGGCCTGCCCTCCTTCCAGGGCCGTGGAGCACTGGTGGCTTTTTCTTTGTCTCACCTGTTCTCCCGAGGGCTCTGCCTATGGCCTTGGGAAACTGTCAGAGATTGGCCTTGTTCCTTCATACATAAGGTGCTGCTTTGCTCTGTGCCTTGAAACGTAAAGTTGGGAAAATAAAGATGAAAAGGGGTCCTTGCTTTCCAGTCACTTAGTCTAGCCAGAAAAATAGAATCAGCTGTCCTGAGGTGTGGAAAATGTAAGAGGTGAACAGGAAAGACACACTTGCCTTCTGTTTACCTATAGCAGGAACCAACCAACCAATCAGCCAGTAAGCTCTATAGCTTCCCGGTGACAGAAGTCAAATCAGTAATGGTGGAAGTTTTGGTAAGCTGGAAACAAGGTTGCTTGGTTACCACCTAGAGATAACAGTCAGTTCACACAAAGAGTTTGTGAACTATTCCGGTGCGCAGGCAGATGTGTACATTCCTGATGCCAAAAGTAAGATTTGTTACGTATTTAAACTTGCTACTTTTTAAAATATTGTATTCTACAGTTTGCTGTTTCATCCTACCTATTATCTTCATTTGCTATTCCATCGGGTTTATTTATGGTTCTTACAATCTCTATATACTTGTTTTCAGGTTGGTTGGTTGGTTGGTTGGTTGGTTGGTTGGCTTGTTTGTTTGTTTAAATGTAGCCTGAGATCAAGGACACTACAAGAATCAGTTGATTGGCCCACAGAATCAACTGACCAGGACTCAAGTTGGGCTCAAAGAGATCAGGGACCCTGTATGGGTCTGACTTAAGTCCTCTGCATATGTAGTATGGTTGTGTAGCTAGATACTCTTGTGAGATTCCTCACAGGGGCGCGGGGCCTGTCTCTGATTCTTCTGCCTGCCTTTGGCACCCTTTTTCTCCTTCTGAGTTGCCTTATCCAGCCTTGATATGTGCCTGGTCTTACTATAGCTTGTTATGCCACATTTGGTTAATGTTCCTGGAAGGATTGTTCTTTTCTGAAGCGGAGATGAAGCCTGTGTGAGTCTGGGGAGGAAAGAGGGGAAGAGAAACTGCAGTTGGGATATAATATATGAAAGAAGAATACATGAAAAGGAAAAATATGAGAGCCTCAGAGAACATTCTTAGAAGTAGGATTGCTGGTATGGAAATGTGTGAGTTTTGAGCCTATCAGTGGTTAACACTTCAGTAGCATTGCATGACATCAGCTAACTGGCTGGGTCTCCCCAGCTTCTCCCTTTTCCATTTTTCTCTGTATCCTATCCCAAACTATAGTGGGAGACTTTTCGAGTGAGGTCCCTAAAAGATGTTCAGTACCATGGTTGCGATCTTTGAGAACTGGGTTATTAGAAGCCTAAAGAGAACTGAGAAATCTCATTTTAGATCTTGCTTCTCCCACTGTCAGAAGCAGGATCAAAGGAGTTCAGTTTGCTGCCCCTTGCCACTTTCCTGTCCCCTGAGGCTAAAAGGGGGTTTGGGTGCAGGTACGAAGGCTACTTTATCCCCCCTTTGTAAAGGGAAATGGAGTAGGCCACATAGCAGAGTGAGAAGAGTCCACTTGGTCACTTACAGTCTCCAGACTCTACTGCTCTCTGCCTTCAGCCTCTGGCTCTCCACCACCCATTTGGCCTTTTGGAATTAGGATGAAAAAAAAAAAAAAAAAAACTGTTTCAGGCCCCAGAAGGTCCCTGCTTACTTAATTCCCATGTCTCTAAAAATATCTGAGCTTCTGCTAGCCCAGTCTCCTCCCCCATATTCTGCTGCTCTCCCCCCACCCAAGACTTAGGGGAAGAAACAAGATCTCCCTCATTGTTCTTTCCGAGCTCAGAAAGGAATAAATAAGAACACTGAGTTTCTAAAGTTGAAAGGGGGGAAAAACTGCCTTTGTTGGGCCTGGAGGGGCGTCACAGCATCTAAAGCCATCCCTGCTGGGGACAAGTCCACATTCTGTAGTCCCTTCTCTGTCACTGGGAAAGAAATGGAAGGGCCAAGAGCCTAGACTTCTTCTTTCTTATATATGTGGGATGGCAAAGGGAGCTGGGGCCTGTACAGCAGTCCAGGCTGCCTAGAGGAGCTGTATGTGGGAATGGCGTGGCTCCCAGCCTTTGACCACGCCTGGTCAGCACAGGCCAAAGGGGGCTGTGGGAAGCGGCCAACCTCAAGGCTGCTTGTGGCCCCGGGCGCTTTCTCAGGCATTTCTGGATTGGGACAGAGCCTCAGACACCACTCTTCCCATCCCCCAATCCTAGCTTTGGATTCCTGCCTAATTGAGGCTTTATTTATCTCCATGTTTCCCAGCTCTTTATGAGACAGACAAGTGGGCGAGGCCTACCCGGAGGAAGAAGGGGAAGCATAGGGGAAGAAGGGCCCAGGGGAGGAAGAAAATATAAAGGTCTACTCCCTTCTCGGAGGGGCTGTCCAGGGAGGAGCTAGAGCAAGAGAGGCTTCCCAGTAAGGTGGCTGTGCAGCATTGCTTCTTAGTCTCATCCTACTCGGAATCTAAAAATAGCCTTGTGAGAGTCACAGGCCTGCTTGCTTGTGGGAGCTCTGCACACCAGAACTCAGAAAAGCTGTATTCAGCTGCTAGTCGAAAGCCACTGGCTACCTCTCCCTTTCCTTGCAGGCCAGATCTGTGACCTCAGGATCCCGCAGAGACTTGGGGTGGAGAGGAGTGTGAACACACCCAAATGCACTCAGCAAGCTGCCATATCTTTCTGTGGAAACAGAAAAATCCGCTTCCTTTCCTCATCTTTTGCCCTTCTTTTTCTTTTTCTTTTTCTTTTTCTTCTTCTCCTTCTCCTTCTCCTTCTCCTTCTCCTTCTCCTTCTCCTTCTCCTCCTCCTTTTCTTCCTCTTCCTCCTCCTCCTCTTCTTCCTCTTCCTCTTCCTCTTCCTCTTCCTCCTCCTCCTCTTCCTCCTCCTCCTCCTCCTCCTCCTCCTCCTCCTCCTCCTCCTCCTCCTCCTCTTCTTCTTCTTCTTCTTCTTCTTCTTCTTCTCTGTCAATATTCCTACTTAACTTTTGCAAGGTAAAGCAGACCTACCTCTCTATATAGGCCATTTAAGAAAATAAAAGTCAAACTATATTGGATTTGGAGCAGTTGTGTGTAGGAGGGTAGAAGCACAAAAAAACTTTGTCATTTTGCTCAATTACAAAGTTAAGGTATGTATTGGACACATTTTTTAAGACACAAAAACAAGAGAAGATCAGTTCTCCAGAAAGTCCACTGCTGTTTGGTTTAATTTTTCAAGTCAACTCAAAAGGAAAGCCCTTCTAGGTGTCACATTCTGTCCCATGACAGCCTGTCACAATAGTAGAGATTGGAATAGACACTTATCCTTAGGGTAATGCACCCTCCTGGGGGTGGTTCTTGATAGCTGTGGGTTAGTTCTTCCTATGCACCCAAGGGTCCTGGGCAGAGGGCTGGCTAGGCAGATAAAGACATGGGTGACCTTGGAAATCTGCAACTCCCATTCCAGAAGTATTCTAACTTGAGATCTAGGTTGCTCAGAGTGCCTTGCTGGCATCATCAACCTCTCAAGCCAATTTGGCTACAAGAAGAGGTCTTGGGGACCACAGGATGCCTGGTAGGAGACCAGTCTTCTTGTTTACTCCAGGCTGGGCTTTTTCTGTTTGTGGAGTCAACCAAAACAAAATAAGTTGAGTTAGTTTGCTTTCAGGCAATTGTCAGAAAATATTTCAGTTGATTTGTGGGGGTTAAATTCCAATTCTGCTTTCTGTTAACTCACCCTGAGGTGCCTTTGTGACTCACTAAACCTGTCCTTTTTCCTTTGCACCATGAAGACTGTAAGGATAGCCAGTTAAGAGTGCAGACGGTAAGCCACAATGTAGCAGAGTCCTGTTTCCTGTCCTCTGAACATTCATCTGAAGGGATGAAGAGAAGACAAGGATACATACTATCACGATGTCCTGCTTTCTCTACTTGCTTGGCCATTAGACCAAAGGAAAGGCAAAGTAGTTGATTCCCTTGCCTGGAATCCAGTGATACCTGTTCACCGGTGAGCAAGTAGTTTAAGATTTTAGCAATGCTACATCTAACTAAAAATTCCATGTTATTTAAAGGATAAAAACCTTCAGATACATTTGACAGTAGTGTAGGCAACAGCATGAACTCCAGTTATGTATATAGTTCTCTATTCTTCTATATTATTTTTTGAGAGTAGAGTTTTGGATAGAGGATTTGAAAGATCAAAGGCTGAAGAGAAAGCCGGGCGTGGTGGCGCACGCCTTTAATCCCAGCACTCGGGAGGCAGAGGCAGGCGGATTTCTGAGTTCGAGGCCAGCCTGGTCTACAGAGTGAGTTCCAGGACAGCCAGGGCTATACAGAAAAACCCTGTCTCGAAAAACCAAAAAAAAAAAGGCTGAAGAGACTGCTTTTAGCTTCTAGAACATGACCACTGCAGCTCAGAGTAATTCAACTCTCCTTTAGGCCATGGAACCCTGCACATGACCTTGGAGAATGCACTTATTCCAGAGGACTCTCTTTTCAGAGTGTTTAGACCTGTGAGCCACTTTGGGGTGGATACCTAAATGCCCCTTGTGGTGAGCTGTTGTGGACCAGCAGCTGGATACAACTACTCTTCCAGCCCTTCCTCAGTCCAGCTGGCTATTCGTGCTTCAGCTTCCTTTATGACTTCTATGGCCATTTCCATCTTGTATGTTTCTGAATTGATACTGTCCACAACTTGATACTGTGTTCTGAGCAAATGTACTTGAGTGGTACACATCAATAACTCAGTCATTCACAGGCCTGGCATGTCACCTCCAGACACTCCCTGACCATTCTTTTGTACCCCTCAGATTTCATCTCCTAGGAGGGAGGTCTGATGGAGCAGATCATGGGCTATGAGTTGGTCATTTACTTGAGGTGGCTATGGGCTAAATCACTTCTTTGCCTCGCCCTGGGGTTTTTAAGAGTGGACTGGGTATACTTTTGAAAGAATCCTGGGATAAATTTGATGGCAAATATAGTGCTAGGGAGGAGGCAACTCTGGGTGCCTCACTGGTCTTACTGATGTGCTAGGAAGGAGGTCACAATTGATGCCTCACTGATCTCACTAGTGTGGTACTGAGGAGGAGACCATGGTTGGTATCTTGCAGGCCTCAGCAGCTTATATACCTGGTAGCTTTTTACTTGGTCTTCCCCTGCCCTCAGCCCTGGGTGCTGCTTAGAAAGATGCTCAAGCCATCTCATGGGCATTTGGTTGCTCTGCCTGTGGGAGTGGGAGCCTGTTTTAGTAAGCTGCCTCATTGGAGGCTCACTGGGGTTTACCCAGATTACTTCCTGCTTCCATCCTCAGCCTTCTTTCTCCTTTTGCATAGAAAAAGTTGAAGTTTGTGTTATAGCACAACAAATCAATTTTTTTTTCAGGAGACAGAGGCCATTATTGGCCTCCCCTTCATGTCTCTGTTCCTCTAAGAAGTTACTAGTGACCTTTGTGTTTGGTGTTTATTTTTAATTACCTTTGTGTGGCCAGCATTCTCACAGACCAGTAAACAGAGCACCTTGACTTCTCAAGTGAAATTGAGGTTCCTTTCTGTTATTTCTGTTATTTATTATTCAGAGGTCTCTAAGCAAGGTCTAAGAAAGGACCTAGCAAATATGAGGACCTTCTCCTATCCTCAGGGAATTGATGACTGTGTTAGGAAACAGGA